>NC_091820.1:130907500-131532500 GCF_041296235.1 Equus asinus
TCCCATATAACCATATTTACGAGTGAAAATCAACACTTTGACAAAGTTAAAAGAAAAGAAATAGCCTTGGAGATGATATTCATATAATCTAGGAAAGGTAAGGACTGAAAATGTTATGAAAATTTTCTACAAATCACATAGAAAAAGACAATCAACCCAATAGACAAATGAGTAAAGGATGCGGGTATGTAATTCGTACAACTCACAGACATGGAAATGACAATTCAACAACAGTGATATACTATTTCACACATACTATATTTAGTTTCCAGAATGATGGCTCTTTGATAATTGGAGTCATAAAGGTGTGCTGTCAAGGATGAGGGGAAACGACAAACCTTACACCATGCTGGTGGGTTTTATACTTTAAAGAGGAATTTGGTGATATCTATTAAGTTAGAAAATATTCATACATATGACCCATCAGTTTCTCACTAGGACACTAGCAGATGTGGGAAGATGGTTACTGCCCATTTATACTAAAAAGAAATACTTAAAACAATACAAATGGCTTTCAGTATGATGCTGGATAAACTGTGGTATACATGTCCAGTTAAATATTATACAGCAACTAAAATATTTATCTCTGTTTCTTCTTCATATATATATATTTATATACGTGTATATGTATATGTGTGTACTTATGAACAAATATGCCTCAAAAGCAATGTTGAGACAAGCAAGTTGTAGAAAATTACATGCGATACTTATGTAAATAATGAAAATAAAAAATATAATACTATATATTGTCTATAAATACATAATATGGAATACAATGATAAAAACATCAATCACACAGACACATCATGGAAGTGTGAGAAACAGAAAAGAGAAGGTAGAAAAAGAAGTATTCAACTTTATAACTTTTCTCTTTTAAATTATTTCAAAATATATTTTAAAAAGTAAAATGCCAGTGTCCAGCTTGGTGGCATAGTGTTTAGGTTCACACGCTCTGCTTTAGTGGCCCAGGGTTCACTGGTTCGGATCCCAGGTGCAGACGTACATATTGCCTATCAAGCCATGCTGTGGCAGGCATTGCACATATAAAGTAGAGGAAGATGGCCACAGATGTTAGCTCAGGGCCAGTCTTTCTCAGCAAAAGGAGGAGGACTGGTGGCAGATGTTAGCTCAGGGCTAATATTCCTCAAAAAAAAATTAAAATGTCATTTTGGGGATTAGAACAGAGTGATCAGGAAAGGATTTCTAGGTTCTATGTCAAAACATGGTTGCACTACAGAAAAATTAACTCAAAAGGGATTAAAGACTTGAATGTAAGACCTGAAACCATAAAATTCCTAGAAGAACACATAGACAGTGAGGTCTTTGACCTGGGTCTTAGCAGTATCTTTTTGAATACCATGTCTCACTAGGCAAGGGAAATCAAAGAAAACATAAACAAACCATACTACATCAGACTAAAAAGCTTCTGCAAGGCAAAGGAAACCATGAACAAAACGAAAGATAACCCACCGAGAGAAAGTATTTGCAAATCATATATGTGATAAGGGGTTAATTTCCAAAATATGTGAAGAACTCATACAACTCAACAACAAAGAAATGAACAACCCAATCAAAAAATGGGCAGAGAATACGAACAGACATTTCTCCAAAGAAGATTTACAGATGGTCAACAAGCAAATGAAAAGATGTTCAATATCACTAATTATGAGGGAAATGTAAATCAAAACCACAATAAGATATCACTTCACACCAGTGAGAATTCGGCTATCAGCAAAAAGACAAAAAATGGGGCTGGCCCTGTGGTGCAGTGGTTAAGTTTGCACATTTCACTTTCAGTGGCCCGGGGTTTGCTGGTTTGAATCCTGGGTATGGAAATGGCACCACTTGGCAATCCATGCTGTGGTAGGCATCCCACATATAAAGTAGAGGAAGAGGTGCACAGATGTTAGCTCAGGGCCAGTCTTCCGCAGCAAAAAGAGTAAGATTGGCAGCAGATGTTAGCTCAGGGTTAATCTTCCTCAAACATTAAAAAATATATATATATATAAATAAATAAAAAGACAAGAAACAAGTGTGGCAGAGGGTGTAGATAAAAGGGAACTCTCATATACTGCTGGTGGGAATGCAAACTGTTGTAGCCACTATGAAAATCAGTATGATTAAAAATAGAAATACCATATGATTCAGCTATCCCACTACTAGGTATTTATCCAAGGAACATGAAAACACAAATTCAAAAAGATAAATGCACCCTTATGTTCATTGCAATGTTATTCACAATAGCCAAGACTCACAGTCAACCTAAGGCCCATCAACAGATGAATGGATAAAAAAGGTGTGGTATATATAGACAATGGAATACTAGTCAACCATAAAAAGTGATGAAATTGTGCTATTTGTGACATGGATGGACCTTAAAGGTATTATGCTAAGCAAAATAAGCCAGACAGGGAAAGACAAATACCATATGATTTCACTCATATGTGGAAGATAAACAAATACATAGATATGGAGAGCAGACTGGTGGTTACCAGAGGGGAAGGGGTTCGGGGGAGGGCAAATGGGGTAAAGGGGCACATATGTATGGTGATGGATGGAAACTAGATTTTTGGTGGTGAACACAATGCAGTCTATACAGAAACAGAAATATAGTGATGTACACTTGAAATTTACACAATGTTATAAACCAATGTGACCTTGATAAAAAAGAAAACTGTTGCAGTATTTGATTTGTAAGTAGGTTACTTTGATTAAATTAAAATTTTAGACAGGAGGAAAAATAAAATTTACGAAATAGGACCTTGTGCTTTGGCCATAATGGAGTAACAGTGACCAACTTTAATTTACTCTCTTGCCTTAAACAACTAAAAAACAACACGAAAATAAGTATATACTCTATTATTCAATTTGTATAAATTTCTAGAAAACTCTTAGCAATCTATAGTGACTGTAGATCAGTAGTTGCCTAGGGATAGGAGTGGAGGGAGGATGGAATACAAACAGACTTGAGAAAACTTAGGGGAATGCAAATATTGGTGATCTTAATTGTGGTGATGATTTCACAGATGTATATACACACATCAAAACTCATCAAAGTGTATACTATAAATTATTGCATTTATGTTAATTATACCTAAGTAAAGTTATTTTTAAGATGCAATAGGTAGAAAAGTAAAAAAAGAAAACCCAGCATAATGGAATCTCAGGATTCAAGTAAGAAAAGGGTGTGAAGATTAAGGAGAAATTCAAATCATCCAACAAGTATTAACTATAATGTACATAGGTCTATGTTCTGAAGTGTTCTCAATCATTAAGTCTTCTAACGAAATCTTGCTTATTTCCTGCAAATTACTTAAATCAGTTTATAATTATAGATTTATTAAAAAATGTGATTAATATCTGCCACCTACCACTAATCTGGAGTATCTATGAGGAGAGCATTTTTACCTTCTTTTTCTCACTGTCATTTCCATTGTGCTAATTTCCATTGTGTCATTTCCAGTGCTAATCCATTGGCTGCCAACTTTCAGGTATTTAATAAATATTCTCTGAAAGAATACTAGCCTTAGGTTCTTGAAGACGTATAGGACACAGTCCCTGACCTCAAGAAACTCAGTCTTAGTTGTCAAGTTTTATTAAAGCCACAATTAGTAGCAAGGATAATGAGGTCTAAAAACGGCATTTGAATTTGTTAATAAGTTAGAATTTCATGGGCCTAAAAATGAACTGTGATATGACACAAAGATAATCAAATATCCCTCAAATATTCTGCCATACGGCTGCCACTGGATTGAAATTAAGACTGTCTTACCTTGTGCAAAACCTAAAAGATTTCCCATGGCTGTTATAACACCTTGATAGTTTGACATGGCTGCTGCTTTAGGAACAGACAACCACAGGTTTTACGGTTGTTTTACGTACTGCTAAAACAGTTTACTGTTTTACGGTACTGCTGTTTTACGGTACTGACATGATGTTCCTACAAATGTAATTATTGAAATGGTATTGTAAAAATAAAGAATAAGTAGAAAGAAAAGCTTGTCCTGTATGGTGTTAGTCCTATTACCCCTTGTAGTCAGCATAGATCATTGCTCTATGAGTAGTCAACTTCTCCACAAGCACAGGAACACAGTGTTCATGAAGCTTACTTCATCATAGAATCTTCACCAAAATCCTCTCTTTGGAAGTACATCCTCCTGTCAAATTTTGCATCCTTCTGGCACTTCAGCTCATTTTCTATTTTTTACTATTTTCCAATATTTCTGGATGTGTCTGTCAGGATAGATTAAGTTATGCTGCAGTAACAAATATCCCCACCCCAGAGTTTAATGGCATGAAACAACAAAGATTGATTTCTTACATAATTTATCCATAATAGGTTGGATATGGGGTTCTGATCCTCTGTATCACATTAATATCCTTCTCACTCAGGGACCAGGCTGATGGCACACTCACTATCTTGAGCACTATTGCTACCATGACAGAGAGAAAGATTAAAGCAAAATTTGTATTGTTTAAAAGCTTCTACATTGAAGTGGCATACATTGCTTCCTCCCACACCCCATTGGCCGATCATATGACCATTCCTCAGCTCCACAGGGTAGGGTTATAGAAACCTTTCACACAGAAGCCCTGAATATTAAACAGAAACAGAGCTTAGCACACTGAAGTTTTACCATAATCAGATTCAGTTTACTGTACTGAGCAGTTATTACAGCAGGAGAGTATGGAGAGGTTGTATGGAATAAGAACTAAGGCTCCGGGGCCGGCCCGTGGCCGAGTGGTTAAGTTCGCACGCTCCACTTCCGAGGCATAGGGTTTTGCATGTTCGGATCCTGGGCGCAGATATGGCACCACTCGTCAGGCCACACTGAGGTGGTGTCCCACATGCCACAACTAGAATATGTAATTATGTGCTGGGGGGTTTTAGGGAGAAAGAAAAAAAAAAAGATTAGCAACAGATGTTAGCTCTTGTGCCAATCTTTAACAAGGAAATAAAAGAACTAAGGCTCTGGAGTATGCCTCCTCAGGGTTAAATCCTGCCTCTGTAACTTATTAGCTGTTTGACTTCGGCTAATTACCCTTTCTGTACATCCAATCCTTTATTTTTCAAAATGGGGATTATAAAAATACTTACTTTGTAAGACCATTATGAGTTTTAATTTAGATAGTATGGATGATACACTCAGAAAAATATCAGCAATGTAGTAAATGCTCAGTAAATTCTTGCTGCTATCATCAGCATTATTATTACTACATACTAGGCATTGGCACACATATCATCTCATTTAATCTCAATTTATCTTAATATTTCTGTGAGAGAGGTATTCCTTTGCTCATTTGACAGATGAGATAACAGAAGTTCAAAGCAGTGAAGTGAAGTATCCAGTTATACACCTCACATTTGGTGAAGCTGGGATTTGAATATAGACCCACTTGACTACAAACCCCGTCCTAGTTTCCATGGCTTTAATATATTTATTGATGCCCTATTGTTCATTACTTTTACTTGGAACATAATTTTTTTATACTTTTTCCAACTGACTATCACACAGGCATTGTCAGGCTGTGCAGAACATTCTTTATGGCTACAATTTCCAAGCCCCACATTTTCACAGTTGCCACGGACAGCCTTTGGTCATAAACACATAATAGGACAGGTTTCCTTGCTTCCAAATCTGGGGAAAGTCCTGACGCTGCAGGAATGGAAACCGGAAGTATTTCCCTCTATCTCCTTGTAATCCTGCACCCAGTGTTTTAAAGGCTTAAAAGTCTGGTTAATTTTTTTCCTAAAGTGATTTCATAGACCCCAATAATCCTTGTTATTATATGCTTTCTTACTGGAGAAATTAGGTTTTACAGACATTTATTTCTCTTGCTCATATCAACAATATTCATTACATTGTGCAAAGCCATAAACCTGTCTTGCAATGACACACAACATTTATATTTCAAAATCAACTTTAACTCAGTGTTTTAGTTGTTACTATGTACTTACAATTAACCCTTATTCATTCATTTATTCACTCAACAAATAATAAAGCACATACTCTGTATTTACAATGTTAAGAAAGATACATCCCCTGCTCTCAAAGAGTTTCTAGTCTAGGGTGGTATATATGATATAAAGATTACTAGCATCAGTCATTTAAAGTGCTGGTTAAAATGTAAGATTCTGGGCCTTGCCCAGACCTACAGAATCAGAATCTCTAGGGATGGGCCTCAAGAATCTACATATCTACAAGTTGACAAGACCTCTCAAGTGATTTTGATGTAGAATAAAGTATAAAACCTATGGGTTCACGATGAATTCATAGCATATCAGAGCATTGGATCAAGTGTGAGCCCTGATAACTGAAAAATAACTTGGTAATATTCTTGTGTATCATAAAATCTCATTTTACACATGAGAAACCTGAAATCCACAAAATGGCTTGTCCAAAGTTACTGTCCTGTCTTCATATCCACAACAGGATACCGGACGTCTTCATCATCCTAGGTTGACTGTATAATTTGTCTAAACTGGTGCAATGTTGGGAGGGGAAAAGGTGAACTATTAATAATCACACCGGGACAACAGATATAAATTGGAACTTTCCTGGGCAAACCAAGTCCTGTAACCACCTTACCTAATCCCCAATTTATGCTTCATTAATTCTATATTCACATATAGGGTATGTTGCCATCACATTTTTTCCTTCTTTTAGAATCAATTTCTTATTGTCATGCATGGCCACTTACAAGTTCCCCCACTGGCATCTCCTGTCCACTTGAACTTATGGAAATATATTTCCCCTCTTCTAATAAAGAAAATATGTGACCTTTACCTTCCCATGCATGTCACATTAGGGATTTACAGCAGAGTACAGGTTTTAAGAGTTCAGGCTTTGGAATCTCATAGACCTGAGTCTGGATCACAGCTATATTAGATACAGATGTGTGACCTTGGGAAACCTACTTAAATCTTTCTGTGACTCAGTTTCCCCACTGCAAAATGAATTATTAAGAGGGTTAAAGTTAACGCAAGTAAAGTGATTAGAAGAGTGCCACATGATAAGCACTTAGATATTCTTCATAATTATTGTTATTAATAAAATTGCCACATTACTATTTTAGAACATTTTTTGGACTGGAGGTACATGCAGCAAAGCTAATTAGAACACCAGACACATAGAGCAAAGGTTGTTATTTGTATCCTCTCAGCAGTTTCAAATCAGGCCAACCCAAGTTTGAATTCTGACTTAACTAACAACTCCCTGTATGTCCTCGGGCAAGTTACTTCACAGCCCTAAAACCTCAGTCTTCTCAACTATAAAACAAGCATAATACTACCAACTGTCTTACTGTCATGTTGTCATATTTAAAAATCATCAACACCAATGATTCCCACAGAACCTTGAATAGTAGGCTCCCAATAAATATCAGATTCCATTATTACTATAAATATTTATATTGTTATAGATCAATATTTGTTATTGGATTAATTTTAAAATAAAAGAGAATTATAAAGGACACAGAGTTTAGAATATTTGATAAATATCCTTATTCAAAACCTAACCGAGACTGGCAGCTCTTGTACATATTTATTTGTACTGCTGTATTTTCATAAGTACAACTCCTATATTTCCCCTTGGAAAGTTTTTTAACAAGTAAAATTGGACAAATACAAAGGTTGAGTCTTCAGAATATGTTACTCAAGATAAAATCAATGGCAAATGTTGACCCTCATATGTGCAATGATTTCTTTTTTATTCTTTTGCTAAGGTTGATAGATAATGTAACATTCATTTGAGAAATACAAACCAAAAAGTTTGTCCCCCTGAAAACTACTAATCCTTTTATAACACTAGATATCAGAATAATTCGCTTGCAACCAACTTTCTATCCTCTAAATATTTTAGAAACACTAGTGAGATAATGAGAACTAGAAACAATAAATTTTTGAAATGTGCATTTTTTAAATTTGACTACAACTCAAGGTCAATGAATGAGATCATTAACAAGCCTTCATTACTTAGCACTGACCTCTAATGGTATTCATTTTAAATTTGCCTTTGAGGGTTTTAATTGTTCTTACGTGGCTGTGGTTTCTCATTATTTGAATATCATACACGCCATTGTAAACATTAAAAATCTCATTCCGAGGAAGATTTCAAGAGTGACATTAAAACGAGACCTGACCTTCAAATGTTATACCATGTATTTGAGGCACTGGAATGGTACACTGCTCCCCAAAGAGGGTGTGCCTTTGTGTGGGCATAAATGAATGCAGGTGTGCATCCAATTCCACACTGCAAGTAAAAGACACTTTCACCTTGAACATTGAGAAAACAAAATGATCTTTTTATAGTTATATTAGTGATTATCAGCTTGGCATATAAAAATCTCACTGCTTGTCCATTCCCAGTAAGATATGAGCTCAAGAGTTATTTTTCCAAGGATGGGGACAAGTTTGCACAAAGAAATCCAGGGTTTCGAGTATGAACCCTTTTATGGAAAATATTCTTGCAAAAGACCCGTCTCAGGTTCGACATTCTGTCCCTGCCTCCAGACTGGAGTTTCACTCTGTAAGGTTAAATGCCCCATATGGAGATTTAACTAAGCACCATGTTTAAACCTAAAGTTCGGTCTTCATTGGCCCTAATTTTTACATACATAAGAATTCAGAAATGTCATTATATATTTTAGGATTCATGCAAGAGTATTTCTTTCCTATACTTTTATTCTGAAGTTTAGGTATTGTTAAATTACAGTCATTAACGATCAGCTCCTCCAAACTGACATCACCTCAATGTTTACTTATATATTTTAATCAAGTTCTCATAACAATATTTAGATATTGTATAAAAACACCTATCTTATTTAAAGACTGTCAATATTTTTGTGGCATTTTACCAACCAAATGTATGCTCCAGCGAGCGCAAGCAGAGTTGCAAGTCCTTGTCTTGACTGTTCTGCTTAAGAAGATACTTGAGAGATTCATGAATATTTCATAGGAACACATAGTCTTAGGAATTTCTAATTGCCAACATAATTTCTTAAAAGGTAGAATATAGAAGTGATACATTAGAAGTAGAGGGCACTCTTAGAGGTTGCTATGGCACATATCTGCCATTTCCATTTTATAACCTTGAGGTACTAATTGAAATAAACAAGATTGCTATTCATCCAAACAATTCTTGAATACCCACTATGTAGCAGGTACTTTTCTAAGTGGTGAGGATAGAAAGAAGAGATGGACACAGTCACAAGCTTTGAGGTTATATCTATTAGAGTTTAGATTTTATTAGTTTAAAATATTTTATCTATCTTGTTATAAGCACACATTTCCAAGTGATATGATTATATGTCAATTGTACTTCCTCCACATTGGGAGTAGAAGTCCCCTTAAACAGGGCCAGGACAATTATCTACAAGGAAGTAACGGTGTAAATTCATGGTGTTTCTTTCAATTCTTAACTTTTAGAAATGTTGGATGGATTTAAAATTGTGTTTCCTCATCTGGCTCCTGCTCTCTGCCAGTTCGTGTCCTGATTTTATTCCAATAACTATCTGGTTCTTCACCCTCTCTTACCAGAACTGGTACAAGCATGGCTTCCAGCCAAACAGCTTTGGCACGCTTCACTTGTTCTTGAGAATACTAACTTAGCCAGATGTTTCCTCAGCTTGTCTTTTAGATTCTGGGCTGGAGTTCAATCTAGACTTCACACTGAGTAATATCACCCAGAGAATATGCTAGCATCCCAATCGAGAAATGATCAACAGGTCATCATTAGAAAGCAAAAAAGAGCAAAGACAGGGCCAGCCCTGTGGTGCACTGGTTAACTTCACATGTTCTACTTCAGCGGCCTGGGGTTCACCAGTTTGGATCCTGGGTATGGACCTACGCACTGCTTATCAAGCCATGCTGTGGCAGGCATCCCACATATAAAATAGAGGAAGATGGGCACGGATGTTAGCTCAGGGCCAGTCTTCCTCAGCAAAAAGAGGAGGATTGGCAGCAGATGTTAGCTCAGGGCTAATCTTCCTCAAAAAAAAAAAAAAAGAGCAACAACAGAATGATGTTGATAAATTCTCTCCCTTTATTGTAAAATTTATTTTACATTTTAATTCTGGTTTGTGTGCAAAAGAGAAACCCTGCACTTGAATTCATGTTTTGTTAGAAAAATTTAAATACAAGTTTATCAAGACGTTAAGTGCTTAATGCATTTACATTATTAGGTCATGTAGATCTTCAGATGTTAGAAATTATCATACAGTCAATGGTAAATCAATATCAAGAGGTGATAAAAGTTGTAGTAAAGTTCAAATCTGAATTATGTTTACTATCCTTTAAACTTCTGAAAACAATTAAATAATTGTAATGACAGCATAGAAGTTATTTTAATTTTCTAAAAATTCTTGATCCAGGGGCCAGCCCAGTGGCATAGAGGTTGGGTCTGTGCCCTCCACTTCCATGGCTCAGGGTTTGTAGGTTTGGAACCCAGGCACAGATTTATACCACTCATTAAGCCCCACTGTGGTGGCAAAACACATACAAAATAGAGGAAGATTGGCATAGATGTTAGCTCAGGGCCAATCTCCCTCACCAAAAAAAAAAAAAAAAAAAACACACACACACAAATTCTTGATCCAGAAAACAAGTTCTGCCTTTAAAGCAAATCACACTCAATTTTAAGATCAGAATAGGAATAAATAAGTGCAATGAGATATTACCTTTAGAATTAGAAGTCTAAACTGTTCGCAGTGAACACATAAGAAATCTTGAATAATAAAACACCCCTCCAAGTATGTGTTCCAATACTTTAAAACAGAGCTAGGTTTACTTAAGAGCAGGAAGAGGTTTGCAATGATTCTCTAAGCTGCCATATAAAATAAGAGATGTTTTAACACACCAGTTTGGCAAAGATTAAAGAAATTGATAAACATAAGATAAGCCTATTGATAGGGGTTAAACTGGTATAAACTTTTTGGAGGGCAATTTTCAATATTCAAACTTTTGAAAATTTGCATACCCTTGGACCCTGCAACTCAATTTCCAGGATTATATCTAAAAAATTTAATACAAAAGATTATGATAAAGGAGTAAATGAAGACCATCACAAAAAGTCATCAAACCACAAAGGAAGACAGCAACAGAGGAAGAAAGGAACAGAGGATCTACAAAACAGTCAGACAATACCCAAAGTGGCAACTGTAAGTCCTTACCTATCAATGATTATTTTGAATGTAAATGGATTAAATTCTCGAATCAAAAGACACATACAGCTATAGTAATCAAAACAATATGGTACTGACATAACAACAGACACATAGACCAATGGAGCAGAATGGAGAGCCTGGAAGTAAATCTGCTCATGTCTAGTAAACCAATATTTGACAAGGGAGGCAAGAATACTCAATGAAGAAAAGACAGTGTCTTCAATAAATGCTGTTGGGTAATTGGATATCCACATACAAAAAAAAATGAAACTGTACCCCTATTTTATACTACTCACTCCAATTAATTAAAATGGGTTAAAGACTTAAATTTAAGACCTAAAACTGTAAAGCTCCTAGAAAAAAACTTAAGTAAAAAGATCCATGACATGGGTCTCGGCAATGATTTTTTGATTATGACACCAAAAGCATAGGAAAAAAGGCAAAAAGAGATAATTGGGACTGCATCAAACTAAAAAGCTTCTATACAGCAAAATAAAAAAAAATAAACAATTGAAAAGACAACCTATGGAATGGGAGAAAATATTTACAAATCATATCTGATAAGGGGTTAATATATAAAGAACTCATACAACTCAATAGCAAAAAAAAAAAAAAATCAGATTAAAAAATGGGCAAAGGACCGGTACAAATATTTTTCCAAAGTAGATATATAATTGGACAACAGGTACATGAAAAAGTGCTCAACATCACTAATCATTAGGGAATTACAATTCAAAACCAAAATAAGATATCACCTCACACCTATTAAGATGACTATCATCAAGAAGACAAGAGATAACAAGTGCTGACAAGGATGTGGAGAAAAGGAAACCCTTGTGCACTGTTGGTGGGGATTTAAATTGGTAGAACCATTATGGAAAACTGTATGGAAGGTCCTCAAAAAATTAATAAAAGAATTACTATTGATGCAGCAATTCCATTTCTGGGTATACGCAAAGGAAATGAAATAATTATCTTGAGGAGATATCTGCACCTCCATGTTCATTGCAGCATTATTCACATTAGCCAAGACATGGAAACAATCTAAGTGTCAGTCCATGGGTGAACAGATAAAGAAGTTGTGATGTATACAGACAATGGAATATTGTTCAGTCATAAAAACGAGGAAATGCTGCCATTTGTGACAACGTGGATGAAACTTCAGGGTATTATGCTAAGTGAAATAAGTCAGACACTGAAAGACAAAGATTATTTGATCTCACTTTTATGTGGAATCTAAACAAGATGAGCTTATAAAAACAGAGTAGATTGGTGGTTGCCAGCAGCAAGAGTGTGGGGGTAAATGGATGAAGGTGGTCAAAGGGCACAAACCTCCAATTATAAGATAAGTAAGTGTTGAGAATCTAATGTACAGCATGGAAACTGCAGTTAACAATACTATATTGTATACTCCAAAGTTGCTAAGAGAGATATTGGAAATTCTCACTGGGAAAAAACAAAGCTAACTGTGAGGTGATGGATGTATGTGTCAACTATCTTTATTGTGGTAATCACTTCTCAATATATATGTACATTCAAATCATCATGTTGGGCACCTTAAACTTACACAGTGTTATATGTCAATTATACCTCAATAAAGCTGGGAAAAAAATTGTACTTCAAAGTAGGTTTTTATTCCCCCCCCCCAAGGGAATTCTTTAGGGATTAGTTCCCTTTCACTGTACCCTAGGAAAAGAGTATTACTTATGGGAGAAGAGACAAAATGGTACAGAGACATTGCAAGCTACTGCCAGGTTCTAGGCTCTACAGAAGCCTTTGACCTAGACAAAGGATTTATTATTTTGCTGCCAGCAGTGTCAGTGGAACTTTAAGCATAATGAAATCAATTAATCCTGGTCCACTTGATTCTTGCTCTAAAATCAATGTTGAGTTACTTGATGGGCAGGGTTTGAAGAATATTCAGATCATTTTAGTCCAACCCACTCACTTAATAGATAGTGAAAATCAAACCCAGAGCATAGAATTTTATTATGCAAGAACACACAGTAAATTAGTAATTGACCTGAAATTGAATATATATCTGTTCCAATTCTAATAAAGTACATTTTTCACCCTACCATGCCATATTATCCGTATTTATCACTAATTTTAATTATGTACCAACTTGGACAGCCAGCCCTGGTGATCTAGTCATTAAGATTCAGTGCTCTCACCACCATGGTCCAGGTTCGTTTCCTGGTCAGGGAACCACACTACCCATCCATTGGTTGTCATACTGCAGTAGCTGAGTGGTGCTGTGATACTGAAAGCTATGCCATCAGTACTTCAAATACCAGCAGGGTCACCCATGGTAGACAGATTTCAGCAGAGCTCCTAGACTAACAGTCTAGGAAGAAAGACCTGGTCATCCACTTCTGAAAAAACTGGCCATGAAAACCCCACGAATAGCAGAGGAACATTGATATAGCACTGCAAAGTGAGACGGTGGTGCAAAAAGACCAGGAAGGGTTCTGCTCTGCCATACCCACGGTCGCTAGGAGTTGGAATCCACTCTATGGCATGAACAACCACCAACTTGGACACACTGTAAGGGTAGTGTAAGGGAGGAAAACATTTCCTCTACCCACTCTGGTTCCTTCTGGCCAGGAAAATGAATTAAATTCACATGACACAGAATAATAGGAGAAAATTAAACAAAGCTTTATAACATGTATACATGGGAGAGGCTCAGGCAAACTGAGCAACTCAGCCAACTGGTCAAGGCTACCTGTTTAAGTATCTTCAGCTACAGACAAGAAGGACGTTTGGGGTAGTGGTTTGCGGCTTCAAAGTGGAGGAAGGCAACCCACATGGAAATGGAAAATCAAACGTTTGGTAAATAGAATTTTGATAAGAGTGGGCTTAGCATGGATCCTACCAGTCTTCCAAAACCCAGAGTTCTCTATGGTGATGGCCTGTCTTGGGGACAGGCTTTTATTTTAAATTTCTTTTAGGTAGTTAGGGGGGAAAGGTTGAATGTTCTTGCTGAGGCTGAGCCTTTATTGTCTTCAGCTGGAAATAGTCTGCATACCAGAGTGGTGCATCTTGGGAACGCCTGCCCTGAACCCCATCAGTAGGTACCTGGTTTAATCATTTTCGCATAACACCATATATAGCACAGTGTGAGTTACAAAGCAGATATTTGCTGAGATGTTATCTAAATAAAGGGGTTACTACTAGAGAGGTGGTAACTAAAAAAGGTGACATAGAGACCGACTTAAAATCTGAGTTTGAGCCTTGGGTATGTTCCCAGTTGGAGAGTAGGCCAAAAAGGAAGAGCTAGTGAAGAAATGGCCAAACAAGTAGAAAAGTAGATTATACTCTCAAGGAATCCAAGTTAGGAACTTGAAGAACTCCTAGTTTATACACCCCTGGAGAGCAGTGCCCCTATTATCTATTTTGCCACATGATCATATTTGACTCATATAACCCCAAGCATCCTAGACCTAGATCGCAACCAACTTATGTTTTGAAGGGGATTTTCTTTTCACTGGAATATATTTGACCTAATGACTATCTTAACAAAACCATAAGTTGCAAAGATCTTTTTCAATGTAAGCAAATCAGGAACTTTCTACGACACTACCAATGCCATGAATGAGTACATGTTTAGAAAGCATTTCTTGATACTGATGAGAAAAGCTACCTTGGAATATTGTGTTCTCTCAAGCAGACATCACATGAATGAGCCTTAGGCATATAATGATCAAGATACCTGTGGCCAGAAAAATGAGTAAGGTAGCAGAATTCTCACCAAAGCTCTGTAGGGTCACACCAAATGAATTCTTTCTGGGAGAAATTTGGCCTTGGCCTCGATTACTGTGTAGCACGCTGTGGATTAAGGAGCAATACTGATATTGTTGCTGAGAATAAACCAACTGGGACTCTTATGAGAATATATTATTTCAGGATACAGTAATTAGCTTCCAACTAATAAAGATATTTCAGGTCATTATTTCTAGGTTCTAGCCATTTCCCTCTATGGAAAATAGATGATCTGTCTCCCAAAAAGCCTGAGTTGAGAAAAATATATTGTTGATCTTCCTCAAAAGTATGGAAAGGAATGTAGAATAACCTTATCCTTACTACTTCTCATTCTCTATTGCTGGCAGCAAGTTTTAAGGGTATGCACATCTCCTGATGCTCATAAACTGAAGTTAGAGGCAAAGCCTATAAACTACTGTGTTTACAAGTCTAATGTAACCTGCGTGAAATTCAAGAATACCTGCCGCAATGAGCTAGCCAATGTAAGGAATATGCATATTTGTTCATTATTTTTATTTGAATTCTTTTGAAGTAAACCATTTCATTAATACAAAAAAAGACCAATTTAATAGACATGGTATAAATTATTTGGATAGAGACTTATATCGTTATGTAAACTAATTAAATTTCCAGTGACATACAATCTGATAGAATGGAGAAATAGCACTTGCAGCAAATATATTCCACAAGGATTTAGCTCAATTATATATCATTTGACACTTTGGAAATAAATTCTTTGTTAAGTTGAAAGTGATAAATTTGGTTTATAGTAATTATACATAGGCCATATAATTAAAATGTAATAACATTTCAGCTCTTAAAAATGGGTTCTATTTGGGATTTAATATTGCTGCAACTTGGACATAGCATAAAATATAAACTTATTTTTAAACATTTTCTAAAAATTATTCTAATTAAGGGGAGAACGTGGTCTGAAGCTAAAATATATCAATAATGCAATGGAAATCTCAGATGACTGAATAAGGTATGCAGAACAGAGAAATAAAGAGTTTTTAGCACTATGAAAATACCTCATTCTGACCACAATCACCAGTATATTACATAGAAGGGAAGAACTGTATAAAGTATAGTTCTTTAGAACAGCAGCTAATCCAAAAATAATTCACACTTATATTCTGGGAATTCACAACTTTTCAAGTAAAATAGTGAACTATAACTTAAAGAAAACCTTTAGGAAGAATGTCAATTTAATCCAATTTAACAAACATTTATTGAATGCCTACCAGGACCTAAGAAGGTTCTAGAGGTATAAAGAACAATAAGATCAAGGTTTCTGCCCCTGAGAATGGCAGTCATGAAGGGAAGCCAAATGTGTAAACAAGTCTTGTTAGGAACTATGATGACTGCTGTCCTCCTCATATGCATGTAGTGTCATGAGGGCACAGATGAAGAATTAATTCCACATGGTTTGAGGGTGTCAAGGGAAGCTATAGAAAGAAAACACCTGAGATCAGACTTCAGCAATGATTTTACCAGACAGGGGAGCATGGAAAGGACATTCTAGGAGTATGACATCATGATCAAAGGAAAGGAAGACTTAGTGTGCTTGGAGAAAAGCATGGCAGGAACTTAGGACACTGATTCCCAAACTGGAGTCCATCCCATCAGAATCTCCTGTGGAGTTAAATGAAAATAAAAGATTCTTAAGGCCCCACTTCTGAAGATTCTGTTTCATTAGGACTGGGATATGGCCTAATAAACTCGTTTAAAATCTTCTTAGCTGATCTTGATGCCCAGAATTTGTGATTCAGTAGATCTAAGGTTGGTCCCTGTACCATATGGCAGAGACATTGGCTTACAGGGTCGGGGGGGTGGGGAAAAATGACTTGAATTGAGGCTGTAAACCTAGATGAAGGCAAAAATGTAGAAGATTTCATATTTCACACTAAGGACTTGCTGTTTATTTTGTAGACCATGGAAGTTATCAAAAATACAGTTACTTAAGACAAAAACCAGTTATTTAACTCACAGTTCTGCAGATTGGCTCAGGTGGATGTTTCTTTTGATCTTGGCTCGGCTCGCTTATGCATCTGTGGTCAGATGTGGGTCAGGTAAGCAGTTTTGCTGATCTGTGCTAGCTCTCCAGTCTCTGGCTCTTCAACTACGACAACTGGGATGACTCAGCTCTGCCCCATGTGGTCTCTCATCTTTTAGAAAGCTGGGGAGGTTTGTTCATGTGACAGGGACTGGATTCCAAAAGAGAATAGAAGCACTCAAGGATTGTTGAAACCTAGGTTTGTAACTGACACAGCATTAAGTCTGCCACACTCCATTAGTTAAAATAAGCCACAAGTCCACCCCAGATTTAAGGGGTAGGAGGGAGGACTACCTCTTGATAAGAGTAAGGGGAGCAGAATTTGCCACCCCAAGATATGCTTCCTTGGCATAAGTATTATCTTGAGATGATTATTTTCAAGAAACAGCAGACATAGGAAAAACTCTGAAAACTGAGCAGAAGTTACCCTTTTGTAAGAGACATTTACAATTATAAGGGAAATCTGCATTTGTAAAGGCGGTCTCCCTCTCCATAACCAAGAAGAGAAGGGTGACTAAACCTCTAGAAACTTTTATCAATGGGGAAGGCAGAGACTGAAATCTGCATAAAAATCATACCCTTCTTTACTGCACTTCTCTCCATCACCTTCCATAATTGGTTCCCCCTTCTCCCCCAATATATTTCGTCTTTAGCTGAAAATGGTAGTTAAGGTGGTAGCTTAGGCTATTTCAGGTTGTCGCTCAGTTTTCCTGGGTCTCTCCCATGTATATCAGGGGTGTATATGTTATTAAACTGTTTGTTGTTTTCCTATTAATCCATCATTTATTACAGGTGAGTCTCAGCCAAAAACCTGGAAAGGTAGAGAGAAAGTATCTTTCCTCTCTTTGAGTTGGAACTGCAAAGTCATATTGTAAAGAGGCATGGTTAAAGGGGAGCCATTGATCAGGGCCATCAGTGCCCGCCAATTTACCATGGAAGTCATCACAGGTTGTTTTGTTTTGTCTCTTCATTTTCACAGGTAAAATGCCTAGGAGAGCTCCTGGCACAAGTTAGGAATTGAGTAGATGGCTGTCACTTTTCCTCTCCCTTTTAGACAGGATAGAGATGTTAGCATAGCAACGTTTCAGGGAGATTCCATCGACAGTGAAGTTGAAAACTGATTACAAATAGTGGAGACTAGAGACAGAAAAATTAATTTAACTTTTTACCAATAATTCATGAGAAAGATAATAAGAATGCAGACTGAAACAATGGCAATGGAAAAAGGAGAGAATGGAGTTGAGAACTATTTTGTAGGTATATTAGACTGGTCAGTATATCAGAGTGGTTGAGAATGTAAACATTGGATTCAGGCATATCTAGTTTCACATGCTAACCATGTTACCTTGATCAAATCATTTAATTTAACTAATATTTAATTTTATAATCATGATACCACTAGAACCAGTTTGAACCGACCCCATCTCTTACCAATAAAACAATTAAGAGTTGTTTCTGGGGCCGGCCCCATGGCCCAGTGGTTAAGTTAGCTCACTCTGCGTCATCGGCCCAGGGTTTTGCCAATTCGGATCCTGGGCACAGACATGGCATCACTCATCAGGCTGCACTGAGGCAGCATCCCACTTAGCACAGCCAGAGGCACTCACAACTAGAATATACAACTACATACTAGGGGACTTTGGGGAGAAGAAAAAAGCCAGGCAGATTGGCAATATGTTAGCTCTGGTGCCAATCTTTAAAAAAATAATAGTTGTTTCTCAGAAAATTTGCAAAGTCATGTAGCAAGAGCATGTGCAGAAGAGGAAATCTTGACCTGAAATGACACCAGAACCAAAGATTCTCCCCACCACGGAACTAAAGGACCAGGACATGAACAGAACTTGAAAATTGGACTCTCATCAGAGGCGAGAAGTCTGTTGTCAAGAAAGATATAGTGTTAAAACCTCTTCTACACCTCACCATAAATGTTTAAAACTTTATCATAAATGTTTAAACCTCACTATAAATGCTTAAAGCCCTCCAATCAAAACATGTCCCACCAGCATTTCCACATAGCAGCCTGTTTTAACCTCTTAAATTTGGCCCCAACTCCTGAATCAGGGAGACAGATCTGAGCGCTTATGCCTCCTGTCTCCTTACAAATCGATCTTGCAATAAAACCTTTTCTTTTCTCAAAAGCTGATGCCACAATAATTGGCTTTGTATGCACATCGGGCAGGAGAACTTCACCTTTGTATGGTAATGATTTCTTCATCTTTGAGATGAAAATAAGAGTAGTGCCGTATCTTGATTATTAATCTGTGATAGTTGATCTGTAATTGAATCTGGATAATTATTTTGATTAATTTATATCATGAAGGTAAGGATATGGACATAGCACTTGGCACATTGTGATCGATTACTAAATTAAAGTTATTATTAAGACTTGAAGATTGGAACTGGGAGGTGACCAAGGAAGGAATCAAGGATGACTCAGATATCTTAATTGTATAACTGGTTACATGGCAGAGCCATTTCTTGAGATTAAGGAAATAGGAAAAGCAGTGATTGTGAAGAGGGGCAAATGTCAGTAGTTTGGACCTTGAGTTAAAGATGCCTGTGAGACATTCAAGTGGAAATGTCTAGAGCTCAGCAGACACGGTGGGGTGGGGAAGAATAGCCATTCTAATAGGTAATTTTAAGGGCTATAGAAGTAGATAAGGAAGCCCAAGGAAAGCATATATTTCAACTTTTTCTTTTAAAGCAATGACCCTTTCTAATAGACACACCTATGTATTGCTCCCCCCTTATTGCCCCCATACTTGTTTCAACTCCTCGCCAATACTATAGGCATACCCTGCTTTCCTATGGTAGTTTATTTTCTACTTATCTGTATCACCAGAAAGGAAATGGAGGTAAGTCTGTCTGGCTGGGGAGGTGGTGGAGGTAGAGTGGGAGAGGTGCGGGACTGAAATTTGCGTCCTGTTTGGATTTGAATTTGAGGAACTTTTCTTTTCTTTTCTTTTCTTTTTTTGGTGAGGAAGAGTGTCCCTGAGCTAACATCTGTGCCAATCTTCCTCTATTTTGTATGTGGCTTGCAGCCACAGTGTGGCTAATGAGTAGTGTAGGTCCACGTCCAGGACCCGAATCTGCAAACCAGGGCCACTGAAGTGGAGTGTGTCAGACTTAAATACTACACCATCGGGCCCGCCCCTAGAGGAACTTTTAAAAAAATGTATATCTGCATGAAGAAACCTCAACCAAAAAGTCTGATAGTGACGAGAAAATTTACATGATATATGCTGAGATAATTGAAATATTTTAAAGCACATGAGTTCACATACAGAGTGAAGTATTATTACAAATAAGACTGGCAAGATCCTTTATATCTTAAGTGAAAAAAATGTGTAATTTCTTATTATAAATATATTGTACAGATTTTGTGATCACCACAAGCCTTGAGGTTAAAGGTGTATTTATGGAAGTTATCTTTTCTGTTTCTAAATAACCTTTGCAGTGAAAACAAACAAAGGTTTACACTTGAATTAGAGCTTTGCTCCAAACCTGGTTAGTCTCCACTGGACTTCTTTGTTCAGTGTGCTTCCCTGATCACTGGACTATAAATGTTCTGTGGTCCCCTTTCCTTTCTCTTACTTAGCTAGCCAAGAAGGGCAGTAACAACTTTGAATTCTCAAAGTATTATCAACAAGATCATTTCATCTCAAGGTTTCTCATCAAGTATCACTGTGACCTATATTTTCTTTTGATTTTAACCGAGGATGAATCAAAGTGTTTTTTTTAAAGATTAATACTTTCTATTTCCCACTAGAACATTAAGATATTAATTTATAAGAGTTCCTTCCTATATTCCCCCTCTCACTAACCCTCATTCGGATATTATACTCTGTGTTTCATGTTCTTATGAAGTAAACATGTCTCTGTTAAGAGCAGGCATAGATTGTAGGGATTCCTGACTTGAAGGAAATAAATTGTGATTTTGTAGAAGAAGCTGGGACAAAAGGGCTTCCCCAAGACTAGAAAGAGTGATTCTCCCCTGGGTTTGAGGAAGGAGAAAAAAATCAATGGGTTAGCTAAGGCAAAGTTGTGCACTCCACACTTGTAGCACCTCAGGAATGTAGCAAGACCTCAGAACTAATGGTTACATGGTACAGGAAGCTGGATCGTAGGTCTGGGGCTCCAAAAACAGGGCAGCCAATACAGCAGAGAACGCTTGACCACGTGAACTTCTGTGGCCTTGAACAAAGGCCCGTTAGCACTAACCATGTCGGGGCAGAGATCAGAGCCCAGTCAGCTCTTTCCTCATTACCATATAACTCTTTGAGACTGTAGCACAACACAGGGATCAAGATGGGACCCCCAATAATGCCAATGATAGAACACCCCACCAAATGAGTGGGATACGATTTCAGAACCAAAATCAAGTTGATTAAAGAGGAGAGAGAGTAATGTTTCTGCTACAGTCAACTTGGTAAACTGAGATTCACATCCACAAATAAAGTTTAAGTAGTTTGTTTCATGAAAGTAGCATTTAAGTTTTTCAAAATAAAATGTTATTTAATTACTGAATGAACATTTGCAAACTATACATGCTACCAACCTCTGGCCATAAGATTTTAATAGCATGATTTCCCACCTCCTTATCATTTAGAAGAGCCAAAGACAGAACTTATGGCAACAGCAAAATTGAAGGTTATAAACAGAGGGCACACGGTTTGAAAAAGAGAAAGACCAGTTAGAGAGAGAAATTCAGCCAGAGAATCAGTAATTGTTGGCTGCCTCAGCTTAAATTCTTCTGAAGTTAGAGACTCAATGAAGCTCCTGGCAACTGCGGGGTATGAGGGAGTGCTTGTGTGGAGGAGATAGATGGGGAGAAACTTAGATCCAGACAGTTTTTAATGGCTTTTATGGGAAGCAAAGGGGTCTCAGCAGGTTCCCGTGATTGTAAAATAGAGGGCACAAGTGTTAGCTGAGAGAAACAGCTGTTATGTCATGTCAGTTAGGCCCTAAGCCGACTGATGGAGCACGTGCCCAGAAAGTGGTACAACACATGTATGGTGAAGACCAGGGCTCCAGAGAAACACAGCTGTCCTTCTGACAGTCCTCTATGCAAGGATCTGGGGCAACAATGAATGCTGCTCCAGAAAACCACAGGAACATTATATGTAGAGAGCACATTATTTGCAGAAATCACCACCATCAGGATAATGTGGTTCAAGGATATGAGAGTATGCCCTTGTCCTGCTGCCATCAGAAATACATATAGACAAATCTAGACACTGGCAGCCCCAGAGTGCAGTGGAGGGCAGAATGTTCACATTAGCAGTAGGAGAAAGACCAAATGCACTAAGTGAGAATGGCTGCCCTCCCACACACACATTTAAGAAATGTAATCTCACCATACATACTGTTTTGTCAACTGCTTTTTCCACTGTGTACCATGGACATGTCTCTCTCTCTCTCTCTCTCTCTCTCTAAATATATATATATATATATAGACACACACATATATACTTCTACCAAATCATTTTTTTTGAGGAAGATTAGCTCTGAGCTAACATCCACCAGCAATCCTCCTCTTTTTGCTGAGGAAGAGTGGCTCTGACCTAACATCTGTGTTCATCTTCCAGCCTGCCTTGATAAGTGGTACATATGTCTGTGCCAGGGATCCAAACCAGTAGGCCCCAGGACACACAAGTGGAGCGTGCAAACTTAACTGCTACGCCATCAGGCCCCATACCAAATCATGTTCGACAGCTGCATAAAATTCCATTGACTGGGGGCACCATTATTTAACCAATCCCTATTTGGGTAAAACATTTTTTGCTTTATTATGTGTCTTTTTTTAAACAATATTGTATCCCATTATAAAGAGAATTGTGCCCAC
Organism: Equus asinus; assembly: GCF_041296235.1. Lineage (NCBI taxonomy): Eukaryota > Metazoa > Chordata > Mammalia > Perissodactyla > Equidae > Equus > Equus asinus. Next base: position 130,930,330 of record NC_091820.1, read on the forward strand.
TTGTTTCTTTCCAATCAATATTTAGAAGCAAAATTCTTGGGTCAGAGGGTGTGGACAATTGCAAGATTCTCAAGATATACTGCTAAATTGCTTTCTGATTTATATTCCTGTGAGGAGTAAGAGAGTGTCAATGTCGTGGAATCTTCACAATCACTAGATGTATCAGTTAATGTATTGCTACATAATAAGTTATCTTCAACATGATGGCTTAAAACAACACACATTTACTATCTTAAAGTGTCTGTTTGTCAGGAGTCTTAGCATGGTTAAGCTATGTCCTCTGCTTCAACATCTCATCAGCTGCAATCAAGATGTCAGCTGGGGGCGGCCAGCCCTGTGACCCAGTGGTTAAGTTCATACACTCCGGCTTTGGCAGCCCAGGGTTTCACCGGTTTGGATCCTGGGTGCGGAGGTGGCACCACTCATAAAGCCTTGTTCAGGCAGCATCTCACATGCCACAACTAGAAGGACCCACAACTAAAAATACACAAGTATGTACCAGAGGGCTTTGGGGAAAAAAAGGAAAACTACAAATTTTTAAAATAAAAGATGTCAGCTGGGGGGCTGGCCCCGTGGCATAGTGGTTCAATCCAGCACACTCCACCTTAGTGGCCCATGTTTATGGGTTCAGATCCTGGGGACAGACCTACACCACTCATCAGCCATGCTGTGGCGGTGACCCAGATACAAAACAGAGGAATATCGGCCCAGATGTTAGCTCAGGGCAAATCTTCCTCAACAACAACTACAAATAAACATGTCAACTGGGCTGCATTCCTATCTGGAGGTGCAACTGGAGAAGAATCCACTCGTTAGCTCATTCAGATTGGTGGTAGAATTCATTTCCAGATGGCTAAAGGACTGTGAGCTTCTTTGATTTTTTTTTTCAGCTCGAGGCCACTCTCAGCTCCTACAAGCCTCTCAACCATCCCCTGCCATGCATAAGCAGTTCACAACATAGCATCTTACTTTGTTAAGGCCAATGGTAACAATAGAGCTAGCTATCAGGAGAGAGTCTTATAGAACATTATGTCATAACAGGAGGAACACTCCAACATGGTTACCATATTCTACTGGTCAAAAGCAAGGCACATGGCCCACTGAAACTCTAGCAGAGAGTTTTCTACAGTGATGTGGACACCAGGAGGTAGAAGTCATTGAAGGTCACCTTAAAGTCTGTTCACTACATTAGACACTATTATTTGTTCTTCTTTTTAGAAACTTAACACATTAATCATTGCTTCAATTTGCAATTTAATTTGCACTCATTTGCCTTGATAATTTAAATAACTTTTAATGGAAAAAGTAGTCAACAGTATTAAACACTGCTCACAAGAAAGATAAATAAGTAACAAAAAGTTCACAGCTCTAGCAAAAATTAACCATAAATTGCTTAGAGTTCTTTCTGTATTGAATTTAAAGTGACCAGGCATCAAAATAACATCAAGAGAAGTAGTATTTCATGATGTTTATGAGAATGCTCTCTGGAGCTAGAATGCCTGTGCTTGAATATTAGCTTTGCTGTTCATAATCTATGAAACTTTTGGCCAGGTAATTAGCGTCTCTGAGTCTCAGTGTTTATATCTGTAAAATCTGGGCAAAGTAAACAAGTGTTTAAACTTACTGAGCAATTTCTATATTCCACACTCTTTCCATGCACTTTAAAATGAATTAATTCATTTAATTCTCCCAGTAACCTAATGAAATAAATATTTTGAAATATATTATCCTAGGGCATGTTGAGGATTAAATGAGTTAATTTAAGTAAAGGTCATAGAATGGTGCCTGGGACATAATAAGCAGTCAATAAATGTCAGTTTTCACACTTATGATAATGTTCAGTGCTCTGGGTGAAACAAAAGTATAATGTTTAACCCTCAAGATGATAATTAAGAGAATAAGACATTCATAGGAAAATAGCAAAATCAGGATCTCAGATATTTTATTAGGCAACATATGATTAAGTGGCACGTGTTATGGCTAAGTCCAGAGAATCTGGGAACTTCTCCTAGAAAAGGCAAGCCACAAATCTGTTTTAGAGAATGGGTAAGATTTGGTTCTAGAGAAAAGTAGGAGTGGGAAATCACAAATAAGTGGAACAGTCGGTTCAAAGACCAAAAAAGGAATGGTAAAGGCTGGTCGCTGACAATGAATTAAACATTATAACTCTGGTAGACAGACAGGTGTTTAGGAGGGAGACAAAGTGAGGGTGGACAGGAAGGTTGACACTAGAATATGAGTGGTCTTGAGATATTGCATTAACCTGTGAAAATCTATACATCAGATATCTTTTTTATTATTTTTTCAGTGAACAAAATGATGATTTGTCATAATGAAGACTCTCTATTTCCATAAGAACATCAAATTCAATGCTAAACTTAGCGTATGAGGAAGCAAACAACTGAATGCCCTCAGGTCTTCATTGTCTCTCATTTACCGCTAATCTATCCCTCAAGACTCACTCATACAAGATGCCTCCACAGACATTTACAAACTCCTGGAATATCTACTATTATTTTTCACATGAAGATATATACCTTTCATCGTCAAGGTAACTATCAAGGGAAAAATTGTGACTTTCAGTAAGAGGACAGGCTCCTGGCTGGACAGGGACCATGATTTCCATCAGGAAATGACAGTACTGTTTATTGAGCACATAGCACATTCCTGGCATTATGCTAAGTGTGTTCGCACATTTGTGCATTTAATCCTCACCACCACCATGCAATGTAAGCCTAACTAATTCCAGAATCAAGCTTTACTGCTATGCTGAAGTGTTTGTGCTGATGAAATATACATATTCTCTTTTTGTTGGTTTATCTAAAATTATGAGCACAAAAATTGGACCATACAACCCAGAGCTTTTTGTACCATACCAACACAGACAACAGCAGCACACCTGACTCACTAAACTTCAGTGATTTGAAATGAGTTATGTGCTGGACATGGCAGAGGTAAGAATGTAAGAGAATGGATACTATCCTAAAAGTCAAAAGACATAAAACCTCCATCCAGGTTCTCAGCTTGATCCTGGTAGTCATATATGCCAGACAATGGCAGTAGTGAATATTTCCTATAGACAGACACCCTTCTATGCACGTCTATTAATTCATTTAAGCCTCACAACAACTTCATGAGGTAAGTGTTGTTATAAACTTCATTTTATACATGAAAAAACTGCCCTCTTTAGAGCTAAAAACTTTCACTTTGGCTCAATTTTTTCCCTTACTTGTGAATTTTGACATATTATTGGTTTCTCTCTGCCCTCTGTCATAGTCCTTTTGGGTACTGAGAGTCAAATTATAGAAAGAAGTATTTTGGTTTATCAGTACTACTTATCTATTTAGTTAGTTAGTTGAGGAAGATTGGCCCTGAGCTAACATCTATTGCCAATCTTCCTCTTTTTGTATGTTAGCTGCCACCACAGCATGGCTACTAAAGACAAATGGTGTAGGTCTGTGCCCAGGAGCCAAATCTGGGCTGCCAAAGCAGAGTGCATCAAACTTAACCATTAGGACACCCAGGCTGGCCCTTATCAGTACTTTTTATGCATAATAAACATACTCATCTGCTTATCAAAGTTACGCAAATACTATGAATGGTAACTAGTTTCAAAACATTAAGAATATCACCTAACTCTTTGTACATCAGCCTATAAATCTACAAAATATCCATGCAATTCTATCTATCTTCTACCTACAGGGAGGTTACTAGTCTAAACTTAGACAGTGACTATAAAAGTGTTTAAGGAAATTTAAAGTTATCAACACGTGTAAGGAGGTTAACCAACTGGAATACTTGATAAATGGAAGAACTTATTTCTCCTGGATGCCTTTCATTTGTTCTCCTTAAGATCTATGTTTACTTCAAAAAAACCAATGCTATCTTTTTTGCTCTTTGTATGGCTGCTATATCAGAGGTAACTTTTATTTTTTGATGAAGATTAGCCCTGAGCTAACTACTGCCAATCCTCCTCTTTTTGCTGAGGAAGACGGGCCCTGAGCTAACATCCATGCCCATTTCCTCTACTTTATATGTGGGACACCTACCACAGCATGGCTTTTGCCAAGCGGTGCCATGTCCACACCCGGTATCAAAACCAGCAAACCCCAGGCCGCGAGAAGCAGAACATGCCAACTTACTCTCTGTGCCACCAGGCTGGCCCCTGAGAGGAAACTTTCTTTACTTTCCTTTATCTGGGTCTTTCTGCTTCTCTGATCCTTGATAATAATTAGTTCTAGTGATATGGGTAGCTACAGAAAACACAGAATGGCAAGGGTCCTGTGGGAGTTGAACAAAGAACAAATTAGTGTTTATAGTGCAGCATAGCAGGGAGTAGAAATTCAAGCTGTCAAGAGAAGGGCTTGAAGAGTACGTCTACCAGGACAGACCCCCTTTGCCACTCAGTGCCCCTGAGGATTCTCAGCAGCAGCAATGGAAGAGAGCCAGAGTCGGCTCAACACAGAGTAAAACATTCAGGAAACCCAAGTTGAGCAGCAGGGAGTATTAATTCCAGAAGTGAATGGACACTGGTGCTGCTGTAACTTTTAACAACTTTCTAAATTCACAAGCTATAATTAGGTATGTGTCAACAAAGTATCTGCATAGACTGTTACAAAATAATGACTCATTGTGTTTCTTAATAAAGAAATATTCCTTTATATTTTGATGGATCTTCTGTATTAAAAGACCAAGTTGTCAAGATGCCAACTATCTTTCTTTGTAGCTTATCAATATGTTATGAGAGAGACGGTGCTAAAAATAGCTGTGAAATAAACATAAGCCTGGGGATTAGAAATAACACTGGGCCCTCCATTATTTGTTTTCCTTCTTCAGAGACAGCTATACTGAGAGTTATACATTTCACTTGGAGACTCTTATGATTTGAGAGATATGAGCTCTTTGTATTGCTTCTAAAATAAATGCTCAAATGTTTCATTCTAAGGGTTAAGTGGCTTTAAGTGGGTTGAAAAATGTTTAGGATTCAAAGTTCAACAAGATGATGCCCAGTTTAAAGATATCAAAACTGAGATTCAGGTTAAGAAACTTCCTTAACTTTACACAGCTCATGTGAAGGTTGGAACTTTTATTGAAACTTGTCTTCAATTCCAACGCTCATGTCCCTTTTCTCAATGTATTCTGTAGAAAAATAGGAACATGTCCCAAAGGCAGCAATAAAAATAACTGAAGGTATGGATAATGGGTTTCATGAGGCATTCTCAAAGAATCTAATGGTATTCTTGACTATGAAAACTTAACATAAAACAAATAATGTGCACTTCTATATATTCCCAATAACTGAAACAGAGGACATTGTTTTAAAGTACAAGAAAAAATAAAACACTTTAAGATAAAATAAAAACATATCTAGTGTCCGAGTACAGAAGCTCTGGAGAAAGTATCTGTTCCTGGAGTACTTCAAGCAAAATATGGACAGATTCCCCTTTAAGCTGCCCAAAGAAACATAGATGGAGCAGATGCTCTCTCTACAATCCTTTCTGCTTTATGATCCCATGATTCTATTACCTAATATTTTTCAAATTAAAAAGTCCACAGTAGTTTATTATATCTCCATTTGGGCCTGACAGTAGGGTAGGGAGTATGCAGCATAAAATGGCCTGCCTGTTCCATGCAGTTAATACTAACACAGGATAATGAAATAGGATATGTTGATCCTATTTTGATTTAGGAGCTCTAGAAATGAAATAAGGTGTGTTCAAGCAGTGTTGGTCAGACGATTTTTCTCCTAAGTGTCTGATAGTTCAGAAAGAGCCCATTTAGACACACTCATTTATATAAACCTTTTTCTCCCATGCCTCACATCCAAAGTCATCAGAGATGAATGGCGTAATGGTTTAATGAACCAAGATTTCCCTCAAGTCATAGGTCACAAGGAGTAAAAGAAAAATATTTCATTACCTATAAATATCTTCTTCTTCAATAACACAATTTTAATAGCATTTTTCCCCTCATTAACTCTATCAGATTGTGTTGGTTTGTAGCTGAATTTATTTCACTCTTTATTCAGATCACTTAATCTGTCAAGAGGATGTCTTTTGCCTTTCAAAGTTCAGAGCTCACACTTCAAACTAGGCTGTTCACCTGCGCTAAGATTTCTCTTGCCTGTAAAGCCTGTAAAGCTAATGAACACTTTCACAGTCCATAGGATACGAGATTCAATGATTGCGCGAGGGCTAAATACATGATCTATACAAGAATGAAATCGAGAGCAAATAAAAGGTTCAACTAAACTAAAATAGTAGCAAATCTTAAAGCTGATTTATGCTTCATAATGTAAATGTATCTGGAAAGAGAATCAGAAGCATGTGAAAAAAATATGGTGTAAGGACTTTGAGGAAATAAGGTAACTTTAGCTAATGCACGCAAGGTTGCCTCCACCCCCTTCCAGCATCTAGTAGACTGGGGAATGGAACATAGAAATAAGGGAAACCTACTCCAGCACTGGAAAAAAACAAAAAAAGAAAAGGTGCCATCTACCTGTCGTGAACTGAACAATACACATTAAGTGAAATTCTGACAGGATCACTTTAAAAGTGAGACAGACAAAATTCAAATAATTACAGAATATATAACTACAAACCTTAAAGGAAAGCAGGCAGGTGGTACATTGAGATCTCAAGCATGGCTGGAACTGCTTGGGAAGAGAATGAAGTGAGAAGAGAAAGGGATCTAGGAGGAAGCTTTGAAGAAATTTACTATAAAGGGATTATAAAAATAATTCTGCATAAAATAAGAAGGCTGCTCTAGCACTGAAGAAGAGGAATAAGAGCATACCCATGCAAAATATTTATTCCAGGAAACGAGATCACATCTTAGTCACCATCTAACACCTTTCATCAAATACAAGCAAACAAACTCTACAGGAAAATAAAATACCAGCACAAGCTTAAATAGTATTAGAGCCAATAAAGAACAAAACAGTTGCTGCAGAACCTGAATCCACCATACAGCAATCTGCATGAGGCTTCCCAACTGGTATTCCTGTACAAGACGCCAGAACAATCATAACACAAGTAATATGCAAAAGCACATTAGAAGACAGCTTTGTTGAATGACGTAAGACTTCATCTTTACAAATTGAAAGGGCAAAATTAAAGAAAATAGATGAACACCTACACATATCCTGGTTAAATTTTTGAACTTTAAGTATGTATAATGAATCTTTCAATCTAGTCAAGAAAACAAAAACAAATCAACAAAACAGATTCCTTACAAAGAGAGACAAATAAGGCCGGCTCTAGGCTTATTGACTTAGAGTCTGACAATGTATGTATTTTTACACATGCGTACATATTAACGACTCCTCCCACCATCAACAACAAAAATGTATTAAATATATAATTTTAGAGTCCTCAATAAAAATACCAGCAATATGAATGCATCAAATATTAAAGGTATAACAATTAGTATTCAGTTATTTCAGGAGCCAAAGCAATCACTTCAACTCTTATCTCCTCATTACCTCCTTCTTCATTGTACTTTTATGAGAAAACAAGGCCCTTCAGACAAGAAGTCTCTCAACCTACTACCCCCTCGCACTTTGATCTACGTCCTTAACCATCCTTTGCTTGATCCTTCCAGACACAATGCAAATGGTATCCTCTTTCTTGTCTTACATAAGTACTTGAACTTGAAATTGCATATACTGCTGCCTCTCCACTACTCTTTACTACTTACTCTCTACGAGCTCTTTCCTAACATTTATAGATGTGAATTCTTTCATTCTAAAAACATACAAAAAACAAAGAAGAAAAAAAAACTTCTTCCAACCCTCTTTCCTTCTCCCATAGCCATTTCATTCCTTCACTTCCAAATTTCTTGAAATTGTCTGCATTGGCTGTCTCCATTTCCCCACTTGAAATGGAGTTTCCTCCCCACCCCATCACTGGCTTGAAACAGCTTTTAACAAGGTTAGTGACTTTCTTATCAGTAAACCAGTGAGCACTTCGCAGCCTTGTCTTACTTGACCACTCAGCTGCATTCAATCTGAATTTACTGCAGCTTGCTTCCGGAAATATTTTCTCCTCTTGTCGTCCACAATAACACACACTTCTGATTTTCTTCCAACTTCTCTGGGAATTAACTTTCAATTTTTATTGCCAGATTCACTCCTCTGATCTATTTTTTAAATGCTAGCATGTCTAGACTTTCTCACCCAGGCCCTTTTCTCTTCTCACCCTACACTGTCCAAGTGTGATCTCATCCATTCTCACAGTTTCAATGATAATATATGGTGATGACCCTAAATCAATCCAACTGCCCATTAGACACCTTTCTGTGCACATCCCATAGATTTCTCAAATACTATTGATATTTTACATCCACTATCCCTTTGCGTATTTTTTGGTATGTATAGCTTTCTTTTTCATTTACTATTTTTCCAAATGTGAATCACTGCACATGTTTTAAGTACCCTGAAACTTTTTACTTAATATGCAAAACATCTTACAATGTCATTAAATATTGTTATATGGCATGCTTTTAAAATTTATTGTAAAACACATTTACAAGCATGTATAACATATATGTAAACTATTAAAAATAGTGAGGAAAGAACAAAAAAACTGAAAAAACACATATGCACACTACAGGAAAATAAATAAATTGCGATGTAAACTTCATATGGAATATTATAGAGTAGTCAAAAGGGAATGAAGTATAACTACATACAACAATATCTTAGCAAATTGTATTGAATAGTAGCAACACAGCACTGAAGGGGAAAAATGTGAGTCCCAGAACAAGAATTCCCCACTGAGAAAGTAAAAACAACTATACGTATATACTATACATTTGAACAACATGCATGTATTATGTGTATGTTTGTATACATATATAGACATATGTGTGTGGACACATAGATTGATTGATTGATTTAAAAAGAAGGATAATGAGTAACACAAGATTCAAGATGGTTACTATCTCAGGTAGGCACACGTAGGGGGATAGGATGGGGCAGGAGCACACACGTAAATGTTAGTGTCAACATTTTTCCAATTCTTGTGTCGAGTGATGAGTTCGTAGGTACATACTATGAATTCAGAGATAGATGCATACATGCATGGGCTGGTGAGGAGAGCTTTCATGATCAATTAGTACGATTTATTCAACTCCGCATTGATCCAAAAATAAATAATAGTGATAAACTCAGGAAGACATAGAGTATTACGAAGACCTTTGAAGCCTCCTGTGTGCCCTACTAGATTACATTCCCCCCCTCCTTCATTGTCCTAAATTTTGTGTTTATTGCTCCCTCACTTTTCTTGTCTTTTCTAAGTACTTATTGCTAAAGTATTGTTCAGTTTTGTTTTTTACTCTTAGAGAAATCAAATCATACTGAAAACACTCGTATGACAATTTTCCTCCATATAATTATTTTCAGATACATTCATATTAATGCATGAAGCTGTAGTTGATTGTCTTGTATTGTTATGTAGCATCCCATTAAATGAGTATAATACATATTTACCCATTCTAGTATTAGTAGACCTCTGGCTTGTTTCTAGTTTGAGGCTTCTACCAACAACTTGTTTTGAACATTCTTTCACGTCTCTGGCAGCACATATACACGAGATTCAGTAGGGATATTACATATATATATTATATATATTTGGAGCTGATAACGCATAGGGTTTGCTCATCTTCATCTTTAATACGTAGTACCAAAGGATTTTCCAAAGTTGGTGTACTAATTTATATTCTCACCAGCCATTTGAGTTTTATGATGTTCCACATCCTTTTCCTTTAATTACTGATGTATTAAAGGTCTTTATATATTCTGGATACTTATCCTTTGTCAATTTTGTGTTGCACATATCTTCCCCAAGTTTGTGCCTTACCTTTCCATTTCCTTTATGGTAGCTTTTGATAAACAGAAATTTTTAATTTAAGTGTAGCCGAATTTATCAAACATTTGAGCCTCTTGTATTGTTTAAGAAATCTTTCTGTAAACCAAGAGCAGGAATAAGCAAACTATATCTCATTGGCCACATCGGGATTTTGTATTTTTATGGCGTGCTAAGAATGTTTTTTACATTTTTAAAGCTTGTAAAAATAAACAAGGACTAATACACAATGGAGATAGTATATGGTGTATAAAGCCTAAGTATTTATTCTCTAGTCCTTTACATAACAAAGTTTGCTGACCCCTGCTCCAGGACCATAAAGACAACCTCTACTATCAACACTGTCCAGTAGAATTTTCTGTGTTGACAGAAATGTTCTACAATTTATGCTATCCAATATGATAGCCACTGGTCATATGTGGCTATTGAGTACTTGAAATGTGCTTAATGGATTGAGGAACTGAATTTTTAATTTTATTTAACTAATCTAAATTTAAATTTTTAGATGTATTTCAAGTCTATTGTATTGAACAGTGTGGTCCTATGTTTTTATCTAGAAGATTTAACGTTTTGCCTTTCAAAATTGCCTTTAATCAAACTAGAATAGATATTTGTACATGATGTCAGAGATCAAATTTCATTTTCTCATAGGGATAAAAAATGATGCTTCCTCACCCTTTTCCCATCACGATACAAATAGAATAATACATATGTAGCACACTGGGTAGCTGTACGCGACTGCTTGAGGCCAGAGGCAACTTCAGGAAATCATATCACCTGTGATTTTTTTTTTAACTGTATCATTTTTATGACACTTGTGCACTAGACTTACCTCTAAGCACTGTACAAATATAAACTAATTTAATCCTCAGAACTATCATTAGCCATGTTTTCCACATGGGGAACCAACTGTGGCACAAAGCGTATGGCCAAGGACATACAAACAGTAGGTGCCACAGTCAAGAGGCAGTTTGGTGCCAAAGCTCATGCTCTTAAACCACTACCCTATGCGACTCGACAAATAATGGCATTGTTTCTTCCATCTAAACCATATACATTTAATTTCTTTAAAGTTCTTTTTGTTGACTTGTTGCACTGACTCGGGCCTCCAATCAGTGCACTGTTAAACTGGTATTGGTAGCTCTCTTTCTTGTCTTATTCCAGATTTTGAAAGGAATAGTATTTTAGTATGATATTTTCTTCATTTTTGTCAATATATTTTATCAAGTAAAGGAGTTCCCTTCTACTCCATTTGCTAAGATTTCTCATCATGAATTGTGAAAGTCATGAAATTGAAATTTTAATCAAAAGCTTTTTCTGCATATACAGAAATTATATTGCTTTTCACTTTTAATCTCTTAATATGGTAAACTGCATTAATCATTTTTCTAATGTTGAAACACACTCTGCATTCTTGAAATAAACCATCGTGTCATGATGTTTCATATACATAAATGTATATGTTATGTCATATATGATATTCATATGGAGAGAAAAATATGAATTGGAGCTGGTTTGCAATTTTCTTTTTAATGATTTTAGTATTAATTTTCATGACTAAGACCAGCATATAATTTTCCTTTCTTCTACAGCCCTTGCCAGCTTTTTCTTTCAAGGTACATGAGCCTAATTAAATCAGCTGAGGAGTACCCTTTTCTATTCTCTGAAAATATGTAAGATTAAAAGTATCTACTCATAGTTTGGTAGAATTTTTTACAGTAAGTTCTCTTAAAGTGGCATTTGTATGAAAACAATAATGTGTGCCCTTATTTTTAAGAGATAATTTCTGAGTATATAATTCTCTGCTGTCTCCTGGCGTCCATCTTTGCAGGCAGGATCTTAGCTCTAATTGTCAGTCTTTTGTAGGTGACTTATATGTTCTCTCTGGCTGCTTTTAATATTTCTTTGTTTCAGTGTTCTTTAGTTTCTCTACAAATGTGCTTAAGTGTGGATTTATTCTTATTTATTCTGTTTTGGATTTGTTGGGTGTTCTCGGTCTGAAGATCAGTTTCTTTCATCAATTTTGGAAAATACTCAGCTATTAACTCATTGAAAATTTCCTCTCTTCCATTCTTTCTCTTCTCTCTCTCTAGTATTTTGACTAGATGCATGTTAGTCTTTCTAAGTCTGTCATACATTGTTCTTGACATACATTTCATATTTTCCATCTCTTAGTTTCTATATGCTGAATTCTGAGGAATTTTAGATATATAGATATGTTTACCAATTATTTTCAGCTATGTTTAACATTCTTTTTAATCCATACACCAAGTTTTAATCTAACTTATTATTTTATGTCTAGAAGATCTATTTTACCCCTTGTTGAATTTCACAAGTCAAATGGACAATTTATTTCTTAGTCATACTTTCAATATTCTTTTATTTCTATAAACATGTTAAATAAACTTGATCATTTTATATTATTTTTCTACTAATTCCAGTGTTTACAGTCTTTGCAGCTTGGTTTAAATTTAGGAGTTTGCTGTTTCTGTTGATAGTCTCTCAAGGATTTTTGTTGGTATATCCTTTATGAGTGTTGACTATGAACTCAATATTGAGTATACAAATATGAAGAAACAATGATTCAATGTTAAGAATCTAGTTAAAGTAATTTATTTCTTTGATAGGTTAAGTGAGATAAAACATACAATCATCTCGATAAATACTGAAAAGGTATTTTATAACATTTGTCACCCATTCAAGATTTTTTTACTTTTAAGGAAATAGTAAACTAAGAATGGCATATATCACCAATAAAAATAATGTGCATCTTAAACAAAATATCAGACACTTAATTATATACTGGTGATATAGGTATTAGAAAATCAAAATTGTTTCTAAACCTGTGTGTTGCACAAATTTAGAGAAATGGGCTTTCCAGGGTGGTGGGGAGTTAGAAAGTGGTACTACTTAGGGACATAGAGGCACTGACTCTACTTTTCTCCCTGGGTGAGGATGTGACCTCACTGATACCAAGTTTGGGCCAAGATTAGGAAAGTCTAATGTTTACAAACATCCTCTTAAATGGAAACACTAAGCAACGAGATGTGTATATTTTTCTTGAACAGTGAGGTGAGCCCTGAGTATAAAAGCACTATGCAATAACTTAAAATCAAACTTCTCTCATCTGGTAAGTCTCTACTTTTGCAGACAGTGTCATCACTGGCAGAGTGCCACTCATTGGGAGAGTATCATCATCAGTTGAGTGCTGCTCATTGGGAGACTGAAAGATACTGCATTGTTATTGCAATGTTATTGTTGTATTTGTTAGGATTTTGTGCCCATGGCTAAAGCAATCTGGAAGTCATAGCAAACTATGAATGTACATGTTGGTCTTTTCCAATCAATCAACAGTACTTCTGAAACCACACAACAGAACACTAATGCAAGGGGCTGATGGATTGAGTACAAAAAAGTACTATGATCAAAAAGCTTGGAAAATAATATGTATTTAAACACATCCTCTTCTTGGAAATTTACAACACGCAGTTGATGATTAAAGCCTCTGTGGATTCCAACAATAAAGAAAATTGCTTGGTTCAGACAAGGGGTTAGAACACTTTTTTTCTATAAGGGCCAGATAGTAAATATTTTAGAGTTTGCAGGCCTTATGGTCTCTGTTGCAGCTATTCAACTCTGCATTTGTACTACAAAGCAACAATAGAAAATACTTGAACAAATAGGTATGGCTGTGTTTCAATAAGACTTTATTTATAAAGATAGGGAGAAGGCTGAATATGACACATGTGCCATAGTCTAGAGTAATTGACCATATCCTATACTTATTTGATTGCAGAATTTTTTCACCCAAATCCCAATTAATTACCTATATGCTTTAAAATAATAGGCAAATTAATATAATAAATCCTCCTTGAACAGCATAAGTAATTTTTTAAAATTGCTTTTTTTAACTTTCTGTAAGATTTGTGGAAGATACATTACATATTACCAAAAAATAAAGGAAATAGATATGCACTATGATTTTTTACTCTCTTATATTCAATTTCCTTATATATAGACTTCAATATTCATGTCTTCTTCAACTCGTCCTTAGTGATCTGCCTGTCTTGTGATATCATGTTATGGAAAATCAATTTGAACAGGTAATATCCAGAGTTAAGGCTAAAACATAGAATATCAGAACTACAATTGTAAATTAAATATGTTAAACTGTATACATTTTATGATTTTCTTTTCTTAAAATCTTAATGAGATAATATGTGTCCGTGAACTGAAAAGTCAGCTCTGTGGCAGACACATATTTCAGAAATTCTGACCATATGGCTACCAAATTATGTGACATCCTGCAATCCTTACCTCATAATTGCCCTTTTGATCACTGTACAGACAGTCCTCAACTTACAATGGTTCACCTTACGATTTGGGGACTTTACTATGGTGCAAAAGCGATACACATGCAATGGAAATGGTACTTCAAATTTTGAATTTTGATGTTTTCCGGGGCTAGCGATACGTGGTACAATCCCCTCTTGTGATACTGGGAAGTGACAGTGAGCTGTAGCTCCCAGGCAGCCACAAGATCACGAGGGTAACCAAACGATCCACTGACAATCATTTTGTACTCGGACAACCATTCTGTTTTACACTTTCAGTACAGTATTCAATAAACTACATGAGATATTCAACCCTTTATTATAAAATAGGCTTTGTGTTAAATGATTTTGCCCAACTGTAGGCTATTGTAAATGTTCTGAGCATGTCTAAGGTAGGCTAGGCTAAGCCATGATGCTCAGGAGGTTACAGGTATTAAATGCATTTTCCACTGATGATATTTTTGACTTATTAGGGGTTTATTGGGATGTAACCCCATCGTAAGTGGAGGAAGATCTGTCTTTGGTAGATTGGTATTATTAAGCAACTCAATCACCGAAACATAAAAAAGGTACTGTGAACAATTTATATAGATTTTCTCTTTCTACTTTCCAAATTTAATAAATAATTTATCATCTTTCTGGATTGATATATTCTAAATGTATAATTTGTCATTCATTTCTGAACATTAACAGTATCTCAACACAAGGAATTCTTAGAGATTTTAAGGAAAGTAGAATATTTATATGGAAAAGAGCAAGTTTAACCTTTAGCTTAACCACTGTGTGAATGTGAACAAATCACTACTTCTTCAAGTATCATTTTCTTCATCTGTAAAATAGAATAGTTAAAGCCTTTTCACAAGGTTATTAAGATAATTACACGTCATCATGTATGTGAAATTCTGAGTTCCTGACTCATAGTAGATACTTGAGAACAGATACTGCGTCGTCTGAAGGAGAAGAGACTCTGTTTCATTAATTTTATTCACCATGACTTATTTTCAGTCTAAATATGTTTAGAAGGCAGGATTCATTCCTCAGACAACTCAGTTAAGGGTCAACAGAGGAATAAATGTACATTTTATTCATATTTCAAAACAAGTTATTGTGAGGATTCCCCACATGTTTTAGAAGCAGTCTTCACTAGAGAGCAGTGTGGTAATAGAGTCCTAAATAGTCTAGTGATTGCAAGACAAAATTATTCATTCTCACGACAATTCCAGAGCAACAGCCTGATGAGGCTCACACTTGCATTACTAATAGTTGTACTACTTTGTATTATTTCTTTATATTGTGTATTCTAAAAGTATTCAATCAGCAAAATCTCACTTTCTACTAACGATTTCCAATCATAAGCCTCTCTTGGCTGACTGTAATGCATTTCTCAGTATTATGCTCTATCCCACCTAGCTTGCAGCTCAGCCACCCCTAACTATGTTACTTCGTTCAGACTAGAAATATACTACCTCTATTTTACTGACCTTCAGAGATCAGATAACAAACCTAATTCCATTCTACACAGAACATCACATCATTACATAATCCAACTTATCAAAAGACCGCATACTGTTAAAAAGTTAGTTTGGACCAAACTTACTTTTAGATAGTTGTTATAATCCTCAGAAACGAGTATTCAAAGTCTTATTCAATTTTTTCTTTTAAAGAGCTAGAACGTCTGTACCACATCCCCAGACAGTTTTGGGCAATCGCCACCTAGTATGAGCAAAGCTATTTGAACATCTCCATTGTGGAATCTGGTTTGCTGCCTATAGGCCTCTATACATAGCACTTTCAATTAGGGAAACTGGCCTATTCTTTAAATGTCCCCACAGTACATGATCTAATTTTACACTCCAATCTTCATTAGTGCACTATAGTCTCAACCCTTAATCTCCTACCTAATTTAATTCTGTTCATCTACTCTTCTCATCTGACCTCTGTAAAACTAACTTTAAGGTTGTTTGCACTATTGTAAATAACTTGCCTGGATAAGTATCATCGAGGACTGCAGTCAGCAAGCTAGAGGACAAGCTGGCTGAATTATGGGCTATTTCCCCAAGAAATCATGAGACGTCCAAGCTTCTTGCCTTTGGATCACTAGTCCTGTACCTGGATCAGCCTTCTTTCCCTCTTCCACTAGAACACTTATGTTTATCTTTCCACCTGAAGCCATTTCTGACTGTGCCATGGCAACTGTTTTTGTAGGTTGTTTTCTTTTATCCCTCACTAGACCAAAAATCCTTCAAGCACAGAGACCTATCATTTCTTCTATTCTCCTGCATTTTGCACATTACGAATAAGGGGAGCTGCTATGCTGCATATGGATTTGCTTAAATTAGATGAATATATTGTGAATCATGGAGTAAATCTGATAAATATACACACCTCACTTGGATCCCAATGCCCAGTGCCTTTCACTTTCATCTCTAACTTGCCTTCATCCTGTACTTTGGCTTATAGTATTAAGCACTTCTGTGATGCTTCTACCATTTGTCTTTTAATCCTAGGTTCCATGCTCTGCAAATCTTCTTTACTTACCTGTTCTCTCTCCTTTGCCCTTGGTAATTTCATCAACTCTGATGGTGTTTGAATCAGATATGAATTCAAAGCCCAGCTCTGTTCTTTACAAGCTACATGACCATAGACAACCCAATTATAGCTCCTTTTCCTTTCACTGGTCATCAAAATATGTTTCTTTGCACACTTAGCTAATGCCACAATTTTAACTTCCTCAAAACATAGATATATTTGTCTCCCACACCTAGCATATTGTCTGGTATAGATAGGCAATCAAAGATTTATTGAATAAGTGAATCCCCCCAGAGTCTCATGAGGGATGAATTCATTCATTCATTCATTCACTCTCTGTGTTTGAGACATTTTTCTCTTACTTCTGTTATAGCATTTGCAAGTGAGGTGGTGTCGGGTTCAGATTCTGGCTTTGTCACTTACTACCTGTGCCATTTCATAATGAGTTTTTTACATCTCCAACTTTCCCATTGATTATAAACTCCTTAAGGGCAGAGAATACATATTATTTATCTTTAAGTTATTCCCCTTTAAAGAATATCATGGTGACTCCCAAATCTGGGTTCATAAAAGGGTGATTAATGAAAACCCAGTACAAAAGCAGTGTAGCAAGCATAAAGTGCTTTATATAAACATGATATTTCCATAATTACTGTGCTGGCCTTCCTCATTATAATCCTTCCCATAGCAGCACTTCCATGAGCCACAATATAACCTTGATAATGAGAAAAGTCTAGCTTTCAGTTCCTGCTCTGCTGCTTTCTTCATATGCTACCTTCAACAAATCACTGACAATCATCAGCCTCTATACTACTGCTTTAAGATTACAGTTACATTAGATATTATCTTTAAGGCCTGGCACACAAGAGACTCTAAATTAACATTTGCTACCTTTCTTCTCTGTTTTAGTTCAAAGGGTGTTGTAAAATGACCTGCCTTTACTAAAACCCACTTTTGAGTAAACTTATTCTTCTCCGGATATCTCATTCCAGTAATTGAACTCTTTATGATTGGTCAGTAGTCATTCTAGGTTGACTTTCTCTAAGGAAAATGTGGTGGGAAAATAGAGTAGGAAATAATGAGAGAAAATAACTCAGGCTACTTATTAACAAGTATGAAGAAAAACACCACGTCTAAACAAATTTCTATCAGGTAATTGGTAACAGTAATAATAGCTAACCCTTGCAGATGGGTACTATGCTCCAGGTACTGAGCCAGACACTTTACACAGGTTATTTCATTTCATCCTCACAATACTTTGCAGTGGGTACTACTGGTAGATATCGTCTCATACATTAGGAAGAGAGAGAAGTGAAGAAACTTGCTGAAGGTAGTAGAGTTGAATTCTAACCAAAATCTGTCTGTTCTATCATCAGGACATGAGATGAGTTTTGAGCCTAATGAAGATTTCAATTCAACAAGATATTTGCATCTTTGTTATTGTATAAGAGGAGTAGTGTGGTGGAGTACAGTAATTCCTAAAAGCAAGTCTGCATCAGAATTACTTGGGAGTACTTAATAAAAACAGATTGCTGAGCCCTTCCCCAGATCCACTGAATCAGATTCTCTGTTGGTGGGGTTCAGCAATTGTTGTTGTTGGGCGGTTGTTTTCTTTTATTATTTTTTTTTATGAAGACCTAAGGTTATTCTAAGGAGAATTCACGTTTAGAAATGAATGGTGTGTGGTGCAAAGAATTCAGTATTTACAATCAGAGAGAGAGAGGGCAAATCCCAGCTCTGCCTCTAATTATTTGAATGACTAAACTATTTTGAGTTTCGGATTCCAAATAGGTAAAATGTAAGGTAATCAATCCATCCTGGTTTGGCACTAACAGTCCCACATTCCAGGAAATGCCTAAGCTCCAGGAAAAGGAGGATGACTGGTCACCCTAGTACAGTAAGAGTACATCACAGGGTCAGCAGAATATAAGGAAATACCATTTTCAAAGCATCTAGCACAGTACCTTGCACATAGTAGACTCTTATCCCAGATCATTTATCTGAGCTCCAAACACATATATTTAACTGCACTGTTGACTTCTATTCCTAGATATCTTAAAGGCTCCTCAAACTCAACAGTGAAAACCAAACTACAATATTCCTCACAATGTCTATCCAAGTCCCAGGAGTTAGAGATGGCCTCTTAGAAAGGGCTACGTAGAAAGTCTATTTACAAATAGTATATTCAGAGTTATGGAAACCAACAAGGGATTTTGAAGCACCCAAGAACAGCAACAGTGAGAAGATTTTACCACTCTTAGGTTTAGAGGGGACAGGAGAAAAAACAATAGCTGTAATGTTGAGAGAATGATAGCTTAGAGGTGAACTACCCTACAAGAACAGTGGTCTTAGTTTAGAAACGAAGTCACTAACAAACTGAGGACAAAAGAGATGTACTAGGAGATTAATTTCCCAACCTCTCTCTCCCTCTGCCCGATGATCTCCTGCTAGAGCCTCTCATTGGCCAAACGCAACCAGCAGATAGACAGCAAGGAAGCTGAGTTGACTTGGTCTATAAAGGTCAGCCTCGGAGGGCAGAGAACAGGATGAAGAAGCATAAAGAGTGAATCAAGAAAGGTAAATGGAAAACATCTAGCACATCCACCACATGTAGACCTCTTCCAGAGTACCCTATATCTCAGTGATCAACACTACCAACCAGCTAGGGGCATAAGCCATGATTCTGGCACTTATCCTCAACACTTGCTTCTCCATCATTCCCCAGATACTATTCAAGGGAACTCTCATTTATTTTACTTTCAAAATCACTCTTGAATCGGCCCAATTTTCTCTATCTCCACCACTACCACCTTTGCCCAATCTACTCTCATCTTGCCTTGGTAACTCTGTGAACTGCCTAATATGCCTACTCCTGTTCTAGTCTCCTTCCAGTATGTTCTCCAGGGAATGGTGGTTGGTAAGAGGTAAAACTGAAGAGGTGGGTCTTAAGGTGCCTTGTAAATAATGATCACCCAATGTAAAGTACTGGCAGAGGGATGGAGGGACTGGGAATATTGGAGAGATAGTAAGTGGGTAAAAACCAGACAGCTTGGTTAATGATGACTGAATAGATGCTCAGAGTGAGAAAGGAGAGAGTAAGAGGAAGAATAGAATGGAGACGGGGGGGGGGGGGAGGAGGGGGAGGGGAGGAAGAGGGGTTAGGGAACAAGGAGGGAGGAGGGGGGAGGGAGAGGGGGGAGAAAGAAGAGGAGGAGAGCAAACATTCAATGAGCATTTATGATGTGCCTGGCTTAATCCAAGCACTTGGAGTATATTATCTCATGTAATCCTAACAACTACCCTACATAGTAGGCACCTTTGCTAGACCCATTGTACACATGAGGAAACTAAGTCTCAGAGACTTGAAGTGACTTCCCCTATATCATACAGTGGATAAGAGGCAGAACTAGAATTTAAATCCAGTTCTGACTTCAGATTCTACATTCTTCCCTCTAAGACAGGGGCTATTAAATCTTTTCCATAAAGGGCCAGGTAGTAAGTATTTCTGCTTTTATGGATTACATAATCTCTGTCACAACTACTCAACTCTACCATTTAGCACAAAAACAGCCATAGATGATACATAAATGAATGGACATGGCTGTATTCTAATATAATTTTATTTACAAAAACAGGTGGGTGGCCTGTTTTGACTTTTGGATAATAAGGTGCTGATAGCTGCTCTATGATAATGTTTCTCAACCCCTGCTACATGAAAGCATCACGTGGAGAGCTTCAAAAATGGAGATGTCCAGATCACACCCCATAGTGCTTGATCCGGAAAAGGATTTGAGACAAACAGACCCGAGTTTGACTTTGACAGTTCCTTGACTGTTTTTAACCTACAGATAAGAAAATTGAGATCCAAAGAGGTTAAGTAAATTCTTCAAGGTTACAGCTATCAAGTGAAAGGGGCAACGGGCACCTGCATCTTCTGCCTGTCTTCAAAGCCACATTCTGGGCCCGCAGCACCTGGCAGCACATCAGCTGTGAAAGGTTTATTGTCCCATGTTCATTAGACTGACTATTAATATGCCTTTAACCAGTTAGAAATGACTTGATTCCATATTATATTCTCATTCCTTTGTGGAGGGGAGAATCTTTTTAAAAGTGGAAGAAAAATACTACTATTAAGGAAGATGATTTCATTTCAGTAATCTGTTTTACCTGACATGTCAAATATCACATTTATTATTCTGAGAGACAAACTTATTATATACCCAATCAACATTTTCTTTTAAAATCTTGGGACTGTAGAATTTTAAGCTCTGAATCTTACTCTGAAAACTTGAAACAAGAGTAACAGCTTTTGCTAGAATTAAATATATCATTACCCCTCAAACAGAAAAGCATTTATTTTTCACACAAAACCAGCAGCAGAGGATGATAAAGATGATTCCATTTGACGTGAGCTTATTCTCAAGACGTCTGGGTCAGTAAATCTTTAAAGAATGCCACAAGTCATAGAATATTAGTATAAATTGTGATGGATGCAAAACTGCTATTAAAACAAAACACTTTAGGGCCCTATTTAAAAGTTGGAGTGCACGCATCACATTTAAATTCACAGTGAGGAGAACCTGACAGTCTGAGACATTCTAAGATCTGCAATAGTCGCATATATGTCTAGGGGGACAAAATTTATCTTAAAAAAACCCTTATAAATTCTTACTAGTATTCTTCTATACCTCAAATTCCATCTGAAATTAAATATAGACAAGCTTAAAATTGTTCTTGTATAACCTCAGCTTATGTAAAAAATAGAAAAATAATTATGTCTAACACTCTTACAAAAAACAGTATCATCCAAAATTTAACCAAGAGTGTTAATTATGTTAACATAAGTATGTTCATTGGTTTCTTTCAGTTTCTATAGTGATTTTTAACCATTTCTTAGCTTTACAGAGCTGAATTATTGGTATTAAATGGAGATGGTTTGCAGGAACTTGCCAACTGTAAACACTTCATAAATATTTTAGATGTGTCATTTTGATGTACTGAGTGATGATCACACAGAGCTAAACACTGTTTATTTTAACAAAGAGAGAAAAACAATCTGAAAATAGGACTTTACCAATTCACAAAATAATAGAAGACCTTGACTATTCCCCAAAGCTGTAAGAACAATCAGAGGGCGGTACACACCCTTCACCAGCTCAAAATCTTCTTTACCCGCGGTAGCTTCTAGCAAACAAGAGGCTATTTGCTTAGCACTTCTGAGCCTCTGGTCCTTTCAATCAGATAATTAGAGAGAGCAGGGGATTCTGGCACATTTGCAGAATCAATCACACCTATGTGGAACCAGAAGCCTTTTAAACCCTTGCTCCTGTAATTGGCCAAATCTGTCCAGAGTCAAAGGAAGCAGGTATGAAACTGCCAAAAATTCATGCTACCACAGTGTTTCCTTCACTTATTTACATTTACAGTGTTCATCTCCCACTTTGTAAGCACAAGTGAATAGCATATTATTCAATGAATGGGTTACTGACAATGTGTATGAAATGTATAGATTTTCACCTGATATATCGTATTTTTAATGTGCAAGGGAAGTTGACTTTTTAAGGGAACCTTGGGGAAACCTTCTCTAAGATGAAAAGATTTGTCAGTGAAAGAACTGTACATCCTCTGAGTTGGTGATTCTTAACCTTTCTGAGTCATTGGACCACTTTGAGAGTACAGTATATGGAAAGTTATGGAACTTTTTGCAAGGAAAAAAACCAGGACAGATGAGCAAAACTTTGCATACAATTTTAGAAAGTTCAAAGACCCCTCCCCAAAGTCTCAGATTTTAGAACTTCTGCTGTAACTCATCACTTCTGCGAGGTATTAAAGCTTAAGGCAGTAAATGTAAAGCAAAGTAATATTCCATTATATCTTCTATCAGGTTGCAAATACCTTTGAATCTGTTGCTTTGCCTATTGATGGAATGATTCTTCCATCAATTTATTCAACAGGTGATATTTTGCACCTACTACATACCAGGGCCTGTTTTAGGTGCTGGGGAGCAGGGAACAAGACAGAGACCCAGCTGTCATGAAGTCTATATATTGAAATGCTATTAAAACTGCCTACCGTGTATGTAGCGAGGAGGTTAAAAAAATATATCTTAAGAGGTAATACTAGAATTACATTTAAGCTGTGCTTCTCAACCTCTGTTGTATATTAGAATCACCTGAGGCCCTTAAAAAGTCCGTGACTCAGTCACATTGCTGCATTGTCACCTCCCTTCTCTTACACTTTCTGTAGAGATTTGTATACTCAGAAATACATTGTGTATACTGCATTTTATGTGTGCATGCGTGTGTGTGTCCATGCCTACGTGTGTATGGGGGTGGGGATTGAGCATTGAGGAGAGGAAAGGGTCTGAATTGCACACAGGTATAGATTGATTGCAGAGTCGGGCCAGCACATGAAGGGTGGGGAGATGATCAATGTACAGGACAATTCAGTGGAAAAAGGATCTCAGAGAATCGGAGACCCCAGGGGCAAAATGTGCAAGACTTCCAGAGGCCACTGAATTCTCAGAGTGTGACTCTTAAAGGATAGGGAGACTTCAACAGGCATCCGGATAACACTTACTTTGGAATACAGCTGTGCTATCTGTAAAAGGTGTGATTATAGAATACTGTAATACTTTTCACCTGCTTTGAGTACAACTGAACACAAAGAAATAAGTGGCTACACGTTTGAGGCAATCCCCTAGAAATTTAAAACTTATTTGAAGGAACAAGTTATGCCATATTCTTTTCTTTCTTTCCTTTCTCTCCCTCACTTCCTCCCCTTTGTTCTCCTTTTAATCAACTATATTAATTGGGCTTAAGGAGATTAAGTAATACTTCCCTTATCAAACCTAGTTTGGTCAACAATAAACCTTGCAACAAGCAAGAATGCTACAATTCTAGAAGTATGTTATAAACTGAAGTCTACAAAAGCTTTTCGACTCTGAATAGAATCTGTGCTGGGAAGTGATGTTTGCACCTGGTTACAAGTATGACTCAAAAAGGAAACAACTCATTCATGGACCTTCCGGAACGGAAACTAATTAGTTTGCTTTCTGTTGTTCTTTGTTTGAGGAATTACTCACTGGCTTCAAGAACACAACCCCGAATGATTTACATGCTGAAAGAAATGGTGGGACTTTGTGAACTTTGTTTGCTGTTGCATGCCTTTTAGAAGTTTTTGGCTTTTTTAATTTACAAAGAAAAGAGAGAATATAACAAGCTTTTGCTACACACTATTTCAGTGGTACCTAACATTTCATCACCAAGTACTCATAAATTTCACAATTTCTATTTGTTTATTAAATTATTGATATTCTACAAAGGGTTTCTCAACCTCAACACTATTGACATTTTGTGCCAGAAAATTCTTTGCATTGGGGGTGCTGTCATGTGCAGTGTAGGATGTTTCACAGCACACCTGACGTCTACCCACTAGATGCCAGTAGCATTCCTCCCACCAGTTATGAAAACCACAAATGTCTCCAGACATTTCCAATTGTCCCAGGGTGGGGGGGGGGCGGCAAAATTGTCCTCAGATGAGAACCACAGGTATAAACTATTTCATAAAGAATTCAAAATAGTTTACAAAAACACATACAATAAAAATAGAATATAAATAGGAACCAAGCATCACTACCAAGGAAATATATATATATGAATAAGAATCCAAAAGCAGTGGAAGAGGACAGGAATAGAGATATGAAAATAAGAAGAACTAAAAGGGCTGATGTTATTGATCCTCAAATATTTTTTCTTAGCTTTCTGGCAGCCAAAGAAGACAAAGTCAGAAACAGAGAGGGACTGACTGAATATGCATAAACTGAACTTTTTATGTGTCCTGCAAACCTGACTCTTCATAAACATGTAAAACACACACACACGCATACTCCTCCTACATCTCAGCAATAACCTCATCATCTATGTCTACCCAATCATTCAAATGTGTAAAACCTAAGAATTATCCTGGTTCCTTTCTTTCTCTTACCCACCCATCCCACAGTGAAGCTCTTATTAAAAATCTTGTCAATTATAAAACAAAAATATATCTGAAATCCATCTATTATGATTCATCTCCTTTGTCATCTCCCCTTGTTCAAGATTCCACCATTTTATGGCTAGTCTTCACTAACAGCCTCCTAATTTGTCTCTTCATTTCCATTTTGTACCCCTTCAGTCGCTTCTCAGAGAAATCGTCTTGAATGTAAATCAAATCATATTATGCTCCTGCTTAAGCATCCCAGTGGCTTGTCAGTGCACTGAGAATGAAGTCTAAACTCCGAAAATCAAGCTCCTGCCTGTTTCTCCAATCTCATTCCAACCTATCTCCTATCACTCACTATGAGCCAACCACACTGATCTTCCTTCAATCCTACAACATCACTCCCTAGACTTTTTCCCAACATCAGGTGCTGCAATTATTATTTGCAAGTTATCGGCAAGAGCGGAGCTTTGTGATTTTCAGTTACAATAACAATTTATATACATACATATACACATGAATCAATATGACTTGTTACAGGGATTTTATGTTAGGCAAATGTAGGAGCTAAGTAAGCAGTCTTTTTAATGCTATTGTGTTTATGTCTGATTTTGGAATGTGACATTTACAGGGAAGGCAGTAAGCAAAGGAAGATGGATGTAAAGTGGGGGAAGCAAGAACAAGCTAGAACCTACAAACATGAGCTGCAGCCCATGAGCTTGGGTAGAACTGACAAAGATGTACTGCAGTTTTGTCAGATCTCATTGTCTCCAATCTCGATAAAGTCCTTCAGGAAAAGTAGGTGCTCTTTGTCATAAAGCTTAACACTCACCTGGTATAGAAGTGAAAGGAGCTGAGGAAGGATCCAGGGGAAGATGGATCATTGGCAGGCCTGGCTGCTGCCCCATTTCAATGAGATGAATCAACAGCTAAGTGAAGAGGCCTGTGAACTGCGAAAGCACCTGCGTCAACCTCTCAGAAGTGAAAGCCCAGGGGCCTGCCCGGTGACGTGACAGTTAAGTGTGCACGTTCTGCTTCAGTGGCCCGGGGTTCGCCAGTCCGGATCACGGCGACAGAAATGGTACTGCCTGGCACGCCATGCTGTGGTAGGTGTCCCACATATAAAGTAGAGGAAGATGGGCACAGATGTTAGCTCAGGGCCAATCTTCCTCAGCTAAAAGAGGAGGATTGACAGCAGATGTTAGCTCAGGGCTTATCTTCCTCAAAAACAAAAAAAAAAGTGAAAACCCTCAATCACTGGTGCTTTTCTTCTATCCACCAAACTAAGCAAAAACATACAGGGAAAGGAACACTGCGAAAAGTAGTTCAGCCTAGCCATGTTGACACATTACAGAACCACCACATCTTCTCGGTTGATGAAATTCTAGTATAGAATATAAATTTATCTATTGATTTTGAACAAAAGGCCAAAATTTAGAAGCCTTCTATGGAGAGAAAAATTAAATAACATAGGTCACTTAGGTTGATTTATCAGCAGTTCTTCAAGGATTCAATCATTTTTAAAATCAGATTGATCATAAGCAGCAAAGATATCTAAACGATCAGGCTGATAATTTTTGTTGTTATTACATAATATGAGTACTTCCACAAAAATGATTATAATCAAAATACATTGTGTATATGTAGTAATATTTTTGAATTTTGAAAACCATGGCTTCTATTTGAGCTGGTAGAACATTGATGCTTTTATGGACTTAATTATTAATTATATACATACTAACACCAATTCAAAGCACATTTCTGCTCTATATCTTTTTTACTTTAGTAGGAACATGGTTTTCATCATAATGCTAGTCTCTAGCAAAATTTTTTATTTTCACCACAAAATAAATTGCATTTGTATTTTAAATTTATTTAAATATAAATATATTTACATGGAAATGTAAATTACAAAATAAAATGTTTTTCTTCAATTTTGAACTGTTAAAGTGAATTTACAGTAGCATTCAAAATAATGACAGACATTTCACCTTTGACATAGTCATCTTCCCAAAGCCTTGCCTTGATTCCATAAATTTGGTTTCTTAAAAATGGTACTATTATTGGAATAAACTCATTTTTCATCTAAAGTATCGGACGATACTATTATGAAATTCAACCGTCTGTAAAGATTCTTTTCTGCTAGTGGAGCCAATACATTATGAACTATCCTTTTATTTTTCCTGTAAGCACAAATATTTTGAAGTTGAAAATGAGCAAAATTAATTTAGAACAGTGATTTCATCCTAAAAGACAAGTCATGTTTCACAGAGTAACATGTAAACCGACCTTTTGCAGCTTCATGAGTTAGGAGTCAATCATCACCCGCTGTATGATCCTCTTAAACAACATTTGAAGTGGTTGCTAGTGCTTCTTCAGCAGATTTGTGATTTCTGGTTTTCACATGATCAATGAGACCACTATGACTCCAATGAGGAAGTGGGAAACATCAATGAATATTTTGTTTTCATCATTAATTTTCTGAAGAGATAAAAATTGGGTACTTAATATTTTCATTAAATATGCATGTTCACTTTTTGCAGCGCATACCTACAGAAAAAGTGTACTGCAAAAACTTTAAAAATAACAAACAGTAAAATAACTAATTATCAAGTTGTACTTTATAAAAATGAGGGGGCAAGCCCCGTGGCCAAGTGGTTAAGTTTGTGCACTCTGCTTCTGCGGCCCGGGGTTTCTCCGGTTCGAATCCTGGGCGCAGACATGGCACCGCTCATCAGGCCACGCTGAGGCAGCGTCCCACATGCCACAACTAGGAGGACCCACAACTAAAAGTACACAACTATGTACTGGGGGCCTTTGGGGAGAAAAAGGAAAAAAAATAAAATCTTCAAAGAAAATGGAGAGGCTCAATAGGAAAGAGATTTAGATTACCCTCTAAACAGACTATGGTGTGGCTGCTCAATTCCTCTCCCATATTTGTTGCACACAACCTATAATTTCCCATGTTTCCCACTGACCCTGACAAGTGGTGACCTGGAAGCTTCGTGCATTTTGCAGTTCTTGGCATAGGCCATGGCATCATTGGCTCATATAGGGCAGCAGAGTCAATTACTTCTCCCGTCACCATCTGAGACTAAAAGGAAGTAATCATCCCCAGTACGTGTCAGACACTTTATCTGCAAACATCTTGCATGCTGTCTTTAAACATAAAGGTCAGAGAAAGTAAAATGGTCTGCCACTGTTCACTATACAAGCATCTCACACACGACTAGATGAGACCAACTAATAAAATGGAAATATAAATTTCAGACCTGCCAAAGCTACCCTGACATATTTTAATGCAACTACTAATATTAATACATTAAAAAAAAATTAAATATCCAGGAGAAATGCAAAATCAGACTGGATTCCAGGAGTACAGAAGTAAACAGGGACTCTCCCAGGCAAACTGGGACTTATAAATACTCTACATATAGTAACCATGACTCACTTTCAGTCTTAAGTCTGATTCAAAGCCTCTCCTCATCTGAATTAGGCTCTGTGATCTGCCATCAAGAAGAGGGGGTGTAGGTAGTGCCTGGTCTCTTCTTTCACTCTTCCCTCAACTCCACTACCTCTTGCTAGCCACACATGGCCAGCCTCTAAAATGACCTCAAATAATTCTCATCTCCTAGTTCATGCTGTTTTGTACTCCCCCCTCACACTGAATAGGGTTGACCTGTGTAAACAATAAGAAATTGCAGAATTTATGGAGTGTTATTTCTGAGAGGAAGTTAAAAACGACACTGTGGCCTCCTCCCTGTTCTCTCTATAAATAACTTGCTCTTTAGAAAACCAACTGCCGTGTTGTAAGGACATTCAAGGAGCCTTAGGGAGAGGTTCATGTGGAATGGAAATGAGGCCTTCTTCCAATAGCCAATAAAGAATTGAGGCTTCCTACCAATAGCCAAGTAAGTAAGCCATCTTAGAAGTGAATCATCTAGCCTCAGTCAAGCTTCAGAGGGCTGCATCACCTGCCAACACCTAGACTGCAACCTTATGAAAGATGTTGAGCCAGAACTACATAGCTAGGCCACTTCTGAATTTCTGATCCGCAAAAACTGAAAAAATAAATTTTTGTTGTGTTTAAGACACTAAATTTGGGGGTTATTTGTTACATAGAAATCAATAACTAACAGATTCTTGCAGAGTTGGGAAGGAATAGGAGAATTAGAGAAAGAGGGGTGAGTTTTGCATTGGCTGCTGTATTTATAAATCCAGACTTCAGAGTTCCACTTCATAATATGTGTCCACATGCTGGCTTTTTTGTGTGGCTCATAAGTCATTCTTCAGAGTGCTCGCCATTGATGTCCATAATGAATTCTTTCATTCAGGCAATGCTCTTTCTGGGTGACTTCTTGCCACACCTTCCGAGCATATGCCTCTGGCAGGACACTCATAGCTTCTCCTGATTTGAGTCCTTTCACTCCAGTAAACAGCTTTCTTGGGCCTGGTCCCATTGAGACATCAAGATGACTCAAGCTAACTACCTTCTGAGCTATCCACTTGGCCCAAAGGAAAATCACTACTGATCTCTACTTGCACTGTCTTTGGAGCTAACTCAATCCACTCTTAATTTCTACCTTCATTTATGGTTCCCAAACTCCTGAAGATACTGTCCAGTTCTTCGAAGAACTCTTTCACTGTACCCAATCAGAGCAGGATCATGAATTGAGCATATGAATTTCTGCCATTCAGGAAGTTTCTACAGAATATAATCTTGGTCTCCTCTTTCAGGCATACTAAATCTGTACAAGTGGTTCTTATGGAACCCTCTTCTGGCTTGAGTTTAGTGGGAAAACTTTAAAAAGCCATTCTAGTTTTTATTCCTAAAAGTTGTCTTCAACAATCCCCTTTAAAAACTTTCATATTGTCTTATACAGAAAAGATGGAGAAGAGGTCACTAGACCAATTTTGCTAGCTTTTAGTATGCCCTGCATGGATGTGTCTAGCACCATTTTTCTCAGCTTTAGGATTTTAGTCAAAATTCCTAGAAAACTGAAAACACACAATTTATTATCCTGTTACACTCTAGCTAGAATTCTTTTCCTCCCCACTGCCTCAGATATGGCTGGTAGATACACAATATGTATTTTTAAATAACTAGATGGAATTACCAAGATCTCATTATCAGGGCAGTAGATAACTATCTATATTTTAAAATAAAGTACTCATATAAGTCATCCTGTAGCAGTTATTTTGTAACATAACGGCTAATTTCATCAACATTTTTTAAATTCAGTCATGACTTTATAAAGCTTTTTAAAAATACTGTTCCTTGTTAACAGCAGAGGACACAACAAATCTATTGTTTCTAAAAATAATCTAATTCATATTCTCAGGAGGAGAATGCCTCTACTGAACTAGATGAAACATTAGGAATGCGGGGTAATCTGACATAGAAGATGGAAATTACAATTGCAAAATGAAAAACTACAATGGAGAAAATAAATATCTGACAATCTGGAGAAACCATATAATGAAGTGCTTAGCAACATGGACTCTGGGGTTCAAATTTATCATAAGTATGAACGTCTGCAAATTACTTAAATTCTCTGAGCAGAAGTTATCTAATTTTTCAAAATAGAAATAATAAAGGCCAGTCCAGTGGCGCAGTGGTTAAGTTTGCATGCTTCGTTTCTTGGCGGCCCGTGGTTTGCTGGTTCTGATCCTGGGTGCGGACATGGCACCGCTCGGTAAGCCATGCTGTGGTAGGTGTCCAATATATAAAGTAGAGGAAGATGGGCACGGATGTTAGCTCAGGGCCAGTCTTCCTAAGCAAAAAGAGGAGGATCGGCAGTAGTTAACTCAGGACTAATCTTCCTCAAAAAAAAAATTTCTTAACAAAAACATAGAAATAATAATTGAACTTCACTCACAGGGTGGTTGGGAGAATTAAAGGAGATAGTGCATAAAACACAACACATAGTCAATAAGTAATAAATGTGAGCTTCTATCACTGAAGAATAACCAAAGTTAAGAGAAACTTAAACAAGTTCTTCCAGGTCACAAAGAAAAGGGATAAAAAGATAAAAATGTTATGATATATACATGATCAATATGGGAGACATATTCCAATGATGCAACCTACAGAAAACTGGTGATCTTGAAAAAGAGAATAAAACAGAGAGAACAGAAGTAATAAGCAAATATATGATAGAAAGTTTTCCATATAGAGACAAAGACCTTTTTCCTGAAAATTGATGGTGCTCAAAATGTGTTAAGGAAAATGAATAAAATTGATTCCACACCCACATTTATCTTGATGAATTATTTTTTTCTTGATGGAACTTCTAGATTTCAGTCACAGAGAAAATATCCCATGAATATCCATTAAAATAATACAAGGGAAGAAGAAGAAGAAGAAAATCTACCCCACAAAAGACTCAGATGTAGGTTGACCTCAGACTCCTCTGCAACACTAAAGCCCTGAACGTTATGGAAGCAGAATCTATTGCAGTTTTACTAAGAGAAATTGTCATTTGTATGTGAATTCATCTGGAAGCATGCTAACACTCAGAAATTATGCCAACCTGGTACTCTTCATGAACAAACTACTTGAAGATCCTTCTGAATTAAACTACTTGAAAATGTATGCTAGAAAAAAAAGAGAGAGAAAATATCAAGAGATAAACAATTAAATTTCAAGGCAATTTTGGAAAAAAATTTAAAGAATAGGCTGTTGTATAAATAAATACTTCTGGGGCCGGCCCAGTGGCACAGCAGTTAAGTGTGCACGTTCTGCTTCTGCAGCCCAGAGTTTGCCGGTTCGGATCCCAGGTACGGACATGGCACTGCTTGGCAAGCCATGCTGTGGCAGCCATCCCACATATAAAGTAGAGGAAGATGGGAACGGATGTTACCTCAGGGCCAGTCTTCCTCAGCAAAAAGAGGAGGATTGGCAGCAGATGTTAGCTCAGGGCTAATCTTCCTCAAAATAAATAAATAAACAAATAAATACTTTAACTGTAAATATATACTCAATATTTGCTTTTAGTGTAATCACTAAACTAATTTTGTATTTAATTAGAAATAAGAAAATGGTATTGTAAAAAACAAACAAAAATAAAAGTAAATTGTAAAAATGGATTCCACAACCTCAGGTTGTATTTGAAAAGACTCAGAAAGAAAGAAGTAGAAAACACATGTGATAAATTCCACATCTCATAATGGTATTGAAAATTACAAGAGTTATTTCAGACAAAAAAGTAACATAATTCTTAATAGTGAAATAGTGCAGTTCTACCCATTAAAATCACGAAGAAGACAAAATTACTATCACCATTACTATTTAACATTAACATTACTTTGGAAGTCTAGCCTGTCTACTAAAACAGAAATTAAAAGTACCAGTGGAAAGGAGGAATATTCTATCTTTATTGCAAATTAGTGATTATAGAGCTAGAAATTTATAAAAGAAAATTGAAATGCTACCAGAAATGAGAAGTTTTCGATTGGACATTAAATTAAAGGCTCAAAAATTAATAGTGTTCCTGTATATAGCAATAGCCAAGTTATAAATAGTAAGAGAAAATATCCCGTTCATAGCGTCAACTAAAAAATAAAGCACCTAAGAATAATCTTAACAAGTGTGGGATCTACATGAAGAAAATATAAACTATAATGAGCAAATTTTTAAAATCTGCATAAATGAAGTAAAGCTATGATTTTAGATAATATAAATATTAGAAAGCAATTCCTCCAAAATAGATTTATGTATTTGATATAAACTAGATCAAAATTTCTACATAATTTATTTAGAGAAAATTAGAAATAATCCTGAGGATAAACTAGAAAGATAATTTGACAGAAATTGCTAATATTTTTATAATGTTCATTTAACTCCACTATTTCCTTGTTGACTTTCTCTCTGGATGACCTATCCATTGATGTGAGTGGAGTGCTGCAGTCCCACACTATTATCGTGTTGTTGTTACTATCTCCTTTTAGGTTTGTTAATAGTTGACTTATGTACTTTGGTGTTCCTATGTTGGGTGCATATATATTTATCAGTGTTCTTTCTTCTTTGTAGAGTGTCCTGTCTCTCGTTATATACTACCCCTCATTGTCTCTCATTGCCTATTTTATCTTGAAGTCTACTTTGCCTGACATAAGTATGGCAATACCAGCTTTCTTTTGTTTGCCATTAGCTTGGAGTTTCATCTTCCATCCCTTCACTCTGAGCCTGTGTTTGTCTTTAGAGCTGAAACGTGTTTCCTGGACGCAGCATTTTATTGGGTCTTGTTTTTTAGTCTATCCTGCCACTCCATGTCTTTTGATTGGAGAATTCAATACATTAACATTTAGAGTGATTATTGATATATGAGGGCTCAACGCTGCCCTTTTATCACTTGTTTTCTGGTTGTTCTGTATTTCCCTTGTTTCTTGTCCCATGTATTTTGGACTGCCAATTCAGTTTGGTAGTTCTTTATGATGGTTTTCTCAGTTTTATCTTTATTTATCATTTGTGTCTTTGTTCTGATAATTTATTGGTTACCATGAGGTTTGCATAAAAAATCTTGTAGATGAGATAGTCCATTTTCTGATAGCCTATTATTTCCTTACTCTAAGCTGATCCCATCCCTTTCCTCTCCCCTTTCCAAGTTATTGTTATCAGAACTTATTCCATCTTGTGTTTTGAGTTTCTGGTTAAAATGATCAGATTATAGTTATTTTTGATGTTTTCTTTCCCTTTATCTTTAATGTTATAATTAAGTGTTGCCTACCTTGTTCTGATAGCTGAAATTTTCTGATTTTGTCTGCCTATTTATGTCCTTGCTCAAGGCTTTGTAAACACTTTCTTTTTCTTTTTTTAGGTGCAAGGGCCTTCTTGATGATTTTTTATAGGGAGCGTGTTATGGTGATGAACTCCCTCAGCTTTTGTTTATCTGAGAAAGATTTTATTTCTCCATCATATCTGAAAGATATTTTCACTGGATACAGTATTCTTGTCTGAAAGGTTTTGTCTTTCAGAATTTTGAATATATCATTCCACTCTCTCCACTCATTACAAATGTTTCTACCGTGAAATCTGCTGAAAGCCTGAGAGGGGTTCCTTTGTAAATTATTTTCTCCTGCCTTCTTGCCCTTAATATTTTTTCTTTGTCATTGACTTTTGCCAGTTTTACTATTATATGCCTTGGAGAAGGCCTTTTTATATTGATATAATTAGGAGTTCTATTAGCTTCTTTTACTTGCAATTCCAGCTCCTTTCCCAGGTTTGGGAAGTTCTCAGTTATTATTTCTTTGAACAGGCTTTCTGCTCCATTCTCCCTCTCTTCTCTCTCTGGAATACTTATAATCCTTATGTTGAATTTCCTTATTGAGTTGGATATTTTTCAGAGAATTTCTTCATTTCTTCTTAGTCTTAGTTCTCCATCTGAAGCAGCTCTATATTTCTGTCCTCCACATTGCTAATTTTGTTGTCCATAACATCAGGTCTGTTATTCAAGGACTCCAGATTTTTCATTATCTCATTCATTGTGTGTTTCATCTCCAGCATTTCTGATTGGTTTTCCATATAGTTTCAATCTCTTTTGTGAAGAAGTCCCTCTGTTTATTAATTTTGTTCCTGATTTCATTGAACTGTCTATCTGAATTTTCTTGTAACCCATTGAGGTTTTTTATGATATCTATTTTGAATTCTTTGTCATTTAGATTGTAAATTTCTGTGCCTTCAGGACTGACTTCTGGGTGCTTGTCATTTTCTTTCTGGTCTGGAGTATTAATATATTTCTTCATATGCTTTGATGGGGTGTATTTGTACCTCTGCATAGTGATAGTATCTGGTCACAGATTCCACCTGCTGCCACTTGGTGGGGGTGAGAAACTGTGTATTCTGAGCCTGCTGCAATCATTGGGGTCTGTGCCTGTCCTTTGGAATCTATGCCAATAGGGCTCAACTGCAATTGCCCACTCACAGCTGCTGCTTTTCTAAGACATGTGTGGGTGCTCTGGCCAACTGGCTTAGCTGCAGTGCTGGGCAGAGGCAGGAATGCTTTCTTTCACATATGTGATCCTGAGAGTGTTCTCATTCTGCCATCACTATTTGCCCTTCCATGCTGGCTTGAGGAAGACACAGCCACAATAGCTTAGCATCCTCTGTGTGGAGCTTTCCCATGGGCTGCAAGAGAACTTGGAGAATGAAGGTGTTCCCACAGAGAACAACCTCCCACTTTTCTTAGAGCTGCACATAGTCCTTCTCCCTAGATCACTGCCAGGGACGGAGAGGAGCTCCTTTTACCTCCTTCCACTTCCTCCTGGGGGTCCAGCACCTCCACCTTCAGACACATGGCTGCATGGGTCACTCAGACACCTTTTGTGTTTTGTGAATGTCCTCTGTTGGTTTATGAATGTCCTTTTCGTAGTATCTTAGAAGGGAGACTCTGAGGGAAGAGCTCACTCCACCATGATGATGATGTCACTCCATATTTTTATAATTTTATGTATTTCCAGATATTAAATCATAATATAAAAGATCAATAAAGCAGCATAGAAATGGCACAAGAATCAACGGTTTTATGGAATAGAATATATGGCCAAAAACTACACTCTAATATATACATCAGTTTATTACATGGTAAAAGTATCATAAATTAACATAAAAAGAAAAAATTATTTTCAAATTGTAATGAGACTTTAGTTATTGGCTGGAGTTGAGAGAACAGGAATATATTAAAAACTGTACCTCACAACATATGCAAATATAAATTCCAGAGGAGTTTGTGTGAAATATTTTAAAAGCATACATTTTTAGAAAACATGGTGAATATTTATCTTACATTTAGGGAAACTTTCTATGCTAAGATGCAATGCAAGAAAGTGCAAAGTGGTAGAACTGAACTTTAAAAATTGATGAACTTAAAACATCTGAATGTAGAAAAGAAAGACTAACTAAAATCCAAAGGCAAAACTGTAAACTAGTGAAAAATTTGCCTCATGTATAGCAAATAGTTAATATTTCAATTTATAACATATCCACATGACAGAGCATTATGCAACTGGCACATTTATGAATAAATTTTCCCATAGGAAAATATTATTGTTATAATTTCATTTGAAGAAAGGTAATTTACATATATAGTGCAATATCAACTGTGTGAAAAATGTACAGATATAAAGAATACATGTACATATACCAAATATCCCTAGGCAATGGGATCATAAGTAAATTTTAATTTTTGGCTATTTCTCTATATTTGTCAAATTTTTATGGGTATGTTTTCCTCATAAAGCAAACACTATTAACAGTGAATATATGTTCTTAAGTTTACAAACATCCATAAAAAATACTCAAAAACATAATCAATAAATCTACAAAGAAAATGAATAGACAATTCACAAATGAGAATATGCAATCATCTATCAAATATATGGAAAAGTATTCACCCTACCCCAATAGCTGAATAAACAAATTAAAGCAAAGTTTCAGGATCTTTCCGCCACCAATTTAGTAGTGGTTAAAGAATTATGATGGTGTATGCTGGTAAGCAATGTGGTGAAACATGTTCTCCCATACATTGCTAGTAGGAATATGCATTAGTAAAACTGTTTTCCTAACAGGTATCAAGAAGCTTAAAACTGTTTACACCCTTTAGCTATGCAACTCTATTTCTGGTAATCTCTCCTATGGTAAACAGAATGGCACCCCAAATATGTCCATGCTGTCAAATTAGTAAACATAATCCTCATTAAATTGGAGTCAAAGAGCCAAAAGAGGGAGCTCTCACACCCTATGTCAATAGCAGAGCCCAAGAGGAAGAAGAAAGTCTTCTTCTTCTTGACTGGCAAGAAGCTCAGCCAATGAGAGACTGTCACAACTCAGCCAATGAAAAGCCATTACACAGTGAACTCTCAGTCTCCTTCAATGGGCTCTTTTACAATAGCACTCCCAACTTCATCTTTCCCTCTGTAAAGTGTTTCTCCTCTCTTGCCGTGGGGGGACTTGCATGTGACTTGTCATGGTTACAGACCCAGAACTGCAATTCTTTGCTGGTCCCAAATAAGCCCATTTTTGTGGGAGAAATAATTGGCTATTTATTTAAGATCAGCAATGGCCTTATCCCTGTAACTGGGAAATATATTGCCTTCAAGGGCAAAAAAGAGTTTGCAGGTATAATTAAGGATTATGAACCATAAAATAATGGGATTATCCTAAATTATCCACATGGACTCAATTTAATCATATAAACCCTTAAAAGCAGAGAACTTTCTCCCACTTGTGGCAGAAGAGATGGGGCAGAAGAAAAAGTCAGAGAAATTCTAAATATGAGGGCTTGATCCACTTTGAAGATGCTAGAAGGGGGACCAAAAGCCAAGGAATGTGGTTGGCTTTTACAAAGTAAGAAAGGCCACAAACCAGCAGCCAGCACTTAATTGGGGACCTCAGTTCTTAACAAGCACAATGCAGGGAACTGGATTCTGCCAAAAGTTTCAATGATCTTGAAAGAAGAAGGGGCACAGATCTGCTGACACCTTAATTTTAGCTTAGTGAGACCAGAGTCAAACTTCTGACCTACAAAACATTGAGATAATAAATAGATGGTGCTTTAAGATGCTAAACTTAATGGCAATTTTTTATGGCAGAAATGGATACCTTATAACTACTAGGAATACTTTTCATTTGATCATTAACCTGCTACGTGACCGTGAGCAAATCAATTTTTCTTTCTGACATCAATTTCCTCACCTATAAAACAACTATGCTGGTTTACTTAAGCCCACCCCTAATATTAGTATGGGCTGGGCCAAGGGTGAAAATGGAGGCTGCATGACGTATGTCTAAATATTTAAAATGTATAAATCAGCATATTAAAAAATATGTTCTAGCCTCCTGCCTTGACATACATATATTCACAAAATCAAAATTGAAATATATGTGTACAGCTATAGTTTTGTGTATGAGTGAAAGTTAGCTAAATACTAAAGACAACTGATTTATTATTGTAGTTATCTAGGTGTTCTGTTGATGGTTTTACAATTTTGAAACAAATTAAATATTCATAATATTTATTTACTTCATAACATTTATTTATCTTTGCCTTTATTTCAGAAAACTCACAAATTATGTTGTAATATGTTTATCATATATTTTTTTTTCTTTTGACATTGTAGGCAGGTTGGAGAAACTTCTTTAGTAATTTTGGTTCTTATATCATTTTTTACTAATTTCAATTTGGAGAAACTTCACACTGCTAAGGCAGTAGCATCTGGAATTATCAACAATATTATGTAAGCAATACTTAGGTTTGAAAATGAACCATGAGTTTTACTTATGACGTCTAAATATTTTAGTAGTGTTACACATGATAAATCAGTTATCACAGAAAAATTTATATTTTACCTTCATTATACAAACTACTGCTACATAAGATGTGATTTTTGCCAACTCCTTAAGCAATATTTATATCCAATTACTATTTTTGAAGTTTTTCTTTCAATTCTACAATGCTGGTATATTTTAAAGAAAACAAAAAATGACAATATATTTTTCAACAGATTCAGTTCTCTCATAAAGTAAAATTATTCTTTGATCTATAATGGACACAAAATATTAGTTTGGGGATTATTTTTGTGTGAAAATTCTTCATAGAATTAAAAACATTTTCATTCCCTTGTTCTAATTCTCTTGTGCTATATTGAAATGCCATTTGTGTTGTATATTTCCTATATATTTTCTTTCCATTAAGTTTTTTTAAAACTTTTGTAATATTTTCAATACTTCAAAATGTTTGTAAGCTTTTGTTAACATTATTAATAGTAAGCAATTGTTCATAACAAATGACTAAATGCATAAATTCAAAATAATCGTTTATACCAAAGATACAGTTTGTTCCTTATTTGAGGATCTGTTCTATGTTCTAACGTATCTCATACCATGCCTAAATTAAATTTAATTGCTTTGATGGCATCATTCCCATTGTGCATTTGAAAAGTTTTAAGGGCAAATCTGATATGTACCTCATCAAGATATTTCATTTGGAGACAGAACCATAGATACGATACATAGTTTTTTAATTGTTCCAAAGAATGTCATCACTATCAACACAGTGAAGGCCATCTTTCCAAAGAAGAAGATTTAAAAATGTATCGTAGGTGGCACAAATAACACTCCTAGATTTTGACCAAAATTTTGGCTTCATACCTTTTCCTTTGCTAGATTTGTTAGAACCATTCACATTGGCTTGCCCTCGACAATATCTTAAATTATTTCAATAATGCAAATACATATTTTTATCTATGTATGTCTCATTACATACTCTTATAAAAATAAAACTTTTAATTTTAGCAGTCAATACACATCTATCTTGTTGCCAATGTAAAAATTCAGTGTTGTGTTTTACACACTTTATATCTAGACATACATAAATACAAACGTAAGAGATTTGGATTTTTGCATATTGAAGAAATGTTCCTCAGCTACCATATGCAAATGTTGTAGGTATCATGTTATTTTGTGAGTAACACCTCAGGATGCAAGCAGAAGCAAGAAAATGAATGCTTGCCACCACTGAAAAATGATACTTCATCATGAAAGAATTATTGCAATTATGTTATTTGAGAGGAAGGATTTGAGAAGTTAATTAATTTGCCTTTTTTCTCACCTAAGCACTTTTACAGGTCAAATCCTTCCAGCATTATGAAGCAGGGTCTGTCTCTAATGTTGTCAGTGGCGTAACCAGAAACTTTCCCGGCACTGAAACATAGTTACCTTTTGTTTTAAGTATAAGATGTATGAAGAAACATTTCCCTGGAGCCCGAACAGTGTTGGTAGTATGCATGGAGCCCAGGTGCCCCTGTCTAAGGTACTGCCTCTAAAAATGACTCCCAACCAAGACTATTTATTACAATATTCTGTGGAATGTTTTAATATTATACTAATAGTTATTTAAATGGTGTTTTAAGAATGCTTTAGAGAATCAATTTTTATTATTATAAAATATATAAAACAATTATGTGAAAAATAAAACTTTCCCTTATGAATGAATTAGAAATTTAAAACCTGGATAGATCATTAGAAATCATCTAGTTAATCTTCTTCATTTTTCCTATTTGAAACTATAACCCAGAGAAGGGAAATGACTAGCCCAAGGCCTCAGACTTCAAAAGCAATGAAACAGGACTATACTCTTGGTCACCTGACTTCCAGGCTCCCTATCAATTTATGTCAATCACTGGTATATTAGGTTGGTGAAAGCAAATAGAACATTTAGAAAAATGCAGGGATTTTTTTAATCAAATTATAAGAATTAGTTATTGAAGCAAAGGAGTTTTCTACAAACTAAACGTCCTATATTCTCAGTTTCTCTTAGTCTAAATATGCTCTTAATTTAATCAGAGGAAACACTATGCCACAGGGAAGGATTTAGTGAAATTTTTAATGAATGAAATCAGACTACAATAAAATACAAAATAAAGTAAAATCATATAACTTCAAATATTGAAAAGTGCTTAGATGAAAAAGGGAATTTAGAGCTGAAATTTTTGTAGAATTTCAATTAAGTTTGACAGCTGTTTCATTACCAGGTTTGATACATTATAATAATGCATTGTAAAATGATAATCCTCTCATCATCAAAAAATGCTCCTGTAATTTAGGTAATAGGATCGTCATACAAAATCTAAAAATTGTTAACATCACTATTTCCTTACTTTTGAAGTGACTTTCAATGGAAAATGTTAGGAAAAAATATATAACTAAAACATAGGAAAAATAAGACAATTTAACTGTGATGAACAACCAAATTATATAATAACTGTGATGGGGTAAGTCTAACTTCTCTGTACTCATTCTAATTTGAGCTCATTTATTGAATCACAAAGGTTTTCCAAGGTAAAAGGCAATTAGTCTGAATAGTTATAAAAATTGAATTTAACCTCAGGTTCAACTGAATGCTTAAAGGAACAATATTGGCAGCATAGACTTATGATCGGATGGAAATTATTAGAGTGAATTCACAAACTTTTACAATTGAAACAACAAATCAATGCACCAGAATCACAGCAGTTTAAATATAGGAAGACTCTTAGCATAATTTTATAGAACCAGAATTGGAAAAATAAGTTATCAAAGGTAAAGCATCAAAACAGTGTCAAAACTAGGGACTAGGAACATTCATGAAATGAAGATTAATGAATAGCATGAATCTTAATCAATCCATATATAGTAACACAATTGTCAAGTGCACCACAATCAAATCTCTGCTTTATGGTATTTTCTGAATTATCAAACAAAAATAAGAAAAGAAAAATCACAGGATATCTGGAGAGAGCTTTTAAGATCCAGTCAGCAATGTTTTGAGATTCATTTTTGAACAATGAGATATTTTATATTAAAACTATTCTAATAATTTGTTAAAACTGCTTCTTATTCAAGCCATATATTCCAGGTCTTACACAAGTTTGCACATTTTCAGTTTGCTTAGGGATATGGTCAACTTCAAAATAACCCATGATTGTTCTACTTTTTTCCCCTGCACTACTCTGGGTTCTAAGAAAGCCCAGAGAAGGTCTTGTCCCATATTTCACCATTGGTGACAGGAGAATGACCACAATGACTACAGTCCTCAACAACAACAAGCCCTACTTCTGACATTATACAATGAATTCACCAAATAATGTCTCCAACTTCATTCAGATTTTCATATTTCAACTACGAATTAACGTTTCAAACCATGGCATAGTGGTGTCAACATCCAGTCATCAAATTTTGCTCAGTGTCACCATCTTTGTCTCTTCTGAAGTGTCTGTGCAGTTATTTTTTGAAGTACTTGTCTATTGTCATTTTGTTAAAAAAAGGAAAAATTTAAAAGCCATAAGTGTCGATTAGTAATAAGAAGCTTAGAGCTCATTATTTAATAAAAATGATAAAAGAAAATCTTCATAACTGCCAAAATCTGTGATTCTCAAGTTTTAGGTGCTCGTTGTATTAATTTTTTAAAAAATGAACAAATATATAACATGAAAAAATGCAATACCTTACATAAAAATTAACACAGAATAGATCATAGACATAAATTTTAAAATGTAAAACTATAAAATTTCTAGAAAAACTTGGAAGAAAATCTGCATGTCCTTGGGTTGGGTGATGAGTTTTTAGATGCAACACTGAAAGCATGATGCACAAAAGAAAAATTGTATAAGTTGGACTATATTAAGATTTAACAAAGAAAAAAACATTCTGTGTGAAAGACAGTGTTAAAAGAATGAAAAGACAAGTAACAGCCTGGGAGAAATCATTTGCAAAACAAATATCTGATAATGGACATATATCAAAAATATACAAATAACTCTTAAAACTCTACAATAAGAAAACAGACAACTCAATTTTTAAAAGGACAAGATATCTGAACAGACACTTCACCAAAGAAGATATACAGATTGCGAATAAGCATGTGAAAATAAGCTCAACATCATCTGTCATTAGAGAAATACAAAGTAATACAACAATGAGATGCTGCGAGAGACTCAATAAAATAAGTAAACTTAAAAAAGACTAACAATTCCAATCCCTATAGAGTTTGTGGAGCAAGTAGAACTCCCATTTATTGCTCATGGGAATGCAAAATGGAACAGCCACTTTGGAAGACAGTTTGGCAGATTCTTAAAAAGCTAAACAGAGGTGCTGTCAGCAATATGGTAGGGTGAGCTGTTCCCTTTGTCTCTCCTCCTCTTGAACTACAACTAAATGGACATTCACTGACCAAAGGAGGAAGCCAACACAGCACAACAGGATGCCTGAAAGATACACACAGCTATGCATCTGAGAGTGGGTGGACTGGCCGCCTGGGAAGTGGCTGAGATAGGTGAGCCTGCCCTGCTCTCCCCTGGTAACCCTGTGCTTGCACACAAATGCTATCCAGCCTTGCGCAAGTGCCCCCAAAGTGGAAACATGCACTGGGGTGATTGTAGGAGCAGTCCACAGTAGCACTTAGCCTGCTTGTGTATGCTTTCCTGGCACAGAGGAGGAGTCCACCATTCACCTGTGGTGCCCAGGAGTGGCCCTAGCTCAGTCCCTTCCAGGAATCCCTGCTTACTTAACACAGTGGGCTGCAAGCAGAGGCCACAGCATATCTGAACACTGGGGCAAGCACACTCCAAGCCTGCACAGGCACCCATAGTGCTGCTGAGCCCTGTAAGAGGGAACATGTCCCATGGTGGCTGTGGGAAGAGGAGGCAGCAGCCATTAGCCTGCTTGTGATCACTTGGCCAGTGGGAAGGGGGAGCCCATCATTCACCTGTGGCACCAAGGAGTGGCTCTAGCTCGGTCCCTGCAAGGAAGCCCCACCCACCAAGCAAAACAGCCCTGACTGCAAGCAGATTTACACGCTGAGGCAGGCACACTCCAGGCCTGTGCAGGCACCCATAGTGCCAGTGAGCACTGAAGGAAGGAGCAAATCTCAGGTGGCTGTGGGAAGAGGTGGCAGCAGCCCTTGGCCCACTTCCCAGTAGAGAAGGGGAGCCCTCTGTGCCCCTCTGGTGCCAAGGAATAGCCCTAGCTCAGTCCAGCAAGGAAGCCCAGCCACCAAGCACAGTCCATACAAGCAATTGAACACTCCCCAGGCTTGGACGAGTGGCCATACTACCTCCAAGGCTTCCAGCAGGTAGGGTAGGACCAGAAACTCTGCTCCTGCTTCCCCCTAGCAGTGACAGGTGGAATAAGTGACTACCACA
The DNA here is from genome assembly GCF_041296235.1 of Equus asinus. Classification (NCBI taxonomy): domain Eukaryota; kingdom Metazoa; phylum Chordata; class Mammalia; order Perissodactyla; family Equidae; genus Equus; species Equus asinus. Next base: position 130,973,711 of record NC_091820.1, read on the forward strand.
AATGCCCCAACAAAATTTGGTTCAGCAAACACCATGAGAAGTTGCAGCAACAATTCATACCATAAGGAAAACTACAATTCTCCACAAACCAATCCTGAAGGCACAGAAATTTACAGCCTAAATTACAGAACTCAAAATAACTGTCATAAAGAAACTCAACAATTTGGAATGGAATTCAGGAAGACAATTTAATGAGCTCAGAAATAAAATGAATCTTTTCAGCAAAGAAATTGAAGTATGAAAAAAATCAAGCCGAAATACTCAATATGAAAAACACAATGAAATAAAAAATAATCTAGAATTCTTAAGAAATAGAGCTGATGTAATGGAGGAAAGAATACATGACTTAGAAGATAAAAATACAGAAATTCTACAGGTTGAGGAGGAGACAGAATTAAGATTTTTAAAAAAGGAAGGACTTCTTCAAGAAATATCCAACTCAATTAGGAAAAGCAACATAAGGATTATGGGTATTGCAGAAGGAGAGGAGAAGGAGAAAGGAGCAGAGAGCTTGTTCAAAGAAATTATAGCTGAGAACTTTCCAAACCTGAGGGAGGTTCTGGATTTACAAATACATGAAGCTAATAGAACGCCCAATCACATCAATGCTAAAAGACCTCCAAGATATATAGTGGTAAAAATGGCAAAAGTCAATGACAAAGAAAAATATTAAGAGCAGTATGTTAGAAGTAAATAACTTACAAGGGAAACCCTATCAGACCTTCAGTGAATTTCTTGGCAGAAATCTTACAGGCTAGGAGAGAATGCAATGATAAATTCAAAATACTGAAAGACAAAAACTTTCAGAATATTCTATCTGGCAAAACTTTCCTACAGATATGATGGAGAAATAAAAACTTTCCCAAATAAACAAAAGCTGAGGGAGTTCATTGCTATTGGACCTCCCCTACAGGAAATAATGAAAGATGCCCGTACACCAGAAACAAAAAGGCAAAAGTCTACAAAGCTCTGAGCAAAGAGATAAATAGACAGACATAATCAGAAAGTGCAGCTCTCTATCACAACAAGGAGGCAAAGACTCAATTATAACTTAAAAGATAAAGTGAAAGAAAGCATCAAAAGTAACAATAAACACTTCAACTTAGTCACAAACTCATAAAAAACAGAACAATTTGTAACAGCAACAACTCAGAAGGGGAGAAGAAAGGGAAGGAACATGCTTAGGTTAATGGAGATAAGAGGCTATGAGAAAATGGACTATCTCATCTACAAGATCTTTTATATAATCGTCACAGTAACCACTAAACAAAAATCAGAGCAGAGCCACAAATCACAAAAAGAGAGAAAAATTGAGAAAACCTCCTCAGAAAACCACCAAAATGAAATGGCAGTCAGAAAGACAAAGGAAGAGAAACAATGGGAACAGAGAACAACCAGAAAACAAGAGATAAAATGGCAATATTAAGCCCTCATACATCAATAATCAGTCTAAATGTAAATGGACTGAATTCTCCAGTCAAAAGATACAGAGTAACTGTATGGATTAAAAAACAAGACCCAACAATATGTTGCCTTGAGGAAACACATCTCAGCTCTAAAGACAATGGCTTAGAGTGAAGGGATGGAAGATGATACTCTGAGCAAATTGCAAACAAAAGAAAGCTGGTGTTGCTATACTTATATCAGACAAAGCTGACTTCAAGTTAAAAAAGACAATAACAGACAAAGAGGGGCAATATTTAATGATAAAAGGGACATTTCACCAAGAGGACATAACACTTATTAATATATATGCACCTAACACAGGGGCACCAAAGTATACAAAGCAATTATTAACAGACCTAAAGGGAGAAATTAATAGCAACACAATAATTTTTGTGGGGACCTCAACACTTCACTTACATCAATGGACAGATCATCCAGACAAAAAGTCAAGAAGGAAATAGTAGATTTAAATAAAACATGTGATCAGATGGATTTAATAGATATGGATAGAGCATGCCATCCAAAAACAGCAGAATATACATTCTCTTCAAGTGCAAATGGATCATTCTCAAATTTAGACCATATGTTGGGAATCAAGGCAAGCCTCAATAAATACAAGAAGATTGAAATCATCCCAACCATCTTTTCAAACCACAATGCTATGAAGCTAGAAATCAACTAAAAGAAAAAAACTGGGAATTTCAGAAATATAGGACGACTAAACAACATGCTATTGAACAATCATTGGATCAAAAAGGAATCAAAGGGGAAATTAAAAAATACCTGGAGACAAACGAAAACAAAAATACAACATACCAACTCTTATGGGATGCAGCAAAAGTGGTCATGAGATGGAAATTCCTAGCAATACCAGCCCACCTCAAGCAAGAAAAATCTCAAATAAGTAATCTTAAAATGCACCTAACAGATCTAGAAAAAGATGAACGAACTAAGCCCAAATTCAGCAGAAGGAGGAAAATAATAAAAAATCAGAGCAGAAATAAATGAAATAGAGACTAAAAAAACAGTAGAAATGATTAATGAAACTAAGAGCTGATTCTTTGGGAAAATAAACAAAATTGACAAACCCTTGGTCAGACCCACCAAGAAAAAAAGAAAGCAGGCTCAAATAAACAAAATAAGGATCGAAAGTGGTGAAATTACAACAGATACTGAAGAAATACAAAGGATTATAAGAGAATACTATGAAAAATTATATGCCACAAATTGGATAACCTAGAAGAAACAGATAAATTCTTAGACTCATACAACCTCCCAAAACTGAATCAAGAACAAATAGAGAATCTGAATAGGCCAATCACAAGTAAAGAGATTGAGGGGCTGGCCCCATGGCCGAGTGGTTAAGTTCGTGCGCTCCACTGCACGCAGCCCAGTGTTTTGTTGGTTTGAATCCTGGGCGCGGACATGGCACTGCTCATCAAACCACGCTGAGGTAGCATCCCACATGCCACAACTAGAAGGACCCACAATGAAGAATATACAACTATGTACTGGGGGGCTTTGGGGAGAAAAAGGAAAAAAATAAAATCTTTTAAAAAAAAAAAAAGTAAAGAGATTGAATAGCAATCAATAACCTCTCAAAAAACAAAACTCCTAGACCAGATGGCTTATCTGGAGAATTCTGCCAAACATTCAAAGAAGATTTTATACCTATCCTTCTAAAACTATTCCAAAAAGTTGAAGAAGATGGATTCCTCCTAACTCATCCAATGAGGCCAACATTAACCCTGATAACAAAACCAGACAAGGACAACACAAAGAAGGAAAATTACAGGCCAATATCGCTGATGAACTTCAATGTGAAAATCCTCAACAAAATATTGGCAAATCGAATAGAGCAATACATTAAAATGATCGTACACCATGATCAGGTGGGATTTATTCTGGGAACACAGGGATAGTTCAACATCCACAAATCAATCGCTGTGATAGACCACATTATCAAATGAGTAATAAGAATCACACGATCATCTCAATAGATGGCAGAGAAAGCATTTGACAAGATCTAACATCCATTTATGATAAAAACTCTCAATAAAATGCATATAGAAGTAAAGTGCCTCAACATAATGAACACCATATATGACAAACCCATACCAACATCATATGTAATGGTGAAAAACTGAAAGCCATCCCTCTGAGAATAGGAACAGGAGAAGGGTGCCCACTCTTCCCATTCCTATACAACATAATAGTGGAGGTTTTGGCCAGAGCAATTAGGCAAGAAAAAGAAATAAAAGGAATTCACATTAGAAAGGAAGAAGTGAAACTTTCTCTATTTGCAGATGACATGATTCTACATATAGGAAACCCTAAATAATCCACCAGAAAACAATTAGAAATAATCAACAACTACAGCAAAGTTGTGGGGTACAAAATAAATTTTTAAAAATCAGTTGCATTTCTATACACTAACAATGAAGTAGCAGAAAGAGTAATCAAGAAGAGAATCCTATTTACAATCACAAGTAAAAGAATAAAATATCTAGGAATAAACTTAACCAAAGAGATGGAAGACCTTTACACTGTAAACTATAAGACATTATTGAAAGAAGTTGAAGACCATGTAAGTAAATGAAAAGATGTTCCATGTTCATGGGTTGGAAAAATAAACATGTTTAAAATTCCCATATTACTTAAAGCAATCTACAGATTCAATGTAATCCCAATCAGAATCCCAATGACATTCTTCACAGAAATAGTACAAAGAACCAAAAAATTTATATGGAACAACAAAAGACCCCAAATAGCCAAAGCAATCCTGAGAAAAAAAAAACAATTCTGGAAGTATCACAATCCCTGACTTGAAAACATACTACAAAGCTATAGTAATCAAAACAGCATGGTACTGGCACAAAAACAGACACACAGATTAATGTAACAGAATTGAAAACCCAGAAATGAAACCACACATCTATGGATAGTTAATCTTTGACAAAGGATGCAAAAACATACAATGGAGAATGGAATGTCTCTTCAATAAATGGTGTTGGGAAAACTGGACAGCCACATGCAAAAGAATGAAAGAACATTTTATTCCAGGATACAAAAAAATTAACTCAAAATGGATTAAAGGTTTGAATGTAAGACCTGAAACCATGAAACTCCTAGAAGAATATATAGGCAGTACACTCTTTAACGTTAGTCTTAGCAACATCTTTTCAGGCAAGGGAAACAAAACAAAATGTCTACTTGGGCAAGGGAAACAAAAGAAAAAGTTAACAAATGAGATTACATCAGACTAAAAAGCTTCTGCAAAGCAAAGGAAACCGTGAACAAAATGAAAACACGACCCACCAACTTGGAGAAAATATTTGCAAATCATTTATCCGACAAGGAGTTAATCTCCAAAATATATAAAGAACTCATACAACTCAACAACGACTACAACAACAAAAAGACCCAATCAAAACATGGGCAGAGGATATTAACAGACATTCCATATTCTCTGGCTTTCCTGGTTCTCCCCTACATTAAACTCAGCATATAGGGAGTTAAAACCAAAGCCAGAAGACAATGTAACAATATATTTAAAATCCTAAAGGTCTAAAGGAGAAATTAAAAGTTACAGAATTATTTCTACTTATTCTCAAAGTAAATATTTGATAAAAGCAAAAACTCAAAGTTAAAAAGAGACTTTCTTAATTTGACTGAGAAAAAAAACCACACTCTCCCCAAATCCTCCAGTAAACATTTTATTTATAGAGAAACTGCTAGCCGTTAACTTTAGGATCTAAAACAAGAAAATAAGCTCACTGTTAATGCTCCTTTTAAACATAGCACTGTAGTTCCTAGCCATAACAGTATGATAAATTAAATAAATGAAATATTTATGGATTTTAAGTGAAAAGGCACAACTGTCGCAATTTGTCATGACAGGATGACGTACATAGAAATGCCACACAATAAGTTCACAATTTATTAAAACTAAGAGAATTCAGCAAAGAACCCAGATACAATATTAACTTATATAAATGAATCATTTTTCTTTACAGCAGCAATAGTAAGCAAATTGCAATAGGAAATTAAGGCACCATTCATAACAGAAGTTATAATGTGTCTAAGAATTAACCCAACAACAACTTCATAAGACTCATTCTCGGAAAGCTGTAAAACTCTAAAAATATCTAAAATACTATATGAACAAATGGAGAAATATGCAATGTTCATGGACTTGAAGACTTAACATTGTAACTATGACAATTCTCCCCCAAAATAATCTACAAATTCAATACAATTCTAATAAGAATTCCAGCAGAATTTATGGGGGAATCAACAGACTCATTTCTATCTCTTTACTAACCCCATATTTTGTTCCCCGCACCAATAAGCAGTTCTCAGACGCCAGCAGGGTCTCTGAGAATTCAACTAAATTCTGACACTATCTACTGGGAGATCACATCAGATCCCACAGGTAAAGGGCTCAATCTTTCAAGAACGCCCTCTACTTCAGAGGCCAATCACAAGCCCAGGTGTTAACTGTGCTTCTAAATGAACAGCTACAAATTAGAGGCACCAAGACCCACTCCAACTCAGGATGCCAAATGCAAGACCAGGTCGTTACCTACGCTTCTGACCCAACTGGCTACAAATCAAAGGTTCCCACAACCTCCTCCTTGGGTTTGACTAATTTGCTAGAGCAGCTCACAGAACTCAAGAAACTTGCTTACTCACTAGATTACTGATTTATTACAAAGGATATTAAATGATATGAATCAACAGCCAGATGAAGAGATGCATAGGGTAAGGTCCTGAGCAAGGGAGCTTCTGTCCCCATGGGGTTTGGGACCTGAGCACGGTGCAAGTGGCAGGTTGAAGCATTCTAGTTCCCCAGCCTGGACATCCTTTGAACCTCTTCCTTTCGGTTTTTTAGGGAGTCTTCATTACATATGCATAATTGATTAAATCATTGGCCGCTGGTGATTGATCCAACCTCCAGCCTCTCAGCCTCTCTCTCCTCCTCGGTGGTCAGGGGATGGGACTGTAAGTTCCACCCTCTAATCACATCCTTGGTTCCCCTTAGAACCGGCTCCCATCCTTAGGTGCAGTCCAAAAGTCCACTCAGTAACATAAACCCAATTATGGTGGAAAGAGGCTTGTTATAAATAAGACACCCATTTCACCTTTATGCTCTGAAGCAATTTTAGGAACTGAGGACAAGAAAGCAAATATTATGACAAAAGATGTTCCCATTGGTCTTATTGCTCAGGAAATTCCAAGGGTTTGGGGAGCCGTGAGGCAAGAACTGTGGACAAAGACCAAACATATATGATAAATATGTATTTTGCTCATCTGAATGACCAAATAATATATTTCTCATAAATTACAATATCACACTTATTTACTATACTATACTAATACCCACTAGGTATTAGGAGATAGTGGAGAAGCAGGCTGCCATTGATGGTTAAGAGCACTGGTTCTTGAATCAGACTACCTGGGTTCAAATCTCTGTTTTACCAGGACCTAGCTGTGTGACCTTGTGCAAGTAACTTAACCTCTCTGTGCCTGAGCAGTCCATCACATTTTATAAGGATAATAGCATTACCTACCTCATAGATTTTTGTGAGAATTAAATGAGTTTATATAGGTAAAGTACTTGGAATGTTGCCTGGGACATATTAAGTATCAACTATTATTACTTTAACTACCACTGTGTCACAATAACAAAAATGACACAAATACGCAAAATAATAGATGAAGGAAACAGAAAAGAGAGATCAGAAGCAGTTTTATGATAAAAGTAACACCTCAAATCAATGGGAAAAGATGTTTAGTATATGCTGTTCAGAAAACAGACCCATCAAATGGATTAATGACATAAATGTGAAAGGGAAGTTACCAGGAGTAAACAAATGAAAGAGATTTTATTTTTTGACCTTAATATTACAGAAAGTCTTCTTAAACAAGACCCAAAACAACAATAATCATAATTTTACAAATAAAACTTTAACTACATCAAAATGGAGGATTTCTGGTCAATTAAGGGAGCCAAAGACAAATTTACCAGATGGATAACACATTGAAATAAGATGTTTGTAGCATCTGACACTGACAAGGGATTAATATTTAAAGTATACAGGGCACTTGTGCACATTAATAAGAAAAAGACATCAAATCTAATAGGAAAATGGGCAAGGAACATAAGAGAATTCATAGATGGGAAAAACAGATACATGGAGAAGCGCTCAACTCAAGGAAAACCATCAAAACAATGAGATACCACTAGACTGACACCTATCAGAATAGCAAAAATGAAAAGTGGGATAATATCATGTCTTAAAGAGGGTGTGGGAAAATGCAAAGCAACGTATATTGCTGAGAGAACTTAAGCCTGAGCAGCCATGCTGGAGAGCACGCAGGCAGGGTTTGATGAAATTCAATGTGCATACTTCAAATGCCTCAGGCAATCCCATTCCTGCTTATATACCCTAGAGAACTTTTCATGCCTTTCACATCTGCTCATTAGGGGACATGTATGATTATGATTAGCACTGTAGTGGTTGTGGTATTGATCAACCTAAGTGTCCATCACCTGAGGACAGATTAAGGACGCATGAGGTTGCATGCAATGGATTTTGAAGCAATGAACTTAGATGTACACATAGCATGGATGGATCTCAAAAATACAGTCTTGAATAAAGAAACAGAAACAAGACAAGATTCATAGCACAGTACCATTTGTATTAGGATTCTCCAGAGAAACACAACCAATAGGATACATATAGATATACACATGTAAGAGGAGATTATAAGAATTGACTCATGTGATTATTGAGGCTGAGAAGTTCCACGATCTGCAATCTGCAAGCTGGAGAACGAGGAAATCCAGTTCGAGTCCAGAGCCCTGAGAAGCAGAAAGCCAGTGGTGTAAAACTCAGTCTGATTCCAAAGGCCTGAAACCCAGGAGCACCTATGTCTGAGAGCAGCAGCAGATGGATGTCTCAGCTTAAGCAGAGAGTGAATTTGTCCTTTCTCTGCCTCTTTGTTCTATCCAAGCCCTCAGCATATTGGATGATGCCCACTCCCATTGGTCAGGGAGATCTTCTTTATTCAGTCTACAATTCAAATGCTAATCTCTTAGAGAGACACCTTCATAGACACACACAGAAATAATGTTAATAATTCGTTACTAGCTATCTGTGCATCCCTTAGCCCAGTCAAGTTAACATACGAAAGTAACCATCACATTATTTATATAAAATTTTAAAAATATAAACAGACATATCAAATGATTAAAAATGAGTACTTATGTGGAAGAAGGGAAAGGGTGAAGGGATCAGGGACAAAGAAGAAAAAATAAGTTAGAATAAGAAGTGGGCTTTGCATGATCCTGTACCCGAAGGAAAGAGCAGGATTGAATTAACCCTCTGCACTTCAAGAAAGGTATAATTGGTGGCTGTGTATGTACTCACACAGGCACACACATATATGTGCACACACACATTGGTATTTGACTTTATGTATATGCACATATGTACATATTTAACTTTCTTAGAATACCCACCCATCTACCCACACACATAGCATTTACTGTTTACTATCTATCTCACAAATCCAAGTTTTCAGTTATGCTTTATGCATAGAACCAAAAGCCTGATACTATGTCATTTAATCCTTACACTCCTCCTTAGGTAAGTGTTCCTATACTCTTTTTAATGATAAGAAACTTGAGACTCAGAAAGGCTAAGTAAGTGCCCCAGGGTCTCTCAGAGAGTCAGTGGCAGAGCTGAGGTATTAACGCAGAGCCCATGGATTTAAACATTAAACTACTTTCTTCCAGAACAAAGAAAGCCTGATATTATTCACTTATTTATTGGTGTGATATTCAGTTTTGTGAGTTTATGTTTTTCCAAGTCTCTTATAATAGGCTGTCCTCTCACCTTTGTGATCTGAATTCATTGTCAAACTTTTGCCTTCATAACGACTTTGAGAAATCAGCAAAGTTGATCTTTTAAATTCCTTTTTTATTCTCAAAGATGCTCAGTGTTGGAGAAATGAAGCAGAAGTCTTAATCCTGAGTCCTCTGATGAAGAAAGTCAGTGAAAAGTAATGCTTGCAAAACATGAAACATATTTGCTGATGAGGCTAGCAGTTGATGTGCATATGGTACATAAGATGTTCGAATTAATTCACTTACTCTCTACATTTGTTAAATTTGATAAATATGGTGCTTCTTATCCTGAGGGAATTTTGTTACCAGAAAGTGCCAGACAGTGAACATTTGATCAGTACTGCTAAGTCCACACCTATAATCTGTCTGTTCTTCAGATCAGCAGCTTCCAATCAAATTTAATTGTCAAATACAATTCATGTGATACTTTCAGGTTCATTTCACTACAAATAAATTTCAATAAGTGTTTTCTGGTGAGACTAATTGTCCTTTACAGAATCACTCTCTTGACAGACATCATTACACATGCAATTTCATCAGTAACTACTAACATTTGGGCAGTTAACATTTTTCTCTGCTTAAATTTGTACATTTTTCAATATTTTATTACCTACAGTCAGCCAAAAGAAAGAAAAATGAATACGTTTGGCTATTTACACTTCTAGAGCATAGACTCAACTGCATGCCATTTGTTCCCACAAATCCAAGTAGAACAAGATATTATCACTCAGCCTGCCTGAAAACTTGAAAAATATAAAGATGATATGGCAAACTGGAAACAAGGCTCAGAAATTAGCCAATAAAAGTTATACCACATAAAAGACAGTCTGAGTATTGTAAAGAAAATCATGTTACTAATTAGATCCTTAATCCACACATCATTCCTTGTCATGAAATCTGCACTGATTTACAGTTATGAAGATTGTTGTTCATTTTTCATGTATTTATTCCTCACTATATTCGCAAGAGAATTAAGGACATTTAAGAATATGCACATAGTATAGCAATATCAAATACAAGTGAAAATAAGTTGAGACAAAATTAACGGTGTAGGAAAGAAAGTTGAGGCCAAGCCTGGAGTGAGGGTAACACACAGAATATTATGAAAACCGTAAATTAAGTGGGTCTAAGATTCACAGCAGCCAATGTGAAAAGGGGATGTGATTAAGTACAGTATTCTCAGTGTCCACCAAATAAGATCTAGTTTCTCAGGAGAAAACACAACGAAGTGTCCTCAAAGAGAAAACAGTGTGTTGCTAACAATTATGTTTTTCCATATGTAAATCTTATGAGTTAACTTTACAGGCCGTATAAGCCCCTGTTTCGTTAAATCTGGCCAGTCTGTCCATATTTCTATTTCTAGGAATTAATCTAAAAAACATAATTCTAAATTCCACACATTACGCAGGCACAAAGATATTTATCACAACATTATTTACAATACCAAAAAACTGGAACCAATCTGAATATGTCATAAGAGAGTAATCAACTATATCCATGCACTACATAATTTTCAATTCAAAATGTTACTGTAAAATTACTTATGTTTGAAAATGTTTAGAAGTGAAAAAGTATAATATAAAAAGTATGTATATTATGACCCCAATTTTATCTGTAAATTGTATACATGCATATTTAAGGATAAACAAAAAATAAAAGTTAAAAAATTGTATAATGGTTCTTTCTGGGATATACAAAAACAGATAATTTTTATTTTCGTCTTTGGAATTTTCTGCCTTCATGGAATTCTTTGAAATTAACATATATTATTTCTGTAATAAAAAGTAACAAAAATAGTTTGGGGAATGTATAATATTTTGGGGGCTTTTTACATGCTGACAGTAGTCCCCATCCTCTGCATCCATATGTCTTGGACTAACTCAGGCAAAAGATCACCTAAATGGCAAAACCAAAACTTGAACCCAGGTTTTCTGCTTTCCAGTCCAGTTTATCCACCTCTGTAACACAATGTCAATCAGGTACAAAAGTTAAGCCTAATAGAAATAATTAATGCATATAAGGCAATATTTTCTCTGTAACATATAGCCATGATATTTAGGTTTTTTCCAAGTAAAAGTTGTAGATTGATAGTTAAATAGTTATAGATAGATAGACAGAAAGATATAGACAGTAATTTTTTTATTAAAAGACTTTATTTTTTAGAGCAGCTTTAGGTTTACAGAGAAATTGAACAGAAAATACATAGTGTTGCCATATACTCACTTTCCACCTACTCCAACCCCCACAATTTCCCCTATTATTAGCATCTTGCATTGGTATGGTACATTTGTTACAACTGATGAACCAATATTGATACATTATTATTAACTAAAGGCCATAGTTTACATTAGAGTTCACTCTCTGTCCTACAGTTCTAATTGTTTTGCCAAATGCATGATGTCATGTATCCACCACATCCTATCATACAGAATAGTTTCACTGCCCTAAAAATCCCCTGTGCTCCATCCGTTCATTCCTTCCCCCACTACACTCCAACCTCTGGCAATCACTGATCTTTTTACTATCTCTATATAGTTTTGCCTTTTCCAGAACGTCAGATAGTTGGAATCATACAGTGTGGAGCCTTTTCAGACTAGCTTCTTTCACTTGTAACATGCATTTAGGGTTCCTCCATGTCTTTGCCTAGTTTATCACTGATATTTCATTGTATAGATGTACATGTGCTGCTTGATCCATTCACCAACTGAAAATTATCTTTGCTGTGTCCAATTTTTTGACAATTATAAATAAAACTGGTATAAACATTTAAGTGAATGTTTTTGTGTAGACATACATTTTCAACTCATTTGGGTGAACCCCTCAGAGTGCAATGCTGGATTGTATAGTAAGACCTTATTTAGCTTTTTAAGGATCTGCCAAACAGTCTTCCAAGGTAGCTGTACCATTTTGCATTCCCATGAGCAGTAAATGGGAGAGTCGGTTGCTCCACAGATTCTACAGCACTCGGGCTTGTTTGCTTGAAGCTTAGCCATTCTAATAGGTGTGTAGTGGTATCTCATTGTTGTTCTAATTTGGATTTCTCTAATGGCAAATGATATCGAGCATGTTTTCATATGCTTATTTGCCATCTGTATATCTTCTTTGATGAGGTGTCTGTTCAGATCTTTGCCCTTTTTAAAACTGGGTTGTTTTCTTATTGTAGAGTTTTAATTATTTGTAAAATTTCAAAACAAGTCCATTATCAGATATATCTTTTGCAAATGTTCTCCCCAAGTCTGTGACTTGTTTTTACATTCTCTTAGCAATGTTTTTAATACTGAAGAGGTATTTTATTTTGATAAAATTCAATTTATTTGATTTTTCTTTCATGAATCATACTTTTGCTTTTGTATCTAAAAACTCATCATCCAACCCAAGATCCCTTAGATTTTCTCCCATGTTTTATTCTTGAAGTCGTATAGTTTGCATTTCACGTTTAAGTCTATGACTTATTCTGTATTTTGTGTAAATTATTGTAATTTTTCATGATAAAAATTCATTCTTTTTTTCAAATAAACACAATGAGCATCAAATTAAAACTTAAAAATCGTAGGTTTCAGCAGGCCTGATAATCTCTTTTATCAATTTTATTAAATGATGAGATCTACACTTCTTATTACTTGTCAAGATTATCTTTTTCATTTCTAGTCTTTAACAAAATAATAATAAACTGAAATATTTTAAAAAATAACTGTACAAACACTGCAGAACAGACAAGGATGTTACACTAAAGGAGTTGAATTGCTGGCTGGTTGGAGACACCACCATGCCATGATCAGAAATGTTAATTTATTAGCTGAAGTATAAAAATATGAACTAAGAATGCAGACACTTTTGGTTCTTAATTTTAATGAAGTCCAGCTTATCAATTTTTCTTTCATAGAGATCCCTCCAGTATGGTATCTAAGAAGTCATCACCAAACCCAAGGTCACCTAGATTTTCTCCTATGTCATCTTCTAGAAGTTTTATAGTTTTGCATTTTACATTTAGATTTGTGATCTACTTTGAGTTAATTTTTGTGAAAGGGTTAATGTCAGCATCTAAAATAAATTTCCATGTAGATGTCCAGTTATTACAGTACCATTTGTGGAAAAGGCAATCCTTTCTATAGATAGTAATTATATGTATTTAATATTTCAATAAAAATGTAATTTCTTTAAAGTCTGGATTAAATAAGTGAGTATTGCAACCGTGTTCTTACCTGTAAAGTCGTACTGTTGAAATTGTCAATTTCTTGTGTGTCTCACACATTAAACTCTCAGCTTCTCTAAGCAGTGATCCAATCTTGTTCATGGTGACGTCCCTCGCACTTAGCACAGCATCTGGTACATAGTAGGAACTTGATATATACTTAAAGAATTCATGAATGACTCATTCAGTGCTATAAAATGTAATACCAGATTAAAAGTGTAGACGTGATTTAATTAAAATTATTCAACATTTAGGTATTTCTACAAAGTCACGTGGGATTGTGAGCTTTGATATAGCCATCTACTATACTTAATTTACTTTCTTCACCCATTCTGCCACTAAAAATATTAGATTTAAAATAGCACATGAAAAGTGCAAAGTTGAAACAACTCCGTGAAATAAAGGTATCAATAAATAATACGTTAATCCTCAAAAAGAATTACCCTTAAAATAGATGGTCCCAACTGAAATAATATAATTACAAGCCAACTCATGCCTAACCCTCTGGAACAGGACCACACAGGGAGCGGGAAAACAGCTTCCACCTACCCACAGCTCATATCCCACTATCAGAGTTGAAAGCCTAACCTAAGGACCATGAGCATGGAATCTCATTTTCCTTGTTCTTAGGAGCTGCTTTCTGAGCCACTAGAGTCTTCCTTTATCACCCTACCCCTGCTCTCAATGCAGTGGAGAAAAATTAAAAACAAGAATGCTGACAAAGATTTACCAAGGAAACATAAAACCACATATAGGAGTAACAAAATTATTTGCAAGACAAAAAGTATTAAATGTGGAAAAGATGGTCATTTATAGGATAGCAATGGCCTTTACGTGGCAAATATCTAAAACTGATATCTGTTTAGAAATGAGAAATTGACAAAAATGTAATTTTACTAGAGATTTAAAATTTTTTTCACTTTTTTATTGACATAACATTGGTTTATAACATTATATAAATTTCAGATGTACATCATATTTTGAATTATGTGTATATTACATCATATTCACCACCAAAAGACTGATTACAATCTCTTACCATACACATGTGCCTAATCACCTCTTTCACTCTCCTCCTTCCTCACTTCCCCTCTGGTAATCACCAATCCAATCTCTGTCTCTATGTGATTCTTTGTCATTGTTTTTATCTTCTACTTATGAGTGAGGTCATATGGTATTTGACTCTCTCCCTCTGGCTTATTTTACTTAGGATAATACCCCCAAGGTCCATCCATGTTGTTCACAAATGGCTGGATTTCATCATTTTTTATGGCTGAGTAGTATTCCATGGTGCATATATACCATGTCATCTTTATCCATTTGTCCCTTGATGGGCACCTAGGTTGCTTCTAAGTCTTAGCTATTGTGAATAATGCTGCAATGAACATAAGGGTGCATGTATTTTTGCACATTTGTGTTTTCGTGTTCTATGAATAAATATCCAGCAATGGAATAGCTGGATCATATGATAGTTCTATTCTTAATTTTTTGAGGAATTTCCATACTGTTTTCCATAGTGGTAGCACCAGTTTGCACTGCCACCAGCAATGTATGAGAGTGCCTGCTGTCCACATCCTCTCTAACACTTGTTTCCTGTCTTAATTATAGCCATTCTGACGGGAGTGAGAGGATAGCTCATTGCAGTTTTGATTTGCATTTCCCTGATAGCTAACGATGTTGAACACTCTTTCATGAGCCTGTTGGCCATCTGTATAGTTTCTTTGGAGAAATGTCTGTTCAGATCTTTTGCCCATTTTTTAATTGGGCTGTTAGTTGTTTGTTGTTGTTAAGATGTATGGGTTATTTATATATTTTGGATAGTAACCCCTCATCAGATATATATATATATACGGTTTGCATACATCTTCCTGCAATTGTTAGGTTGTCCGTTCATTCTGTTGATGGTTTCCTTTGCTGGGCAGAAGATTTTAAGTTTGATGTAGTCCCATTTGTTTATTTTTTCTATTGTTTTCCTCGCCCAGTCAGACATGTTACTTGAAACTATGCTGCCAAGACCAGTGTCGGAGAGCCTACTGCCTGTTTTCTTCTAGAAGTTACATGGTTTCCGGTCTTACATTTGAGTCCTTAATCAATTTTGAGTTAATTTTGGTGTATGGTGTAAGATAATGATCTACTTTCATTTTTTGCATGTGGCTGTCCAGTTTTCCCAACACCATTTATTGAAGAGACTTTCCTTTCTCCATTGTATGTTCATGGCTCCCTTGTCAAAAATTAGCTTTCCATAGCTGTGTGGGTTTATTTCTGGGCTCTAACTCCTGTTGCATCAATCTGTGTGTCTGTTTTTGTCTCAGTACTGTGCTGTTTTGGTTACTATAGCTTTGTAGAATATGTTGAATTCAGGGAGTATGATACCTCCAACTTTGTTCTTTTTTCTCAGGATTCCTTTGGCTATTCGGGGTCTATTATTGTTCCATATAAATTTTATGATTCTTTCTTCTATTTCTGTGAAAAATGTCATTGGAACTTTCACTGGGATTGCATTGAATATGTAGATTGCTTTAGGAAGTATAGACATTTTAACTATGTTAATTTTTCCAATCCAAGAGCACGGAATATCTTTCCATTTCTTTATGTTTTCAATTTCTTTCAGCAATGTTTTAAATTTTTTTGTGTACAGATATTTCACCTCTTTGGTTAAGTTTACTCCTAGGTATTTTATTCTTTTTCCTGCAATTTTAAATGGGATTGTATTCTTAATTTATCTTTACGTGACTTCATTGTTAGTGTATAGAAATACAACTGATGATTGTATGTTAATTTTGTATCCTGCAACTTTACCATATTCATTTATCATTTCTAAAAGTATTTTTGCTACATTCTTTAGGGTTTTCTATATATCAAATCATATCATGTGCAAATAGTGACAGTTTCACTTCTTTCTTCCCAATTTGGATCCCTTTTATTTCTTTTTCTTGCATGATTGCTCTGGTTAGGACTTCCAACGCTATGTTAAATGAGAGTGGTGACAATGGGCATCCTTGTCTGGATCTTATTCTTAGAGAGACAGCTTTCAGCTTTTCTCCATTGAGAATGATATTACCTGTGGTTTTGTCATATATGGCCTTTATTATGTTGAGACATTTTCCTTCTATACCCATTTTATTCAGAATTTTTATCATAAATGGATGCTGTATCTTGACAAATGATTTCTCTGCATCTATTGAGATGACCATGTGATTTTTATTCTTCATTTTGTTTATGTGGTGTATCACCTTGATTGGTTTGTGGATGTTGAACCAGCCCTCCCTCCCTGAAGTAAATCCCACTTGATCATAGTGGATGATGTTTTCAATATATTGTTGTATGAAATTTGCTAGTATTTTGTTTAGGATATTTGCATCAGTGTTCACCAGTGATATTGGCCTGTAATTTTCTTTTTTTGTGTTGTCCTTATCTGGTTTTGATATCAGGGTAGTGTTGGCTTCGTAGAATGAATTAGGAAGCTTCCCCTCCTCTTCAATCTTTTGGAAGATTTGGAAAAGGATAGGTGTTAGGTCTTCTTTGAACGTTTGATAGAATTAACCAAGGAAGCCATCTGGCCCTGGACTTTTATTTTTTGGGAGGCTTTTGATTACTGTTTTGATTTCCTTACTTGTGGTTGGTCTATTCAAATTCTCTATTTCTTCTTGATTTAGTTTGGTAAGATTTTATGATTCTAAGAATGTATCCATTTCTTCTAGATTGTCCAATTTGTCAGTGTATAGCTTTTCATAGTATTCTCTTGTAATCCTTTGTATTTCTGAAGTATCTGTTGCAATTTCTCCTATTTCATTTCTGATTTTATTTATTTGAGCCTTCTCTCTATTTTTTTGGTAAGTCTAGCTAAAGGTTTGCCAATTTTGTTTGTATTTTCGAAGAACCAGCCCTTGGTTTCACTGACTTTTTCTATTTTTTGTTGTTGTTGTTGTTGGTCTCTATTTCATTTATTTCTGCTCTGGTTTTTATTATTTCCTTCCTTCTTCTGTTTTGGGGCTTTGTTTGTTCTTCTTTTTCCAGTTCCTTTAGGTGCAGTTTTAGATTGTTTATTTGAGATTTTTCTTGTTTGTTGAGGTAGGCCTGTGTTGCTATACACTTCTCTCTTGGAACACATCTTGCTGTATCCCACAGATTTTGGCATGTCATATTTTCACTTTCATTTGTCTCTAGGTAATTTTTTTTTATTTCTACTTTGATTTCTTCAGTGACACAGTCATTGTACAGTAGCATTTTGTTTCATCTCCACATACCTGTGGCTTTTCTGATTTTCTTCGTGTGGTTGATTTCTGGTTTCTTCGCTTTGTGGTCAGAAAAGATGGTTGGTATTATTTCAACATTCTTAACTTTGTTGAAATTTGTTTTGTGGCCTAATATGTGGTCAATCCTGTAGAATGTTCCATGGACATTTGAAAAAAATTTGTATTCTGCAGTTTTTGGATGGAATGTTCTGTATATATCTACTAAGTCCATCTGGTCTAATGTGTCATTTAAGGCCAGTGTTTCCTTATTGATCTTCTGTTTGGATGATCTATCCATTGGTGTAAGTGGAGTGTTAAAGTCTCCTACTATTATTTTGTTACTGTATATTTCTCTTTTTATGTCTATTAATAATTGCTTTATATATTTACGTGCTCCTTTGTTGGGTGCATAGATATTTACAAGTGTTATGTCCTCTTGTTGGATTGTTCCCTTTATCATTATATGGTGCCCTTCTTTGTCTCTTGTTACAGTTTTTGTTTTAAAGTGTATTTTCTCTAAGTATTGCTACCCAAGATTTTTTTTCATTGGCATTTGTGTGGAGTATCTTTCTCCCTTCCTTCACTTTCAGATTGTGAGTGTCTTTAGGTCTGAAGTGTGGCTTTTGTGTGCAGCATATATATGAATCTTGTTTTTTTATCCAATCAGCCACCCAATGCCTTTTTATTGGAGCATTTAGTCCATGGACATTTAAAGTAGCTATTGATAAATATGTACTTATTGAAATTTTGTTTCTTTTTTTTCTGTGTGTTTTAGTAGTTCATCTCTTTTCCTTTTTTCTTCTCTTGTTCTCTTCCCTCATGGTTTGATGGCTTACTTTAATATTGTGTTTGGGTTACTGTCTCTTAATTTTTTGTGTATTTATTATAGGTTTCTTGATTGTGATTACCATGACGTTCATCTATAATAACCCACATATGTACCAATTTATATTAAGTTGATGGTCTGTGTAGTTTGATCTCTTTCTAAAAGCTCTACTCTTTTTCTACCCTTCTCCCATGTTTTATAATTTTGATATCATATCTAACTTCCTTTTTGTGTGTTTATATCTGTTACCCTCATGGAAATAGGTAATTTTAGTACTTTTGTCCTTTGACTTTCATACTGTCTTCATAAGTGGTCGATCTGCTACCTTTACTGTATTTTTTCCTTTACCAATGATTTTAATTTTTTTGGATGTTTCTACTCCTATTTGTGTTCTTCTTTTTCCCACTTAAATAAGTCCCTTTAGCATTACTGCTAAGACTTGTTTCTTGGTGATAAACTCCTTTAATATTTTCTTGTTTGGGAAACTCTTTATCTCTCCTTCCATTCTGATTAATAACCTTGGTGGGTAGAGTATTCTTAGCTGTAGGTTTTTTCTTTCAGCACTTTAAATATATCATGCCACTCCCTTTTGTACTGTAAGGTTTCTGCTGAGAAGTCAGCTGATAGCTTTATGGGGTTTCCTGTGTATGCCACTTGTTGCCTTTCTCTTGTGTCTTTTAGGATTCTCTCTTTATCTTTAATTCTTGACATTTTAATTATAATGTATCTTGGTGTGGGCCTCTTTTGATTTACCTTGTTTGGTGCTCTCTGTGCTTCCTGTACCTGGATGTTTGTTTCCTTCCTTAGACTAGGAAAGCTTTCAGCTATTATTTCTTCAAATAGATTCTCCTCCCTGTTGTCTCTCTCTTCTCCGTCTGGGACACATATAATACAGATGTTAGTGCACTTTATGTTTTCCCAGATGTCCCTTAAACTATTCCAGTTCTTTTTAATTCTTTTTTCTTTTATCTGTTCAGTTTGGGTGATTTCCTCTAGTCTTTTGTCCACCTCACTGACCCATTCTTCTGTATCATCTACTGCAATTGAGTCCCTCTAGTGAATTTTTCATTTCCAGTATTCTATTCTTCCTTTATGATTGGTTATGTTCTATATTTTCCTATTCTTTGTTGAAGTTCTCACTGTGTATATCCATTCTTCTCCCAAGATTATTGAGCATCCTTATGATGTTTTGTTTGAACTCTTTGACATGCAGATTGTTTATTTGTGTTTCATTTAGTTCTTTTTCTGGGATTCTGTCCTGTTCCCTTGCTTGGAATATATTCCTTTGTCTCCTCATTTTGCCCCTTTCTGTTTGCTTCTATCTACATATTAGGTAGGTCAGCTACATCTCCTGATCTTGGAGAGGTGGCCTTATGTAAGAGATGCCTCATGAGGCCCAGCAATGTGATCTCTTCTCATCACCAGTTCCAAATGTTCCAGGAGTGACCCTTGTGTGGGCTAAGTGTGTCTTTCTATTGTGGCAGGGTTGTTCTTGCTGTAGGTGCCCAGGGAGGCTAGGCTGTCCTTCTGGCTGGCTGGTTGTAATAATCAGCTGCATGTGGCTGCTATGGACCCCTCAGTCACTTTATCGGGGGGGGGGGGAGCCCCAGCATCTGATAACCCAGTTGGCTGCAAGGTCTAATAGCACATTCCTGTTGCAGGTTTTCTGTTTAATGAGTAGGCCCCCAGCATGGCTGGTTGCTAGGCTCAGGGCCTTACGATTACTGTAAGCTTCTGGCCTTCAAGGCTGTTGTCAGCTCTCTTAGGGTTGCAGATGACTGGTGATGGCCCCAGGTATGAGAGCACTCAATTGTTTCAGGCTTTGGAAGGTGTGGCCAACCCCCTATGCGGCTTTTTGAGAAGCACAAGTCTTCTTAAGCTGACAAACCCCACTGCCCACAGGGCCACATACCCCATCAACAAAATCCTGCCCCTTGTGCATGCTCTAACCCCCTAAGGTAGACCTAGTCACCCAATGAGGAGGCCCCACACACTACACATGCTCCTCATGCATGCCCTGTGCCACAGAGGCAGATCTATTTGACTGCCTGCAGAGGATCCAGGCACCTTGCCTATGCAGTCTCCCAAGTTTCCCAAAGGCTTGCTGTTGGCTGGGGCAAGTCCCTAGGGTGGCTGAGCTGAATTAAATCAATGTTCTAGTGGGTGGGGCACACCCTAGGCTAACAGGCCAGCAGAAGTACACCAATGGCATCTCCCAGTCTGTGTCAGCATACCTGTACTAGGTCACAGTATTGGCTGCTGCCAATGTCTCAGTCCCTGGAGAGGTCTCCTTCCTCACAGAGTTGCACCCAGAAACTATCAGATGAGTCTCTTCACCAAAGGTCTGTGCACTTTTCTTTCCAGTGATTTTAGGTTGCTTTCTGAAATGGGTGAATTTGTGCCTGGGCCCTTTAACAGCAGGCTTTTTTCCCTTGTGTCCAAAAGGTTTTCTGGCGGTAGTCCCCATTGTTGTTAGTTGCCAGCAAAGCCAGATAGTCTGATGCTCATCTAAGTTGTGCTGAGTCAACAGTTGCCTATAACAGTAACGCTCCTCCACTCAGGTACCCCACTCCTCCAGGGAAGGCTGCATACCTTAAGACTGCTCCTGGTCAGCTGTGAAGCACCACACCTCAGGAAGCTGGCTTTTTTTTCTCTCTAGAAAGGAATTTCTGCCTCTTCCACTTCAGTCAGCACTGCCCCTTGTTGCAGGGGTTCTTTTCATCCAGTTTTCATTTCTCTCTCAGGGGTAATAGTTCCAAGAGTAATTGTAAATTTGATGTGTCCATGGGAGGAGTTGAGTTCAGAGTCCACCTACACTGCCATCTTTTTTTTGAAGAAGAAGATTGGCCCTGAGCTAACTACTGCCAATCTTCCTCTTTTTGCTGAGGAAGACTGGCCCTGAGCTAATATCCATGCCCATCTTCCTCTATTTTATATGTGGGATGCCTACCACAGCATGGCTTTCTCCAAGCAGTGCCATGTCCACACCTGGAATCCAAACCAGCTAACCCCAGGCCGCCAAGAAGCCAAACGTGTGAACTTAACCACTATGCCTTCAGATCTGCCCCATGCTGCCATCTTGACACCAATCTCTAGAGTTTTCTAAAACACCTCTACTCTGACAAATAATCAGACCAAAGGGGAAAAAAAAGATATATAACTGTAGTCAGCAATCTTTTTCCATAAAGGGCCGATAGTAAATATTTTAGGCTTTGCAGGCACTATGTAACTCTTTTGTTGTACAATGAAAGCAGTCATGAGATAATTCATAAATGGATGGGTATGGCTGAGTTCCCATAAAACTTTATTTACAACACAAGAGGTTATCCAAATTTACCTCATGGACCATAATTTGCTGACCTCTGATACAGAACATCTAAATGATATAATTAATATGTATGAACAAATACAGTATTCAGTTGACCTATTTTTGTAGAATATAAATATGATATAAATATTATATTCATATGAATATAAACATGCTTTTTATAAAAGCATCTATGATACAATCAGGTGGGAAATCACTAAAATCCCCCCCCCTTATGGAAAAAGCTTTGTAAATTTGACAAATGGAAAAATGGATAGGCCAAATCTTTGACTATAATATGGTAACAATAAAAACAGTACATTTAAACGAGAACCTACCTACACGTTTGGAAAAAACAAAACTCAATAATGAATAAATATTCAGTTGAAAAGAAAACAAAAATCAAACTTTTGGAATATATAAAATATAGAAGAATATGAGTATCTGTTTTCTCATATCTGTGCCAGCAATTGGGTGTATCAATATTTTTTTATCTTTGCAGAATGATAGATGAAAAACTGTATTTGTTATCATTTTAATTTGCATTACTTTATTCATGAGGTTAAACATCTTTTATATGTTCATTTTTCATGGTTATTAGAGAACAAGATACAGAAGAATACTTTCTCATTGGATGTGAACATTATACTTTATGGTGAAAAATTAAGTCAGGAAGCAGAAAAGATTCGCTTTGAAAATATAATCAAGCATTAACATATGAAATGGTTAAAATAAGTATAACTATTAGAAAAGAAGATAAATTATTTTATTTATGGATTTTTTTGATCATAGTTAGAAAAGAAATTGAAAAACTATTAAAATGAATACTAGTTATTATAGGCTCATGTATGTTAATACAAGTAGGGACTTACCAAAAGAGAGAAAACATTGTCGGACATTGTCAAAAATTGAAAGAGTGATTAAAGAGAACAGATGACCCTGAAATAGACAAAATACTCATTCATTCCAACATTCACTCATGTGCTATGCTTCAGTCATACTGGCCTTCTTTCCTTCTTTCTATTCCTCAAGAACACATAAGCCTGTTCCAATCTTCCCATCTTTTTACTTTCCCATCCCTCCATCAAAACCTCTTCCGCTTTGTTATTTTTCTGGCTTCTTTCTCATCTTTTCATGCGGCAGATCATCTCTTCAGGATCATTTTTTGACCAACCATTATGTCTAAAATAGCCACTCTACCACCATCACTCTTCCCTATCCCAGTGATTCTCAAAATGTGTCCACGGCCCAGCAGCATGAGCATCACCTACTAACTTGTTAGAAATGCAAATTGTTAGAAATGCAAATTCTCAGGACCCACTCCAAACTTACGGAATTAGAAATTCTGAGGGTGGGCAATTTGCGTTTTAACAAACCCTTCAAGTGATTCTGACATACCTTCTAATTTGAGAACCACTGATCTATCCTGCTGTCCTATTTTATTTTATTCACAGCGCTTGTAATAATCTGAATTTGTCTTAACTATCTACCTTTTTATCTGTCTCCTATCACTGGAATGTAAGTTCCATGAGGCAGGGATCTTTACTTTGTTCATTGCTATATCCCCAGTGCCTAGAATAGTATGTGACTGATTCACGGGAGGTTCTAAAATGTATTTGTTGAAAAGTACACCAAAATATCAGCAATGGTTGCTTCTGGGTGGTGAGACTCTACATGAATTTTATTTTCTGTATAATTTGTGTGCATTTTCTAAATTTTAAACCATGAGCATATATCATTTTATAATTACAAAAACCAATTTATATCATAAAATGATATGTATATAAGTGCATTTCCTATACTGATAGCAACAGTGCAGTCTACTTTAGCTTCTATTGGAGTTCCATGATCTCCATGGCAACGAAAGCTGCAATATTATCTTAATATTGAATTTAGTGTTATTATGATAAGCTTCTGAATAGTATCTTCAGGGGTGAGTAAGTTAAAATCTAAGCCCTTACTTTCAGTAACACTTGACTGTTTTATAAGCAAATGACCTTTCAAATAACATGCACTTATTTTTATTCTTCCATCTAGAATTTTCTAAAATATCTCTTTTTTAGATTACTCTATTTAAGTACATTACCTAGTCCAATCTAGTTTGCATAAATAACCCTGAGACCCACTGTAGGAACAATAACAAAATCAACATATTTAGAACAACTCACAATAATAAATACATTGTTTCATCCAGATTCTTCCCCTACTGAGACACAATAGTTCAATTTTGAATGATCGCTCAAAAAAGTTGCTTAATTGGCATGAAATCTGAACACTTCTCCTAAGAGAGGGTCATTCTAGCAAAATAGCATGTCCTGCTTCATTCTCATGACCATAGTTCTCTGCCCTGACTACTGTAATATGTCTAAATCAGTGTCAATTTGTTGGTGAGAAAATTCTTTTGCATATATTTTCTCTATCTTTGAATAAATGATAAACTATATCTGGGGCTAATTCCACCATTAATTTCTTGTGTGACCTTGGGCAAGCCACTTGACTTCTCTGGACCTTGCTTTCCTCGTCGGTAAAGAGAAGGGATTTTATTAAATGAGCTCTTAAGCCCTTTCGAGCTCTAAAGTTTATTGACATCCATGTCAATTATTTACATTAGAATTTCACAGTGGGGGGTATCACTTGCTCATGTTTTAATTAATATCAATTTAAGGGAAACTAAGACCAAAAAATCTAATAAGGCAGTATTAATGACCTGACTTCATTATACACTTTTGATATATAAAACTGTTCATGAGAGTAGAGGCAGAAGAGAAATACCAATCTCAGTGATAAAAAGCAAACGTGTGCTACATGATTACCCTGTGCCAGGCACAGTTTTATGTGTTTTATATCTATTTACCTATTTAACCTTCTCAACAAGTCTGTGAGCTAAGTTTTAGTATTATCTCTACTTTACTGGTAAGAAAACTGAGGGAGAAAGTGAAGACTGCAAGGTCACAAAACTGGTAAGAGTCAGCTAAGATTCAAACTGAGGCAGGCTGATTCCAGACTCTATGTTCCTATTTACCACACTCTGTTACCTCCGACCAGGCCAGCTTGCATTTGTTCCGTTCAAGTACCCACAGATGACTTGCCAGGAGCTCAGTGGTGATGTTATCCTTCCTCAGGGTAGAGCCCCAAACAGTCACATTAGCTGTAGCCATACTTGGCTTAGGAGCAGAAACACCCATGGCTTTCACAATTGGCTCTGCTCACCTACCCATTCCTTGGATTTCAGGCCACTTCAGTGAGCCTTTGGTCTGTCTCATCCCAAGACAGGAGAATGAGCACAAATACATACAGACACACTGACACTCTCTCTAGAGTTTTGGACATATTTAGTGACAGATGCAGATTTGTCTTTTTAAATTTTTTCCGCATGAATATGTTTAATCTCCCTGAATATATATGGATAAGTTCCTTTGGGCAGAAATATTATTTATTGCATCAGTTGTAACCTTCAGTGTAGCAAATGTTTATTGAGCATCTAGTCAGTACCAGGCACAGTTTCAGGTCCTAGGGTTACAGTGATGTATATGATGCAGTCTTTGCTTTTGAGAAACTCATAGATTAGAAGGGGAGACAGATATGTAAACAACCCAAACGGATAAGTGGTATGAAAATGGAATGACTAAAGGGCTGTACAGGTACTAAGGAGGAAATCATTCACTCTGCTGAGGGAGGACAAAGCTGCACGTATGTATATGTAGTAGGCATAGTGATCAAAACCATGAGCTTTGGAGTCAGAGAGAACTTGGTTTGAATTCTGACTTCTCCACTTACAAGCTGTGTGATGTTAGAAAAGAGCCTTAACTTTTCTGAGCCTCAAGTCTCTCATCCCTAGAATGAAGATAGTAATGAGATTTAAATGAGAAAAAGCACTTAGCAAATTCCTGGCACAGAAAGGGTACTAAATAAATAGCAGCTGCTATAAATATCAGGTAAATCTTCATGTAGAAGAAAACAGTTGAAGTATCCCTTGAAGAAGGAATATGAAAGGATAAAAAGGGCAATATTTCAGTTAGAGAAAAGAATGTGAGATATGGCATGGAGGAAGAAAAAGCATGTTTGTTAGATGAAAGGATAAGAATTTCGTATGACTGTTGGGGATTACAGAGGCTTAGAGATAGAGTGAAGAGAGGTCTTGAGAGGCAGTCTACAGTCAGATTGGTAAGGACCTTGAAAATCATGATCAAAGGATTTTCAACTTCAGCCTGTAGTAAAAGGGGAATAATAAAATGACATTAAATATGGAGTGAAATAGAAAGATGACACATCATCTCATCTATATTTTTAATGCCTCAGGAAGTGAGTGTGATCATCCTTCAGATTACTCAGTTATCCCTGAGTAAATCTCTTTCAAGACTTTAATTCTAAGGGAAGAAACTGATGAGACAGCTGCCTACTAGCAGCCATTAATTTAGTCAACATTCTCTAATCACAATTGTCAAAATTGTCCAATAATATATTTTCTGAAATAATCATAGTCCAGCAGAGAAAATATTCTGCTGGTTCAGCATTTTTTTTTATTCATTAAGAAGGGGAAAAAATGTTTAACTAGTTAGGCTATCTTGAAGTTGGAAGTTTTATTGGATTTATACCCCCTTTAAAAAGCCCCACATTTTTCATTAATGTAACCACCCAAAATTTTTCTGAGATTCCCAAAGGCTGTACATCACAGACCATGAGGAAAGTCTACGTTGAAAGCTTATCTCATTATAGCATTTGCTTCCACCGCCCTTGACTCTAGACTCCCAACAGCTTGTATACAATTTATGGAGCTTATCTCAAGTCCTACTGACACTGCCTCCGCTCCCGAGTCCATCAGCCATAGCTTAAGAATATTCATTACCCTTTGCCAAAATGCATTTTTCTCTTTCAAGATGAAGATTTTAACTCTGGCCATGCTTTGGTGGTATTCAGAAATATGACCACAATTACAGATGACTCATGGCACAACACAACTAACTCCCAGAGTGACACAGATTCAGTCTTTCTCCATCCTCAGCCTCCATTTTCACATCTGTAAAGGAAAGTGTTGGGCTGCAGAATTTGAAAGGTGCCATTAGGTGTTGACAGTCTCAAATTCAGTTTATACACTTAGGGTCCCCTATGACTTTGGAAACAAGGTGTTTAATGCCCTGGGAAGAAATTATAGCAGAGAAGTGTTATATCAGTAGCGCAGAATCAAGGACAGTTTAACAGCCAACATTTACTGAGCATTGACTGTGTGTCAGACTCTCTTAGATATGTTTTTAATAACCCCAGATGAATCTTAGGGCATCCCACCCATAAGGTAGAATGTGATGCAGAATATAATTTCTTTGGGAAAAAGTCCCCAAAGAAACTCCTTGGCGGGGAAAATCTTGAGATTTCTTCAGTGACTAAAGTCCTAAAGTCTGTTTTAGAGCAGAGCTTTTGCTTCCACAGTTGCCAAACTTTGCTATCCCCCCAAATTTGTTGAGTATGGCCAGAAACTGAGTCACTATGTACCCCCATCCTCACTATCATGACTGCTGGCAGATTAAAAATGCCCCAAGCAAAGCTAGCCTCCATGTGTGAAACTCTAACATAAAGAAGCTTGCAGAAAACCATCAAATCCAAACTTTATCCTAAAACCAATCACGAGATTTCTTGAGGCAATTTTAACTGAGGGTGACTCTAGAAGAGTACAGGAAAGGTTAGCTTCTGCCTGCTTTTCACAGACATATACCCAACTAATGGTCTTACTGCTGTGGGGAATTAGAAAGAATGAGTCCCCAGAACAATAGAAGATATGCGTTCTAGTTCTGGCTAGTAAGAGTAATTAACTGTGTTGAATGTGAACAAGACTCTTTAAGTATCTGGGTCTCAGTTTATTCATCTACAAATTGAGAAGGCTAGACTGGATAGCTTTCAATGTTCCTTCTGGCTCTAACATTCTATGATTATCAAGCAAATTCTTTTTCCTGTTCTCCATGTGTCATACACACTTCTGTGGCTCTCAGGAACTATCTCTTTCAATTTATAAATAGTTTTTAATATTCACTTAGAAGATATAGACTTTTTAATTAATCAAAATGTTCAATGTAGTATTTTGACATTTACAACGATGGACATAATTTTAAGCTCATTTATTTTGTGTTTGACTATTCTATAAAGCATTCCAAAGCTCATGGTCATGTGGGAAATGAAAGATACAAGCGTGCATTAATGAGCAACATATCAAGGAGTCTGGAGACTCTTCAATTAATCTGTTTTCCAGACTATTCTCTCAGGTTACATCCTATTAAAAACCTGCCATCTTTCTTCTGACAAGACAACTTTCTTACACTTCACTAATAAATCACTAAAGCATTCCACCTTGGCTAAAAGAGAATAATTCACATAACTTAAATGAACTTTCCACATAGGTATATACTGAGTAATAAAGCTTGACCTAAACTCATGATGGAGCCAAGTGAATGTTGAGTGACTTTTTATGCCTATATATCAAGTAGCTTAGCAAAAAATAGAGGCATTGTTATACATCTCAACAGGGAGCCTCCTACAACAGTGGGACAGGAAGGTAGCCAGGTGTCTGCTGAACTCTCCTTACAGGGATACCACAAAAGCAAAAAGCCCAGATTTTGTGATATAGTCTCCATTTCAAGTATCTTTTTCCATGGTTTCTATAAATTATTAAAATATTCTGAATGTTCCAATATTCAAATTACTTCTACCAGCATGTATCTTGTTCTCAAAAGGAAAACATAGATCTTTTGTGTCACTACTCTTTTAGGCCCCACCACATCTGGAAGCGTATTCAGATGTGGTCTATTAATAGAGAGAGAACATTCTTACTATTAGTAGATCATGACCATACTCATTGTCCAAAGGATGATGCAAAAGTTTTCTTTCCTTTTCCTATCTCGTTGCCTTGCTCTCAAAATGGAGACATCTTCCATGGGCATAAGAAGTCTGCTTTCCTCCCTGATTTCCCCCTATCTTCTCTTCTTTGCCTACCTCCTTCTTCCCTGGATCCCATCCCAGTAGTGCCAAATCAGGGAACCTTTTTTCTCAGCTTCCTAATGGGAGATTTGGCTTCTTACTGTGTTAATCCTTATAGCCCATTCCAGAGTCAGTTTAGGACTTTCAGAAAAACAATGAACTACAACTAACACTCACTGCATGCTGGGAACTGTCCAATTACTTTACATATACATTTGTTCCTCACAACAACCCTCTGAGTTAATGTAATTATTGTCTCCCTCATTTTACAGATTAAAAAATAACTGAGGCACAGAGAGATTAAATGACTCACCCAAGTTTACACAGCTAGCAAATTGTGACACCGAGATTCAAACCTCTGCAGTCTGCTTCCGGAATCAAGGCTCATAAACACTGTATTGCCTTTTAAGACAGATTAGAAAATTACAAGATCAACCTATTTCGTGAAAATAGTGACTGCCTCTAGTTATCAAATTTTAAGGTGTTATTGTGCTTAAAATCAAAATCCTGCCCACTAGAGATGGGGAAAGATAGGAACAAAGGGGGAAAATGAGACACAAAATCCTGTCCTAACACATTCACACATCTTTTATTTTAGCTTTGTAAAATTTGGTCAGTCCAGAGGAAATCTCCTCATATCTTATAGGACCATCACCTCACAGGTGCAAGTGGCTTAGTTGACTCACACTACACTTCAGCTGTAACCTTAGGGGGAGGGATAGATGCTGCATCTAAGGAAAAAAAAAAAAGATTTGGAGTTTCCTTGGTGGTCATATTTACATATTTAAGGGGAAAGTTATAAATAATACCATCTTTACAGATTAATGATAAACATAGATTCCTTTAAAGAAATAATTTAAACTTGGGAAAAATGGACAAACAAAACAGCAAGACATTGATTTTCTAAGACTTGATTTTTATATGTTTCAAATAATTGTGGAGAAGGAAAAGTAATTTCCCCTCTACGCTTTAGGTTCTTAGCTGAGACTTCCTTGTAATAAAAGACAGATTAACAGGAAAAACACAACAGAAGTTTAATAACATGTATACCTCCTGTATATATGGGAAAGACTCAGGAAAACTGAGTAACTCCCTGAAATGGCCCAAGCCACCAGTTTAAATACCATCTCCTTGTAAACACAAAAGAAGATATTGGGTTGGAAGGAGTCAGTTATGGGAAGTGAACAGGAAAAGCACAGTAAACAATGGTAAGGTTGTTCCACAGATTTAGGTCATTGCCTTCTTCATGGATAAGAGTTTCTAGAGATGTAGCCATCCCTCCTATTCCTGGTACTGAGAGGGAGACACCCTTACAAATGTGCAGATTTCCCTCATAATTGTAAATGTCTCCTACAAAAGGGTAACTTCTACTCAGTTTTCAGAGCGTTTCCTATGTCTGCTGTTTCTTAAAAAATAATCAGCCTAAAATAATCCTTATTCCAAAGAGACATATTTTGGGGTGGCAAATTCTGCCCCCTTCATAATCAAACAGGGTAGAAAATTAATGAGTGAAAAATTAATTGTTTTTATATCAAGTTAAAGCTTTCAAAATCATAAATCGGCAATGGATGAAAAACAAGCGATAACATCTGAGTATAGACTGTCTTCTATTGTTGAATCTCCCCTCATTTCTAAGCATATGTACCTCACAATGGAAACATAACATACAGAAAATTTAAAGCTTTAGAATATGAAAATGCAAGCATTTGATTTTCCACTTCTTTCCTCTCTAAATCTGAACAAACAGAATATTGTTTCTGTCGGTTCCCAGTATTAGGCAGGAAAAGATTTAATAATGCAGTAAGCAGGGCTTTCCCATCTTTAAATGACATTTTAAATCAGGTTTTACTGGAAGCTTATTTTTCCCCCCCGAATCCCTTAATACACAGAATAATAAGAAGAAAGAATTAGTAAAATCGGCACCATACTCTTTTTGAGAAAAAACTACTCTGTGGATAAAAAAAAATTTATATGTCAAAGAATGCATAACCTATGCCTATTTATGCATGACTTTCATTGGATTCTTTGTATAAAGAACGTATTTCTCTTAAAAAAATATCTGATATGAAAAAAATCCCTTTGAAGACCAAAACCCCCAAGCATGTAATTGCCAGGCATATGCATTGATAGCCGGTCTGAATCAGACGTTCACCAGCCAAAATGTTCTAACTATAACCACTCTCTTTCCTGTACCTAAGTATATTAGAAGCCCTGTCTACTAAACTTGTACACTGCAGGTAACTTTTATTTGTTGATTTTAAATAGGTGTCCTGGTGCCCCTTTGAGAAAAATCCTTAAGGAGACCAGCCACCATTTTACTTGATAAGTTTCAAAGATTCCTGAACAGAGAATTGTGCAAAGCATATTCTGCTCTCCAAAAACCTTCAGAGCTGGAACCTGTGCTCAGCATTACCTCAGTTTCAAGAGGATTTCTGAACTGTGGAGAAGAAATTTGTTTCTAGAAAATTTGCTAGCATTTTCTCAGACTGGGAACCTAAAATCAGGACTCTCCCTTGCTTCAGGGTTGACTACAAGAGCAGCCATACCTTGTTGCCTTCTTCTGTGGTAGAGTTCCCAAGAGCTCTTACAATAGGTCTTCTGCTTAGCAACCCCATACCTCAAGGTGAACTGTGGTCTACTGCATCCAAGTCTCAGTTTCACAGGTCCTTCCTGCCAGCCACTCACTTCCTCCCCTCCCCTTCCCCTATAATGAGCAAGCACACCTACTCTAGGCAGGGTCCCTTAGTCCTTGCTTAGAAGAATCTGAAATATAATAAAACATAGTGATACCAACCCTGATATCAGTTTCCTTACATTAAACCCAGCATATATGAGGTTAAAACAAAAACACTCTTTCCCTGCTTACTCCCTGGCTTCCTGGCTCCAGAATCCACTATCCTCCATGGAGACAGACACCACCAAGGACAAGCAGCTGGATTCGTTATCTCCTCCCCACAAAGAGATACAGGCTGGTGGGAAAGCTGCTGACCAGCAAGATCACAGGCTCCCTCCTCTCTGCAAGTAATCTCAAGGCCAAAGACAGGCTGGTGGGAAAGCTCCAACCATCAAGGCCATGTGCTCCCCCTCCCCTACCTAAAACTCCAAATGAAGACCCTTCCTTTTAGCGTTTTAGGGAGTTTGGGATTTCAACGTTAGCTGTCCTCTCTCCTTGCTCAGCGCTGTGCAATAATAAAATACCTACTTTCTTCCACTATACCCAGTGTCAGAGATTGGCTTGTTGCACAATGGGTGAGCAAACTCACTTCAGGTTCGATATCAGTAGTGCCTACTTTCAAGGAGTTGACAGTCTAGTTGAGGAGATAATACCTTTAGAACAATAATTCTAATACAAGATAAAAATGTAATGGCTCCTTATTGTATTTGTATTGTTCAGGAGAAGGAAAAAAATCCTTTGAGTTAAGAGGAATTAGGAAAATTTTATGGAGATGGAAGTACTAAAGAACATTTCCCTTTGCATATGTTATTCCATTACTTCCCCCCAGAGTAAATATTTTTCCCTTGCAGACCCCACCCAAGTCTTCTACCACTTTACCTTATACATATGTCTGTCATATTGTAATGTATATTCAAGTTATTTGTTGACATATGTGCCTCCATATAATTTCTGTGCCCCATAAGAGCAAAGACCACACTTTAGTGACTGCTGGATCCCCAACCCTCAGCACAATGTCTAATGCATAAGAATTGCTGAGTAAATACTGAATTGAATAATACTAGTGCCGTCCCAGATGCTTTAGAGAGACATTCTCACTTAATCTTCTCTGCAACACAGTGAGGTCAGTACTCATCTCCATTTTAGGGACTAGGAAACTGAAACACAGATGAGCTGAATAATATCTTCAAGATCACACAGGTCTTAAGTATCAGAGCCAAGAGCTGAACTCAGGCAGTCTTTCTTCCAAGTCTGAGCTCTTAATAATTCACCTATCCTGCTTCTGTAAACCTAATAAATACATGAGTTTGGTCTTAAGGGTAGAATGTGGAATATAAGGTTCGTAGAAAGAGATTTCATATGGAGGTTTTAATATTAGTAAAGGCAAATAAAAGGGAAAGCGTGGTGGCACACACGCAGCAGAAAAGAGTCAAATTTCACTGCAATATGAGATGTCTATGTGAAAAACTATGCTGTACAAAGCATAAGATTGAAAAGGAGATGGTAGACAGAAATTGGATAGTCTTGGGGCCATCATTCCCCATCATTCTTGAATAAAACTCAGCCTTTTGGCTGCCTTCATGCCTGGCTCACCACATGTAATCTGCTTTAGTCCTCTTCTACATTTTTTCTTGAATCCATCGCATCTCCATTTCCCCTGCCTCTCCAAACCACCTGCTTGGAATACTGAAAGTGTCACATAACTGAAATCTTTGTAGGCCTGCCTGTCCTGGAAGAGTAATGCTCTTGAAGTGCACAATGATTGCCATACGATTACTCAAAGAAAAACATTAATGTCTCCCCTTGCCTGCAAAACAAAGTCATGGCAAAGTTTTCCCCAGTCAGCTCTGTCCCCATTCCTGCTTCTTCAGTTGATTGTGCTAAGGTCATACTATAGGATTTTCAGGAGCTAATTTGTCAGGATCTGGGCAGAAGCTGACAGAACTCTTCAAGGAGACTCAGTGATACAGTTCAGGAGCAGAGCCAGTTCAACTTCTTAATTCCAAAAAGAGGCCCAGAATTGGAGCCCTCAGAGGTCTTTCCATTAGCCATTGCTAATGGCACCCTAAAAACTTCATGTTTTGGAGCAACCAAAAGAAGTGCATTTGGTATAGACTTTAGTGTTCTCATGACAGACAATGATGAAAATGAAGCCTGTCCAGCGCTGCTTTGACATGGACAAGTGGGAACCAGAGCAGGAGAGGAAGGAAGACGCAGGCCCAGACAAAGCATGGTTACTGCAGCTGCCACACTGGCTTGCAAATACACGTGAAGCATAACTTCAGGGACTTCTCGAAATAAGAGGAGGGTTTCTTTTATTTTAAGAGAGTTAATTCATGACAATCAATTTTGTGGAGATTCATCCTATCCAAATTGGACATTAAAAAAATATGACTCTTAAACATTATTGGACTCTCACCAGAAAGCGTTTGTTCATCTTCCTCCATCCATACTCCCGGACTGGTAAACTGTGCTCGGCCTGCATCCTAGGGGAATAAATGGCCACCTTAACTTCTTTTTCTTCTGTGCTACATCATGCCTTCAATAGTAAGCTGAGCCAGGAACTGGTGCCCATGAAGTAGGCCTGAAGACCTTGATCTCGCTTGTTTCCTCTCATGTATAAGCTATCAGGACTCCAGTGCATGAGCAGTCCACTGGTGATAATAGCTGGGTTTAGAGGGAGGAAGAAGCTGTATCAGTCCACAGTAACACAGATTCATGTTAATCGTTCTTAATTCCAAAGTTCACAATTTATTCCAAGGATGCATAGCTGGATTATGGGCAATTGAAAAAGTCTTCTAAGTCCAATATCAGTAAAACACAGTCCCCTAAGCTGTGCACCTCTCCTCTTAAGTAAGGCTTCTTCAAAGATCTGTTTGCCTAAGTCTCAAGCTACCCTCCATCTGAGATATGTGAGATGCTTGTCCAAACAGAACAAACAGAACAAAAGTGTTCTCACTGCTGGGCATGACAGAAAGACTTTCCTAGCTGCCAAATTGTTGATTTTCCACAGTCCATTTTATAGCTTACTCTTAGTTTCTCCCTGGGTGAACTTGGCCATCTCATTACAGCATCTTAGCCAATCAGCCTCCCAACTCTATTTCAGTGGTTTAAATAATATCAGTCCCCTTTAGCATCTCATGTGACCCTAGCCTTGTCATGTACATGAAGAACCTGTGGTCTCTGTAGCTCTATTTTACAGCAATGTTTCAGTTAATAGAAATATATCCCAAACAGGAATTTCAATATTTGCTTATGCCTCCCTCAAACACTTGATGGGGTCCAAGTGCTTATTTCATAGCATCTGCCATTTAAAATCCTGTTACCATTTCTTCGTCCCAGTCACCTCTTTCTTCTTCCTGTGTACAGCTCTTCACGTCTAGCCCCTGATGGGTTGCACCTCCCAACACACACAACACTGGTAATGGTTGGGGGCAGAAGGGACAGCTCTTTGGCACTTATTTTCTCCACAGAATTCAACTGCTCTCACCTTTCCTTGAGAGGTGGAAAATGCAAATTTGCTCATTCATTTAGCATCTATTCACTGAGCAACTGCTATGTGCTAGACACTGTTCTAAGCACTAGGGAGAGAACTGTGAACAAAGCAACAAAGGATCTCTACTCTCATGGACCTTACATTCTAATGCATGAGACAACAAATAAGATTCTAAAAAAAAACCCAGTAATGCTTATCCCTTTACAAGTGTAAACACTTCATGCTTCATCAGTAACTCAATGAGGCAATGGGACATGTTAAGTGAGTTGCCTTGTACAACCTTTCAGATTACCTCCCCTGCTGGTCACTTCTAAGGAACCAGACCCACTTATAGCTGGTTTCTTACAGAGGCTGTTCCTTGGATCATGAGCATTAGCCATGTGTGATAGCACAGTTGACCAGAGTGGTCCCTAGTAGGAGAATTTATCCAGTACTATTCACATAATCATCATCAAGTGGCCCTTTGGTTTTCTATTTGCCATTTCCCTTTGTGTGCCTGTGTCTCTCAGGAATCTCACAAGGAGGAGTTCTGGGCTAAATATTCCTGGGTTCTTGATTCTGGATTAGAATCAAGGATTAGTCTTGGATTAGACCATTTCTAGAATCTTGATACAATACCACTCAATTACTCGCAAATTTCATCACTATTTCTAACAGACTTTACTTTGTAGTCACTGACTGGTAAGGCCTGGAATATTCGGATTAAATTATATTCCAAATTTTCCTTTTTGAAGTTCTTGATCTATTTCCCCTATACTGCCACCTTCTTTAGACATGTTATCCTGAGTTGCCCTTTTCCATTTCTTCCTGAAAAGCCCTCTCCCTTCCCAATAAGCTTTCTCATGGGTTGATGAGATTGGAAGCTGCCATCCCCTAGCTACCTCCTATGATTAGTTACTGACCTCTGCTATCTTCAATGCCAAATAGCATTTCTTCATTCATTTTTTAATATTTAACAACTGGCTACTATATGCTAGGTACTGGTCTTGATGCCAGGGATGCATCACTGACTAAATCAGGAAATATCCTGCTCTCATGGAACTTATTCTAGTGAGGGGATATATAAAATAAACACAGTACATCAGGTGGTGGTACATGCTATGCAGGAAAATAAAGCAGGATGAGGAGGGTAGAGAGTGATGGAGGGAACATTTGAGACAAGATTCACTGTCAAGTGACATTGATCCTGCTCCTTGCTCCAGTCTCAGCAGCAAAGCTGTTTCCAGGCCACCAAGATAGGGATACATCCTAAAATGGCTAAACACAGGGACTCGGGTAGCATAAACTATCAGGTAAGTCTTAACCTCTGCCAGAAAACATTTTTCCATTCTATTTTTTGATACTCGAATTGTCATTTCCCAGTTCTCTGTCTTCCTTTTCCCCAAAGGGCATGCCAAGTGTTCCCTGGGCCCTATGCTTCACCCTCACGTTGTTCTGCATTGCCCTTGTTGACCTGTCTTTATGACATATACTTTGTCTTGGTAATTCCTTCTCCGGCTTCTCTCCAAAGGTCATTTCCAGCCTTGAGCATTGAAAATGCGAGAGCAAAAGGTTCATTCATTTCATCTCTGAAAGATAGTATCAATCAGTAAGGAAACCTCCAGCCATCAGAAGCCCCAGCCCGTAACAGATGCATTCTAAGTCTTCCTTCTTGAGCTGGGAACTATATCTTCAAATCACACTTCTTTCCTGTTTGAAATACTGGCTTTACTCTGCAGCAGTTCCCTTCCTATTTGCTCCCTTAGCTCGTCGAACAATTTTCATAAAACCCCCTCCATTGACTGCTGTCTATCTTTGTTTTGAAGCCTAAAGAATTTTCTTTGTTTCCGTGGGTCATAGATGTGTCTTAAAATGCTCTCTTTTCTTCCAAATTTCATATATTCTAGGATACTATTGGTTTTGTGAACCAAAATTTTATATAAAAGACCAAAATTTTATGCACATAAAATCATGTAATTACTAAAAGTTGTAATTACAAAAAGTGTAATTGCAAAATTGATAACTGCCCACCAGATGTTACCTATTAGGAAATGCTATGATGTTATTTCCACTTCCTGGTCCTCCCTCCACTTCTATGTGCAGGGGAAGATGCTTTTGTTTTAGGTCTCTAAGCTACTCTGCCATTCAAGGCAATCCTGCTCTAAGAGCTAAGGGACAGTGTTGCTAAACTATAAAAATTGATACAGCTGAATTTCCAGTTTGAAAAAGTTCTCACTCTTAACCCCCTCATACTCTAAATTAGGCCAGTGTTTCTCAAAATGTAACTCAAGATCGCCTGCAAGAGAAGTGCCTATTGAGCTGATCAAATATGTGAAAATGCGGGTCTCACTTAAGACTTGTTGAAAAAGACAGTGGGCAATGGGAGTCAATATTTTCCAAACTCCCAAGGTAATTCTAATGCACAGTGAGTTTTGCGATCCAGTGGGCTATTGGATAAACTCTAAGCAAATTTGCTTAGCCAATCAGATCTTTCATAATGTGACTAATGCCTGCCTCCCTAGACTTATCTTTGCCATTCTCATAGTGAACACTTTCATTCATCCATTCATTTAATCACTAATTGAGTAAACCATTCATTATTGAACAAATATTTATTTGGTTTGTATTATTCCAGGCTCTGGGGATATAGGATTGAGCAATAAAACTGGTTCCTACTCATACTTTCTCATCTCCTTTATGCATCCCCACTCATCCCTTAAAGTACCAGGCTCTATCATCATGGGTCTTCTCACACTATATAATTTCCCTGAATGTCTCAGTCCATTTGGTCTGCTGTAACAAATTACCACAGATTGGGTGGCTTAAACAACAAACATTTATTTCTCACAGTTCCAGAGGGTGGGAAATCCAAGGACAAGGCACGAGCAGATTATATGTCTGCTTACTAGTTCCTAGATGGCCACATTTTCACTGTGACCTCACATGGTCAAAGGGTGTAGGGAACGCTCTGGGGTATTTTTTACAAAGGCACTAATTACATTCATGCATAAGGGCTTAAACCTCAAGACCTAATCACCTCAAAGGCCCCACCACCAAATACCATCACATTGGGGATTAGATTTTGTGATTTTCTGAATGCTTGTGTCCCCTCAAAATTCATATGCTGAAATCCTAACTCCCAAAGGTGACAGTATTAATAGGTAGGGCCTTTGGTAGGTGTTTAGGGTATGAGTGTAGAGCCCTTATGAATGGGATTAGTGCCCATATAAAAGAGGTTCCAGAGAGATCTCTAGCTCCTTCTGCCATGTAGGGACATAGCAAAATGGTTCTGGCTATGAACAAGTAAGTGGGCCCTCACCAGAAAATGATCATGCTGGTCCTTTGATTTTGTACTCCCCAACCTCCAGAACTGAGAGATAAATTTCTGTTGTTTATAAGCTACCCAGTCTCTGGTATTTTGTTATAGCAGCCTGGGTAGACTAGGGCAGGTTTCAATATATGAAGGGTGGGGGGATACAAACATTCAGTCTATGGCACTAAACGATCAATTTACATGCCTTGATAGCTTCTCTATGCTGATAAATATTAGTTGTGTATCTCCTGTCCACTTCTCTCTCTTGATTTCCAGAGTTTTATAGCCAGTGGTAATTTTAAACATTACCACTAGAATTACCCACACACACCTTAAACTCACTGTTGAAAATTAACTGGAAAAATCAGTCTTCCATCCCCCCTACTCATTGCTTTTCCAGTGTCTCCTTATCTCAGTCAAAAGCCTGTACATCATCCTGATCTCCATCTTCTCCTGCCCCTCCTCTCTAATTTTCAATAATTACATCCAGTCAATTCTGCTTCTTAAATAATTTTCAAATTATTGCCTTCCCCACTGCCACTACCTTAGACTAGGACACTGTCACCTCTTGCGTAAAAGAAACTTTTCCCCTTAATTCATCAATTTATTATCTTTAATTATAAAATGAACACTTACTCCTTGTAACAAGTTAAGCAATATATAAGCTTATAAACAAGTTAAAAGCCTCCTGTTTGTCTCTTCTAATTCCATCCTCTGAAGTAACCTATGTTAACAGGCAACAGTCTCTTAAGTAGTCTTCCTAACTTTGGAATTGCCCATGCTCCATCCATTCTTGACCCCAAAGCGTCAGAATGATCCTTTGGATGTTGCATATAATTCATCTCACTCTAGTGCTTATCTATAGGATAAATGTGAAAAGCCTGTAGCAGAGATCATTTTTACTCCCCCTGTAATCTAGTATAGCTCTCAATACAATCATTAGTAATAATCATTGACCTTTCAATATGGGCACGTTAAAATGGTTGTAACTTCTCAATGTCATACAACTGGCCATATATATACACACAATCTCCATTTGTCTCCTTGGAAAGGCAAAGAGAAGGAGAGAGAACTTAACAGCACTTTACTATGCACCAGACTGTATATTAAATGCTTTACATGAAATTCTTCATTTAATCTTCACAACAACCTTGGTTTGTAAGCAGTACTGTTACTGCGAATTTCCAAAATGAGAAAGATGAAGCTAACAGTGATAAACTAAATTATCCATAGCATCAAACTAAAAAGAGGAAAGAACATGATTTGAAGCCAGTTCTGCCTGGATCTAGAGGCTGTATACCTGACCATACTGTAATCTCACTGAAAACAATTCTGCAATTCTAGAAAATTCTTCCATATCAGAAAGGCACAAGGTAGAACTTATGTCTGTCCAAGACCAAGGCTTATGCTTTGTCCACAATACTGGTCACATCGTAGATCCTGAAATGCAGCATGTTAGAACGTCTCTCCTGAATCATTCAACCATCTGACAAATAAACATCTGCTTCTCTGAAAGGGTTACATACCTCCTACTATTGATGGCCTTCATTCATTTATTTTTTGAGGAAGATTAGCGCTGAGCTAACACATGCCTGCAATCCTCCTCTTTGTGCTGAGGAAGACTGGCCCTGAGCTAACATCCATGCCCTTCTTCCTCTACTTTATATATGGGACGCCTGCCACAGCATGGCTTGACAAGCAGTGCCATGTCTGCACCGGGGATCGGAACCGGTGAACCTTGGGCCACCGAAGCGGAACGTGCGAACCTAACCCCTACACCACTGGGCTGGCCCTGGAGTCGTTCCTTTTTGACATTTGGGATTCTAATCATGTCTCAGCTTTTTCCTGGCATATCCAGTTGAGCTAATGCCAACCCCAACATAATTGCCTCCCTTGCACTGTTTCTTTATTACAGCTGCAATCTCCTTGCTATCCCCTCATACACATTAACTTCTGAAATCTCAATATTTAATTAAAGATTATGATTTAGAGGTAACTGCCAAGTTCTTACTATTCTTATGAAGTAGGGGGATTTTCTGGAGGAAACGTGTGCACATGAGATAGTTATATCTGAGAACCAGATGTTCAAAGATTCAAACTGAGTATGTATCCAAGAATTTAAAAGTTCTAAAGCAAATTTGTTTTTTAAAAAATAATCTTAAAATTA
Organism: Equus asinus; assembly: GCF_041296235.1. NCBI lineage: Eukaryota > Metazoa > Chordata > Mammalia > Perissodactyla > Equidae > Equus > Equus asinus. The sequence goes on from NC_091820.1 coordinate 131,014,224, forward strand.
TGCAGTAACTACTAAGCTATGGGGCAATGAACACATACTATTTTGTTAGATACTACAATACACAGAAATGCACAGATTTCAATAAAAACTTAATTGAGCTCATGTTACGTTCAAGATACTACTAGATTCAAAAAAGAATGACATAGAGGAATCTAAGATAACACAGCAAGGTTGGAAAGGGAGAAAAACATACTGTAAGCAGAGATTCAAATGAGGGAAGCACTACTTCCGGTTAGTGATATCAGAAAATGTTTCATGTTAAGTATGAGTACCTGAACTAGTCCCAAATGGAAGCACAAACACTTACTAGAAAGAAATGAGGAAGAAAACATTCCAAGTAGAATCTTCTGATTAGATACACAGAAGTGGGAAAGCGAAGGGCGCCTTTGCGGAGTGATGAGTAATACAGTTTGGCTTGAGGACGGGATGTATCTAGGAAAGTGATGGAGATAAGCCTGCACAGAGGAGTGTCATAAGAAGTCTTAAATTCCATACCCCGGAGTTTGAACTGAAATCTGTACGTACTTGAAAATGTAGAATAGAGAATTGTGAGTAAAGCTTCACTAGAAAAATAAATCTAGAGTGGAAAGTGAATTAGGATGATATAAAAATAGCAGGCAATTACAGAAGTCTAGACAAGAGGCAACCTCTTCATGCAAGAACCACTCTTACCTGGATCCCTACAACAGCAGTACTGGTCTTTCTGCCCCCTCTCTGGCCCCCCACACAGGAACAAGACTGATCCTTTCCAAATGCTTATCCGATGCCTATATCCTCACCCTTAAAACTCTTTGCTCTTGCATGAAAATTCATGATGTGGACCTGATCTGCCTGGCACTAGGCTAGGTATCCCACCAACCTTCATGGCACTAGGCTCCAGCCACACTGGTCTCCTTTTGGTTCCTCAAATAAACCAAGCTATTCCCACCTCAGGACCTCTTCACATGCTGCTTTCTTTGTCTGCTGTACATTTTGTCCATTCATTAGGTGGCTTGCCTCCTTTCTCCATCAGGCTTCTGCAAACCGTATCTAAAGTAGGAACTTTTTTGTTATTCTCTATTCATCTCCTTACTTTGTTGACTCATAAGATTTAATACAACTTAATTTTTGTTTCTTATTTGTTCTTGGTCTATCTCTCCCCACTAGAGCTTAGGTGGCATGAGGGCAGAGCCATGTCTGTTTTATTCACTTCTATAATCCCAGCACTTAGCACAGAGTAGGTGTTCAATAAACATTTGTTTCTTGAATGAATGTTAATGATCTAAAACTGTATGGCAGACACTGTAATAGGTACTGAAGAGATAGCATTGAATAAGATAGTATTGTTGTCAAGCAGCTAGTAGTTTAGAAAAGGGAAACAGACATGGAAACACATCATTGCAATGGAGACGAGAGTGGAGTCAAGCAGAGCAACTAGGAGACTCTTCTAATTGTTCAGGCAAGAAACAATGAGGGTCAGATGTTTAAGAGGAAAAATCTATAGCACTTGTGAGATGAGAGAAAGGATGAGCGTAGGATGTCACCCTGATTTTTGGATGAAAGAGTGATAACAGTGACAAAGGGAAGAAAAGGGCCATTGAGGAATATTTTAGTAGCAGAACTATAAGGCTTGGCAACCAATACGGTTTTGAAGAACAAGCAGAAATAAAATGATGAGTGAGCTTTTTAAGCCTGGGTGATTGCAAGCATGGTAATACTATTAACCAAAGTAAAGATTCTAAGAGAAGGAAAGAGGAAAAGAATTTTAAAAAATAGATATTCACTTTTATTTTTCACAACCTTCTCCTTAAACTTAAAATCTGTTTTTTTTTTATGCAGTGCACAGGAAGTACAGGTTTTTTTTTTTTTTTTGAGGAAGACTGGCCCTGAGCTAACATCCATGCCCATCTTCCTCTACTTTATATGTGGGACACCTACCACAGCATGGCTTGCCAAGCGGTGCCATGTCCACACCCGGGATCTGAATGGGTGAACCCTGGGCCGCCAAAGCGGAATGTGCACATTTAACCGCTGTACCACCGGGCCAGCCCCAGAAGTACAGTTTTAAGTCTTGTTCAACATAGAAAATATTGAAGTTTCAACTTGAGAACAGCAATTTTCTAAATAAGCAGTTTCATCAATAGTGTCATAAGGATAGACGGCACTGTAAATAACAAACACTGAACCAGAGGTAGCAGCCTCAGCCCACCCCACATTTGTATGGCTTCATCACCAGTTACATCTTAGTCTGCCATACCCAAAGACTGGTAAATATTTTTAAAGGCACAGGTTTGATGTAGGGAGAAATATACTTAAAGATAACCAAAATTAAAGTATATAATTGTACCCATAAGAAAAGGTTAGAAATTTTTGTGAGCTTAGGGCATAGGGAACACTCACTGAAGTTCTGAAAAATGAATTCCTGGGCTAGATAGGATTATAAGTGATAAAATAGCCTTCCAGAGCCAGAATAAAAATTTCAAATATTATTTTAAAAGAGGTAGAAACCAATATGGATCTCTGATGGTTAAGTTGGCTTGAAGTTTCTGCAAACCTCACTTTTAGCCAACCTTCTACCCTCTGAACCTTTCTGCTGGCTATGATTTATGTCCATGAATGGTGTTCATGTACACATGCCCAATTTTCTATGGCTACTTGGAAAAATTTGGCCTCAGAATATGGTCTATGTAGTGGCTGCCCAGAACTTAATTAAAATTCCCAACTGACTAAGCTGACTTCAAATGGTGCCATAACTAAACTTACTAAGGCTCTTCTGCAGAAAAATATGACATTAATCCTGAGTCCAGCCACTATCAATCTTATTTGAACACTCTAAGCACCATAACTCATATTGAAGCTGTCTCTACACTTGCAAGTGTTTTCCAAATAAAATTTATGTTTAGGCAAATGAGAAATTCATTTGGAACAGTCTTAACAGATCAAATATATTTGTATTGGTAGAAAGTGATTTTCCAAAGAGTCACTGAGGCAAAACAAAGTAAGTAAACCTGACTTGGTTCAAACACCTAGCCAAAGTTTTCAAAAAGTAGTTTCCATTTACCTAATCACCTGTGGAATTTCACCTTGTGACTAGTGACATTGCTGGGGAGAAACTATAGTATGTAACAGTTTAACAGCATAATAGGGAAGTAGTATGTCTTAGAGGGGAAAAAAATGGATTTTGGAAACAGATAGACCTAGACTCAAATATTAGTTCTGCCACTTATTTACTGTATAATTTTTGGCATGTAAGGTAACCTCTTTTTGCCTCGGTTTCCTATGTTTTCAAAAGAGATTATACCACTGAGGCCCTATCAGTGTTGCAAGAATCAAATGAGATAATTTACAGAAAGTAACTAGTACAGTGCCTGACAAGGTACAGAGTAGACAGATTTTAAGTAATTTTTTCCTTTATTTGCTGTTAAGAAACAGCTATGCAGATGTTGAAAAATGCCTATTTCTCAATAGACATTTGCCTGCACAATACAATACAGTTCTAGGTCACAGCCTTAGGGAACGCCAGGAGGCTTTCATTTGTCATCCTTTCTTTTCTTCTGTTCATATTCAAGTTAACTTATCCTTCTATCCTCAAATCTACTTTATTGTAGCCCCTTTTATCTTCCAAGATAGAACTTTATTTTTGCTCCAGAAAGTCTTCCCCACATCATGAGAAACCACTTATTGACCCAGTTCATCTCATTGCTATATTAATCTGGCCTACCTCCCCCACAGATGCTCAACTTTTTGAAGGTGGAGGCAGCCTCTACCTGAATTGTCCTCCTAGTGTGCTAAGTTAATATCAGCTGATGATGCCAGTTGGTATGAACCTGGTGTATTAGGTTTATAGTAGAGGGGACAGTAGTATAGGCTCATGAAGAAAGCACCGGATTGCTAGTTGCATGCCACTTATTTGTTCTATGTCAACATATAAGTCACTTCATCTTAAAAATTTCCTTATCTAAAAAAGAGAAAAAAAAATCCACCTGTGAGGATCAATTTAGAGATTATGCAGACTATACGTTCTACATAGTAGGTGAAGAGCTCAACTGTTCAGTGGGAAGACCTTCAGGGAGCATATTTTAAATGATATGTAGAAATGTATTGGTCTGCCATCTAACAACTGGCTATATTAAGATATTGGCAAATACTTAAACGATCAGGTGCTTTTCAAAAAAACACATTTTTCAGATGGCAAATTTCAAATAAGCTAGAATCTTTTCATCTTTATAAGGCGGTTGTTGAGATGTTTCATTCAGCAGAATATGAAAAGTGTATCATCTTGGAATTATACATGAGCTACCAATCCCATTGTAGAACACATACGTTCTACTTTGTTGGTCCAATAATATCATTCTTTATTTCTCATTTGTTTGACTATATCACTAAATCAATACTGGAGATTTAAAAAAAAACAAACAAAGATACACCAAAATACAACCATATTGCAGTTTTTCATTGGTTTTTTATATTATGAAAAAGAACAATCAATTCCATTGAAAAACCCTATATTTTCCAAAAACAGGAATACATACAGAAATCCACACTTAAACTTATGAGCTGGTATAGTCTACCAGGATTTATCTGATTTGAGCATCAAATCTGCATGAGATAGACAAGGCGAAAATTATTCACTTATTTTTCAGACGAGGAAACAAATTTAGAAAACTTGAATGACTTCTTGAAGGTCATACATCTTGCAGAGCCCAGACAAGAACTCAAATCCCTTAACCGCTGCTGCTAATCTGTCAAACAAGTTCTTCTTTTAATAATTATAATTAATTAATTTCTTAGGAAAACTACAAATATGCCAATGAAATCATCAAATTACCAAAGAAACACCCCAATTAAAATGTAATAATCTCCAACATGGATATTTGCATGTTAAATGAAATTATCCTGGAAAATTATTTCATTCAACATCTATTAAATACCTAATTAAATACCTATCATGTTCCAGAAGCTGTTCTTAGCAAAAGTGTACAATTGTGAAAAGAGAAGTTCCCTGCCTTCATGGGGTTTCCATTACAGTGATGTGACAGGCAATACAGCAAGGAGCAAATTCATGCTAGAATATTAGGCATAGTCTTGCCCTTACTTTTCTGAAAACTAACATATGAAAATGCATTCAAAATTATACATTACCCTGAAATACTCTATTCACTTGAAAGCTCTGAAGACAAATAAAACAGGGTAAGGAGCAGAGAAAGACAGGAGCTGATAATCAGACAAGGCTTTTCTGAGAAGTGATATTTGATCAGGAAGCGGTACAAAATTTGAGAAAAAGTATGGAAGAGCATTCCACATGGAGAAAGCTGCAAATTCAAAGACCCTGGAGGGAGAGGGTACTTGACTTGTCCAAGGGACAGAATGGAAGCCAGTATGGCTGCAGCAGAGTAAACAATGAGAAGCATAGGTCAGAGAAATTGACATAAGTTTGACCCTGTAAGTTTAGATTTTATTCTAATTATAATGGGAAGATAGTACAGGGATGGCAAATCTGACTTCTATTTTACAAGAGCCACTCTTATCAAGCAGAGAAACCAATATTAAAAGAGTAGAAGAAAAGAGACCAGTCACAAGGCCATTGCAGTAGTCCAGGAGGGAGATAACAATGGTTTGGACCAGGGTGGTAGAGGTGGGAATAGCTATGTAGGAAGTGGACCTCGCTGAGATAGAGTCAACGCAGTTTGCTGATGGATTGTATACAGGGGTGAGAGAGAGACAGGAGTCAGGAATGATTCCAAGGTTTGTGGCCTGGGCAATTGGATGAATGCTGCCATCCCACCAACTGCTGAGATAGGGAACATCCTGAGTGTCTCTTCCTCCTGTGCAGAAATTGTGTTTTATTCATTTTCGTATTCCCAGTGATTAGTGCAGTGCCTGAAAACAAGCAGCACCTGATAAATGTAAGTTGAAGAAGTGATCTGCTAGATTTCATATAACAAAAATCATCTATAACATTTAAAATGCTTTCTGTGATTCTTTGTACTTTAACTGATCTGAAGCACAGATCCAGTTTTCACTACAACCTGGAAAGAATGTGGGTTTTCTTTTCTGTGGGAATAAAAACTCTAGATGTCTGATAAGTCTTGGGAATGTTTTAGGAGGCCAAACAGGGCTCTCTCTTCATTCACGCATATCTATGCCATGCATCACACTACTGTAGTGACATACCTACATAGGACCTAGGAAGTTGTGGATAATGATAAATTACTCCAAGTGTTGGTCTGGGGCTGCCAGAATGAGATGCTTATAATATGGGATTAGTCAAGGAGTGTAAGCTTATTGAGGACAAAGCCTGTGAGTGACTTACTTATGTCCATACACAGAAAAGTACCTTGCACATATTAGGCACTAGCTGAATGTCTGTGGAATCGAATGGTAGAAATAATGCTATATAATTTTCATACATCTAGTTTATATAGAAAAATAAATGTGTATAAAGGGGGTGAAATTACTATGATAAATTGGACACCATAAAGAAGTCTTACCTACAAAGAAATTTAAGAGTAAATTATGGTGTCTTCTAGTGCCATCTACTGCTTAATTCTTGAGATACAAAATGAGTCTAATTGCTATCTTTCACCATTTTAATGGTATGCATCCTTAAGCTTAAAATGCAAATAACGTTTCCAGTACAGCCATTATTTTGGCACCCACTCAAGGTAATAAAATCCCTAGATCACTAGGTAGAGGGCAGGGTCCTCAACCTCAGTACTATTGTCATTTTGGGTTGGGTGATTCTTTGTTGTGAGAAGCTGCCCTGTGCATTGCAGCATGTTTAGCAGCATCCTTGGTCTCTACCAACTAGATCCCAGTAGCAACCCCATCCCAGTTATGACATCCAAAAATGTCTCCAGATATTGCCAAATGTTACTTGGGGGGCAAAATCATCCTAACTGAGAACCACTAGTATAGGGAAAAGGAATTAATATTCATACATTCATTCATCCATTCTATAAATTATTTGAATCCCTGCCAAGCATTAAGCTAGCCTCTGAGAATACACTGGTGAAGTTCAAATTACAATAAGTTCTATGAAAGAAAAGAAAAGACAGACGTGGATAGGGTGGTCAGGGATAGCTTCTCTGGAGAGGTGGCATTTAAACTGAGAACTGAAGAATGAGAAAGACCCAACCAGGGAAGACTGGTGGTGGTGGGGGGGGGAGTTTGAGTCAGAGAGTACAGCATGTGTGAAAGCCTTGCCATGAGCCAGGCAGTGTGCTAGTCCCAGCCCATGCATTGTTTCATTTAGGGAGGGTGTCATGTCCTGGCTGCCCACAGCATTCTCATTTGCACTTGTTGCCCTCTGTGGTTATTTGGATGATGAATTATATTGCCACCCTATATTTAAATATTGCAACATTTGAAGAGGATTTGGTTCCCTTCTATTTGTTACATATAAAAAAAACTGAGTCCCAACTTGGCTAACTAGTTTGTACATATTCACAAAGTTCATAAGTGACAAAATCAGGTTACAAAACGTGTGTCCTATCTGACTCCAAAGTCAATGCTTTTGACTACTCTGCTTTGATGTCTCCCATAAGAAGAAGGACGAAATAAGATAGAAGTACTAAGTAGATATGAGGTAGTAATAAAAGTGATAAGGCAAAATAGAATAAATATTTGAAGAAATGATGTGCTATGCAAAGAGATCAAAGTTGGAATTGGGTTCATTTGAGCCTGACGGCATGAGTGTTCCATCAGGACCTGCGCTCAAGTGTTCACAGAAGATCAGAAGCAACTTCCTCACCAAAGTGGTTCCAGAGGGCTTATTCACAAGGCACCTGGTTGATGGTGGCAGCAGAGTACAATGAAAGGAGCCCTGAAGAGAAGTCAGTGATGAAGGTTCAATTTCCGGCTAAGATACCTGTTAGACATGGGACCAAAAGTGAGTTCCAACCATTGAGATTATTTCCTCATCTGCACAGTAGAGATAAGGGCACAAATTCTACCTAAATCAAGGTTTGTCAAGAGGCTCAAAGAAGGTAATGCCTGTAAGTGTGCTGTGTAAACTAGGAAGTATAATTTACCATCCTGTTAAAAGCAGCCTTTTTGAGCTGTTAGCATTTCTGCTGCTGTACTCAGTCAACTTCTATATCCTGTCCATATCTTGAATTCTTCAGAAGAGCTGAAGAAATGCGAGTTCCCTTAGGGACAAATATTGATGTGACATTTTTGAATGCCTTGGTTGAATGGTCTGATCAAAGACACTAGTCTGGATCACCAGCAGCTTGATGGACCTGTATGTCATTACATCAGTGTTTCCCATTCCACTGTGGCCCTCACAGGCTCATCCACAACAGAACCTACTGTATGGCTCTCACAGTTGTTTATAGTTGGGGAAAAGACTAAACAAAAGAAAGAGAAAAATAGAAATCACTCTATTCTAGAGAGAAATTTCCAAATATTGAGTTGGCATTGCGATGGCACTTTTTCATATCCATTTGTGCTGGTCTGCTTGTACAATCAACACTTATTGTCCGGGATTTCAAGCAGTTTAAAAAATATTTCTAGAAGTACAGTGCCCCTTTGACCTTTAATCAACCTTTCAACGTCACTTGCTAAAACAGGAAAATGCCTATCATTTTACTTAATTTTTTTTCACAATGAGTCATAGATTGGCTTTTTATTTCTGCCTTATTTCCCCAAACCCCCCCTGGACACAGTTGTATATCTTAGTTGCAGGTCCTTCTAGGTGTGGGATTGACTTTATGTTTTTTAGAGAGCAGAATGGAAATAAAATTTCTGAACTTATTTGGAAGGTGGTTTTAAGTGACTATCTCAAATAACTTCCATGCTGTCATTTTTGAAACTAGTATTTTTTAACAACTTTATTAAGATATAATTTGCATACCATAAAATTAACTCTTTTAAAGTGCACAATTCAGTTGTTTTTAATATTCACAAAATTATGCAACCATCACCAGTATCTACTGTTATAACTTTTTAATCACCCCAAAAAGAAATGTCACACCAATTATCAGTCACTGTCCATTCCCGAGACCCTCTCCTCCCTCCACCATAGGCAACCACTAATCCACTTTCTCTCTGTATAGATTTGCCTCTTTGGGACATTTCATATAAATAGAATCATATAATATGTGACCTTTGTGTCTGGCTTCTTTCACTTAGCACAACGTTTTCAAGGTTCATCAACATTGTAGCATATATCGGTACTCCATTTCTTTTTATTGTTATAATATTCCACTGTGGACATACCATCTTTGCTTATCCACTCATCAGTTCATGGAAATTTGGGTTGTTTCTACTTCCTGGCTCTTATGAATAATGCTTGTATGAACCTTCATGTACAGGTTTCTGTGTGGCCATCTGATTCCATTTCTCTTAGCTATATACCCAGGAGTGGAATTGCTGGTTTTTCGTTTTTTACCCCAAAGTTTTAACAATGGCAATTTGAAAGAATTATTGTAGAGATGGATTATTATGATAAAGTAATTGGAATTCTTCTTATAAAACTACTGCAGGCAGACAAGAATTGGTATTAGAAATATTTAACTTAAAGGTTAAGAAGATTGAAAGATTATTTCTCAGATTTAATAGCTTGCAATTAAGCTATTATCAACTTTAACAATTCAAAAAGCTATTTTCTTATTGTAACTGGTCATTATAAAAGTTAAATTTTTTCTGCCTATTTTAGCACTGCTATTCCTATTTATGAATTTCATTACTGTCAAATTATAAATTATACTAAGAAGGATTACGATGTCAGATCATAACTCTTAGACCATTTATATGTTTAATTTACAGGGTTTAAAATAGCTGTATTGTTATATTTGTGAATCATTAAATGAGCTAATACTGTGACAGAAAATATAAATACAGATGAACATAAAATGCGCACACAATTTCATTCATACACTAGGAATAAGGCATACAGTTTTGCTACAAAAAAAATCACAACATTCTTTGCTGGCTTTAGTTTGAAAATGCAAGCACTAGTTTTAAAAGGATTTTCTTAAGTGTAACATTAGGTACATTTAATTGAGGTAATTCATGCTCTAAAATCACTGCACTCTCGGCCTTGCCTGGGGTAGTAGGAAAAATGAGGAGAAGCTGAAATTTTAGGACTAAAAGCAGAGTGCTGTGGGGGGGTGGGGTCACTCCTCCACTCCAGCCCATTTCAATCAGCAATCTCCTCAAAATGTTCCCAGTGTGTTCTTAGGAGGTAATTAGGCCCCCAGCTACATTATCTAAAATATAGACTCTCTCTAGTCAATTGTAGGCATGAGGAATTTCAGAACAGACCTTGTGATGAGACAGACATCTGAGAACTTTTTAGTGTTATAATTAGCTTATAGATTTAGCTACATTCCATTAACATATCTAAAAGGCCCTGTTGCTATGGATGAAATATCCTTGCCCCTCTCTAAGGCCAGTACCTGCACTTGTGCCCCAGATCTCCTCCCTTCCTACCTACTAAAGGACAGCACTCCAGCAATTCCCCCTCTTACTCGTGCAGTTTTCCCTTTCTACCCGACTATCGCCATCAACACAGAAATGAGCATACAATCATTTCTCTGGCTACAAAACAAACAACACAAACTTCTTTTGACCCTAATTCCCCTGCCAGCTATCTCATTTCTCTGCTTCCAATTGCAGCAAAATTCTTGGAAACAGTTCTCTACACATCCTCCCTTGAATTCATCTCCTGATTTTCCCTCTTAAATCCACTATTAATCAGGCTTTCAGCCCCACCTCAAATTGATCCACCCCAACCAAAATTGATCTTGTCCTGCTGAAAAGTGACCTTCACGTTATAAATCCCCTGGTCAATTTTCAGTCCTCATCTTTGTTGACCTATAGACAGCACTGAATATAACAGACACCGCTTCCTTTTTCTTATCACACTTCTTCACTTAGCTTCCAGGAAGGAGACACTCTGGGTTTTTATCCCGACTGGTTGCACCTTCAAAGCTTTCTTTGCTGGCTGCTGTCTTCTCCTTGTGCTTTTAACACCGTTGTGCTCCAGGGCTCAGTGCTTAGATCTGGTCTCTTTTCTATCTATACTCTCCCCTTTGCTTTAGGTACCATGTGCATGTTGATAACTCCTAAATTTCTATTGCCAGCCCTCACTTCTGTTCTTAACTCCATACTAGTGTATTTTACTTCCTATTCAACATCTCCAACTGGTTGTCTAATTTACATCCCAAAATAAGCACGTTCACAACTTAACAGCCACACTTCACTCTCCAAAGGGTCCTATCTAGGAAGGTAAATTATATGGTCACATTATCATTAGCTCAGGTATATTCCTTAAGGTTCATTTACAGCAGGATCTGGCAAAATGCTGCCTCTGGTTTTCCTTTTACCTCACTGATCCCATCATGTAGTCGGCCAGATGTCATCTGATGCACATCTGATTCAAATGGAAAAACTACAAAGTCCATTTTCATATTTTTAAAATGATTTCTCATGTGCTTTCTTAATGTGAAAAGATGGAGCATATGAGCAAGAGGTCTCAGAAGAAAAGACCAATCCAAGTAACTATGTGCCACACATCTTTGGACAACTGCAGCAAGTATGGAAAATAAAAAGCATGCTCCTCATGAGAAAGGAACATCCCTGGTCCAGTACTCTAGTACATGACGTATAGAAGGGGACTGGACAAAGCATTCATTTTTAATACAGATTTCTTAAAGCAGATATAACAATGATTATTTCTTTTATCAGACAAGAAGAGCTCCAAAGGAAAACTTATTAACAAAATATGTGACAAATGACAATGTTGGACAACTTTGAAATAATCTATAGTGATATAATTTTAAATAATAAGCATATTAGCTTGGCTATTAAATAAGGAGACTTGTTTTTGCACAACAGAATAAGGAATGAAGTTACTGAGACACAAGGTGGCATAATGAAAGGAACACATCATAAGAGTCAGACAGATCTAGGTTTAAATTTCAGTTCTGCCACTTACAACTGTGTGGACTCTGAGCCTCTGTTTCCTCATCTATAATGAAACAACAGCACCTATCAAATAGGGTTGCTGAGAAGAATAAACGAGATTATATTTATGAAGAGTCTAGCACATAGAAAGTATTCAATGAATACCTATTTATATTGATTTTCAAAAATACAAAGTATTGTACAGATGTATATCTACATAGTTAAACCAAAGTTTAAAAAGTCTTACCAATTGTTTTTAATATAGCAACTCACGCTATCTTCAATAGGCCCCTAGGTGTTCTTGGTGAGATAGAAGACAATGACAATAGAATAATTAAGCTCATTGTAATTTTTAGTTTCATTTCACGACAGGACAACCACCCAGTAAAAGAGTAACTTGGAACAATGATGTGTTGACTAGATAGTATCCTTTAGGATGCTAAGGAACTAGGTATGCTTTCTCTTTTTCTCTCCAATAAATTCACTGAATCAGTTTTTTGGATAGTTGTGATCACGGCCTATATTTATTATATGAAACAGCCAGGTTTGGAAATATTTCATTGAATTGCCACAAATGTACTGATTTTGGGGCTGAAGTTAATAGATTTTCTAAAATCATGTCGATTCCACCAGCATCAAAGTACGCTTGGACTAAAGTATTGTATCGATTGTAGGCTTATATTCATAATATATCTATCATGAAATTTACCCAAAGAGTAAAAGAAGATTATAATACAAATGTTGATGATTTTGGCATAAATATTAGTACTAAAGTGTTCTCTATTACTTCCAACACTGGAGTACCTGTTACATACCAAATCATGACGTTAAGAAGTATGAAGTAGTCTCTTTTCTTAACAGCAAAGACTCTCATTCCTTTTTTCATCTGGTGTAGGGTTACACCTCATCGTGGTTTTGATAAGATTTAGCAAGTACCTGGCACATATAGGAGTTCAATAAATGGTAGCTATACTATTAAAATAATAATTTGTTTACATAGCTTATGATTACCATTTGATGACAAAATAAAACAGATACCTCCACAACATGTGCATACACACACACAAACACACTTGTGTATATCTTCTAGCCCAATGATTAATCCTGGATGCACATCGGAATCATCCAGATGGATTTCAAAGAATATATGGTTAAAAGATGCCCCAATTCTTCCTTCCTCCCACCCGCCTTCCCCCTGCCCCCGACAATTCTAACTACCAAGCAGTTCTACTGTGGCCATGGTTGAGAAGCACTCATTTGATGGTGGGCTCATTTTTTCTAGATGGGAAAGTGAGGCCTAGGAAATGACTGATTTGGCAAAGGTCTCTACTCACTTTGGAACCTTACAACTCTAGCAACTTCCTCTTGGCAATGAGAGCATAAGATGATTCCGAGGCTAAAGTGAGGAGCCTTATTCATGTCATTGGGAGAGAACTACTATGTTGAATTGCTTTTGATCCATCCCCTTTAAAGATTAGTAGACTCCCTATGAGTTTGGTTTCTCCAATTTGTAGACTGTCTGAAGCCTTGGGAGGTTCCAAGAGCAAGTACCACTTTTTGAAGCACCAATGGTGTGTAGAGCCCAACAAATTTTCTTGCTACTTTCAGTACTGCTGGGCTGTGAGAATAACAGAATATGTTCTTCCTGTCATCAGTGCTATACTCAACCCTTTAATTGCTTATAGTCTAGGGGTGTACCAGGGGAAAGAACTATCAATTGAAAGCACACAAGCAACACTGTCAATGAGAGGGTAGCCAACATGAATAATATGTAATGTCAGAATCACTGGCACTGGCCAACAGTGCTAGGCTGCCAGTGCCCAAACAGCAATGGCTATACCCTGTGCACTTACTGTAGGCCAGCATACTCACATTTATTTTGCCACATCACCCTGGCCTAGAAGGACACATTCAAGGTTTAAAATGTTGATTTATGAATTTAAAACAGGAAGAGCAAAAGGATTTGGAAAAATAAATCACCTTATTTCACCTCTATAGTCCAGCCATATCAATGAGTCTTCTATTTATCTGCATGTTATCTGTACATGTATATTCAAGGTGCATACAGAATAAATTTTACAGTTATCATCACTGTATATGCAATTCAGGGTTTTGCTTTCCTTTCATTATAAGTATCTTCTAAGTCAGGGATTTGTAAATTCTTTCTGTAAAGCTCCGTATAGTAAATATTTTAGGCTTTATGGCCATACAGTTTCTCACAGCTCCTCACCTCTGCTATTGTAGCACAAAATCAGCCACAGAAGATACATAAAGGAATGGCATCAGTGTGTTCCAATAAAAATTTATTTACAAAAATAGGCAGTGGGATGGATTTGGTCCAAAGTGACAATAGTTTGCTGTCTCTGTAGTAAAATGGGCTCCATATTCACCATTTTTAATGGCCACACAATCTTCTATGTAGTGGAGACTAATTTACTTGAGTATTACTCTATCACTGAGCATTTACTTTTTTTTCTTCCTGTGGATGGGTGTTAAAATAATGTGCCATTATAAACAGCATTTTAGTGAGAGAGAATTTTTCTCAGTTTGGATTAGTTTTCTTAACGTAAATTTAAATGTGAAGAAACATAGTGACTAGGCCAAAAGGTGCACTATTTATACTCTGCCAATTTCCTCTAAATGGGTCAATTTTAACACTATTGGTAATATATACCTATTTCTACACAGCCTCACCAACATCATATTTTAGTTCTACTAGTTTAACTGAAGCAAGCTATTGAGAGAACTATTCCAAAACCCACCTTTTATAGGTGAGTCATCTATGGCTGCAGGACACTGAGTGGCTTGCATTAAGTCAAACATCCAAATAATGAGAGAGCTGAGATTTGGACTATGGCCTTTGAGCACCATTCTCCACTTCAACATGCTTCCTCATAGGAGCCACTGCCATCAATGAACTATCATAAGAAGACATTTCAGACCGTTTTTCCTTCTTTGTCTTAAAACTGTGTCATATTAGTCATTTGTTTTGCTGTGGCTCATTTAGAAATATCACACACCCTAAGATGTAGAGAAAGACTGTGGGGACATGAAGTGGTCAAATATTTTAGTAAGGCCAATTTTATTCCCAATATCCATAAGTAAGGTAAGACTTTACCACTGCAATATGGACTGTGATAGGCTGCATTCCCAGAATTTAAAGGAAGGTACTGGAATATAATAAACCATAAAATTTAAGAGCCATTGTTAAGGATAGTGAAGTGGAAATGTTACATTTTATTATCTTACTCAATGGATGTAAATAAAGTAGTACTTGAGAAAGGAGCTCAACTCTCGATATGGGAATAATATTCCAAGTGAGTTACTTTTACAATATCCAGCCTTTACTTCTGCTGGTATTTGCCGATACTATCATCGACATCACTCCCTCCACTTTGCATGTTATGCCTTGCAAAAAACAAGTCACCACATATCTTTCATATGTCATCTGAGTCCAAGAACAATAGATACAACTATTCTGGTATAGAGACAACAGGGAGGGTTAAGAAAGTAGCTGGCTTTTTGTAGATCGGAAGGGCACCACTACTTTGATCTGGAAGATAATGTGTGTGGGGGTGGGCGGGAGGAGAAGCATTCACTTAGTGAAAGTAAAACATCCAGATGGAAGGAGACTTAGCAACAGGAACTTTGCAACAGGGCAGTCCAAGAAGAGGTAAGCAGAGTTTTCTTGGAGCTATGTGGAACACAATTTTGAAAAACAAAAACAAAAATCAACTATAAAGACAGATACTAACAGAGAGGCCCCTTATAGCTGTAGGAACAGGGCATGAGGGTCAGGGCTAGGGCTGGAATTCAGAGACAGGTCTCAAGCCCTATGTGTCTGTTTCTAAGTATGTGTATGGGGTGTGTGTGCAAGGATTTAGTGACCAAAATATTTCTTAGGAGACATTCTCTGGATTCAAATTCCAGCTCTAACATTTACTAGTTGCATAACCTTGGGCAAGTTCCATAACCCCTCTGTGCCTGTTTCCTCATCTGTAAAATGGAAAATAAAAGTATTTATCTCATAGAGCTTTAAGTGAGGATCAAATTAGTGTATACACACACACACATACTCACTTGACATACAGTGCTATATAAGGATTTGCTGTTATATATGAGTTCCTCAATATCTGAGCAAGGACAGACTAAGAATCTGTAAATAGAGGTCAGCTGGATCCAGGGTTCCTTCCTCTATCAATCCAGCCTGCCTCCCTCCCGGTTCCCTGCCCAAGGTTTACATGATGAATGCCTACAAGTGACTGGCTTTTGTTTGTGTGTTACTTTATGCTATCTTCTTTCATGGTATGTCCCGTCTTCTCGAACAGACTGCACTCTTGAGAAGGTGTCTTTGGTACCTCTTGATGGAAATTGCTTTCGACTTATAGGAAGTGGAAAGGGCTCAATCTTCTTCATTAACTAAGAGCTCAGTGAACAGAATGTTTATAATGGAAAATCAACAACGATATTGACACAGTTGTCCTGCTTCTGTGGGTTTTCCTGAAGCCAATGGTAGGGTAAATTTACATCTCAGAAATTGGCCCAGAGTGTATGGGGAAGTGACTAAACAGTGAGGTCAAGCAGCCTTAAAATACAAACAGGCCACGGGTGAGTCACAGTGAAAATAATCTATGCCAAACTGAATCCAGTGTAATTCTCATGAAGAATTTACCTGAATGCTGAAAACAACAATTCTGTTCCTTTAGGACTTTCTCTCTGGTTTCTCTGAGGCACGTTACAAACCACAAACAGAGGAAGCTCAGGAGTACTTACTGGTGGGGTCTGAAGGCATCATGGAGCCACATGCAAACTTTTTAGTCTGTTGTGTTTGTTGACTATTTTGTTACGAGATGTTAATAGAAGGATAAAACAGTAAAAACAATTTTATGTGGCCCTTATTTGACACATTAATTTTATATATGTGTATGTGTGTGTGATAAATCACCATTGTTTCGCTATGTGAAGAAGCAAAAGCATGTAAGTATGCAGATATAATTTATATGAGAAAACATAACCTATGTTTGATTAATTAAATCCACTGATCTCTTCTAGCTACTGGACTTTAGACTTTCAATGTAATACTATTGTAAACCCACCAGTAATATATAACTTTGTTTTTAAAGGCCATAAAATCTAAGAATTTATTAGTCAATGAGCTATTTTATTGAGCAGTTACTAAGTCCAGCATAGTATCTTTTTTCTCAACACAGAAATAACTGCCAATAGCTTCAAAATATTGTCTCAGGCCTTGTTTCATGGAACACTGCAACATTTATTCGTTCCTGCCTCTCAAACAAAATTTAGCGAAACTGTATTCCTAATGTGAAATTCTGGAAAATCATTTAGTTCTAAATACCACTAAATTCACATCAGGCAGATGGATGAACACTTGTATCCTGTAAATTTTGTTTAAATTTCATGTCCCCAAGAAGCTGTCATCAAGACAGGGTGTCTAATGTTTTAGAAAAACCAAAGTCAAACAAAGCCTCATTTTTACTGAAATTGGTGCAAATACATAATCATATTATATTTGAGACATCTCTATATTAATATTCCTTAGGCTTGTATGATTCTACCATCTAAATTCTGCATCTTCAAAGAAAATTTTGCACTCTTCCTTAACCTGTCTCATTTTCCCTCTGCTTGAGATGTCTCAGCACATGCCCCCCAAATCCTTCTCACTTATTTTTCTAGGTTCATTCCAATCGCCAAGTCCTATGAACATTTACTCAGATGCCAAGGGAGAATAAACACCCAAACACCTACCCCAATATACAGGGAGCATTCTAAGAGCAAGAGACATCTTGTTCATCTGTTTTATCTGACTCAGAGTCTAGCAGTTACTTAGAAAACGAGATGATGTTTATTAAAACCAAGGTACTTGCTATAGAATTGTGTCTTCTCCCCAAATCCGTATGTTGAAGTCCTAACCCCTACTATCTCAGAACATGACTGGATTTGGAGACAGGATCTTTATGGAAGTAATTAAGTTAAAATGAGGTCATTAGGGTGAGTGCTAACCGAATATGCCTAGTGTCCTTATAAGAAGAGAAGATTAGAACACAGACAACTTCAGAAGGGAGATCACATGAAGACAGAGAGAGAGGATGATCATCTACAAGCCAAGGAGAAAGGCTTGGCACATATCCTTCCCTCATGGCTCTCAGAAAAAAACAACTCTGCAGACAGCTTGATTGCAGACTTCTAGCTTCCAGACCTGTGAGAGAATACATTTCTGTTGTTTAAGCCATCCAGTTGGTGGTACTTTATTATGGCAGTCCTAACAAACTCATACAGCACTTCCTGTGGATGGTGGTGTTTCCTGTTCCCTCAAGTTCAGTGGGCTTCCTCCAAACTTTGGCCAAATCTTCTAACATAAGCCTTACCTTGCCCTTCCTCCCATCAAAACTCCCCAGTTGCTGTTTGCATGGACTTTAGAAATCCCACGTTAATTTTGCCCTCTGGTATTTATCCACTCCCACTCCCCCACCAATATTATTGTCTATTTGGCCCCTGACTCACTGCTTCTCACAACTTCCTGTTCTTGAAATACCCAGTTTTAAGGCCCTAAGAAATCAGATCCATTCCCACCCTTGGGAAGGAGAAAGGTAACTACTATTTATGGAGCACAACTCCTACTGCCAGGCATTCTGTCAGGACTACCTTGCTCCCTCATCTACTTGTTCTCTAAAGCCAGTGTGATACCCTCAGCCATTCTGGATCATCTTGTAACCTCCACATGTTCAGCTCTCTCCTTTTGCGATTACTTCTTCACTGGAATGTGGGTTTCTGTGGGTCAACACAGTGCTTTAATTCAGGTATTTGAATACAAAATGTTCAGCAAAGCTTTGATAATTGAGCTAAAAGAAATTGATCTCATTCAGAGATTGATTTGTATAATTCAATACTTTATATTAATATGCACAATTAAGATTGGAAAACTGAGTTTACCATAAGTAGGATGTTTCTGTCCTTGGTTTATGTACATGTTCTATGCCATGCACTGACCCAAGGTGCCAAATACTCACTTCTCTGGTCTTAGGCTCCAACCTATGATCAACTTTCCTTTCTGTATTCTAAGTCTATGGAAAAAAGGAAGCTCTGAGCTACTTCACAAAATCAGATATTTCACCTAACCAAAATTAATACATTCTTTATGGTTTCCTTTAAATTCTATTATAACTGTTCCTATTGTCAGTATCCCTCCCTTTAATATGCTTTCTCTATTCTAAGTATATTAAATATACTCCTACCCTTAAGAATGACAGTAAAAATATAGTACCATAATTGTGATAAAGAAATATTTCTTTTCTATAACTCACAAAGGCCATAGGATTCATTGATAAATTGTCATTACAACCATATTTTCATGGAAGTTGTGTTGAGTTTAAGAAGTTCAAGAAACATCTTTTCCTCCTTAAATCAACAGCTGTTTTTAAATATGTCACTGAGAAGTTAATGTGTGAACAATTTGTGGTAAGAAAAAATTTTCTGGCCCCTGTTAAGCAACATACAATGAGAAGACAAAATCTCACACAGCAGGGGCCAGCCCAGTGGCACAGTGGTTAAGTTTGCACGTTCCACTTTGGCAGCCTAGGGTTCGTCAGTTCGGGTCCTGGGTGTGGACATGGCACCGCTTGTCCAGCCATGCTATGGCAGCATCCCACATATAAAGTAGAGGAAACTGGGTACAGATGTTAGCTCAGGGCCAGTCTTCCCCAGCAAAATGAGGAGGATTGGCAGCAGATGTTAGCTCAAGTCTAATCTTCCTCACACACACACAAAAAAACTCACATAGCAACTTGGACCTGGAAGGAGTGTAATTTTTCTGTAAATTGAGAGATGCAGACATCAGTGGGTTATGAAGACTTTTTGAAGTAATACACAGACATGTGACTAAAAGTGGTAAATTCTAATGTAGTATGTAGATGAGTAGAACAGAATGTTTATACAAATTTGCGGCCACAATATTTGCTCACAAGTTGTAATTGTTATTAAAGTGTTGAGACTGTGGGATGGTAATACAACCTCCTCCTTATTGCCAAAGTTAAGTGTTTAAATATTTCATAAGTGCTAATTCCCAACCAAGTCACTATACATAAACTTCAGGTGTTAAAAAATGTGTTGAAGTTCATAAACACACAAGATGTAGAAGCATTAATATTAAACGTTGAATAAACTTACAAATTTTCATCATTAAACTATGTTTTGAATCTTTCCTTTTTCATACACACTGATGCTACAAACTAAGCATGAAATATCGAAATAGAAACTGCATAAATGGTTGTAGCGAACAGGAGAGTTTTTCCAAAGAATGACTGTTTAGTCCACTTCATCAGTACTAGACCCAGGCTCCTCTGAGCTGGGGGAGCCATAGTGCCCAGATCCTGCATCACACTCAGAATGAAGACTCTTTCAAACTCTCTCTGCTTATCTCTTTCTTTTCAAACTCACGCTCATCTCTTCCAGCAATTTGGGTACACTCGAGGCAGCTTAACACTTCCTGGCACTTTTCAAGAACCTTCCTTCTCTACTGATCTTGAGTTTCAGAGTATTATTTTCAATGGTTCGCATGCCATTGAGGGTGTAGGATTCTATAGTATTTCTGGCTGCTACCCTCTCTCTGTTAACTTCATCTTCTAATCTATATTTGTCTGTAACTTCTCCGATCACATCAATATCATCTTTACTGAGACGGCCTTTGTCATTAGTAATGTTGATTTTGTTCTTCCTGCCAGAACTTTTGTCTGCAGCAGTTACATTGAAAATGATATTGGTGTCTATGTCCAAGGCTGCCTGCATTTTAGGACTGTCACAGTAAGCTAGAGGATCCCAAAAACCATGAATTTGCCAAGAAGTTTATTTTTTTTAGTTAAAGGCCTTTCTCTCTCATTCACTTTCACTAAGACAGTAGTCTGCTTGTCAAAGTAAGTTGTGAACATCTGGGTTTGCTTTGTAGGAATGGTGATGTTTCTCTTGATAAAGGATGTCATATCCTCCCTGCTGTTTCATTGCCCAGAGAGAAAGGGGTAACATCGAGGAATAGGAGATCTTGCACATTCTCTGATTTGTCACCCACGAGAATAGCTGCTTGTGCAACTGCACCATATGCCACTGCCTCATCAGAGTTGATGGGCCTGTTGAGCTCCTTTCCATTCAAGAAAACTTTCAGCAATTTCTGGAACTTTGGAATACAAGTAGAACCACACACTACCACAATTTCATTAATCTGGCTCTTGCCAAGTTTGGCATCCTTCAGAGATTGCCCTACACGCTTCAGGGTACTAGGAAAGAGATAAGCATTGAGCTACTCAAAGTGGGATCAGGAAACCGAAGAGTAGAAATCTACACCCTTCTAGAATGAATCAGTTTCAATCCTGACATGAGCAAAGAAACTCAAGACATTTTGCCTTATCACAGGTAGTCTGGATGTGGCACACTGCCTGCTTGTTGGAGGCTATATCCTTCTTGTGTTTACCTTTGAAGTCTTCAATCAGGCGATTCACCATACAGTTACCAAAATTTTCCCCATCCAGATGGGTGTTACCAACTGTGGATTTCACTTCCGAGTTGTCATCCTGGAAGTTTAGGATAGATACATCAAAGGGGCCACTACCCAAGCCAAAAAGGAGCACGTTTCTATTTTTTAAACCTTCATTTTTTTTTATCCAGGTCGTAGACTATGGCTGCTGCAGTCAGCTCATTAATGAATCTCAGGACATTAAGATCAGTGACAGACCCTGAATCCTTGGTGGCCTAACACTGTGAACCATTTAAGTAAGCTGGAACAGTTATTACTGCATTTTCTATTTTGTCCCCCTAAATAGGTTTCAGCAAATTCTTTCATCTTGCTTAGAACCATGGAAGAAATCTCCTTTGGGGAAAAATATTATTTCCTTTATATTCTACAATTACTCGTGGCCTTCCCCTTTTAGAAAGCACTTGGAAAGCCCAGTGCTTCATTCTGATTGAACTGTGGCATCATCAAACTTGCAACCAATCAGCCTCTTGGCATCAAAGATGGTATTGGTGAAGTTCATTTCCTCTAGGTTTTTAGCAACCGCATCAATGAGATGTTTGGTTTGTGAAAGGTAGATAACTTGGGCTGGTACAGCTGCCTTGGTAATTAGCAATAAACTCTACTTTTCCATGCTGGAAGGACCTCAAACACTAATAAATAGTACCCAGTTAAATACCAATTGGCAGACAACTTGATTAAAGAAAGAAAGGGGAAAAAATGAGACAGAAACTAGTTTAAAATAAATCAGTGTCAACAATAGCCTCTTGCAGTTAATCTCTACATGGGACCTAAATCTTCTATTTTCTCCACCACCTTCTTTTCACTCTATTCAGTCCTTATGTGGTTTAAACTCAATTATAAACAGATTCGGTTTTACAATTCATTCAGACGGTAGTGTGTCCCGTTTGTTTTCTATTGTTTGCTGACCTCAATTGCACTTGGTAATAAATGCCTGACTACAAGATGACCGCTAGAATTTTGAGAATGGCATCAAACCATTATGGCAACCAACAACACTTCAAAAGCTTTAGGGTCAATTTTTACTTCTCTCATGCCCACATCTAATTTTTTTCCAGATCCAGTCAATTTTTCCTCTTTGCATATGTCCTTTCCCACTTCAATCACTCTAGTTCAAAGTTTTATTACTTCATATCCAGATTATCACAGTAACGTTATCACTAGTATTTCTCCTTTCTGTGATTTTATGACTTATTCATCACCATCATTCACTTATCTATCCATCCATCCATCCATTCATTTAATAAACTTCAATTGTGTTTCTACCATTTGCTAAATACTGTTAGATGTTGAAAGTAAAGAGATGAATTAAACACCGCTGCTATCCTCTAGGAACACCATCATGCTAACCTTTTTAAATTATGCCTTTTATTACACTAACCCTTGCTCAAAAACTTGTTCCCCACTACCTACCAAATAAAATAAATAAAATAAAACAGATCCAATTTACCCTTCCAGCCGGTATGGCTTATGGAATCAGACAGACACAGATTCAAGTCTTAACTCTGTTATTTGTAGCTGTGTTAGTTTATTAATGATTAGGCATGCTTAACCTCTCTGGTCTTCTGTTTTCTTACCTTTAAAGTATACCTACCATTTTAGTGCATCATAGGTGCTCATTAAAAGTTCTACTGTCAGCCAGCCCAGTGGCGCAGCGGTTAAGTGCGCATGTTCCGCTTCTGTGGCCTGGGGTTAGCCAGTTTGGATCCCGGGTGCGGACATGGCACCACTTGTCAAGCCATGCTGTGGGCGGCATCACACATATAAAGTAGAGGAAGATGGCCATGGATGTTAGCTCAGGGCTAGTCTTCGTCAGCAAAAAGGGGAGGATTGGCAGCAGATGTTAGCTCAGGGTTAATCTTCCTCAAAAAAAAAGAGTTCTTCTGTCTTTCCTTGTCTTTAAATAATTGACATCCCCAAACATAGATTCATATAGCATAAGAATATAATGGATTCTAGATATCATCAAATAAACCTCCCTAGTTTGACAGCTGTGGAAACTGAGGCGCAATTTTGGAAGAGAGTGGCCCTCAGTGACAAAGGGATTTAGAAGATTTGGTAGCTTGTCCTCCTGGCTTCCCATCAAAGCAGTACATGGAAGCATCCAGGAAATGCTTATTGGGAAAATTCAAGGGCAGGAAGGCAAGGGCCATTCTCAAGCAGAAGTGTGTTTAAACTTGATGATTCAGATTTCAAATATGTAGCAATGGTCTCTGTTTACAGGGGAGGGCTGTTTTTATTCTTCTCCAAATGTCAATGTAGAAGTTATTGATGAATCTGAAAAATTAAAAGCACAACAAGTACTTAGCTGTATGACATTAAGGTAACATATAGTAGCATATCTAGCAGAGGTAAAGATGGAACTGAAGATAGTGGGCAGAATGAGAGAGGAGGGAGTCATCAAACTATAGAAGGTTAATCCCAGGCTGGTCTTCAGAAAACAGTGGGTCTAAGCCATTCAGATGACAGGTAAGAAAACCAGTGAGATCAATGGATGGCCTAAGATTATACAGATATTTATAGATAAAGCTGGGACACCCGACTTTTTAAAACCTTGCAATTATTCCATTTGACTACACTGGCTGATCAAACATAAATGTTTTCATCATGTAGCAGTTGTTGAATACCTCCTATGTGCAGATGTCTGGGCAGAGCACCACAATAAAGATAAATTGACAAGTTAAACCTGAGCCGAAGGCAGGTAGAGAGAAGGGGGAAGAAGAGCTGTTCAGTCGTCCCATGTGTGCATGCAGCTCCAGTGGCACAGGCAGGATATATAAATGTCTGTAGTCACAGCCAGCCTAAGCAGGGTGATTCCAAAAGTGGTTATTACACTTTCATTTAAAATTAAAATTTAATAAGTTATATTCAACACGAGTTGAAAACATTCATAAATTTAATGAATCATCTAATTAAATATTATATATGCAACAGTATAGAGCAGACTGAGAGAAAAACATTGAGCTCTTTTTATGCTTAAATGCAATTAGTAAGTAATGTTTTAAAAACAAAACCCTCTTGAATTTCATAAAGGTTTTTTTCTAAAGCAGAAAATGTTTATTCCATAAAACATCCCTTGTTTTCAGGAATTACATGTTTACTTTTGCTTTCTGCTAAGTAGTCAGCTGAACTACAATTTAAACCAGCCACTGTGTTGTCAGTCTAGATTTAGCCAAGCCCCATTGCATCCAGAATGGTTATATGGCAATATTGTCAAGTATTTTGTTGTGTTATGATGCCAAAATAATTCCATGTTAGCAGGTTCTATCACATTTTCTTAACCATGATATGACATCTGGATTCATTTGTAATCTTTTCTTAATATGCTTTCTTTAGCCTATATTGTGAGTAAAGTTGCCCTTTACTCTCTTTGGGCAGCTATTAACAAAATATCTTTTAAGTTACTATGTCAGCTAGCTTTAAGTCCAATATTCAATGTAAAGTGGAAACCTCAATTTGAAATCTGACAAATAATTTGCTAGACACGTCCTTGGAGTGAAAGTTTGGAAGTGTTTAAGCCATAGCGGCCTGGGTTTGAGATACCCCACGCCTTCTCCTAGAGAGCCTTCTACTTACTTTGGAACTCTGGTAATCTGTAAAACGCTAACCACCATCTTTCCAAACAGCACGCTAACAGTGGTATAAATCTTCTATTTCATAGCCCCAACCACCTGAGAGAGTTACTTTAGTCCAGATGAAAGATTTTCAGACTTCCAACGGGCAGAAATGGTGGGTTAAAGTCTTGCACTGTAATCGATGTTTTATTATTTCAGCTGGGTGATGTGTACACAGGTAATCACTATATTATTCCTTTCACAAGTTTGGTATTTCTTAACTAACAGATCCATCTCTTTGAGGTTCATGGATATAGTCAGTTATTTAAAAAATAATAATTACCATAAGCATTGCATTTGGTAATGTAGGAAATCCATGCAACAAAAACAGACTATTTGTAGGCCTTTATCCAGGATCTGTCACTACCCTCCACCACATTCTGAAGAGTGAATTTTATATTGCTCTATTGCTCAGGATTTTGCTAATAAATAAGGTTGGATCCCTCTCTCCCTATGCTAGTCTGGGGCTACCACCCTATTCCATTCATTTCCTTACATTACTTAGCAGATACCAGCTGGTCAAAGGTAAACTTTACTTTCCTTCCAATTTGACTATTCTTTGGTCCTTTATACATTCCTCTGGCAGCTGTATTATCCCTAATATAAAAATGATGATTTAGCCTTAGGGATAAAAAATCAGGTTAAAGATGATAAATTGCTTTGTAAGATGAGAATAATGGCGTGAAATATATTACAGAAAATTATTGCACCCATTCTGAGTCTGAGGAAGAAAATTAGTTGACTTTTCTTTCTCTTTTCCAGAGCAAAATGTGCCTCTGGAAAAGCTAAGGAACGAAACAGAGGGAGATAATTCATCCAGCTCTCTCTAACCAGAAAATGGGAAAGAAACCATCGGAGAAAATCTGACTTATGAGAACTGTCAACAGAATGTCAAGAAGTTCCAAGAAACCTGCAGGTGTTGCTCTTAGTCAAATATATGTCAACATTTTATGTCTAATTATATGTGATGAATTAAAATGTATTTATGCATATAGATGGTACATTTGATTACAACTCAAAAGTGGAATATACCCCATTGCTTCACATTAATGCCTATTCAGAAATGAGAATTCTGAAGCATTATTCTCTAGCAGATGCACAGTTGTTAGGACAGGGGATTATCTAAAGCGATTACCCTAACCAGGCTCACACATGCATATCTATTCGACTTTCAGAGACCTTGAAGATCCAGAGGACTAAGGCACGTATCAATTAATAAAAGTAAAATGTGATAAAATATTTCAAAGTACTTTGTAAATGTTAATTGCTATAGAAATGCAATATATTATTAATCATAATTAAGGTTACAGTAAATCAACTTGTGAAACATCAAGCATACATTTCTATACAAATATGTATACATGCACATTCATACATATATATGGACACATATATATGCAATTATTCTTAGACACAAAATAAACTGCTAATATTTGAAAAGAGTACTCATTTAACAATACGTACACCCTAAAAACGCAGCATCGCCTGTAAGGGCAGAGAAGACTATGGGATCAGGGAGGGCTTATCAAAGGCTTAAACCGTAGAGTAATATTCTATCTCTTCAGCCAGGTGATGGGTACACAGGTCATCACTGTATTATTTCCTTCACCAGTTTGGTATTCTTAACTAATTGATAATATTATTCTAAAGATAAAGAATGCTCTATTCTAAATGTTTGTGAGTATTTGTGAGAGGGAAACAAAAAATAAAAAGGAAAATATCTAACTGCTGTTCAGCTACAGAACAAAATGCAAACTCAAGTTTTCACACAAGCACACCCACATACACATGCATACACACATTAACACACGATGTAACGAGATCAGAAAACTTGGAAATCTGTTTTTGGCTCCACCACATCTGAGAGGATTGACCTTATACAAGTCATTTAACTTTGCTGAGGCCCAGTTGAGTTGCCTAAAGATGAAACTTTTAATACCTAGACAGGGCCATTGTGAAAATTATTAGTATAATACAGAAAAAAGCCTGGTATGGAGTGAAAAACCACTATATCAGAATAAGGTGTTGACTAAGCAGGAAGGGTAGTATGTGTTGAAGTGATGAAGAAGGACCTTTTTGCCTATCCAGTCATTGCATTGAACACTTACCTGGAGCCTGAAATCAAATCAGAAGTTGCCTATGTACATAGAAAAGGAAAAAGATATTTCATATTTGACATAAGCTTATCTTTGGAGATGGTGCTTTCTTAGAGTGTCAGTGGGAAGGTGGATGCATCAATTGCAAATGGTGCTTGGGAATGAGGTATGAGCATATAGTCTCCCTAAATCAGAGGCTGATGTCAGACTGGAGGAAGTCAGGAGTCAATCTATAGATCGTCTATTTTACTGGCCTTAATCATATTCTGGAAATATATTTTCAAATATTTTATACATATTTCTAATCTTTAAGGCCTGCAAACATTTCATATTGCACATTTTAGAGATGCAGAGGCAAATTCAGAGAAAACAAGTATGTCAAGGTGATAAGCAAGATCCACAGCCACCCTGGTCCAGGCCACCAACATTTCTGGCTCAGGATAGTGTGACAGACTTCCCGCTGCTCTCCCTGCTTCTGCCTTTGCCCTTATTGTGTTTTCTACACAGTGGCCAGACAGGTCCTTCAAAGGCAGTATTGCACAGAGTGTGCTCCTGATGGGGTTTGGGACAGGCCACCCCAAATATGCCACTTTGGCACATTGATTATTTTGAATTAAAGTTACTTAAGAAACAAACAGTGCAAGAAGGACGCTCTGACCCTCCTTTGTGCTCCTGAAAGCAGGAAATAAATCTCCCATGTGAAAGGTGCCCTCCGTGTACCAAGAGAAAGAGAGAGGGATTTCAGGGCTGAGAAGGCTGTATGAACAAACTTGTTACTTTGCCAATTTACTACCCCACACCCAAACTTCTTTTTCTTGTCAATTCTTCACAAATTTACTGTTTGTCTAAGAGGTATGAAAGCTGCCTGTTTCGGTCACTTCTTTGAATCTCCTATTTCTATGAGCTCCGATATACATGAAACTAATTTTACTTTTCTCTTGTTAATCTGTTTCATGTCTATTTAATTATTAGGCCAGCCAAAGAACTTAGAAGGAGAAGAAAGGAAAAGCTGTCCTCCCCTGCATACCTCACCCAGAGTCACCTGACAAACCTTATTAGAAAATGCAGATTCTCAGGCACCACCCCAGAGCTTTCAGAGGTCTGGGGCAGGACTAAAGAATCCACAATTGGGCAACACTCAGGTGATCCCCACACTACTGACATTTGAAAACCACTGAAATACAAGGTATATTACAATGTGATTCCTCTGTTCAAAATCCCTCCAACTAGCTCCCTCTATTACTCTTTAAAGGACAAAGGAGGCACCATGACCCACAAGGCTCTTCATGACGCAGGGGATCTCATCTTCTACCATACCACACTCTTCCTTGCTTACTATCCTCAGCTAGTATGGACTCTTTGCTTTTCTTAAGCTGTTCTTGCCACAGGGACTTTGCACTTACTGTTCCTTCTGCCTGAAATGCTCAAATGCTCCTATTTCACACAGCTCATCCCCTTACTTGCTTCAGGTCCCAACTCAGAGATTACTTCATCTCAGAGATGCCTTCCTTGACTATCCCATAGTGACTAAAACACTCTTATCTGGCTTTATTTTTACTCATATAATTTATCATTACCTGACATATACTTGTCTGTTTCACCTCACTTCAACTGAGGCTCTATGACAGAAGGAACACAGCCTGTTTGTTACCCACAACGCCTAGAACAGTGTTTAGCATCTAGTGGGTCATTAGTAAGTACTTATAATAGTAATTTAAAAATCGGAGGTTTCACTTGAAATATTTTGATTTTTAAATCAAAGCAGACCTTCAGTCTCCCCAGGGGAAAAAAAAAGGAGACCCAGTTCCCTGAGCCTGCCTTTCTACACAGGGATAATTGGATGGAACAGCAGACCAGTAGCGCCTTGAGTGGAGCACGTGTTCTGCAGCTCACCATAAGCCCCCACACTCCCTACAAGAGGATTACAGCAGGGCTGCTTTACTCTTTCAGGGCAGTTGCCTGATCCTTGTAAACCCTCCCCTGCAGTCTCCTTCCTTTCTTCTAGCAAGCTCCCTCCTCCTGTTCTCTCTCTCTACACTCTCACTCTCATTTCTTCCCTCCCTCCAACATTCTCCATTTCTCCTGTACTCTCCCTGTTTCCTTCTTGCAATTTCTCTCCTCCTGTGCACTTGCTCTATTCTGCAATCCTCCTTCCTACTAGTATTCTCTCTCTAACCCAACATTTCTCAACATAGGTGTTTTTGCCTCCCACACTTCAGGGAAAAGTTCAATGTCTAGAGACATTTTCAGTTGTCACGACTACGCAGAGTAGTGCTACTGAAATCTGTTCCATCAAAGCTAAGGATGCTACTAAACATGCAACAATAACCTACAATACATTAGGACAGTCCCCCACAACAAAGAATAATCTGGAGCAAAATGTCAGTAGTGCTACCTTTGAGAAACCCTCTTCTAGAGATTACCACCCCATACGAAAATTTTCTGACTCCATACATTTCTAACAATCTTCAGCAGAAAAAGGAAACAACTTTCTTTCCTTCTCGATGAACTCACTGACAACCAATAACATATAGAAGCAAAGTTTTTAGTTTTAGTATAAGTATCACAAAACATTTCAAATGAATAATCCTTGGTTTCAACACCGAGGTTACAGATCTCAGTTATGTTTCATAATATTCAGACATTTATTTATTTATTTATTTATTAAAGATCAGTACCTGAGCTAACATCTGTTGTCAAACTTACTTTTGTTCCCTTCTTCCTCTCCGCAAAGCCCCCAAGTACATAGTTGTATATTCTAGTTGTGGTCCTTCTGTTTGTGCTATGCGGGACACTGCCTCAGCATGGCCTGATGAGCGGTGCTGCGTCCGCACCCAGGATCCAAAGCAGTGAAACCCTGGGCCACCAAAGCAGAGCATGTGAATTTAACCACTCAGCCACTGGGCTGGCCCCATATTCAGATATTTAAATTTTTCTATTAGATTTTCATAAACATTGAAGAACCCTCATAGTGGAAAGAATGGAAGGAAATATAACAAAATGTTAACCATGGTTAACTCTGAACTACAGTACATATTGTAGGGGAGGAAAATAATTTTCCCTCTACCCTTCTAGGTTCTTGGTTGAGAACTTCCTGTAATAAAAGATTAACAGGAAGAAAACAAACAAGTTTCATAACATGTATTCCTCCTGTATACAAGGGAGAGACCCAGGAAAATTGAGTAACTCACTGAAATGGCCCAAGCCACCACCTTAAATACCAGCTCCACCTAAAAACAAAGGAAGATGTTGGGGTGGGGGAAGTCAGTTATGGGACGTGACCAGGAGAAGCGCAGTAAACAAGGGTAAGGTTGATATGCAGATTTAAGTCACTGTGTTCTGCATGGATAAGAGTTTCTAGAGACCTAGAGTCACCCTCTTCTTCCTGGTACAGAGAGAGAGACATCTTTACAAATGGAGATTTCCCTATAAATGTAAATGGCCCTTAAAAAAGGGTAACTTCTACTAGGTTCTCAGAGCTTTTCTTATGTCTACTGTTTCTTAAAAAATAATCAGCTCAAAATAATCTTTATGCCAAAGAGGCATACTTTGGGGTGGCCGATTCTGCTCCCCTTCAATATGATTTTTATCATTTTTGCTTATGTAGGGAAGGAAGACAAATCTTCTACCCTCTGGGTCCTTTCGGCTGGGCTATGAATTAAATTGACATGAGACATAATAACAGAAGAAAAATCAAATAAAGCTTTATAAGATGTATACATGGGAGAAACTCAGGAAAACTGAGCCACTTGCCAAAATGGTGGAGGCTGTTACCTTAAATACCAACTTCAGCTAAAGACAAGGGAGGACGTTGGGAGTGGGGGCAGTCAGTTATGGGAGACAACCAGAAAAGACAGTAGACAAGAGTAAGGTTATTATGAGATTTAATTCCTTGCCTTCCCCATTGATAGGAGTTTCTAGAGATAAGGTCATGAGCCTCTTCCTGATACAGAGAGGGAGACACCTTTACAGATGGAGATTTCCCTTACAAATGGAAAGGTCTCTTACAAAGGGTACCTTCTACTCATTTTCAGAGCTTCTCTCGTGTCTGCAATTTCTTAAAAGTAACCAGGCTGAAATAATCTTCATGCCAAAGAGATACATTTTGGGATGGCCAATCCTGATCTCCCACACTTGCTTCATACATTTCTGTTTTCCAAATTTTCTACCATGAATATACATTACTACTAAAATCATAAAAATTAAATATCACTTAAAATATCGACAAAAAATGCTACTACTAGCAAAATCCTCTAAAATCAGAAATCACATATTATTAGTATGAAAAAGACATCTTAAAATTAGTCACATAAAATGTACAAAATAAGAAAGACTTTTGATATGCCAACATTGGCTTTATTTTGAACCAACCAGTGCTTTGTTTTTTTTAGCTAAAAAGAAGCCTAAAAATATTAACTGAAAAGTTCATTTCTAAAACTCTGAAAGCTGTGAAAAATTTGAGCATGCTGTCATCATAGATTCCCAAGGCTCTCTCAATTTGCAAGCAATATCAAAAAGAGCATCTTAAAATCTGTCTTCGTAAAACTTAAAAAAAATAAACACTTACTTTTGATATGTCAACTTTAGCTTTTATCCTGAACCAGTCAATGTTGTCAAAATCCTAAAGTTAGAGCAAGAATTGCTGAAATGGAGCACTATGGTAGGTTTTGATATACTTAGGAATTGTTAAAATTATGCAATCTGTGAGAAATTTGGGCATGTTAACTTCACAGTTTTCCAAGGTTAGCCCAATTTGCAATTTCATTACCAAGTATTCTCACAACTAGACATGAACTCACTAAAGAAATACATTAGGGAAATCTCTAATTACAGATCACGAATAAACAAACAAACTTTAAGGTCAACAAGCCTATGTCTTCTACTGAAGGTGTTACAAAGTGGCATTCTCTCTCATCTACATTCTCTCTCATCTTCTTGATTTTGATCTCTTTGAGAACCTCAGAAAGGTTTCAACATTTATGAGGAAGCTGAGGTTTACAAGATAGTAAGAAATTCTCATCATTTCATATAAAATAAATGTCAAGTTGGATAAGGACCCATCTTGTTGGTTTACACCGTTTATCGTAATCAATTTAATATCACTTCCAGCAGTGTGGCACAGCACTGCATAAACAATATGATAATTGGAATTCCTCTGCTCCTTGAATTAGTAAGCAAGTTACAGTGCATATCAATCATGCATAATGAGTCTGAAGAATGGCTTGATTACACTTTATTTGCATAAGAATTTTCTATAATTTTTTTAAACTGATCATTTTTAATTCAGAATAGATTTAAATGCCACACAACTGCTGCTCCTCTCCTGAAATGCTAAGCAATGTTCTTACATAATACAAAAATGCTAATCAATTTTTTTAATTCACATCCCAGCTTGTTAATGAGTTTTCACCTTTCTACATGCTGTCAAATCTCATTACACTGTCACCTTTCTAGGATTCACAATTGGAGGACACATTTATATGGTTCAATTCTAATTGCCACATTATTTCTTTACATTGACAAGGGGAACATCTTTTAAATAATCCTTGGAGCGTCCAATTCGAAGGATAATTTTCTCTCTTTGCATTCTACAGTCTGTAAAACTGCTACTGTTAATTTATAGAAATGCTGATTCAAATGTTCTCTGATAACTCAAAAGTCTAAAGAGTAAAAATGAATCAAACAGAAATCAAAAAGCAACCAAATGTAGATCTAAAAGTTAAATTACAATAAGATAAAATGTAGAAATAAAAATAGCTTATTAAATATAATAATTTAGAAACATAATCTATTTGGGCATTACAACATTTAAATAAATATTTATTAGATAATCATAGAATAGCCCTTTTCTTGGATTTCATATATTTATTTTTTACAGTAGTCAAAGATCTTTGAAAGATGTCCATATGAAACACGTTGCAATCGTTAATAGAACATTTCCAGGAGTAGACCTTAACAAACGAGACAAGGGACGAGATAAGTGACTCCTTTTTAAAACACACCAGGTACTGACAATGACTTTTTAAAAAACACTTAATATGAAAAAAAAACAAACAAAGAATGGGTTATTTGGAAGAAGCAAGCACTTGTGGGAAAAAAATGAATTTAACTTGCTAAGTAAACTCTTAGATTCAAGTCTCAGCAAAGCCAAATACCAGCCCACTGGCTAGAAGTTACGGTTCCTGATAGATATCATTACTACACATTGAATTTTCTATTCTTTGCAAGGAAAAAATACATATACTCCATCAGGGTAATTTTTTCTTCTCTAAAGAAACTGAAATTTCCACAGAGAAAAATCTGCATGGTAAAAGGATTTACTGAATTATCCTGAGGCATTTTTTCCATCTGTAAATTTCTAGTTTAGATGGTACCGTGAATACACATTTTTTTAGGGAAAAAAATTCTCTTTTGTTCGCTTGTTCAAGTGCACGTCTAATTTCTGAAACCTACTGATTCACTTTCATTCATTCATCATATAAAGCTTCTAAAAACAGAACATGTAATATTCTTTGAAAAGTGGCTTATACAAAATTTTAATAAGCTGTTTCACATTTCAAAAATCACAAGATTACTGACATTTCCTGGAAGATTTATCCTTAGGACAAGATGCAAGATCACCTGTTTGATTTAGTAGAGCAAAGACAAACCAGCTCTGTTCCCTTCCCTTAAAGCAGTATTGCTTGTCATTAAAATAGAATCTAAATAAATGACCATTGAGGCATTCGTTTGATAGTGGGGTTATAGATGATCAACAACAAACCTGTTGAAAATCTGTAAAACAAACAAAAAAGGAATTTTTAAAAAGCAATGACAAGCAAAGACTTGACCAAACGGTAAAATAGTGCAAAACAGAGACAGCAGTCAGCTAATTCTGAGTTTCCAGAGCCCGCATGCGCCGAAGGGAAGGGCTCTCCATGAGCTACAGGAGACCCGAGCTGTCCAAAGTAACCCTGTCTGCGTCACAACAGTGCTTCCCACTTCAGTACAGCAAGTGATGACGCCAGATGGGCGTTACGAAGTAGAAGCCTCTTTTTCTCCAGATTAGCTAAAATACAGCAAACAAAATCCAACCTCAAGGGAAAGGTAAAGAAATGATAATGGACTCAAAGCTCAAACTGTGTGACTCTAGAGGTTAGCCAAGTTATAGCAAATTCAAACTTCAGAAGGAAATAGTTATACACTCCCCTCACTCACTAAAGCTAAAATCACCAGACTCCGGGGAGGTGGCAAATTTCACCAGGCCCTGCCTCGCTTCGCCTCGCCCACTCCCTTCAGAGTGTTCTGGAACCTCTGCAGCGCCCTGCCTTCTGACCTGACTCCAGAAACCTTGACATCTGGCCCAGCAGCCACCCCAACCCGGGCAGCCACAAGGTGGGCGCGCAGGAGCCACCAGGAGACACTCCTGCTGCGCCGATGCCAGGATCTGCGCCTGCGCCTCCACTCTTTCCCAAATCCATGGGAATCTGGCACGCCACCTCCCTTCGTTCTCCCATGTGGCCCCTTCGCTCACTTTTTGGCAAACTCCAAAAAATGTTCTCCTTTATCTATTTTCTAATTCTCGTTTTTCATCTGTCTTTTCTTTTAAGTTGCTCATTCTTTTATTTTTGTCCCATTTCTCTTTCATTCTAGTTTCTCATTCTTGCTCCCATTTTATTATCTGGCACTCTTATTTTCTCATTAGAAAAGCCTCTTATCTTCTACTAATTTCCTCACTTTTTCCCCATCAATGTTCTTGTACTTTATTTTACGGTATTGTCACGTTTAATCTCATATATTCAGCATATTCTGTTTCACATTTTATGATTCTCAATTTTCATCTTAGTGTTTCATTCCTTCCACCTTAAACTTTCACATTCTCTTATTTTCACATTCTCTTTTCCCCCTCTCATGTTTATATATTTCTATTTTCTGTCTCTTTGTTTTTCTTACTCTTACTTTCCACAGTATCACAGATTATACTTTATTCTTTTATTTTATTTTCTATTTTCTCATTCCTTGTATTATGCTCCTTTACTAACTTTCACTCTCTCCCTATTTTTACTCATATTCTGTCCCATATTATTTTCTCCCACATTTCTCTCACATACAATTTCACACTTTCTCCGCAGTATTTTTCCCTCTCATGTTTAACAGTAATTGTTAGGTCTAACAGAGTTATGTAAGAAAAGGTTTACTAGTGCTCAGATGCCTGCTGGTCAATGAACTGACTGGTTAGCGGCCAGTGCAAGTGAATGGTGAAGCCAACGCTGTGCAAGCCCAGATGAAATGAGGGTGAAAACAAGCCTACCCAGAGATGATAACTGTGTTTTACAATGGAGTGTGGCCTAGCAAGAGCCCCCTATTAGATGTCAACAATCCTACCCCTCAGTTACAGAAATTTCTGGAAACACCAAGGGACTGAGGAAGTCTCAATTCGAAGTTCTCAACCAATCCCACTTTAGGCAAATTGTTTCCTCACAGGATCATCTCACTGAGGTCTCTCAGTGTCCTACAGACCCCAACTATGTCACAAAGAAGCCCAACCCTTTCCCTATATGTCCAGTTAAACTCATTTTCTATATGTCCAGTGAAAAAGTCCAGACAGATGGGAAAATAGAAATAAATGCACTGCTTGGGGATGGGAAATGTATCATTGCAAGTATCCTTAAACCATGGGAGTAACTGAAGAAAAAATGTAATGGTTATAAAAGAAAAGTTTAAGACAAAGCCCTTAGATACGTATATTCAAGTTACAAAAACCAGATGAGGGGAAAAGAATGAGCAAACATCCTGAAAAAAAACCAAACAATTTAAAGGATCATGTGCGAGGAATGTTTTAGAAGTGTCACAGTTTTAGGGATACTGAATAGAAAATATGGTCTAGACTCAATTCTATATTTGACCACAAGGAAGACTAAATATTCAAAGCAGAGTTTCAGTGAAGTCAGAGGATGGAGGCCTCAACAGAAAAATTCCAGTAGAGGAACAGAACCAGCATAGCTTCATCTTTATGCTTAATTGTGTGAATCAGGCAAAGTGTAACTGTGAACAGTCTGCAGGCCCGTTGTCAAATAAAAACAAACATGGACTTAGGTAAGGAGAAACTATTCGAAAGGACTATGACAATAAGGAGAACACTCCAAACTCAGGAGCTGCAAGAGTCTCAAAATCAAACAGAACAAAGATTTTCCTATATAGGGCGGAAGAAGTAGGGCTACTAGCAACTTTGTGGGGGGAGGGACAAGAGTGGCGGGGATGAGCAAGTTTGTAAAATCAGGGTGCTTCAACAGGAAATATTTCTGTTTATGGTTAACCAATTCTCAGTTCTCGGAATGAGCTGTTAATGAGGTGTATTCTGGACCTTGGTGCTTGCTTAAGCTTCCGGTGAGTCAAATTTCAGGGGCCTGTTGCAGGGACAGAAGCCTGACTAAAGTTCAGTCAAGCCAAGTCAGAGGGCAAATAATGGACAATCGTGAGCACTGGGTCACCACTAAGTTAACAGTACCACACCTGCTCTACCTGGAAGCCCCCAATGGCAAACCATTGGAGCAGAGGACGTTGAGCAGAGTACATAGGCTTACCGTGCCGTTTTCAATATTTATTTATATTTCATTACAAAATATTTTTGCAACCTACACTATCTCAAAGCTGGGTCTTATTTGTTTTTCTGTTCCAGTTTACCTATGGAAATTGCGATTAAGCTACAAAATAAAATGCACAAATGGAAACAGCATTAGTGTTTAGGAAAGCCAAGTTCCTTACATTGCAGATGACAAAAAGGAGGCCTAGAACCATGAAGTGACCTGCCCACAGCTACACAACTACCTAGCAGCAGAAGCAGGACTGAACACTAATCTTTAACCTTTAAATACATACGCGCACACACACGCATTTGATTATACTTCTGTAAAACTATCATGGTCGCTGGGAAAGGATATCCTTTTGTTTAAGAAAAGCATTTTGGCTTGGCTATGTAGTTATATTTAATTTAACCTTGATCATACATTTTATTTCAATTCTTTCTGAAAATGTAAAGTCAGTCTATCTGTCATTTCTATCTTGGAATATATATACCCACAAGAAAAAAAATGTGTCTCTTTTGTCCAGTATAGAAAGTTACGTTAGAGAAAATGGTCATAAGTCCAGGGAAATAGCAGGAGAATATTAGATCATGCTGAGGTCAGACTTATGTTTTTTATTTTAATTAGTCATAATATAATACAATCAAAGAATAATTTGTTGTTACTGTGATCTTAACAAGATAGTTTTTAGTGATGAATACAATTCAATATAACCTAAGGTGACTCTGCTCAGAAGAATTTGTTTTGTTATTAATATTTAGCACAGGATACCGTAGAATTCAAGCTTTCTACATCTGCAGCATGAAGCGAACAGAAAGCAGTCACGGGCAAGATAAGATGAAATAGGTAGAAAATAAGCAAATCTGAAAGGAGACATTAACTGTGCTTAGAAATATTGTTTGCTATGTCTATTGTAGTGAAAAACAAGAATTCAAGAAATTGTAACATGTCTTTTTATAACATGAAATACGGGAAAAGGTATGATAAAAGTAATATGCCCTTGAAATCTTCCACTAGTATGGTCTCTTGCCTGTTTATCTTTTATTTGTTTTATATTTTCATATTCTTTGAATCTATTTATTTCTAGAGCTTCTAATGATATTACACTACATTATACATACTGTGATCTAGACGTCAAGATTGAATAAATATAAAATAGCTATTCCAAAGATATATGAATATGGCAAAAAGCAACCTCATCTCCTTAAAGCAAAGAACAATTGCCTAGAGATAAGATAATAACGTTTTGCTAACTACAGACAATAAATAATGAAATAGAAATCACAATGGAATAATAAAATGCACTATTTTAACCATCAAACATATATTATCCCCAATGTGTGCCATATGTTGCAGATTTAAAGCTATGCTTTTTATAACTACATTTTTAAAATAAGGAGATGTGTTTTAGAATGGCAAAAGAGATGGCATGCTATATTTCCACTCTAATGCCCCCTCCTACCAACACTACTATAACTTAAGGTTAAACCAGAAAGCTGTAGACATTTTCTTTGAGTAAAGAGCTTTTGGAAAATAGATATATACATACATATGTATGTATACATACACACACACACATATACACACATGTAGTTTTAATTGAAAAAAGTGAACAGCGATTAATTTTATATATGCAAAATCAATTTAATATTTTTAAACAATTTCACCAGTTAAATAACTCAGAATAAGGTTAAAAATCTTTCTTTTTATATAGATACCACCACATGTATATTGGAGCAGAAAGAACAAGTGAGCACCAGATAGTAGGAATATATAAGTCTTTTAGTACCAGAAGATTTGGATTTGAGTCCTGGCTTCTAAATGACTCTGAGCAGATAACTGAATCTCTCTGGGCCTTACGTCATCCAAATGGAAAATTGAACTTGTATCTGCCATTATAATAAGAATTCAGTGAGATAACATGAAAAAAATGCTTCATAAACTGTAAAGATCAATACAAATGAAAAATCATTTAACTTCCGTAGCTACCCTCTCCACATGCCCCTCATTGGACTGATTGGATGGTAAGCCCTACAAAAAAGAATGTAGTGTTCTAGATGTGAAATGGTGATTCTATAATTTTTTTGTAGTTACAAATGTTCTCAGTTTCCTCAGCCCTCCATGTAGCCTACAACATGATGTACATGAAAGTTTTGGGATCCAGATCCCTGGGTTGGAATCCCAGGTTCTCCACTTTTTGTTATGTGATTGTGATCATAGGCACGTCCCTTCAGCAAATTACTTATTACTTATTAATATGGTGATAAAAATTCTACCTACTTCCCAGACTTCTTTGATGATTACATTAGATAATGGTTCTTCATTTCTAGCCCCATACTTGGTACATAGTAGGCACTCAACTAAAGGTAGCGACATCATCAATATTATCTATTACCCTCATTTGGCAAACAATGCTTCCTGCTCTAAATGGCAAGATTCAAATCCCCCATATTTTCGTACAAGATGTTTTGATAATGAATACTGCTAAGTACAAACTAAGATGAATCTGCTCAGAAGAATCTATTTTCATATTAATATTTATCAGTGGACAGTGCAGAATTCACACTTTCTGCAACTGGTGGAGATTTCTCCACTTCAGATCTTTTCTTCTTGGACTTTCGCCTTTAATAAGGAATTTTTTCACACCTCAGTGATCAATATTGCAAATAGGTGTCAGACCAGTG
This sequence comes from Equus asinus, assembly GCF_041296235.1. Taxonomy (NCBI): domain Eukaryota; kingdom Metazoa; phylum Chordata; class Mammalia; order Perissodactyla; family Equidae; genus Equus; species Equus asinus. The sequence goes on from NC_091820.1 coordinate 131,053,611, forward strand.
AATTTATACATAAACGAAACACTATGTTTAAGGGCGAAGTCTCTAAGAAACTCCTTAATGAAATATATATTTGAATAACAATGTAGTAATATCCTCAACTGATGTTAACTTGTCCTTTACTAGATGATCCGGCACTCTAACCCTAGTGATAAAAGTCCTGGCCAAAAATTAATCAAATACCTATGAACTGGGCTCAGCCATAAAGCACATCCAATTTGCAGTGGTGAAATTTGAGTTTTCAGAGCCACTGTTCTCTAAGCACCTGCTTGCTTTTCCAAACCAGACTAGAGAAGAAGGAAGAACGTGTCACATTCACTCTTTTAGGGAGCAGTGATTTAGGAGTCACTTGACTTGTGGACTGTATTTATTCTCTCCTCTATCTCCACTTACTGCTAGCAATGGCTTTATTCCACAAGTCATCTCAGATAATTTCTAGAGATTTTTATATCTATTCCACAAACTTAATCATTGTGAGGGGAAAACAAACTGTCAATAGATATCGATGAGTAATGAGTACCATGAAAATAAAATGAAAAGAAGAAAAGGCAGACAGTGGGATGGGACTGTTTTAAATGGGGCAGTCAGGAAAGGCCACACTGATTCAGTAACATGTGACCAAAGACCTGAAAGAGGTGAGGGTGTGATCTCTGCAGTTACCTGGAGGAAGTGAATTCCAGGAGCAGAAGACGGCACGGGCAAATGTCCTGCAACAAAAGTGTGCTTGATGTGCTTGAGGGACAGAAAGGAGAGCAGTACAATGGCAACAGTGCAGACCAGGTGGTGAAGAAAGTGGCTAATAGGCCTTGTTTTTACATTAACAATGTAAACAGGTTTTTACACTAATAATGTATGTACAAGACTTTCATGGAAAAAATAGTGAAACATTCTTGAATATACACGAAAGTCCTGAATCAATGAAAGGGATACCATGTTTTCTACATAAGGAGACTCACTATCAGAAATACAGAACAATAACACATTTTCCCAAATTGATATGTAGTTTCAATGTAATGTCAATCAAATCTCTATAGGCTTTTAGAGGAACTTGGTAAGTCGATTCTAAATTTTATCTAGAGAAACAATGATACAAAGATAGTCAAGTCACTAAGATACTCCCGTAGAAGAATAAGATGGGTAGATTCAAACTATAAAAGACTAAGGTTTTTCATAAAAATTTAGTAATTAAAACAGTGTAGTATAATAATTGTTCTTGCCCCACCGTAATCTTTCTGACTTTTTCTCCTCTTTGTTCATTTCATTCCCAGCTCTATTGGCCTCCTTGCATTGTTATCCCCATCAGACTTTTGTACTTGCTGCTCCGTCTGCCTGGTGTATTCTATCCTCAGATGTCTGTGTGACTCACCCCGTCATCTCCTTTAAGTCTCTGCTAAGATCAGTGAGGGCTTCCCTTTCTATCTTATTTAAATAGCAAACCTCAACCCAATTGGCGCTCCCCATCCTCCATCTCTGCTTCATTTTTCTTCATAGCACTTGTCAACATTTGATATTTTATATATTTTTAATTATTTACTTACAACTTTATTGATGCTTTCCTCCACTAACTATAAGACCTACAAGGGCAGGTATTTTCCTCTTTTGTTCGTTGATAGATTTTAATAAACCAGAAAAGTGCTTGGCATATAGCAGATCTTCAATATTTGTTGAAGGAATAAATGATCCTGGTGCAATGATAATATGTACCTGAAACACAAAAGAAAAGACCAGACATGGGCCCAAAAATATATAAAAATCTGATTGATGAAAAAGGTGAGATTTCAGATAAATGGGAAATAGCTAAAATAAATATAATAAATTTTGCTGAAACAACTGGTTATCCATATGGAAAAAATGCAAATAGATCTCTATGTCAAACCACACATAAAAAACCACTTAAGATATATCAAATGCCCAAATATGAAATGCAAAACTCTAAATATCTTTGAATTTAATACATAATATTTCTATAACTTGGGTAGGGAAATTTTTCTAAAACCAGACAACAGTATTCATAAGGAAAAGTTTGATCGATTAAATTATGTTAAAATTAAGAATTTATGTTTTCCAAAAAGGAAAGACCATAAAACAGCTGAAAAGAACAATCACAAGTTGGGATAATATATTTGCCACACATATAACCAGCAAGAAGTTAGTTTCCAGAAGATTTTTTAAAAGTCCTAAAAATTAATAAAAATTACAACTCAATTAAAAATGAGAAAAAATGTGAATGCACACTTTATGTAAGCGAGCACTTGAATTTCTTGTGACATATTCAATTATACTCAACATAATTAGGAATTATGCACATGCAGATATAAAACCACACCAAGACACTATTTTATATTCACTATATTGAGAAAAAGTTAAGTCTGGAAGTTCCAATTTCCAGTGAGAATTGTGAATCAACTCTCATACACTGCTGGTGCAAGAAGAAATTGGTGTAACCAGGTTGAAAATAAACCTGGCATTATCTTTAAAATTACATTGGCTGATATCCAACAATCCAGTAATACTGCTCGTAGAGTATAGCCTAGAGAAAGTTTTGTACATGTAAAATAAGAGATATGTTCGTGGGAGCATTGAATATTTTTCCCTACCTTCCTCCCCCTACAACAATAACAACAACAAAAAACTAGAAGCAACTCAAGCATCCATCAACAGCAGAATACATAAATAAATTGTGGTAAATTTCAGAATGAAATACCATACAGCAGAGAAAATGAATAAGCTGCAGATTCACACATTGACATGGATGAATCTTAGAAACATGATGTTGAATGAAAAAACCAAGTCAGAAGAACATACACAAATTGATACCATTTTATTAAGTTTTAAAACAGGAAAAAATTAACCGTACATTGTTTATGGACATATATAACAACTGGTTAAAATTTAGCATGCAGGAGAATACAAAAATTTTTTTTGAATAACAAGTACGTCTGGTAGGGAGTTACTTTGGGGTAAAATTGTGATGGAAGACGAAGATACATTAAACACTGTTGGTAATTTCTTGTTCTTAAATTGGGTGGTGGATTCATAGAGGTTGATTTTGTCATCATGTTTCATGACTTATATAAGCATAACAAATTCTTTTGTGTGTCTTGGATGTTTCCTAGTGATGCATTTGTGTGATAAAATGTGTCAAAAGAAGGATTTCTGTTCAGCAAATGACATACAAAATTAAAAAATAGGTATGAGTTTGGGAGATGAAATTTTCAATGTCAAAATCTGATAAAGGATTAATATCTAGACTATACAAGATGCTCAAATTAACAGTAAAAGCAAGATCAGAGATACTGATAGGAAAAATGGACAAAAATGTGAACAACCAATTCACAGAAATGGAAAACTTGAATATATAACACTAGTAATCAAGAAATGCAACCTAAACAATGAACTAACACTTGACCTTCATACTACTGTCCAAAATGTGAAAATCTGATACCAAATGTGGATGGGTACCATGTACCCTAACCTACATCAAAGTGTAGTCTAGTACAGCCATTCTGGAGATCAATCTGGCAATATTTAGTGAAATTAAATATATATATATATTTATACGTTCATACTGTATGATTTATACATACATACTGTATGATTACATATATATGATTTATATATATGATATATATATAAAATATATATATATATTTATATATACATACTGTATGATTTAGCAAAGCCCACTCCTGGAATATTAGTCTAAAGAAACTCATGTTGCAGAACCATAAAAGAGTATGGACAAGGATGTTCACCACAGAGTTATTTGTCATACTGGAAGTTGGTGGCAACCAAGGTGTCCATCACCAAGAGAATGGATAAAGAAAATGTGGAAATGTACTATGGAATACCCTGCAGCAGTAGAAGCAATTAACTAGATTTCTTTACAGCCACCTGAGTAGATCTTTGAAACATAGCACTGAGTGAAAACATCTGAAACCGTGATACCTATAGCACAATATCATTTATATAAATTTTCAAAAATACTACATTATTGACAAAGACACGGGGTCTTGAAAAGTTAAAACAATGAAATCTTGCATGTTCCTTCTCTTTCTCAACAATACTTATTCTTGTGAGTTCTGGTTTCAGAAACATATCTCTTTTGCTTCGAGCCCAAGGGTAACCTACCTATGAAATTCACTTCTTCACAAGAAATGGATTGATCCCTGACATTGGCTTAGTCAATAAAGGACAATATGTAAATCAGTCTATAGTTGGCGCCTGGCAAAGGAAGAAAGGAGGGAAAAGGTTGATGTAGGTTTATGTTTGAAAGTCACTGTTCTCAGAAGAGTAAAGGCACAGACAATTTCTGATATTTTCCGTAAATAGATTTTTGTACCAATTTTGTTCAAAGAAAAAGGAATAAAGCATCTTTGAAGCTGCAAAGAAACAGTAAATATGTTATGGAGCAGGACAATACCAATAGCGCATTACGTTTACAGCACAGTACTTTCTCACGTAACCATCCCAATGACCCTATGAGATGGCTGGGGCAGGAATGCAGATCTATGTGGCTCCTGTTGGATTTAGTAAGGCTTAAAAGACAATAAGATGCTCTATTTGAAAGTGATCTGATAACTTCACTAATTGGCCGAAATGTTAATAACAGTTGTATTGTAAATTCAAAGTTCTATTGTACTTTATCTGACAGTTTTACAAATCTTCCAACTGCATTGATTGTAAGGCCCCTTAAAAAATGCTCTCTTAGGCAGCTATTATCAATTCCAGTTTACAGAATCAAAAACTGTATCCCAGAAAAGCTGTCATTTAGTTAGTAAATTACAGAAGAGCTACCAAAAACATCTATCTTTTGACCAGACAAGGGAGAAATTCTGGCAAGTACTGAATCAGATAGCAGGCATTTGTTTATTTGCAAACATTTTCAAGACAAAGGAAGTAGCCGAAACTGAACATATGAGTTACACTGAGCACAGAATCCCTCTAACTCTAAATTCTAAATTTACTGCAATATATCAGGGAATTTTAAAGTGACTGACTTAAGTACTTAGAAACTCTGTAAAGTTACCAACTAGGAGAAGTAATGAGCAGTAAATGATCTGCTGTTTCAATATTACCATCACATATTCGGAGTAGGTTCTGAAATATTAAATTAAGAATGATGATATTCTTCAAGAAGATATGCAAAACAGAAAAAATTGAATGTTCTATTTTGTATGGTAAAATTTTCACTTGGCTCATGTTTTATTAATGAAAATTAGCTCACTATGGCACTCATATATTTCTAAAAATATTCTAGAAAGACTTGACAAAGGAATGCTGCGCATACTCAGTAAGTGACTATTTACCACAGATGAGAAGATAACACTTACATTTTCCTTAGTAATGCTAGGATAATCAGCTATTGAAAGGGGTTATAAATTTTTCAGAACCATTTCAACATGTAATTCAAATGTCCTCGTTTAAAAATTTTTCCTCACAAGTAAACGCAGATGACTTTTGGAAATATTTAAAGTTCTAAATTTACAAGTAAATTCATTTTTAACAATTTTTTTTCAGGTTTTGTTACATGCAAGTCTAGTCAGATACACACTTTCTCAGAGGCTGCCACAACAAAAGATGTTTCTTTTAAACTGGAACACAATTCCAGGTTGTGTTATAACCAATACATAAACTAAGGAATTCAATGAGAATCACCATGCAATAGAACGTTATTTTTATTTATTTATTTTTTCATTTTAGTTGGCAGAAACAGGCCTGCCTTATGACTTCACAATATTGCTATGATAGTCACTTATAAGATCATTTCCTGTATCACTACATGAAGGCTGTTTAATTTTTGTGCAAGACTGACTTGCTTCTTGAAAAATATCCTAGATTCATTTGGTTTTTTTAACTTGCAATCTCAAGTGTTTTGTCATATGAGTTATTTGGTTATAGTATGAATTAGAAGGAAGACCGCCTAGCATTCGTAACTAGGCAATTGCATTCAATGATATTTTCCGACTTTAGTTTATAGCAGTGTCTTTAACATGGATAAATCCAGATATTAAAAAAGAAGTGATTGCATCACATTCACTTGATTTACTTGGGCACAGGGTGAGGACTCCACATAGGCCCTAAAATATCACTATGAACTGCCTTCTCAATTTCCCTCATGATAAAGCTCTCAAGAATAAGGGGCCAGGTAGCCCAGTTGTCATTTGTTGACATTCTAATCCTTGAGAGGCTTGGATTTCATTCAAGCTGTACATGTAACTATGTCGTGCTGAATGATTATTACATAATTTTAAATACACTTCTCCCAAGATATTCCTCTTTGGAGGAGATGCCTGAATTTTACATAAAATATTCATGATTATAGTGCATGTCCAAAAGAAGGTAAGGTCTACGTGACAACAAGGGAGCAGAGAAAAATCCAATTATCTAGAGAACAGGTAACTCCAGGGGTACATAATTCAAAGAGGTGTCATTCACATAGATTATGATGTAAATGATTCTCCCTGTGTTTGTGCAAGCAAATAAAATATATCTGCAGAAATATAAATGAACTGATTGATAACAAAATAGTAGCTTACATCTGTAACTCAATTTTTTCCAGGTCTTAACAGATTATCAGGACTAGCTGGATTGCATTAAGAACTCCAGTTCAAATTTCTTATCCGCTTACCCTATCCGTTCACTTCAGAAAGACCTCAGCCTCTGGTTCAGATCCCTGTATTTTCAAGTATTTCTGGAAAGTCCCAACGTGGATCTCAAATTTTCTCATGAACAAGTCCAAGCAGCTATGTACACCACCACCATTTGCTCTTAACTATTGCCATGTTCACTGAGCATTGCTGCCTCTGACAGGCCTTGCTACTCTACCCTGCTGGAGACGGCAGTCTTCCACCAAAGCTCTCAGTCTTGTGCCAGGCACTAGTCTCTCACAGACATCCCCACCATCTCCTACCAGGCTCTGCCACTGGTGCACTGGATCCAGTAAATGATCAAAACTGTTTACAGTGAATGGGAGAAAATTTTCAGCTTCTCATTGTATTACATTCTGTTAGAGAAGACACAAATCTGAAGAGTAAATTAGCCCTCTACAGTTCTGTCTCTACTTAGGACCCTGACATCAACCCAAAGGGAACTGGACCAGGGAAACACTGAACAACAGCTTCCAAACTGTCCTTAAAACCACTCCTCTCCTCCAACAACTAAGGCTAAGCCACTGGATCAAGCATGTTATACCCATTTCTTTTTCCCATTTCCATATGTTTTTGCTCAGGAGGCCCCTCGGTTAACCACACACAGAGTTTTCTAACAGGTCATTGCCACAGTTCATCATACAAGTCTAGATAACTATTCAGACCATTGACGGCCACTGCTTCAGACTACACAGGCTGGGAGTCCAAGCACAAGTGTATGCTATACTTTAGAGGTTACAAAAGGTTTCTACACACATTCTGTCATTTAATCATCACGACAATCCTGTGAAGCAAGCTAGGTATTGCCATGAAGGAAATCAAAATTCAGAGAGGAAACATTATTTGCTCAAGGTCACTTAACAGCTTGATAACATTAGGCAACTAGAATCTTTCCTCTACAAGACCCGTTATTTTGTTGATTCTGCCTTGTTAGGAAGTATGTTTCATTTCATTTGGAAAACTTCCTGCTGAATTAGGACACCAAAGTAAGAGACACCAAAAGAAGGCAATGTTTAGACACTATCAACCCACCCACTGTATCATCTACAGGGACAAGTCATAAGAGCAGTAATGATCACATCACCTTATGCAATAGACCATGCCTAAGACAGGTAAACTTGGACCAACCAGGTTAACAGGCTAACCTTATAGAGGGTGGTTTCAGTAGGTTGGTGTGGAAAGAAACTAGTTTGCAAAGATTTGAGGAGAAAAGAGGGACAGAAGCTGAGAAAATAGGACTAGGTTATTTTGAGAAGCTTGAGCTATTTATTTCAAGAAACTTAGACTATTTAAAGAATAAAGGAAGGAGATGAGGTTGCATATGGGACAAGAAATCTTTCCTACCTAAGAAAGGAAATGTTTGACCATGCTTGATGACAAAGAAGTAGCTAGTGGAGAAAAATCAAAAGTACATAAGAGAAAGAAGACATTCTTAATGGAGTAAGGGCCCAAAGAAGGCAGTGCGGAAAGGACAAAATGCACATTGTTATGGGGTTAGCCTGGGATTAAAGATACCATAGAATAGAAAAAAAGTAGAAATGAAAAGGCAAAGGGAAATTTCAACTTTAATAGTTGATGGAGTTTTCGATAGTCTACAGAATGTGTTTTTAATTTAATAAGTTAATGAATATTCATAAGTAAAAATGTGAAATGGGCTTTCCCCCCCATATTGACAATGATTATGGAAAAGTAAAAATAGCCACAAGAGTGGATTTGGAGTCCAATTCCAAATTTTGATGCATGTCTTGACCCCTACAATATGATGCTATCTACCTAAAAGACTATATTGAGATCCAAATGAGATAACGAATATTTATACTTTGTAAATTACAATAGTGAATATTAGTTATGTTTATTAACCACATTTTTTTCTGAAGCTTTTTAAAACTTTATAAATGCCTGTAAGCAGGAGGAAGTCATATAAAGATAAAGAAAGAAAGAATAAAGATAGAAATTGAGACAGAGAGAAAGAGGGTGGGAGACAGAGAGAATTAGACAGGAGAACCAACTTTAATGTCAAGCAGACAGAATTTCAGCTGCCATAAATTATCAGAAAAATGGACACTTCCTCTCTGAATTGACGTACAAAATACTATACAGGATTCCACCCAAAATTCAATGATGTCACAATGGAACACATTTGATCAAACTCTTAACACCCAAGATACATTCAAGTTTCTTCAATTAGTTCAGAATATGGTGCCAACATCACCAAAGTGTGACTCTTAAACAAGATATTTCATATCTGTTTCTGGTCGACTGTATTGTTGTCCACCATTAAATCTACCTCAGTGACTAGCACAGAGTAGGCACTAATAGAGTACTTGTTTAGAGAAGGAATTAGTTGTCTGTAGCAGCCTTACCACTACTCAAAGCAAAGCAGAGTTTGGGAAAGATTACAGAGTCAACAAAAGGAAGAGGAGCCATAAGTATTTATAATCAGAGTCTATTTTGCATTGCATTCATTACCCTGTGTATCTGTCAGTGTCCCTAGGCTGAGACAAAGACAGACCCAGTCCGTGACTGATTCCTCATACTTCCCTCCTCCCTCCCTCCCTACCCCATTCCGGTCCCTAGCACTGTGCTTAGGCCATAGTAAGTCCACTATAAAAGCATGTCATGTTGAATTAAGGGGAATTTTTCTTTTATTGGGTTCAAATATTTTATTTGCTAATGTTTTGATTACTGTTTAAAACACATAATAAACACAACAAAGCAGGCCAGTCTACTGCTGGCACATTTCTGTGTCTCGTAGAATAATCTAGGCTAACACAACAGTAGCAACAGCAATAATATCATCCCACATTCGTTGATGGTCAAATACTGTATAAACATTATCACTGATCCTCGCAATTCAATGAGATAGTTATCATTAGCCCTATATTATAGATGAAAAAATGAGAAGCAGAGAGGTTAAGTGCCTTCCCCATGGCCACACTGCTATGAATGGCAGAGCTGTGCTCAAACCTAGGTGTATCTGGTTCTGAGGTCCATTCTCTTCCCACTCTGCCATATTTTCTACCCAAAATAGTTGAAGCTAGAAGAATTGATGGCAGCATCAGAATTACATTTTTATTCAAATTAGTTGACAGGCCTAACTTTTTATGCTCACTTTAAAAAGACTCAACACACAACTGTCTGTGGTGAGACATTGACTTGTGTGCCCACCCACTGGTGTGGTAGCACAGGCACCTAGGGCAACACAATCGAAAGAGAACATATTGCAAGACTCAAGTTCAAAACTCCTCAGAGCCTTTTCCCCCATCCCTGTTAGTGATATCTCAAATGGAAAGGGAGGCATTAATCATATTCTTCAATTCATGACACATTGTAATTATTAGTCTTTGTAAAGCCCCTCTCAAATTTGCATACAATTGTTTATTCGGTTTTATCCCCAATTTGCTCTCCTCTTCTCCTCCCACCACAGATATTGTAATGGCTTTAACATGTATTCCTTTATTCACATGTCCTGTAAGTTGTGTATCTTTTTGTGTACGTGTATTTTTTAATTTATGTAAACAGTATTGGGTTGTAGATGTCATCATCTTTCTAACTATTGTTATGCAGCATTTTGCTATATGTGGACTTAGTCCATTCTGTCTAACTGCCACTTCCACCATATTTACCTAACTACTCCTAACCACTAGTAATGGACAATGTTGCATCCAAATATCTCCCACAGCAAAAAAAAATAAAATAAAAACTGCAACAAGTGCCTTCATATATGTCAATGCATGGACCAACGTATAATTCCCATTGGGATACTCAAAAAAACTATCAAATCCATGAGTATGTGTGTCTCTATTGTACTTTGACTAATGCCTCCAGTTTGCTTTCCAGAATGACTGCACCAGTCCAGACACCCACCAGCAGGACACGAGGGTTCCCTTCTCTTCACATTTCCACAAACATTTGGTATTATCAAGCTCTATAAATTTCATCAGTCTAATAGATGAAAAATATCTCATTGTTTTTTAAATTTTCATTTCTCTGATTCCTTTAGCCTTTTGGGTTTCCACTTCTGCAGAATGGTAGTTCATATCCTTTGCTAATCTTTCAGTCAAGGTTACTGTTTTATATTCTTATTGATTTAGAATACTTCCTTGAATAATCTGTATATTCATTTTTGTTTTAGACATTGCAAGTATCCTCTCTCATTCTGTCTCCTTTCTGTTAATATCATCCATGTTATCTTTTGTGAAAGAGAAATCCTTAATTTTAGCATGATTAAGTTCATCACATTTTTGCCTTGTATTTGGTGCTTTTGGAGTTTCGTTTAAAACTCTGTCTTGGTCAGTTTGGGCTGCTATAAGCAAATACCATGGATCAGGCGGCTTATAAACAACAGAAACTTATGTCTCACGGTTCTGGAGGCTGGAAGTAAAATCAGGGTGCCAGCATGTCAGGTTCTGGTGAGGGCCCTCTTCTGGGTTGCAGGCTGCTGACTTCTCTTTGTAACCTCACATGGTGGGAAGAGAGTGAAAGCTGTCTGGGGTCTCTTTTATAAGGGCACAGTTCCATTCATGAGGGCTCTAGTCTTATGGTCTAATCATTGCCCAAATGCCACACCTCCAAACACCATCATTTTGGGGATTAGGCTTCAACATGTGAGTTTTGAATGGATGCAAACATTCAGTCCATAACAAAGTCCTTCTCCAAACCTAGATAATAAAAATAATATATAAATTCTTCAATTAACTTTATGGTATTACCTTTCACATTTAGCTCATTAGTTTGCCTGGAGTCCCATATTGTATATGGTGATGGATATGAAATCAGCTCCATTTTTCTCCATATAATGAGCTCATTTGCCTAATATAATTTACTAAATCCTCCTCTACCCATGATTAATGGTCCTCCCCTTCATTTGTATATTGAGCTCCTGTATAAATGGTATTTAGTTTCCACTGAATTCCATTTAAAAATGTGACAACAGTTTTATTGTAAATATTTACAGTATATTAAGAATTAAACACTTTACAACTGTGTAAACTCACAAAGATAAATTTAAACTATCAATTTAAAATACATGAATGGATGTATCATATTTCAAAATTCTTAGTGGACATGAGAGAAAACACTCTGTCAACCATGGTTAAAATGCATTTCCCCTCCCTTCTGTGGATTTTCCAGGGTGCATTTTATAGCAGTGAGCCAGAAGCTTTTGCCAGTTCCTCATCTTGTCAGGTTTCTTGCATTTTATAAGTATATTTTCACTCTCCTGACAAGTAAGTTCCTAAGGAACTGAGCATTATGTTGTTAATAATATGCCCAGGTAGGCCTTACCAACAAACTAATGAAATAAAAGGATATTAAGAGAAAAAAATAGAAAGAGCCTCATATCACATGCTTGTGCACACTTAGTGCCTAGAAGAAAGAAGGTTGCTGTGTACATCTATTGTGGTCTAATTCACATGTCAAGTTCACAGGGGAACTATACACAAGCACTCTACTGCCTTTGTTTACATCTCTCTATCACAGTTTCTACAAAGCAAACACTTTTTAAAGTGTCCATGAAGGAGAATGTCATGTGGTGATATTCATGATTTCATGTACCTTTAGGCTACACTTGCACAAGCCACCATCAATCACTTCGTTCATCTACCATGGCTTCAGTTGTCAATGTAATAAGTGTTTGAAGGATATGTCCTAAGTAAAAACGCAGTTTCAACTCAAGATTTTCCTATAAATCTAGAGGAGGCATGACAAAGTTTTCATTTTGCATTCTATTTTGAACACTGCCCATAGTTTATACAGATGCTAGTAGAAGTGTGCTCCTGTTAGCCAGCTCACTTCTATAGTGAAATTGCAGTGTCTGATCTGAGAAGCATTTAGTTCAGCTCCTTGTTAGTATAGTAGCCAATATACCATCCATAAACCAAGAGTCAGGAATTGAATTTCCCTATTAGAGGGTGTTTCTTATTTCCACAACAACGTAACTCCTTGAGTCATGTACACTATTATATAACCAGTGCCTCAAATCGTGAAAAAATAGTATTAAATGAGTATTTTTCATTCAGTTTAACTAATGGGAAATCTTCCATAAACACCAGGAATAGTCTACACGCCCACTTCCATAGGCGTGGGGTTTGCACCATGAAGTCTCAACCAAGACAAATTCAGGCTGGAAGACAGCAGATTCTGGAATGATAGTCTGATCTGATTCCAGCCCCTTTACCCAGATCTTTGTGCACCCCAATATACTAGATAGCAATGGAATAAGAATACACTTCGAAAAATCTAATGTTTTTGACTCAAATGTTTTATATACCCCCCAAAATGTTATTGAAAAAACTGTTCTGCTTTGTCTTACTCCTTTCTCCCTTTGCAATACCCATATTTTGCTCAAAAAAATGAAATAATTTTAATTTTTAGAAGAAATATTTATATGTGAAAGAAGAAATGAAAAAATTACTGAAGAATATTTGTAAAGTGATTTAAAAGCACGGGGGTAATAAAAGCTCAGAGAAATCTTGTCCATTTAATTCACTGTATATAGTAATTAGCCCAATACCACACGAGAACACTTATTATTTTTTAACAGAAAAGAAGATTGCATCACATAGATGACTATTAACAAATATGTATTTACATCCATATATTTTTTTTCATTAAATAAAGGCACATGCCACACATGTCTAAGGTGAGGAAGAATGGATTGTAAGAACAGTATTATCCTTGTGGTCTCAATATCTCTATCTGTGAAAGTGAAGCATTGCAAAGTATACCTTCCAAGGGTCCTTACATCTCTGGTTCTCAATCCTATTGCTGACATTTATGCTGTATATAAAAATATAAATTTCTGGTCATGCTTAAAGTTCCAAAAAAGCAGACCACAATCTTTGTCTGATTCAAATAAAAAATACTTGAAGATTAAACATTAGCTCCTCTGACATTTCCCAACATTATTAAAGTTAGGTTATAAGCTCTGTAAGAAAAATCATGGAGCACTGATGATTAATAAGCTGGAGTGGAAAGCTCTGTGAGAGCATGTACTGTGTGAACTATTATTAGATTTTAAAGGCACTGGGGAAATCCATCTGAGAATTTGGACAGATGCCCTTGAATTCGTGTGCTTATTATTAATTTTTATTCCTAAGTAGCTAGGTACAGTGCTGTATAGCAGAGGTCATTGAAAAAGCCCATCATCATGTGCCACAGTCTTTAGAGACTAAAAACGCTCCTCCTTACCTAGTACCATTGGATGCATATGAATCAAGAAAACAAAAAATAGAGATGGATAATGCATTTCTTATAAAGAATTAATCTTTTAAGCAAAACAAATGTCTTACACACTACTATACCAAAAGTAGAAATTATTTTACTTCCTTACAGTCAGTCCTCTTCATCCTGAAGAATTACCAAACTTCTCAAAAACATACCAATCCCTTAGCTCTCACTACCTGCTGAAGCACACTCCAGATTTCACAAACAAAACAGGCACAGTTTGGACTGTTTGGGTATCTCAGTAAAGTTAATATAGCACCCAAAACACATGACCAGACATAGCACATCAAGAGTTACTCATGAGTGAAAGTATACATTGAATACATTGATCCTGATAAACCATGCAGAGATGCCATCATGCCTGACATAAGAGTTAGTCACTCATTGTGAAGGTCCAGGGGTGAGGCAGACAGAAGGAGTGTGAGCCTTGGTGTGTCAATGCTATAAACCAAGAAAGGCCAGGGCTAGTGTGAGGTGAGTGAAGCATTCACCTCAAATGCAAAATTAAGGGGGATGCCACAAAACTCAGTCAGCAAGGTAAACAATGCTTTAATACAACATTTTAAAAATCAAAATTGATCAAAATCTAGATAAAAAAAAACACAAACTTTTAAATACAGGCATAATTCCACCCTGTGCCATATTAAATTTGTCACTTCAGATGAATGCCTCACTCACCTCACCTGGGTTCCAGCCCTGAAATGATGCCTGAAAAGTGAGTTTCAAAGTGAGTTGAAATTTAAAGCACTTGAGCAAGACCGTCCTCCTCATCTGACACTCACCTATGTAGATATGGTGCCTGCAATAATATACTCACTGAAAATCCCTCTTGATAAAATGGGTCTACATACTCCATGAGAGCTAGTTCAATCCTAATCTCATTCAAGTCACAACAGAGTCAGTTTGCAAATAATGTTTTTTTAAAAATAACTCCTGTAGAGATTCTGAGAAACGAATGACTCCTAAAGAACAATATTTTTATCAGTCAAGTGAAGATGAATTGGAAATACTCTATATGTGTTTGAAATCTTTGTGTTTCAGAGAATAACTGTGAGAATGAGGAGCAGTGATGAGGAAGGAAGGATGAGCCATTCCAGCACGCTTGATCCTAGGTGTGGTAGCTTCTACATTGCCAATCAGAAGAAAGAAATGTCGAATAACCATCAAAGGCACAAGGCTTAATGCACCTGGACACTGGCATCACTCATGGATTTGATTATACTTTCACAAAAGATATCGGTTGTGGTATCCTTGCATGTCTAGAAAGAGTCCATGCTTTCAGATTCCATACCATTGTTCCTTATTGTCAGTGTGATGAGCAAACAAAAAGAGTAACAACTGCATGAGCCGAACTCCAGTATTTACCTAATGCTTACTTTTTAGGGGTCATAATGGAATGAACAAAATGTTATGGGTGTACTAAGGGTGGGTGATACGTTCTCCTATGGTGGGAAAAAGAAAGCCAGGAAAAACACAAGTCACATAATCAATGAAATAGGCCTTAAAAGGGGTACAGGCCTTCTCTAGATGAAAGAAAAGGATTCCAGACAGAGGCAACCACATAAAAAATGGAGTTTAGAATGATGAATAAGATATGATCTTCTTTCTCAGTGAGCTTAGCTGAGGGACCATCATATACAATACAAAGTAGAAAATTCAAGGAACTATAAGACAGACATAGACAAAATACCATGAAGAGGGTGGGGGAAGGAGAGAAGACATCCAGCTTGAATTTTGCAAGGTGGATTAGGGAAAGCATCATAGAGGAGCCAACACCTGAGCTGGGCCCTAAAAGATGATAGAAGGCGAATGTGCACAGATGACAAAGACATTATGGACAAGTATGGTTGGAAGCACACAATATTAGAAGCAAAGTGTAGTTTAGTTTGGATGTAATATATGGTATACGAAAAGGAATAATGAGAGAGAATGTGAAAACCTTGGCTTGGAACCACAGAGCTGAGGACAGAAAAATCTAGATTTGTATTTTTAGGCAGTGGTTTAATGGGGATGTGAGTCAATGGTGATTTTGTGACAAGGGCATGATCAGTCTTGCTTTGATAGATAAATCAGATCACACTGTGTAAAACGGAATTAAGGGAAGAAAGGCCAAAGACAGAAAGATAAGTAAAGAGACTTTAAAAAGTCCTACTAGGGAACTTCACCTTAATTCAGGACATGGTTCTTTAAAACAAATAGAATCTGTCTTCAGGCAACTGAATTGCAAGAACTGCTAGTGTAAATAACTTACCCAGAAGAAATCCCGGCCCTTGAATCTGCCCTCAACTCACTGCCTTAAGTTAGCACCATTGTTCTGACCCTTAGTTTATACAATTGATTGATGTGTACTTTTATCATTTCCTTTATCAATTCTACCAGTTATTCAGTAAGCTTTGTAAAATGCATAGCACTAGTTACATATGGAATTCAAATGGTTTCCTCCTCTGCGTGGATCCCTCCAGCTATGGGGCCATCTGACTCAAATGTCAGCATTGCTTTTGAAGGTTCTCCATTGGCTTACAGGTTCAAATCCAAGCTTCTTGGCTAGAAATACAAAGGCTCTGTGATGGGGCCTTTTGGTGGACTCTCTCGCCTCTATTTTCAACAGTCTCTGCCCCTCAATTTATGTCCCGGCAACATCGAGGCAGGCATAGTTCTGTCCTCACAACAAGCTTTTTCTCACCTGGCCCATTGTTCTTGTTGTTGTCTTTGCCTGATAGCTCACATTGCACAACACCCAATTCTCCCTTCACCAGACTAACTGTGGCTCCTCTTAGAGCACTTCCTCAGGAAAGTCTTACCTTACAGAAGACTTAAGATTCATGTACCAATATGTGCCACTGGATGCAATGCTATCTATAGTATGATAGGAGGAGACTGGTCATAATGCCATGAGGAAAGCAAACAATGAGCTTGGTTCTTCCTTCAATTAGTAGGGAAAAGAAATTGAATAATAGCTCTGACTTTCTATCTCTCTTCCTGCTCTTTCAAGCCACTGAGTCAATCCTGCCCATGATCTGAAGTGCTGTCATAAGCAAAGGTTGCTTCATCTAACCTTCTACCCTAGGGGACAGTCTTAACCTTCTTATTAAGGCTTCAGTAAAGAATCCGATCAAGTTTTTTTAGGAAGCAGGGTTGATTAAACCATTTCAGCCTCTGCATCTTACAATTCATCACTGTGACATAACATGGAGACTAAAAAACATTTTTCACCCAGTGCTAACCTTTTGGGCTCTCATTTATCTTTTCTCCCTTGGATCCCAATTCAGTGTCTATAGTTCTATTCTTTAAACATAGGCCAGGAATCTATTTTAACTTAACATAAAAATTCGAATAGTCGAAAATTTGGCAAACACAATACTATGGAATAAATGTCTGTATGTTTTCCAAGTGTCTGAGTGTTGCATAAGTGTGCAAATATTTACACGGAATTACATTCACAGAAATCCATTCTCAAAGCAATGCATTCTCTACTTTATTTTAAGTTTGTAATTTGAGGGTTTTTTTCTCCCCAAATCTCCCCAGTACACAGTTGTATATTCTAGTTGTGGGTCCTTCTAGTTGTGGCATGTGGGACGCTGCCTCAGCATGGCCTGACGAGTGGCGTCATGTCCATGCCCAGGATTCGAACGGCGAAACCCTGAGCCTCTGAAGCGGAGCGCGCAACCTTAACCACTGGGTCACTGGCCGGCCCCTGTAATTTAGGTTTCATGACCACTTATAAATACTTGCAGTTTACCAGTGTATATACACTGGTTCTCAATTTTCACTCCCCCAGTGTTGTCAAAACATAGACTTAAGGAAAATTTAGAATGGCAAGAGACCCTTAGAAATCTAGCCCAAACTTTGCATTTTAAAGTTTTGCATAGATTAAAGATGTGACTTGCCCAAAGTCACACAGTTAATTAGTGACATAACAATGACAAACACGTATATCTTTACTCTCAGTTTAGTAGCCTCTCCACTGTGCCCTACCCTCTACTGCCCCAGTTAAGCACTATGCTAACGAAATGGGACTGAAACCACAAACCGTTTCCCTCAAAGGGCTGATACCCCCTATCCCAGAAAGCTGGCTGGCAAATCCTGTTGCTTTCACATACTAATCCTCCAAGCCCTAGCTCCAATATCACCTCTCCTCCAGGAAGACTTCTTCAGACCTCACAGGGAGTCAGTCACTTTTAACAACATAATAATAATTTTCTCTCTTTATGCCTTACTCTACCTCTGTAGTCTTTGAAATCTTCATAGCCAAGGGCCATGTTTCACGCATGTCTCTATAACCAAGAATTGTATTCCTCTGGGTGTTGTAACAAATTACCACAAACCTGGTGGCTTAAAATAACAGAATTTTATTCTCTCACAGTTCTGAAGGCCAGAAGTCTGAACTCAGTTTCACTGGGCCAAAATCGAGGTGTTAGCTAGGCCCTACTCCCTGCAGAGGCTGTAGGATAGAATCCGTTCCTTGCTGCTTCTAGCTTCTTGTGGTAGCCAGCATCACTTGGCTTGTGTTCACGCCACTCCAATCTCTGCCTCCATGGTCACATTGTATTCTCCTCTTCTGTTTGTGTCTAATCTCCCTTCACCTTCTGCTTTTCAAGGATATGTGTGATTGCATGTGGAACACTATCTCAACATATTCACTTAATCACATCTACAAAACCTGTTTTTTCCCCCATATAAAGTGATACTCAGAGGTTCCAGAAATTAAGACATGGAAAATATCTTGGGGGAGGTCATTATTCAGCTTATTGCAACCCCACTTCATAGAACAGGATTTGGCTCATAGCACAGTCTGTATTTGTATACTTCTTTGACTAATTAGCGCATATATAAATATATATATATATATATATATTTTTTTTTTTTGGTGTGGAAGATTGGCCCTGAGCAAACAGCCATTGCCAATCTTCCTTTTTTTGCTGAGGAAGATTGTCCCTCAGCTAACATCTGTGCCCATCCTCCTCCATTTTTTTTTGTTTTTGTATGTGGGATACCACCATAGCAGGGCTTGATGAGCAATGCATAAGTCCACACCCGGGATCCAAACCTGAGAACCCCAGGCCGCTGAAGCAGAGCTTGAGAACTTAACTACTACACCACTAGGCCAGCCCCTACTTAGCATATTTTTAAACCACAGTTTGCAGGGTCAAGCTACTCCTTTGGCCTTGCAAGTCTAGGGAAACCATTTGCACTCAAGATGAGAAGCAGTCACATTCAGCTCTCAAATACCTAGATGATGAATTGATTTCACAGCTCAAACAAAATTAACTTTGGTTAAATAACTGTGGAATAAGAAATGTTTATTTTCTGCAGGTTATAAAAGCATTGCTTGTATATTGTAGGATATCAAGGGGGAAAAAGAAGAGAAAATAAAAAATAAAAATCACCTGTAATTTCTTCACCTATAGATAATCACTGTTAACATTATGTTTATTTCTAGTATATTATACACACACACACACACACACACATATGCATATGTGCATGCTTAAATACTTTTTACACTTGCTATATGTGTTCTTAATATTCTAAATTATTATTGTACATACAGTAATATACATATATATCATATTTTATTAGATGGTTTAAATCATATTATGCGGAACATTTTTGTAGCCTATTTTTATTCAGTAGGCATTATATCATTAACATTTTCCCTTGTCATTAAAAAGCCTTTGTAAACATCATTTTAATAGCCATCATGTGGATGTACCATAATTTACTTTACCATTCCCTTGATGTTATGCAATTGGGCTGTTGGTAAAGACTTCTTTCAGCACTGAATTATAATACAATGAAAGGCACCTATCAAGGTCAGCTCAGTACTGGTGAAAGTTGATGAATCTATTTTTAAAGACTAGGAAATGTATGCTTCCATCTAGCCACATTTAACAGAGAATATTGAAGTACTCACGTTTAGACTATGTATTAAGGTGGCTTTGTCACCCTATCCCATAGCTCAGTTACCTATGGTCCAGTGATCTGCAGCACAGGTTTGTCAAGAGCCCGAGAATATGGGATGAGGAAAGATGTGTGGCAAGTGGGGAAGAGTTTAATGAGGGACAACCTGCAATACTTCCCTGTGGGATAAAGCCCAATCCAGTTCCTCATGTGAGTCAGTCAAAGTGTGGGACACCGAGGGTGCAAGGAAAGTCGATGTGGAAGTCGCCACTGAGTGGCTTAGTTACCACCAGTGAGCTGGGAAGATGCAGAAGTTTGGAGAGCTGGAGGGAGAGTAGAAAGAATGAGTGGGGTTAAGATTTTTATACCTGAAGGGCCAGAGTAACTCTGTCAGACAGGGAGATATGGTTTGTGCTTTCTTTTATCCATATTGATTTCCAATACCTTGTGCCTTTTCCCAAGTCTTACAGGGACTAAGGATCACTTTTCATAATTCAGTATGTAAGAGCCTACTATATGCTAGGCTTCTTGCAAGTGATTGTATATACATCATCTCTATTCATCCTCACATCAACCCTATGGCGTAGTATTATTATCCCCATGATAAATAAAGATAACTGATGCTCAGCAAGGTTAAGCACATACTCAAGATCGTACAAGATGTGCTGGTTCCGGAAGTTGTATTCTTAAGTTCTATCCTCTACTTTCATTCCCGACCTAGATCTCACGTCTCAAGATATTCAGGTTCTGTGACTCTGGGTGGTACCTAAACCTAGCGCTTCATAAATGTGTGTCTTGGGGTACACAGAAAGAGCAGGAGCTGAATGTGCATATGATCTCCCTACTGGAAAAACAACTCAAAGCCTACGACTCACTCCTGGTGAGTTAGTTTTCTCATGGACACTCAGGGTCATTTGCTTTCAATCTCCTCAGTGCTTACTTAGGATCTTTAAATACATACAACAGTCACAATGAGTGTTATTGCTAGCAGAATTCAGTAATTATTCGAAAAGAAAATAAAATTTAAGAGACATAAAATTGGAGATAAAGGTGTCTTTAAATAGTATAACTCAATACTTGAAGGAAGGGGAATGATTTCTGAATTTCAGAGCATTAACAAACACACTTGCTCATACTAAGCCGGGAAAGATTTTTTGCTTTAAAGTTTAAATGATTTTTCTTTTCTTCACAACCATTGGCCACCCACTTTTAACATTATATTTAATACCAACTGCAATGACATCGATTGTTCATTTTATTGAACTATATATCACTGAGGAGGAGGAATCTGATTTAATTTCTTTTGTTCATGTGAACCAGTTTTGCCTAGACATCCTAAAACTTAACTAAATTTTTATATTTTCTCCGTACTTAACTTGTTTTCCCATAATTCTTTCCATATACATGTGATTTTAGCTCTGTTCTATATGATCCCCCATCATAGTTTAACAAAGACCTCTTATTTTTGCCTGGTTAAAATTGTAGACTCGTTAAAAACTAGGATCAAGTTGATGCTGCTTTTTCTGCCCTTTTTACCATTCATGTTCTCTGATTATATTACAGTGTTGGGATTGTAAAATATCAGATTTTTAAAAGTGCTTCCATGTTCATTGAATGCAAAGTGTCTTTTACTACTAGGAACACCTTCTAACAGTACCACAAAATGGTTCACAAACATTCTTTTGAACATTTTCATTGACAGGAAACTCATTCAATCTTGAGGTGGTCAGTTCCATCTTTGGGTACTTACAATGGTTAGCAAAGCCCTTCTTTTCCTTATTTTGACCAAAGTTCATCTCCCCAAGGCTTCCTTTAACTAGTCCTAGTTTTATCAGATGAGGCCACAGAGAAAAGTCTAATTCCTCTTTCACAGGTTTGAAAATACTATAATTGTAGTATTATAACACTCTGGTACTGATACAGAGTCATTAATAATGATAGCTAATTCTTAGATTGTGCTTACTGTATGCCAAGAACTGTTCTAAATGTTTTACATATATTAACACATTGTAATACTCACAAAAACCCTATGTAGTAGATTCCTTTATTATCCTCATTTTACTCAGAGGAAATTGACACATAGAGAGAGTCAACAAATTGCAAAAGGTCATGCAATTAGTGATGGTGGAGACAAGATTCAAACTCAGGCTCTCTGGCTGAGGCCACTGGACTATATATATGGAACTTGATTTATATTATGTTACGTTATGTTATGTTGCATTACAATATGTATATTACATTGTGTTATATTATCATGCATTCTAAATGGATTAAGAAGTTATATGTAAAGTATCAAGTCATTAAAGAACTTAGGAAAACATAGGTAAATGTATATTTCTGATCTCCCTCCACCAGTATGGTTCTCAGAATGCAGGCTAGATCCTAAGGGGGAAGATTAGAATACTTATTTCTGGATAAACGACTTAAAGGTACAGTACGAATACATGGGCATCTGCCACACTGAAGTCCACCAGTCAACAGCAACTGTATTTGCTCAAAACGTCCAAATGTATTTTCACTGTTTCACTCTTAAATATGTAGACAGCCAAGGGACAACAGACATTTGAGAAAATTCTCCAAAGGAAAGATAGAGACCCTAATAAATAAACAAGAAAAAACTAAGAAGAAACAGAAATAATTTAAGGAGCAAAATTTATCATTAATAATCATTAATCTCAGAAAAATAAGATGAAATATTAAATCCATAAAATAGGACAGGATAATATTAAAAAAGAAACATCCCCCAAATAAGAAAATGGTCTTAGAAAATAAAAATATGATTCCAAGAATTTTTTTAAATATCATTACAAACTGAGTAATAAGAATCAGTATATAGCGCAGAAAGTGAAACTTAAAGATCAGAAACATAGTAGACAAAAAAATAAGCAAATTAAAGAATTAATTTAAGATATCCAAATTATAATGAGTTGCAGAGAGAGAGAGGAAGGGAGGAGGATGGAAGGAAGAAAGGAAAGAAGCAAAGAAGGTAGGAAGGAAGGGAAAAGAGGGAGGAAGGGGAGGAAGAGAGAAAAGAAGGAAGAAAGAAGAGACAGAGAAGACATATTTTTAAATGATTCCTAGAATACAATAACGATTCCTAGAACTGAAGGACAAGAGATTATAATTTGTAAGGTTCTGCCATTTCCCTATCACATTAAATGATATACGCACCATACAAAGGCATATCATGAAATTTCAGAATTCCAGGGATGAAGAGAAAGGTCTGAAAGTTTACAGAGAGTTTAGAACAATAGGTCACATTCAAAGAATCTGGAGTTATAGTCCATCAAACTTCAACGGCATTATTGGAAGCTAATTTGATAATGAAACAATGTCTTAGAAATGAGAGAAAATGATATTCAACTTAGAATTTTATGTCAAGAAAAAAGTATCAATCAACAGTGTGTGGAAAATATATTTTCAGATAAGCAGTGCCTACAAATTTATCTTCTTTGCACTTTTAAAAATAAAGCTATGGAAAATTTGCTACATCAAAATAAGAGAGGAAGCCAAGAAAGAGAAAAAGATGGGATCCAGCAAACAAAGGATCCAACACAGGACGTTCCCAGCATGATCACACTTCGTATGTCAATCAGTGTGATCTCCTTAAATATAAATCAGGTCACATTTCTCCCATGATTATCACACTGTGATGTCTTCCCATCACACTTACAAGATAAAAATTCTTTTTCTTTTGGCCTATTTCTCCAACTTCAGCTTGTAATACTCGCCTTCTGTCTGTCAATGCTGCAGCCACATTGACCTTTCATTATCTCCTTGAGTATATCCAATGGCTTCCAGCACTAGGTTTTGCGATCTATTTTCTATTCCCTGGAATGCTTTTCCCTCTGATCTCCACATAGCTGGATCCTTTTTTTTAATACAACTTCAGTAGCAAATACCATGTCCTTCAACTTCCTGTCTGTTTATTTACAATTGTACTGCCATCACTCTTTATTGCCTTTACACTGCTACGCTTTTCTTCACAATACTCTACATTATTTTATTTAATAATTCATTGTTTTTCTTTGCTTCTATAATGTAAGCTCCCTGAGGGTAGGAGCTCTGCCTGTTTTATTTCTTTGTAAACTTCCATCGCCCAATAAGTCCCTGGCACATGGAAGATGCTCCTTAAAATATCTGTGGCATGAAGCAAATTTACCAAGATGTTAATAATGTTGTTTTGAAGCACGAAGTTATGGATGACGTTTCAAAATACCTTTTAATACATTTTAGTATTTTCTAAAATTTCTGTAATCATTTAACACTTCCATAATTTAAAAAGTAACAATACTCTAATGTTCTAGACTAGAAAAAATTCAGTGGAAATTGTCCTCAGAAATAACATCTATTGGGTTGTGACAGTTTATGCCCGCCTAAATGTTATGGAAGTTAAACATCCTTCTAAAATGACACTTCCATGAGGATTTGCGATGGTAATCTGGTCCCTTCCACTCTCTACTGGATTTCCAGTAACGTGATTTTAGGAATATAAAAACACAGCAGGAGAATCTGCGTCTGAGTTGGAAACTGCTCTGTCCCCTCCCCAGCTTTCCACATTTCAGCGTTTGGCATCATCCTATTACTCAAGCCCTCAAATCCAGTCTTGGCCCCTCCCTCTCTCTCACTCCCCATACTTTTGGCCCAGTGTTAAGCATATAGTTCCTGGCACAGGGTAAGGCCTCAGTAAAGGTTATGTCACAGAAGTGTTTAAGACATAGCTTTTGATTAATCTCCTTTTCTCCACTTTTTTCCAGGAAAAAAAGCAACTAATCAAATTTCCAAAACATAAATTATCAGCAAATGAATTGTATATGCACAAGTATGTGAAAGGTAATATGTAAAGCTAATTTAAACATTTTTAATTGAGATGTAATTGACATATAACATTGTGTAGGTTTAAGGTGTGCAATGCGTTGGTTTGATACATTTATATGTTGCAATACAATTACACAGTAGTGTTAGCTAACACCACTATCAAGTCACATGATTTCATTTTTGTGGTGAGAACAATTAAGACCTCTTAGCAACTTTGAGATTTATAATACAGTATTGTTAACTATAATTGCCAGGCTGTGCATTAGATCTCCAGAACTTATTTATCTAGTAGTTGCACGTTTATACCCTTAAACAACATCTCCCCAATTCCCCTACTCCCCAGCTCCTGGTAATTACAATTTTACTCTGTTTTCACAAGTTTGGCTCTTTTAGATTCCACATATAAGAGAGATCATACAGTATTTGTCTTTCTCTGTCTGACATGTCATTTAGCATAATGCCCTCAAGGTCCATCCACGTTGCCACAAATGGCAAGATTTTCTTCTTTCTCATGGCAGAATAATATTACAGTGTGTGTGTATGACATCTTCTTTATCCATTCATCCGTTGACAGACACTTAGGTTGTTATCATATCTTGGCTGCATGTAATGCTGCAATGGACATGGCTGTGCAGATGTCTCTTTGAGATACTGAGGAAAAGTTATTTTACTATGTGCTTTACAATCCCTTACCCTCATCTCCATTAAAGCAGCATAGCTGCTCTATAAGTCAGTGTTACAACCTGATGGACCCCTTTCTTCCTGATGGCCAGGGACTCTTATGTATAAGTAACAGAAAGTGTCATAACCATGGACTGCACAAAGAGCAGCTCCTTTGCTCTTTTCCTATCAGACTGGTCCACTAAGAGACAGTGCACAAGAAACTAAGACTTTCTCATCTAAAACAACACCGGGATATAATATATTTTGATATCTAGATATATCAGATAGATATAGAGAAAGACACAACAATGGAAATAAAGTGACTTTCCCCTCTGGCCATAGATAGAGAGAAGAGGGCAAACTCTGTGTTCAGTGAATCCAGCGAGGAGGCAGCCAAGGTAGGACCTGGCCCAGTTCGGAGCCTGATTTTCTGAAGCCTATCCTTAGTGGGAGAAGGCTGTAGAAACTTGCTGTCCAATAGAACTCTCTGCAATGAGAATAATGTTCTGTATCTATGCTACACAGTGTGGTAGCCCCTAGTCACACATGGCTATTGACAACTTGAAATGTGTCTTGCATGACTGAGGAACTGAATTTTTAATTTTATTTCAATCTAGTGTCAGGAATACAAAACAAAAGCAAAACTAAGAAAATAACCTCTCTACTCGCAAGGTGTGAGTAGGGAGGCTTCTCCTCATAAGTCTGAATGTACTCTGGGAATGATCTGGGTGACTGAGGAAGGCAGGCCCTTAAGAGAGGCAATGATGGCACTGAGGAAAGGTCCCCAGACAAGGAGTCCCTGCTCAGTCCTGCCAGTCCCAAAACTGCATGAGCTGAGCGATCTCTTTCTTCTTTGGACCCTGTTTCCTCTCATGCTAAATGAGTGGGGTTGAATTATTTTTTAATGGTGAATTCAGAAGAGATCAAACGCAATCACTATCATAAGAGAAGCATAGCAATCCATTCTTTGGGGAAGGGTGAAAAACCAATGCAGTAGAGAAAACAGTCTGGGAGTAGCTAGAAAAAAGACTGCAGCAGAAACACTCATGTGAAATCCAGTGATGTTGCAAACAATGGTCATTATAGTTATAGCAGCCACTCTTTGAAAGCTTATTGTGGGTTAAATTTTGTTCTAGGGGTTAGATATGCTTTGATCTGATTTAAACCTCACAACATCTCTAAGAGCTGAAGTATTATCATTGTCTCCATTTTACCGCAAAGAAAGCTGAGGCTCAGATACATCAGGTTACTTGCCCAAGGCCATATAGTCAAGAAGTGGGGAAACTGAGATTTGGTCACATGATTGTTTTTCTACTATGATATTGCTGTACCTAATAGCTGCTATTTACGATGCTTACAACATACCAGGTAATATAGTAGTGTATTTCTATATATTACCTTATTTACAACAGCACTGACAACAGTTTTCTAGAAACTAACCCAAGCACTCCCCAACTCCATGCTTTGAGTGCCCCTGACCTGTAGAATGGACTCTTGCTCAGATTGCTTTGGAGTGGGGAACACAGTCCTTAGAAGGGTCTACATCTTTTGGATTGGGGGCCTTTCTCTGCACTTTCCAAACTTTCCATTTTTCACTTTAACCTCACTCAATTCCACTTATTTGAATTCACCCTTCAGTCTCATCTTGACAAAAGCCTTGACTTGCAGTGATTCAGAGCACTTCACACTGCATAAAAAAGCAATTTGTAAAATGTCATAAAATATTCTCCTGGGGCAATGATTTTTAATATTAAACATCATCTGAGATTCTGCACAGCACAGAAAAAGTGGACAGATGGTACAGCCATCACTTAACTGAAGCAAAATGACTATGTCTACAATTTATAAGGCATTGCAAGCCCCAACTGAGAGAGAATGAGAGTACCACCTACACATTACTTTGCTTCCTAATACCTGATATGAAACAGAAGACCAGGTAAAGCAATAGGACACATCAACCTGATTTTCCTCAAATTTCTCTGGGAGAGCACCCACTTAGTCCTGATTCCAAAGAAGAAACATCAAGGCAAAGCTAGAACTCTCAGCAAACTGTGGCAAAGGTGGTGAGATTTTTACAGTAGAAAGTGGCATCCTTCTTTCTGAAAGTCAAATTGAATAATAAATCTTAAGCTGTGGTGGCAAAGGGCAGACTGAGACTGAATATTCTGAATACTCTGTATGTAATGCTCATCCTTTTGATTTCACTTAATTTGGGGACAGGGAAATTTGAAATATTATGATAATTTATTCTCTCTCTCTCCTCCCCTCTCAATGTAGAATTAGAGTGCTACCCAGAGATAGGCCATATTTTCCTTACCCACCAACATCACTAACAAATGTCCCCTGGCTGGAAGCTCATTCTCAACCAGTGCTCCCAATCTATGAGTAAAGCACAAACAACTGACAAACTTGCCTAATAAAAAGTTGACATTAAATTTGCCATAGTCTTTACAACTATTCTTCGGCATGTTTCCATATGTACACTTTACTGAGGAGTTTCACTTTTAAATTCACACTATTTTCGCTCCACAGTGGTTTACATTTGTCAACTTCCTGCTTACATCCCAGATATTTATTGAGCATCTATCATGTGCAAAGTACAGCCTTAGTGGATTTGAGGAATATCAAGAGGAAAAGCCTCAGAGTCTTCTCTAAAAAGTATAGAGTCTATGAAAATGCTGAGATCCATCATTATGATTGTCTCTGAGAGGATAAACAGCCTCTTTTATGTCCAGCCACCACCACTGCACACATAGCCACCAATATTTCAAATTCTGTCTAGATTTGGATGGGAAGTGGAGGTGAGGACTTCCAATATAACTGCACATCAGAGAACTGTAGCAAAAGAACATGCCTAACTAGAGAAAAAATTGGATCATCTCCCACCTCTACCCCACTGTCGCCTAGAGACAAGATCTTCATATGAGCTCTAGTGATGCTGTGGGGTTTGTTCCAAATGGAATATTTTTGTAACTTTAGTAATCAAAGATATTATAATTGTACTTTTTAGATTAATTTGAACCATAAAATAGTTATGGAAAATGACTTTCTGAGAATTTTCATAAAAACCTTTTTTGGGGAAACACCCTTCATAATTATCATTCTAATGAATGGAGGGAAACACATACAAGTAATTCTATGTCACATGGTCTGTGTTCACACATACCTGAAAAGTTTGGGTGAGTTAGGGTATTCATTCAGCAAAACTAGCTGAACAAAAAGCAAAGTCCTGAGAACAGTATTATGAGTAAATGTGCATTGCACAGGGAAAAGTGGAGAAATAATGATAAATTAAACACAAGGTAAGCTTAGATTTTGGTATTACAACCTACCCACCACTGAGAAATATCTTCATTGTGAAATTATATTATGATTTCTGAAAATATACCAGCTAAACCAACACACCACACATTTCTCACCAATACCATTCTCCCAGAAGTTCTTTCCCTAGGAAACTGTAATATTTGGAATTTCTGAGTACAATTTAGAGCTGTGTTACTTCTTTTGGTCAAATGCACAAGTCTCTAAGATCAAAGAGCAGAGGATTAATATTCTAAATATAGAGAGAGATTATCAAAATCAATAAAGACCCAAGTAGATAAGCAAGGGAAATTAAACAATTTCACAAAAACAAACAAATACCAAACAAATATATCATGACCCAAAGAATCAGCAAGATACATTAAAACAAAGATGAGATACAAGTTATGATCTATTGATTTAGATGCTAATCCCCAGTACTGGTAAGAGCTTTGAGAAGGGTAAGGGGCAGAGAAGCCAGTACTCTTTTACATTACTTTTGGAAAGCAATTTGGAAATAAATATGAAGAATCGCAAAGCTCTTCATTGCTTTTGACCCAGTAATTCTATTTCTGGAAATCTATCCTAAGGAATTAAAAAAAGATATGCACATAAAGATCATGTAAAACATCTCAGAATTATAAAAACCTAAATGTTGGATCTCATCAAGATGGTAGTGTAAGCAGTCTCTTAACTCATCTCCTCCCACAAACACAACCAGGTTACAACTATTTTTGGAAAAATTACCCTGGATTGAAAACTGAAAACTGGATAAAAAGAACCCCCACAACAAGGGAGAGTCCTGACTAAAGCAGAAGAGGCAGAAATTCCTGCTGGAGAGAAAAAAAGCCACTTTCAGGAGCAGCAGAATTTCTTAGCTGGCCAGGCAGGAGCCACGCTAAGGTACACAGCCCTCCCTGGAGGAGTGAGGTCTGGAGCAGGTGCTGATACTGCTATAAGCAGCCTTCAGACTCAGCACAACTGAGACGAGGGTCTTACTATCTGGCTTCACTTGCTATTAACTGTAGTGTGGATACCCCCAGAAAAGCTATCAGCCAAAAGCTGAAAAGACCCATGTCTTAAAGGGCCCACGCACAAACTCACCTGTCTCAGCAACCTAAAATCTCCAGAGAGAAGGCTGACAGTCCTTTGGTGAAAAGATACTCACCTGGCAGGGTCTGGGGGCATCTCAGTGAGAGGAGGGATCTCTCTGAAGACTGAGAAATTGGTGGGGGCCATTGTTCTGACCTGGTCCAAGCATGCTGACACAGACCCCGGCGGATGCCATTGATGTTCTTCCCTTGGCCTGTTAGCCCAGTGGTCTGCCACACACACTACAGCACAGATTTACTCCAGTTCAGCCAGGGCAGGCAGCCTGCCCTAGGGACTGGCCCCACCCAACAGCAAGCCTGCTACTTGCTGCAGCAAGACTACTGTCCAAGAGTTCCCTTAGACCATTCTTATTCTGCCTAATTCTTTTTCCTTTTCTTTTGCTTGTAGCAAGACTACTACAGCAAGTCAGGCTACTTGTCAGCCTGCATTGACTGGGTGCCTTGATTCTCTACAGGCAGGTGAGTGTGTCCACCTCTGTAGGGCAGGGCCTATGTGAGGATGCGGTGAACTGTGGGGGGCTTTGGTGGAGAGGTGGGGGCCTCTGCAGTGGGGGCTCAGGGTATGCTCCAGGGAGTAGGGAAGTGTGCCTGGACCAGGACTGTGTTGACAGTGTATGTGGTACTGTACGGGGTGAGGTTTATCACTGGCAGAAGACCTGTGCCTCACAAATAGCCATAAAAAGGATAAGCCCCACCTTCCAAAGCCTGAAATAATTGAGTGCTCCTGTGCCTAGGGCAAGCCCCAATCAGCTGCACCCCTAAGAGAACTGACAACAGCCTTGTAGGCCTGAGGCCTATAGCAACTGTAAGCCCCTGAGCCTAGCAACCAGCTACACTGGGTACCTACCCAATTAACAGGAAAACTGCCACAGAAGTGTGCTGTTAGACCTTGTAGCCAATGTTTCTGAGGCTCCCCAAACCAGATTCACAAACAGCTGGCCAGGGAAGGAAAGACTAGACTCCCTGGGAACCTGAAGTAAGAGCAACCCTGCCACAGTAGAAGAAGGCAAGTAGCCCACAAAGGGGTCACTCCTGGATCATTTGGACTGGTGATGAGAGGGAAGCACACTGCTGGGCCTCAAAAGGCATCCCTTACATAAAGCCACTTCTGCAAGATCAGGAGACACAGCTGACTCACCTAATACATAGATATAAGCACAGAGAAAGAGTCATAATGAGGAGACAAAGGAATACATTCCAAGCAAGGGAAGAGGACAAAACCCCAGAAAAATGACTAAATGAAACAGAAATAAGTGAGCTACATGACAAAGAGTTCAAATAAAATCTCATAAGGATGCTCACAGATATTGGGACAAGACTGGATGAACACAGTGAGCTCATCAACAAAGAACTGGAAAATATAAAAAAGAACCAATCAGAAGTGAAGAATACAATACTGGGGAGGACAAATTCACGAGAGGGACTCAACAGCAGAGTGGAGGATACAGAAGAACATACCAGGAAGCTAGATGAAAGACTAGAGGAAATCACCCAAGCTGAACAGAAAAAAGAATTAGACAGAATGAGAATGGTCTAAGAAAACTCTTGGACAATATCAAGCACACTAACATTCGTATTATAGGTGTCCCAGAAGGAGAAGAGAGAGACAAAGGGGCAGAAAATTTATTTGAAGAAATAATAGATGAAAATTTTCCTAACCTAAGAAAGGAAACAGACATCCAAGTACAGAAAGCACAGAGAGCTCCAAACAAGATAAGTACAATGAGGCCCACACCAAGAGATGTTATAATGAAAATGTCCAAAATTAAAGATAAAGAGAGAATCCTAAAAGCAGCAAGAGAAAGGCAACAAGTGACATACAAAGGAAAGCCCATAAGGCTATCCACCAACTTCTCAGCCAAAACCCTACAGGTGAGAAGAGAACGGCATGATGTATTTAAAGTGCTCAAAGGAAAAAACCTACAGCCAAGAATACTCTATCCATCAAGGTTGTCATTCAGAATGGAAGGAGAGATAAAGAGCTTCCCAGACAATCAAAAATTAAAGGAATTTATCACCAAGAAACCAGTGCTACAAGAAATACTGAAGGGACTTATTTAAGTAGGAAAGCAATGACCACAAATAGGGATAAAACAAAATTATTGAAAAAAGCCCCCCAAAAACCCAGGCAATAAAATCACTGTAAAGATAAAAGTATAGTAAAGGTAGCAGATCAACCAGCTGTGAAGATAAAATGAAGATTAAAAGACAAAAGTACTAAAATTACCTATTTCTGTGATAAGAGGGTAATGGATAGACACACACAAAACAAGAGACTAGATGTGATTTCAAAAACATAAAATGTGGGAGGAGGGGAGTGAGAAAGCACAGCTTTTAGAAATAGATCATGCTAAAGAGTCCATCAACTCAATACAGACTGTTATATACATAGAATATTAAATAGGATCCTCATGGTAATCACAAATAAGAAACATATAATAAGTAAGCAAATAAGTAAGACAAAAGAAATCAAACATATTATTAAAGAAAGCCATCAAACCACAAGGGAAAATCAAGAGCAAGAACAAGAGAAAAAGAAAGGAACAGAGAAGAATTACTAAAACAACCAGAAAAAAAAGTAACAAAATGGCAATAAATACATATTTATCAATAGCTACTTTAAATGTCAATGGACTAAATGCTCCAATCAAAAGGCATAGAGTGGCCAATTGGATAAATAAACAAGACAGATATATGTGCTACATACAAGAGACACACTTCAGACCAAAAGACTCTCAGAAACTGAAAGTGAAAGGATGGAAAAAGATATTCCATGCAAATGGCAAAGAAAAGAAAGCAGGGGTAGCAATACTTATATCAGACAAAATAGGCTTTAAAACAAAAACTATAATAAGAGACAAAGAAGGGCACTACATAATGATAAGGGGGACAACTCAACAAGAAGATATAACACTTGTAAATATCTATGCACCCAACATAGGAGCACCTAAGTATATGAAGCAATTATTAACAGACATAAAAGGAGAAATAGACAGTCACACAACAATAGTAGGGGACTTTAACACTCCACTTACACCAATGGATAGGTCATCCAAACAGAAGATCAATAAGGAAACACTGGCCCTAAACGACACATTTGACCAGATGGACGTAGTGGATAAACATAGGACATTTCATCCAAAAACAACAGAATACACATTCTTTTCAAGTTCTCATGGAACATTCTCCAGGATTGGTCACATATTAGGCCAAAAAACAAGTCTCAATAACTTTAAGAAGATCAAAATAATACCATGCATCTTTTCTGAACACAAAGGTATGAAACTAGACATCAACTCCAGGAAGAAAACCAGAAAAGCCACAAAAATGTGGAGATTAAACAAAATGCTGCTGAATAACGATTGGGTCAGTGAAGAAATCAAAGGAGAAATCAAAATATTCCTGGAGACAAATGAAAATGAAAATAAGACTTGCCAAAATCTATGGGATACAGCAAAAGCAGGTCTCAGAGGGAAGTTTATAGAAGTTCAGGCCTACCTCAACAAAGAAGAAAATTCCCAAATAAACAATCTAGCAGTGCATCTAAAGGGACTGGAAAATGTAGAACAAACAATGCCCCAAATCTGCAGAAGGAAGGAAGTAATAAAAATCAGAGCAGAAATAAATGCAATAGAGACTAAAAAACAATAGAAAAAATTAATGAAACCAAGAGCTGGTTCTTTGAAAAGATAAACAAAATTGACAAAACCTTAGCTCCAGTGACCAAGAAAAAAACAGTGAAGGTTCAATAAATCAGAAACGAAAGAGGAGAAATTACAACAAACACCTCAGAAATACAAAAGTTAATAAGAGAATATATGAAAAGCTATACAGCAACAAATTGGATAATCTATAAAAAATGGATAAATTCTTAGAAACATACAACCTTCCAAAACAGGACGAAGAAGAAATAGAGATTTTGAATAGACCAATCACCAGTAAAGAGATAGAAACAACAATCATAAACCTCCCAAAAAATAAAAGTCCAGGACCAGATGGCTTCCCTGGTGAATTCTACCAAACATTCAAAGAAGACTTAATACCTATCCTTCTCAAACTCTTCAAAAAAATTGAACATGAGGGGAGACTTCCTAAGTCCTTCCACGAAGCCAACATTATCCTGATACCATAACCAGACAAGGACAACACAAAAAAGGAAAATTATAGGTCAATATCACTGATGAACATCGATGCAAAAATCCTCAACAAAATACTAGCAAACGGAATACAACAATACATTAAAAAGATCATACATCATGATCAAGTGGGTTTCATTCCGGGGATGCAGGGATGGTTCAACATCCACAAATCTATCAACATGATACATCACATTAACAAAATGAACAATAAAAATCACATGATCATCTCAATAGATGCAGAGAAAGCATTTGACAAGATACAGTATCCATTTATGATAAAAACTCTAAATAAAATGGGTATAGAAGGAAAATACCTCAACACAATAAAGGCCATATATGACAAACTCAGAGCAAATATCATTCTCAATGGAGAAAAACTGAAAGCTATCCCTCTAAGAACAGGAACCAGATAGGGATGCCCACTGTCACCACTCTTATTTAGCATAGTGTTGGAAGTCCTAGCCAGAGCAATCAGGCAAGAAAAAGAATTAAAAGGGACCCATATTGGAAATGAAGAAGTGAAACTGTCCCTCTTTGCAGACACCATGATTTCATATATAGAAAATTCTAAAAGTTCCACTAAAAAACTTTTAGAAATAATAAGTGAATACAGTCAAGTTGCAGGATACAAAATCAACATACAAAAATCAGTTGCGTTTCTATACACCAACAACGAAATAGCAGAAAGAGAAATTAAGAATACAATCCCATTTACAATTGCAACAAAAAGAATAAAATACCTAGGAATAAACTTAACCAAAGAGGTGAAAGATCTGTACACCGAATACTGTAAAACATTGCTGAAATAAATTGAAGAAGACACAAACAAATGGAAAGATAGTACATGCTCTTGGATTAGAAGAATTAACCTGGTTAAAATGTCCATACTTCCTAAAGCAGTCTATAGATTCAACGCAATCCCCATCAAAGTTCCAACTACATTTTTCACAGAAATAGAACGAAGAATCCTAAAATTTATATGGAACAAGAAAAGACTCCAAATATGCAAAGGATTCCTTGAGAAAAAAGAACAAAGTTAGAAGTATCACACTCCCTGATTTCAAGATATACTACAAAACCATAGTAACCAAAACAGCATTGTACTGGCACAAAAACAGACACACAGATCAATGGAACAGAATCGACAGTCCAGAAATAAACCCACACAGCTATGGACAGCTAATATTCGACAAGGGAGCCAAGAGCATACAATGGAGACAGGAGAGTCTCTTCAATAAATGGTGTTGGGAAAACTGGACAGCCACATGCAAAAGAATGAAAGTAGACCATTACCTTATGCCATGCACAAAAACGAACTCAAAATGGATTAAAGACTTCAATGTAAGACCTGAAACCACGAAACTTCTAGAAGAAAACATAGGCAGTATGCTCTTTGACATCAGTCTTAGCAGGATATTTTCAAGTATCGTGTCTGACTAGGCAAAGGAAACAGAAGAAAAAATGAACAAATGGGACTACATCAAACTAAAAAGCTTCTGCACAGCAAAGGAAACTATTAAGAAAACAAAAAGACGACCTCACAACTCAGAGAAAATATTTGCAAACCATATATCAGATAAGGGGTTAGTATCCAAAATATACAAAGAACTCATACAGCTCAACAACAACAAAAAAACAACAACCCAATTAAAAAAATGGGCAAAAGATCTGAACAGAGATTTCTCCAAAGAAGATATGCGGATGGCCAACAGGCATACGAAAAGATGCTCAACATCATTAGCTATCAGGAAAATGCAAATCAAAACTACAATGAGGTATCACCTCAATCCAGTCAGAATGGCTATAATTAACAAGACAGGAAACAACAAGTGTTGGAGAGGATGTGGAGAGAAGGGAACCCTCGTGCACTGCTGGTGGGACTGCAAACTGGTGCAGCCACTGTGGAAAGCAGTATGGAGTATCCTCAGAAAATTAAGGATAGATCTACCATATGATCCAGCTATTCCACTGCTGGGTGTTTATCCAAAGAACTTGAAAACACAAATGCATAAAGGTACATGCACCCCTATGCTCATTGCAGCACTATTCACAATAGCCAAGACTTGGAAGCAACCTAGGTGCCCATCAAGGGACGAATGGATAAAGAAGATGTGGTATATATACACAATGGAATACTACTCAGCCATAATAAATGATGAAATCCAGCCATTTGTGGCAGTATGGATGGACCTTGAGGGTATGATGCTGAGTGAAAGAAGTCAGAGGGAGAAAGTCAAATACCATATGATCTCACTCATAAGTAGAAAATAAAAACAGCAACAAACAAAGACATAGCAACAGAGATTGGATTGGTGGTTACCATAGAGGAAAGGGGGAGGGGGGAGGGCAAAAGCGGTAATTAGGCTCACATGTGAGGTGATGGACTATAATTAGTTTTTGGGTGGTGAACATGATGTAATCTACACAGAATTCAAAATATATTACGATGTACATCTGAAAGCTATATAATGTTATAATCCAATGTTACCGCAATAAAATTAAAAAGAAAAACCTAAATGTTTAACAGCAGAGAATGGCCAATCAAATACTATACAACCTTTGAAAGCAATGATTTTTAAAAGTATAGCAACATGAAGGAGTGCTTGTGATACAACACTACTAAGAATTTCCATGTGGGGCCAGCCCAGTGGCACAACGGTTAAGTGCACACGTTCTGCTTCGGCAGCCCGGGGTTCGCCATTTTGAATCCTGGGTGCGGACATGGCACCGCTTGGCAAGCCACGCTGTCACAGGCATCCCACATATAAAGTAGAGGAAGATGGGCACGGATGTTAGCTCAGGGACAGTCTTCCTCATCGACAAGAGGAGAATTGGCAGCAGATGTTAGCTCAGGGCTGATCTTCCTCAAAAAAAAAAAAAAAGAATTTCCACGTGGCTGGTAAGGTAAAGAGAAAAGTAAGGTTAGGATGTGTGTGTGTGTGCATTTCAGGACAGGAGAAAAGCTAGTGAAGAATCTTAGGACCAATTAAAAAGGGTCTTGACTGCAATGGGATGCAAAAGGAAGACAGTGCACTGCTATATTTGAAGGTAATGAGAAAATTTAATACATCTTCAAAAAATATTAATTTTATAGAAAGATTATAAGAAAAATGCTTATATTCAGTTGACATATAAAGTAGAGAGCAGAATTCACATGCATTGCAAAGATGAAATCATGAAACTTCAAAGGAAATTCATGCTTATATAAACAGGCCTTTTCAGCCCCTGCACTCATGGAAGCATGTGTTCATACTCTTCCGCTGGAAGAAATACTTCAGTTACACCAATTAAGAGGTGCAATAGTAAGGACAGTAGGAAACAAGTGACGATTTTTAAGAAATAAGATAACATACTTAGATTTGTGCTAAAAAGATACTGGAGGCAGTGAGACTAGAGAGGAGAAGTCATAGCACATGCTGGCATGCCAATGAAGAGATTGTTGGCACTGTTCATTTAGAGAATGGGGACTTCAGCTCAGAGGGAGTGATAGTAGTCAGGAAGGAGAGAGGGGGAATTTGGGAGAAATGTCATAGACAGAATATGGATTTTTAATAAGCAATTGGATGTGGGGAGATAGATGAGAAGAAACAGCCAAACATACCTTTGGTAGTGTCATTTTTCTGCTTGAAAGCACTCAACTGCTTTTTCCAGCTTGTAGTAATAAGTTTAAAATGCTGAGCCTGGCATTCAAGACCTGCAAAGATATAGCCTTGATGGGGTTCAAGGCAGACTGCCCCCAAATATGTCATTTTGGCATATTGATTATTTTGAATTAAAGATACTTAAGAAACAGTCAGTGCAAGGACACTCTGACCCTCCTTTGCTCCCCTAAATGCAGAGCATACATCTCCCATGTGAAAAGTATCCTCCATATACTAGGAGAAAGAAAGACATCCTTATCACCAGAGAAAAGAAATCCAAGACCGAGAAGGCTGTATGAACAAACCTTGTTGTTTCTTTATTAATTTACTACCCCAGGCCCAAACCGCTTTGTGTTGTCAGTTCTTCGCAAATTTATTGTTTCTTTGTCTATAAGATACAAAAGCTGCCTGCTTTGGTCACTTCTTTGAGTCTCATCTTCCTACGAGCTCCCATACATGCAAAACTAAGTTTGTTTTTTCTCCTGTTAATCTGTTTTATGTCTATTTAATTACAGTCATGCATCACTTAATAATGGGGGTATGTTCTGAGAAACGTGTCTTTAGGTGATTTTGTCACTGTGCAAACATCAGCGTGTACTTACACAAACCTAGGTAGTATAGCCTATTACACATCTAGGCTACATTGTACTGATTTTATGGGACAACTGTCACATATTCAGTCTGTCATTGACCGAAATGTCATTATGCTGCTCATAACTGTATTAGACCAGCCAAAGAACCTAGAAGGGAGAAAAGGAAAAATTTTTCCTCCCCTAAAGCCTCAATTTACCTGTCTTCTCTTGTTTCTGACTTGCAATGTTATTAGCCATATGTCCTTGCCATTCTGCAAATATTCCCTGCCATGGTTCATGCCATTTCATATACTTGGAATTCCTCTCATGTGTCTGCTTTGCCCAGCTTCAAAATCTACTTCTCATAAATCCTAGCCTAGTCCTCTGTGAAGACTCCCTAATCATCTCTGAGCAGTGAGCTCTCATTTCTTTCAAAGCCCGTAGCACTTTGTCTGCATCTCTTTTGTGTCACATATCTTATCTTCTTCTCAACAGGGAAACCAGTTATCCTACTAACCCATAAGTCAGATCATGCCACTCCATTGCTCAAAACTCTGCCATGGCTCCCATCTCACACAGATAAATGCCAAAGTCCCTAAAAATCCCTATTTCAGTGTTTCTCAATCAATCTTAGCTACTCATTAGATTCATGTCAGAAACTATTTTTAAAAAATCCACGCCTAGACCTCACTCCAAACCAAGTGAATCAAATCCTTAGGTACGCTATTTTTCAGATCTCCCGAGGTGATTCCAAAGTGAAGTCAGGGCTGAGTGAGAATCATAGAGCTAGTCTGAGATAAAGCTGCCAGAAGAGTTGATTAATTGCTTCCTGTTCACTTTGTGGATTAGAGGCCCATTCTGGACCAAGGGAGAAATGAGAAATACGTTTCTGAACCTTTAACATATCTCTCCAGTACTTGCCTCAAGCTCTAACTTTTCCAGACAAGTAGATGGAACCACAAGAGATTGCTTCGGACACAGTCCCCTTCAGAAGCTGTCAGTTTCTGTGATTTAGAAACATAATTTTCCTTTGAGGAAAATTATGAACATAACTTTTCAGACAAACGAAAATTTTCTAAACAAATATTTGATTCAAGTTATGAAACTGCAGTCGACACAGAGCCAAATTTATGAAGGTTAGCAAGTATACTGTCGAACAGAAGCACAATTCTCTCAGCACGGTGCTGTGCTGGCCTGAGGGAGGGGCAACACAGTCAGTGTGTAGCCACTCCTCCTAACCTTCTAGTGCAGTCTGTCTTGGTCTCTGTGGTACAGAGGGTGCTTCAGCCTCACTCCCATGTTCTAGGATTCTCTCAGTGTTGTCTTGTCCATGAAGAGTGGTTATTTGTTTTTCTTGTGAGGGAGAGTGAAGTCAGGAATGACCCATCTCACCATCTTGGTGATGTCACTCCAGAATCAGAATCTAAGAAGCATTTGACAAAATGAGGCAGCGGAATGAATCTGATGATATGCAGTATAATTGGGCAAACAGAAGCCAGATACATAAGAACTGGGTACAGGAGGTTTGGCAGAGAAGCAGCATGTAGAAGAGATATTTAGGGAGCTGACTATCAATCAGTCTAGAGTATAGCAGTTTTCAAACTTAAGCATACATCAGAATCACCAAGAGGGCTTGTTAAAACAGTTTGTTGGGCTCCACCTCTAGAGTGTCTGATTTAATAGGTCTGGAGTCTAGTCTCAGAATTTGTGTTTGTAACAAGTTCTCAGGTGAAGCTGACGCTGATGCTGCTGGTCCAGGGACGACTATTTGAGAACCACTAGTGCAATATGAGTGCTAAAAAAATAGTTACTGAAAATTTAGGTGCTAGAAGCAAAATTTCTGCCTATTTCAGGTAATATGTATTCTCCATTAGTTCTAAGAGACGTCTGTGGAGTGAGTGCCATGCCCAGGAGTATGACCAGAGAAGACAATCACTGATAGTGAAGCAACTTGCAACTGTGTCATATGAGGAATTTGTGTAGGAACAGGAGCATGCAGTTGGAGAAGGTAAGATTTAGGTAGAACACAATGACATTGATCTCTTTAAATCTCTAAATGGCTATTACTTGGACAAGAGAGATTTGTTCTGGGTAGTGTCAAGGAGTAGAGCTAGAATCCATGGCCATCCATCTATAGAGACAGACTTCAGTCTGAAGTAAGGCAGATATTTATAACAGATGGAGCTGTCCTATGTTATATTGAGCTGCTTCCCAAAGTGTTGAGCTCCTATCATTTGAGATATTCAAGCACAAACCAGAAGGTACTCAAGCACCACATATGGAATTGCAAATAAATGGCCCCTGAGGCACCTTGAAGACCAAGAAATCCTAGGAGCATATGAACATATTTGCTTTTAGTTATATAGTCTGGCCAATATAAAACTACTGTATTTTGGAAAGTAAGGACAAACTAAAGGATGGCATCCAAACGTGGTATCTCTAAATCATGGTTGAAAATATGAGACTAGCTTTATTTAAGAAAAGGCTATCATCAATACGGTTTGAAACTGAAGGGAGGAAATGGATTTAATAAGAAGTATCAAGGCAAAACCAAGACAGACTGTAGGGTTAGAAGGAAAGGTAAAGGTACAAGTGAATATGACAGAGTACATGTAGAAGTTGGACCAAATGCAGGCAAGAAAGCAAGAGAGGTAAAAATTTACTCTTTCCATGTAAATTTACCACCCACAGCAAATGTTTTCACTCCATTCTGACATCTAATATTAACTGCAGTTATGTATAAGCCCAAATTTCATGTGAACGATCTGGGAATTGATTAGAGTTAAGAGAACTCATGAAGATTGTAGGTCAGATAAATGTCAATGTCATCAGTGCTGAAGTAGTAAATCAGTTTGAGGGAGAAAAAAGAAAAACAATAAGGAGCATGAGATAGAAAGTTATCATTGCACTTGACTAATCTGGGGACCCAGCTCTGAGAGGATTACAACGATCTGGGGCTATATGGTCCATAATGATGTCTTGGGCAGAATGGAGATGTGTGATTCTGTAGCCTTTCCAGTTCAAACGTAAGCTCTTTGCCTTCTTCCCAATCTTGGTCTTTTAGCCCTCTGTGTCTTCTTATTCTCCCCTTATTACCTATGCTGAAAAAAAATTGTAATATCAGGTATTTATACTCCATTTTGAATGAGAGAATGTGAATATATTATGATACATACAGATGTATTTCTCTTAGAAACTTTATACCATTATTTTAACAGACTTTAAGGCATCAGGGGCAAATGTGTGAACAATTTGGGGCAGACAAAGGTCTTTTCTCAGGGTCATTAAAATAACAGCCTACTCCACTTGCCTAATCAAACTAAGGGCAACAAGGACCACATCAAAAGCATGGGGGGAATCTTATTGGAGTCAGCTCCAACATAAATGACTTGAATTTGAAAAAATAACACAAATATTGTGTGCTAGGTCTTCTGGAATAAAATTTTAGAACACATGTATATGCCATTTTCCAGTGGCAAGAAATGTTATTCCAATTATCAAATTAAATGTTTGGAGTCAGTTGGCTAACTAATTCACTTGTTGTTAAGAAGGTCACTGCAGTGTATCAATATAATGTGTTCTATTCCTATGTATAGCAATAAGAACTACACACTGTTAGAGCTGGAAGGACCATTAGAAAACAGCCAGCCCAAGTCTTTATTCTCTATATGTTGAAAATAAAGACCTCATGGTGGAAAAGGAATTGCCAAATTCATAGGGTGGGTAAGTAGAAGAGCTGGAATATGAACATTACATTGTACTAACTTGGTCACATTTCGCATTCTCAAATGGCACCCATACCCTTGACCAGAGGGTGACCAACCATCCTTGTCTGCCCAAAACTTGCTCAGTCTTAACATTGAAGATCCCATGTCTTGGAAAAAGCCTCAGTCTCAGGGAAACTGGAATGGTTGGCCACCCTACCTGACCAGCTATTCCAAAAATACATGCCAACAGACCAGAGAAGATTGGCTCAGACTGTACAGACGCATCTCACAAAATTTACTACTGATGCCAACTTTTACGGGGTCAGGAGCTTATAACATAATCATCCTAGTCTTCCTCTTCCTGATTGTCCTGTTCTTCTTTCTCCACTTCTTCTTCCTGCCTAAATATATTTATATTTAGGCATATATTTAACAACTTAAAGTTCTTTTTAAAAGAATGAGAGTTCACAGCATGTGCCAGGCATTGTAGTGAACATTGAGAATTCAGCAGTGAACAAAACAGAAAATCCCTGACCTCATGGAACTTACATTCTGGTTGAAGAGACAGGCAAAAAACTCAAATAACTTACTGAAACAGATAAGATGTCAGCACGTGATAAGTGATATGGAGAAGAATGAAGCAGAAGAGTTGAGAAGGGAACGGTGTTTGTGGGAATGCTGCTATTTTAGATAAGGTCACTAGGGAAGGTCTCTCCAATGAGATCTGGCTTTATAATTTACAACATCCTCTCCTATATTATTTCAATTATACAAGTATTTTCAAAGAGTACTATTATCAGATTAAACCTCAGGTTATATCCCCATTTAGTTCGCTAGAGTCCTTGAATACAGCGGCCAAATATTTTAACTCCTCCACTGAGTTCCCATAACAGCTATTCTAGTAGTGACATTTGGCCTGTGGGGGCATTCAATAAAGAATAGCTGGGAGCTTTCTAAGATCCCAAAGGGCCATGGTGGTTGCAATGCAAACATTACCAAGGCCTTTTAGAAACATAATTTTCATTGTTTATGCTTCCGGATATTATGGAATAATGAAAATCAAGCTCTACTGAATGACAGTACCTAACAAAGTATCTGGGAACACAGTATACAGTCAATAAATATTTGTAGAATGAATGAATGGATTTATAGAAATTCAAAATCAAAGCCTTTGATCTTTACTCAAATAGTCACTTTCTCAGTGAGGCCTGTTGTGATTTCCATATTTAGAACTGCAACCCCTCTCCTACACTATCTTCCTTCTCAGCAACATTTTTCTCCATAGAATTTATCATTATTTTAACTCCTTCATGCAGTACTTATTTACTTTCTTGTCTTTCTCCTCTCATTACAATGTAAGACATATGAGGGCATAAATCGTTATCTGTTTTATTCACTGGCCTATCAGCAAGCCCCAAGAATGATGCCTAGAAAACAGGTGCTCAGAAAATATTTGATCTGCAAAAGAATCCATGACTTTCTCTCAAATTCATCCCCTCTTCTCTAAATCAACTGCTAGCAC
Source organism: Equus asinus (assembly GCF_041296235.1). Classification (NCBI taxonomy): domain Eukaryota; kingdom Metazoa; phylum Chordata; class Mammalia; order Perissodactyla; family Equidae; genus Equus; species Equus asinus. The sequence continues at coordinate 131,096,860 of NC_091820.1, forward strand.
TTTTACCATTTCTTGTATGGACTATTACAGTGGCCTCCTCATTGGTCCCTCTCCCACTTCTCCAAAGGAGTTTCTACATGGTGGTCAAAATAATCCTTCTGAAATGAAGTATTTACTATGCTATTTTGTGACTTAAAATCCTTAGGGTAATTTCAAACTCCGCCTAATCTATAAGACCCAGCTTGAGATAGCTTCCACCGCTCTCTTCATCCATATTTCCTCTCCTTTTCTTATTCAAATTTTAAACTCCATTTCTCACGACCTAAGCCAGCCCCCTTGAGCATAATGTGTACAGGACTGTCCCAAAGTAAATAGCAACTCACTTCGTCCATTTTCTCAGGCCATCCATAAACATGGAAGCGTCCTTTTGTACACTCCACATCTAATCCATCAACAAATCATGTTGCCTCTGCCTTCAATATATACCCAAATCTAAACACATCTCAATGCCTCCACCACAACCACTCTAGACAATGTCACCATCATTATCTCATCTGTTTCCACGCTTGCCTTTCTAGAATCTGTTATCCACAGAACAACCAAGGTAACCCTTCACATTACCACTTAGACATGCTCTTCCCTTGCTCTTAATTCTCTAATGGCAACCATCTCACTTTGAATCAAACCCAAAGTCCTTACCATGGTCTACAAGGCCCTCCATGGCCTGATCGCTGTCTAGGTCTCCAACATCATTGCCTGCCACCCTTTCCCTTCCTAACTCAGCTTCACTCACATTAGCATTCATAATTTCTTAGGTCTTAGTGCTATTCCTGCCTCAGGAATTTGAACTTGCTGGCTGTTTCCTCTACATTCCTTGCTTTCTTACTTCATTCAAGTCTCTACTCAAATGTCACCACCTCAGAAACCACATTTTGAACACAGCCTCCCCATTCTCTATCTTCCTGTCTAGCTTTATTTTTTCTTCATAGTACTTACTATCATATGACTTGTAAGTTTAATCACTTATTTGTTTATTGTCCAGATCTCTCACTAAAATGTAAGCTCTATCAAGGAAGAGACTTTATTTTGTTAACTGTTCTATCTCCAAGTACCTGGAATAGTGCCTGAAACACAGACAGCAATCAAGACATATTTATTCAGCGAATGAATGCTTTCCTTTCTTTGCATTTGTTATGCTCTCAGACTGAAATATCTTTCTTCACCTGTTGTGAAGTAGGAAAAAGGCCTAACTCAATTGCTTTATTTTTTTTTTCACAAGGTACCTCAGTATCTCCTTCTCCATCCCACCCCAGCTGAGGAAAAATTAATTGATCTTTTGTCTCACTTGCCTTGATGTTTCATCCATATCTTTACAGCACTCAATCCATTTCATTGCATCATTTTCTTTCTCACTTTGAACTGCTTGCTCTCATTACAGTCTGGTAGCCCCTTTAGGTAGAGAGTATGCAGATTTTTTAAATAGTCTCATTTCTTCTGCAGGACTGGCTACATAATTTACAAGGCCCCATGTAAAATGAAAATGTGAAAATGTGGAGCACCTTCACAAATTCAAGATGGCAACAGCAGAACTTAAACCAAGCATGGGTTCCTTCTATGCATGGGGCTGGAAGTGACTACACAGGTGGCACACCCATAAAGCTAGCCCTGCTCCTCCGGAACCAGAGAAGCTCACTCCTTCAACTTCCCATTCACAAGCCAGTGCTTCTTTGAAACCTTCCCTGACCCCATCCCAAATGCTATGGACAAGGGTAGCTGAGTCTTCCTCAATATTTTCGCAACCCTCAATGCTTACCTTTATGAACACTTATCATACTACATTGTACTTTTCTGTTTGTCATTCCTAGCCTAATGTGAGTTCTACCAGACAGCAACTTTGACTGACTCACCACAGAGCCTGACACATGGGTACTTGATAAATGCTTGCTGGGGCTGGCCCGGTGGCACAGCAGTTAAGTTCACACGTTCTGCTACGGTGGCCTGCGGTTCACAGGTTCTGATCCTGGGTGTGGACATGGCACTGCCTGGCAAGCCACGCTGTGGCAGGCATCCCACATATAAAGTAGAGGAAGATGGGCAGGGACGTTAGCTCAGGACCAATCTTCCTCAGCAAAAAGAGGAGGATTGGCAGCAGATGTTAGCTCAGGGCTAGTCTTCCTCTAAATAAATAAATAAATAAATAAATGCTTGTTCATCAAATGAGTGTCTACTGAAAAACCTAGCCCTCCAAGGTAATCCATACAAAAGATGTTTTACAGATTTATATGCAAACAACTCAAAATAGCTCCTCTAATATTGCTGAACCCAGGATGCTTAATATAAAGGCCTAAATTTTTAAAAGACTGATTTTTTTGCTCTCTTCATCCCAGCATTGTGAAGATGATAATACGAAGCCTTTGAACTTTGTGGATTCCAGATGAACTTGGTCTGTGCCATATGTATGTACTTTGATGAATTTTAAAATGGCACCAGCTAAAACATTGAGATGCAACATTTGGGGTGGGAATGTAAAAGTAATTTTGAAAGAAAACAAGTCAAGTCTACTCCCCACTGATATTTAATGCTGTTTTGAGTCCCTTGGGAGCCGCTAACACATTAACTTCTATCTTTCGTTTTCCCTTTAGTATATGTTCTCATCCTTGTTTTCTATGAATCACAAGAGAGAATTTTCTAGTTTCCTATAGTTTTATTGTCTGGTAAAATAACTGCTCTGAACATAATTGCATTATTTTCTTAAAGGTAAACAGTTGTTAAAATTCAGAATCTAATTGGATAATTAAAATTTCAAGAAAGCATGACAGCAATTTCCTTTGTATAAACTGTCCTTAAATGATGCTCCCCAAACTTATTTTTACTGCTCATGTTGTTTAGTTCTAGGCAGAGCCACCATTATAAGTTGTTAGTTTATGCAGAAATGTGGTGAAAGGCCTATTCACCAGAGAACATTATTAATTCATAATGCAGCCTCACTGAGTAGCACCAAGTGCATTCTCACATTTAAACACCTCACAGGAGCCTTGCTAAAACATGGGATATAAGGAGAACCTTCTGCTGCTTCCACTAACTGAACCTGAACCCCTTGCACAGGTCTAAGAATTTTTCTACGCTGATTTTCTTATTTTGAAGCTTCAGGATTTAACTAGCTATTACAGTAGCTAGATTAAGAATTCAGAAATTATCTAAAAGTTCACCGTGGTTCGTGAAAACACTGAATAATGGACTCTTAAGGTTGGACTAGCCCACATGATTCCAATTTTCCACAAAGAGAAGGGGGGGTCTTCTGTAGCATCCATGTAGATTGAAAAGAACTGGCTTAATCTGAAAAAAGGGTTATCTGTTAAAAATCTATACTAAACATCATTATTAATTATGTAACATCTGAAGCATTCTTCTTAAAATCTGGAAAGAGACAAAGAGGTTCACTCTCATCCTTATTATTCTACTTTGTTCTGTAAGATCTAGCCAGAAAGTGAGACAAGGGTAAAAATAAGCAAAGGTGTAAGAATTGGAGAGGAAGAAACCAAAGTGTCATTATTTGCAGACAATTTGGCTTACTGTCTACAAAGAAAGACAAAAATTACCTCAGATTATGAGACATATGAAAAGTTAATATGGAGACTGTATATAAAACTAATATATAATATTAACAACAAGAGGAAGTATATTCATTTACATAGCATTTATTCTGAGGCAGGTGCTATCATAAGCACTTTAGCTATATTAACAAACTTCAATAATCACAACAACCCAACAATGTATTATTCCTATTTTACACTCTAGGAAACTGAGTCACAGAGAATTTTAGTAATTTAAGCATATTTATTTAATAGTTGTGTCAGAGCCAGGATTCAAACCTAGATAGGCTACCTCTACCGACCAAGCTCGCAGTCACTATGCTATGTTCAATTATACTGCTATATACTTGAAGTAGAATTAGAAAATATATTTTTAAAGGATGTGTTCTATAATATTAACAAAATAAGAACTTCCTCAGAATAAATCTATCAAAAGATGGCCAAGACTTGTATAGAGAACATTGTAAAATGGTATTGAAATACATTACTAAGAAGAGCTAAATAATTAGGGTCATGTACAGTGTTCATGTAAAAGATTCAATATCATAAAGATATTCTCCCCAAACTGATCTATAGGTTCTGTTAAATACCAATTAAAATCCTAACAAGTCTTTGCAAGAAAATTGGCAATCTGATTCTGAAATTTATATCAAAGAACAAAGAATATTCAAGACCTTACTAAATAAACAAAATAAAGTGAGTTTACACACACTTTACTGTTAAGCTATAGCTGTTAGGGCAGTGTGATATTGGCAGAGAGAGAGGGAGAAATGGAGAGAGACTGACACATGGAACAAAAAGTAAAAGCTCAGAAGGAGATCCAGCTCCCACCTCACCTCAAGGCTTTTACATGTACTTTTCCCTCTACCTGGAGGGTTCTCTTCACTTTGGTATCCTTGTGGCTTATTGTCTCAACATCTTCAGGTCTTTACTCACATGTCATTTTCTCAGTGAGGTCTTCCCTGACTGCCCTATATAAAATTCACCTTTCCCCATTATCTCTCCTGTCCCTTCTCTGCTTCATTTTGTCCACAGCACTTATCACAATCTGCTATTCCATGATCTCTACTAATTCGTTTTGTTTATTTGCTTTCATCCTCAAAAATAATGTGAGCTTCATAAGGGCAAGTATCTATATCTCTCTTATTCACCATTGCATCTTCAGTTCTTAGAAAGAGCTTTGCACAGAGCAGGAAATATTTATTGAGGTAATGGGTGAATGATTGAATAAATTTCCTTACTAGTTTATCGAGTGTCCAGTCTGTCTCAAACCACACTCCCAGTCCTACTCTCAGAAATGATACTAAACTTTCTTCAAAGCAGTTGTGCCTAGATACCTTATTAGGATATTGCTTTGTGTTTTGTTATTTTTGCTGAAGTGCTTTTGGAAGAGTCCAGTGTAGGGGCAGAAAACTTTCCCTTTCTTCCTTTCTAGGTCCTTTGGCTGGTCTAATAATCAAATTGATGTAAGACAAATTAATAGGAGAAAACAAATTTAATTATGCATGTACAGGAGCCCCACAAAGACATGAAGACTCAAAGGCAGTCAGGCAATTGAGGCTTATACACCATCCTGAGCTGAGCAGAAGAAGGTAAGGGTCTGGGGCTTCAAAGGGGAGGAAGACAATTCACAGGAAAATGAGAAGAGCAAATGTTTGGTGAACAAATCTTTGTCTTGCCATGCAGATAAGTCTTTCTGATACAAAAAGTTCTTCTGGTAATAGGTCTCTTCTTGGCACAGGTCACCTAACTTCTTTTAGTCAGTTAAGGGAGAGGTAAAAAGCTTTTGTTGAGTCTGCTAGGTCTTAATTGCTTTCATCTCAAAATTATCCACATGCCAAAATGGCACATTTTGAGGTGGTATAGTCTGTTCCCCTCAGGGAAAAATATACACTTTCCTCTCCCAACCCAAGAAAGCAGTCAAACTCTTTGTGTTTTCTGTATTTGCTTAGAAAGGGAGCAAAATTTGCTACCACAAAATATGCCTCTTTGCCATAAAGATTATTTGGGGCTGATTATTTTGAGAAACTGCAGATGCAGGAGAAGCTCTGAGAACCAAATAGAAGCTACTCTTTGTAAGAGACGTTTATTTATAAGGGAAATCTCCATTTGTAAGGGTGTCTCCCTCTCTGTACCAGGAAGAGAAGGATGGCCCTAAATCTCTAGAAACTCTTATCCATGGAGAAGGCAACAACCTAAATCTGCATCACAACCTTACCCTTGTTTATTGTGCTCTTCCTGATAACCACCCATAACTGGGTGCCCTTACTCCCAACATCTTCTTTTGTTTTTAGCTGGAGATGGTATTTAAGGTGGTGGCTTGGGTCATTTTGGGAAGTTACTCAGTTTTCCTCGGTATCTCCCATGTATACAAAAGGTATCCATGTTATTAAACTTCTGTTTGTTTTTCTCATGTTAATCTGTCTTTTTATTGCTGGAGGGGGTGCCTCAGCCAACAACCTAGAAGAATAGAGTGGAAATGAGTTTTCCTTCTCTATAGCTTCTTTGTCAAAGGAGGTGACAATCATCTTACCGTGTCTACTAGATTAAAAATCTAAAGTTATAGAATACCTGGAAGACACTCACATATACAGGCTTTCGTTTTGGAGTTTGCATCCATTGAGAAACACTGATGTTGAGGAGACCAAAGCCCTTTGACCTGGGAGAAAGGGGGTAGGATTTTCAGAAAGAAGGAGACAAGCACATCATTCTTTCCATTTCGTCTCGTATAGCACACTACACAGTACGTTGTAGAGGTTATAATATAAGGTACAGTCCATACACATGGAAATCTAAAATAAACTACATGTGAAATTATTTCTTTCTGGAAATTTTAGAATTGTTTTTTCAAATAGATTTTTAACTATGTGGGTCTATGGTTTCCTATTAAAATTACTTAAGTATTAATTAATAAAATATAATTTGATATTATAAGCATCATAAAAAACAAAGGTAAAAAAATCACCCTGAATTCACCCTGAAACAGTAACTTAAATAAAAACAGACAAAGAATCTATGCAAGTTAGAAAAAAGAGCAAGAACTCAAGACAACATGAGCAATATTAAATTCTTCCTATCCTGGCAAAGGGGAGGGTACACTCAAAGCCAAATTAAACTTGATTTTAGTTGAAACTAAATTTTGTGCCATTTCTTGCAACAAGCGTTTTAGAGTACATTTATACTTGCTTCATGAACCTGACACTTTACTCCTCTGCTCAAAACACTCTAATCATTCCCCAGTGCCCTCAAGATAAAGCCCCAACTTGTTAGTGCATCAAACATTCTCTTTCATGATCAGGTGACTGTAAGTCTTCGCTCTTACAATGCCCCTCCTATTCAGTTTCCAGTAATACTTGTAATTTCCTACACAAGCCATCTTCTCTCTCACCTCTTGCCTTTGTTCATGTCACTCTAATGCCTGGGATAGACCACCCACTCGCTTGTTATTCACAAGAAGAGTTTACTCATCCTTCAAGTCTCTGCTCCAGAGAGCCTTTTCTTAACATCCTTATTCTATAGGCTTCTTTCTATTTCTACTTTTTAATTTTGTTTTTATTTTTGAAACATTTTTATTAAAAATTAAGATACAAACACACACGTTAGCCTGGGCCTACACAGGGTCAAGAGCATCAAATATTGCTGTCTTGCACCTCCACATCTTGTCCCACTAGAAGGTCTTCAGGGACAATAACACACATGGAGCTGTCATCTCCTATGATAACAATGCTCTCTTCTGGAATACCTCCTACAGGACCCACCTGAGGCTCTTGAGGAGGCACCACACCTTTCAGAAATATGTCCATGGTGGTTTTCTTGGCTTGTTTCTTTTTTTAATCATAGATTTGCTTATAAGTGGATAATGCACCAGGAACATTCCTCTCTATTAATGAAAACTTTTGGCGTTGAGGTTCATGTTTTCAAACTTTTTAATGAGCTTGTTGAAGTCTGCAAAAGATTCTGCTGAACCCTGCACTGTGAATTTTCTTGGGAGTCCTTCTTTTTCTTTTCCTGCAGTTCCTTTTCTCTTGCTTCTTCTTCAGCTATGTGTTCCTGTTCCAATTCCAGCAACTCCTCACTAGTCAGTTCCTCAGGAAGCACCTCTGGGAGCTCCTCAATGTCACCCTCATCCACACCCAGGTTAAAGCTGTTTGCGGTCTCAGCCACAGCCCTGTTGATGTTTGCAACCTCCTCAATCTTAGCAAATCCTTTGAAGTCATGGACAAACCTCTTGAGTGTCTTCTTCCAGATACCATTTATAAACTCCTTGGTGACATCACTCCAAGCCCAAGCAAGGTTCCTGATGTACTCATAGATATTCTAATCCTTCCATAATTGCATCAGTGTCTTCCTTCCTCAGTTGCAGCAATAGCCTGGGGAAAGATCTTCCTCAGGTAGCAGGCCTTAAAACCTGCTATAAGTCTTTGATCCAATAATGGTTTTGGAAACAGAAACACCACTTTGATATTGGAATGAAGATCACCAATAAAAGGAAGATGTCTGGGAGCATTATCAACAGTAAGTAAAATCTTGAAAGTATATTAGTCTCCAAACAGTAGTTCTCCATTTTGATGGCAAAGCAATTCTGGAAGGCATCTTAGAAGAGAAGCTGAGTCATCCATGACTTCTTATTGCTCCTTTAGTACACTGGCAGCATGTGATTATTGATTTGCTTGAAGGCCCTAGGATTTGCACTGTACCAGATCACTATTGGTTTCAATTTGTAGCCTGCAACATTGTCCCCAAGCAAGATGGTCATCCTGTCCTTAAAAGCCTTGAAACTTAGGATTGACTTGGACTTCTTATGGATGAAAGTCTCTTCAGGAATCCATTTCCAGAATAGGAAGTTTTCATCCGCATTGAATATTTGCTTTGGCAAGTAATCTTCCTCCAGAAGCAGTTTATCTAGAATTTCCAAAAATTCTTCAGCTGCCTTCACATCAGCACTCACAGACTCACCACTCGCTTTCACATCATGTAATGAATAATGAGTCTTGAGTCATTTAAACCATCCAGATCTAGCAGTAAATTCAACACTGTAGTTGGATCCAGCCTGTCCTTTCAACATCACAAACAAATTTTTTGCTTTGGTCATGGTGTTGAGAGGGACATGCTTCTGTGTGTGGTCTTCAATCTAGGTCATTTGAAGTTTTTCCATATCTGATATTAGCCCTTCTCAAATTTTTCTAAGTCTCGTTGCCTTCAATGAAGCAGACCCTCTAACAGTTTCCATCACTTTGTTCTTGTTCTTCAAGATTGTAGCTATGGTGGAATGGGACATGCCTGACTGGTGAGTAATAACCATTACTGACTTTCCACCTTTGTAGATCTTAATCACTTTTAATTTCACTTCCAGATTAATCACTTTATGTGGCCTCTTACTGGCAACATTAGCAGTGGATTTTGTACACTTATGAGCCAAGATGATCAAAATGATACAAGATTAAATCAAGCACAAAAGAAGTGATGAAATCAAGAGATGTGGTAAACATGAGATGTATGAGTTGTTGCCAGCATAACACTGCATACAGTTTTACAATAAACTTGGTTTTTTAATAAGTAGAAAGCATATACTCTAAAATAATGATAGAAGTATAATATAGTAAATACATAAACCAGTAACAATTGTTTATTTTCATTATCAAGTATTATGTACTGTACATACTTTGTGTGTATATTTTTATATGACTGGCAGTGCAGTAAATTTGTTTGCACCAGCATCACCACAAACATGTGAGTAATCCATTGCACTACGACATTAAGACAGCTATAACATCACTAGGCAATAGGGATTTTTCAGCTCCATTATAATCTTATGGGATCACCATCATATGTGTGGTCCATCATTGAAAGAAACATTGTTATATGGTGCATGACTGTAATGTAGATGGTCAGAGACACATGGAAAGAAAAGCAGCCTAAGGGCAAGTTTGCTAAGTGAGCCCAAATGTTTAGTACCCTCCCCTTGTCCTGCTTTCTAGTGACCACTTTATGCTTTTCTTTTACCCTCAGAATGGTACTGGGCATCTTTAGTAACTGAAATAAAGTTGTCCACTACTGAAACACAAATGAATTCATTACTATTAATATTTGTGCCAATGTTCAAAGAATTCAGTCAGCCTGCTTTGGAATTTCAGAGACTGCTTCAGGAATCACTGAAAAATAAAACATGGAAAGGTCTGCGTGGAAAACAGTAGTCCTGTTTGATGAATCTGGCTATATTTTGGGTTTTCTCTGTGGGGCTTTGGGGAAACTTCTCTAGGCAAAATGTATCACAAATTATGCATATTCTGCTTCAGAAATTCATGATCAGAACTATGAATACTGCAATGTTGAGAATTTCAACTCTCCAAGCAATATTTCATCTCCACTCACAAATATATGCAGAAAACAAGCTGATATTAAGTTTTTCTTTTTTTTTATCTTATCACATTGAAGCACTACTTTATTAGTATTTTTTTAGGGAAGGAAGAGTTTTAATTTTCATTTTTGTTTCACCAACATCAGCCATGAAAATAAATTACAAGGGAAATATAGTTGTATTTGTTGTTAATCATTTTTCCTTTTTCACCTTTCTTTCCCGTTGGCCTGGAAATGAAAGATAAAGTATTAATGGAGAAAGCAGAAACATGTCTGTCCATCTAGAGCACTGGGATTTTTATAGAACAAAGATCGTCTTCATCAAAAATGTAAAGTTCAATGTCTTACTTGAAACATTTGTCTCAAACTTAAAATTTTATAATATTAATTTTTGTATCCCTCAAAATTAACTATAACTTGTTTATTAATTTCTATGGAAACAGGAAAATGTGTGCAAAAGACAACCCATAAAATGATGTATTGAGTGACAAAACTGTTACTTTTAATGTTAAAACTTTATTAGTCTTTGCCTTTCCAAAATACTAGCCCAACTGTGCTAGATGATGGAGGTTGAAGGGGAGCATAATATGTTACCCTAAATATGCTTCTTTGGCATAATGATTATTTTGAGCTGATTATTTTTTTTTTTGAGGAAGATTAGCCCTTAGCTAACTATTGCCAGTCCTCTTTTTGCTGAGGAAAACTGGCCCTGAGCTAACAACCGTGCCCATCTTCCTCTACGTTATATGTGGGACGCCTACCACAGCATGGCTTTTGCCAAGTGGTGCCATGTCCGAACCCAGGATCTGAACTGGCAAACCCCAGGCCGCCGAGAAGCAGAATGTGCGAACTTAACCACTGCACCACTGGGCTGGCCCCAGAGTTGATTATTTTTAAGAAACACCAGACACAGGTGGAGCTCTGAAAACCAGTAGAAGTTGCCCTTTTCTAAGGGACATTTATGTTTGTAATGGAAATCTCCATTTGTAAGGGTGTCTCCCTCTCTGTACCAGGAAGAGAAGGATGACTCTAAATCTCTAGAAACTCTTATCAATGGAGAAGGCCCCTAACTTAAATCTGCATAACAATCTTACCCTTGTTTACTCTACTTTTCCTGAAAACATCCAATAGCTCATTGTTCCCTCCCTCCAACATCTTTCTTTTGTCATTAGCTGGAGATGATATTTGAGATGGTGGCTTGGAGGCTTGGACTAATTTGGGGAGGTACTTGGTTTTCCTGGGTCTCTCCCATGTATACAGGAGGTATATATGTATTAGACTTGTTTTTCTCCTGTTAACTTTTTTTTATTGCAAGGTGTGTCACAGCCAAGAATCTAGAAGGATAGAGGGAAAATTATTTTTCCTCCTTTACACAGCCTGTTTTTCAAGTGTAAAATGGGAATAATGACTGTGCCTACTTAAATGGTTCTTATTCAGATTAAATGAGATAAGTAAGCATTTATCTTAATGCCTCAGCTTACAATAAATGGTTAGTAAATGGTAATTGGATGAATAAATGAATGCATGTGTGAGAACTAGATACAATGGAGAGGACTAACAGGGTACCTTTAAGGAGTGACAATCTAGTTTTGGAATCAGAAAGGCATATATTGCAAACAAAAGCCAGTCATATTACATATTTCTTACCAAGTATTATAGATAATAAAAACTGCAGAATGACTGAGGACTAACCAAAATAGATGGTACAACATGATAATCTAGGCAGACAGGTGAGCTCATAAATATCAGCAGAATGAGATGAGGATGAAGCACTATGGACACATAAAAAAATTCTTCTAAACTAGGGATTTATTGGACAAAGTGAAGGATTTCTCAGAGTTAGAATGTCTGAAGGACTAACTAGATGCAAATGTGTCCTGTAGGAAGCACAATATTGATATTCTACTTTTGAACTTAATTCTTTGGTTTTAAGTCAAGTCAGAGGAGTTTTCGATATAGTTGGAACTTTTCCTCTGAAATTAAAACATTTCTCTCACTTTAGATACAAGAACTGAGATCCTAAGAAGAGAAGTAACTTGCCCAAAGCCTGAAATCCAGAAAGTGGCAGATCTAGAACCCAACTCTCTGGCCTCCAAGAATGAGTGGGGAATCCTTTCTCTTATACCCCAGCATCCCAAGACAACCTCTGGACTTTTCCGTCTTCCCTACCAGATTAGGAATTTCTTAAATGGAGAAGCTTGTCTTATTCATCTCCATGTCCCCAGTGTGGGCCTGGCCCAGAATGGATACGCAAGAAATGTTTAATGAACACAATTAATTTTTGATAAATGAAAAAGGGTGAACAAATGAACAGATAAACACTTGGGTCTCCCAACATCTTTGATAAGCTGCGTCTCAATTAGTGAAAGTCAAACACATAAAAATGATCTGTGTACTCCTCCCTTACTCTTTCCTTTTCTCTCCTTCGTCCTGTCTCTCTTTCTCTATCATACACGCAAGCACACACACACACACACACACACACACACACACACACATAGACTTTTAATTATAAAGAACTTGAAGAAAAAGAAGACTGATTGTACAGAAATTGTCAAATTGAAAACTGAAACCTGATTGAGATTGAAGAGAATTTAAAAGGGACATCAAAATTGGAGAATAGCAGATTCTATTCCTGGCTATAACAGAACAGAGGTCAGGTTCTGTGACAGTAAATTTGTATTTTCATAAGACATATTTCATAGACAGGCACTAAAATTTACTCCTAAAAGCCATCCATAAATCAATCACTTTAGTAGTAGTAAAATAAGTGCATGCCCATCCAGGAAACAGGGCATTTCACTTTCATGGTAATTGTAGGTACTAGATGCAGTTAGCAAAACATCTCTCTCTTCAGGTTCCAACTGAACGTTGGAGGTGCTTTGGGTGATGAATAGACCTTCCATGCAATAAACAAGAAACAAGCTTGATGAACTTTCTGCACTGTCTAGCAGACCAGGGAGAATTGTTCAAGCCCTTGCCAGTTTGGGAACAGGTCCATATCGTTTGGAATATGATTAAAATGGCTGTGAGATATTCAGGAATTGAGATTCAGGTGTCAGTTTCCTGCAGTTAGAAATGAGTAAAACAGATTAATGTTAACCAAAAAAACCCAAATGAAACAAAAATAAAAACATAAACTTGATTCACTTTCATAAGCCAAAGGGGCACACATGATGAAAGCCACGTTTATGACATTCTAACCCCCGGTTTTAACTTGGAATTCCTTTACTTTCCTTATCCAGTGCTCTCCACCCAACCTTTCAATAAAGTGCTATGTGCTATGCAACGTAGTTGCTTTTTTTCCTTCAGAATTACGCTGATTTTTTTAAACTTTATAGTTCCAGAATGTCATGATGTTGGGGTATTACCAAACAAGTAGTGGGTTTCACAGCAAAGCCCACACTTTTAACCAGGCAGCCACTCCTGGAATAATGATTCCCCATAATTCACCACAGATATTCAAGAATTGGTAACATTATGCCACATTTATCCAGATGTGCATATATACGAATGCATGTTTGTGTATATGTGGATGTTTTTTCTTGAGCAATTTGGAACGAAGTCCCAGGAACCATAACTCTTCATCCCTAAAACTTGAGCATGTCTCTTCTAAAATTAAAAACATTTCCCTACATTACACAAAACTATCACCAGCCCAAGAAAACTAACATTTCTAAATACCTTCTAATATACAATCTTTTTTAAAATTTTACCACTGTACCCTAAATATCTTTCATATATTTTTCTTTTTGCATTTGGTCATCATGTATCTTTAGTCTCATTTAATCTACAATATTATCTATTTCAAAACATTGATATTTAAAGAAATCAGTCTAATTATTTTCTACACTGTCCCACATTTGAATTTATCTGATTGTTTCCCCTTGGTATCATATAAATTGTTTCTCTGCTCTAAACTGGAAGATGAGTCTTTTTATTCCATTCTATTCAGGTAAAGAATTTTGGCAAGAATAAACTCATACTTCATACTGCTTTTCATGTGTCTTTTTCTCTCTTTTCCTCTGTCAAAGCTTGTCTGGATTATTGCTGTAGCCCTAGGTAGGTTAGTCTAACTAGGAGCCAGATATTGGGAGCAGAGAGCGCACTATCTAACACTATCTTTCTCTCTCTTTTTCCTCTGATCTTAGTAGATGTGCTTCAGATCGAACTTTGCTTGCATTGCAGTGCTAACCTCCTATAAATATCCAGCCTATTTTCTTAAAACTGTCAAAATTGACTGTAGTGGAACCACTGTAAAATGGAGTTGGAGCTGCCTTTCCAGAAAAACTGCCTTGCTCTCTTGAACCTTGAACTGGGCCAAACATTTGGACACAGCCAAAATGACAATTGTTTTACAAGTAATTGTTTGGGAAGTCAGCAGGAGAATGGACATCCTGATCACAAAGACTGAGGATTGTGGACTTTCTGAAGATAGAATCAATAGCCAATCAATTTATAAGCAAGAGTAGCTTAGCTTGCTAACACCAATAGTAATTTTTTTCTTTCCTCTTTCAACTGTTGCAATTATCCCCTTCCTTTTCTCATGAAAACTCCTTGCTTTTACTCTGTAATCGAGACACTACTTGGATTTCTACTTGAATCCATGCTCCTGGAATTGCAATTCTTTGATCCCAAATAAACTCCTTGTCTCTTAAATTGCTTTCTGTTTTTGTAGGTAGACGAAACTCTTAGTGAAGTCATATCTTCTTGCCACTCTGCTTTCAAATAAGTCACCTTCAGCCTAAATTTCTCTCTCTCTCACATAGGAACCACAACAGGAAGATAATACATGACAATATCTTGAATTTTTCCTAATCTTTTCTCTAATAATATAGCCTTAGTTGGATATGACTTGCATATATTTGGTTTTAGTTTTTGTTTTTGTTTGCACTTTATGTTCAACATATTAGTGTCACTTTGTTTTAGGTCTATCTCTTGTACAGAGCATATACTTGATTCTTTTAGAAAAATCATTGCATTTCTCTTTACATCTTGTTTTCTAGGATGTTCCTTCAGAGAGAGCTCAATGCATTTTTAGGTTCCACATGACAGATGACTTGTGCTTGCAAGAAACAGAGAGAATGACAGATGGATAGGTCAACAAGTGTCCAAAATGAAATTTTAAACCATTTATCTTTATTGTCATATCAAATTTATTTCATCTCATTTTGCTCATTTATTCTATTTTACTTTCATTGTTATTTTGTTCCCTCATGTGGTCTGTTCCCTGACAAGTCCTTGGTCTGCTGTTTGTTTTCATCTTCTTCAGTGGTTTAGAAACTATTCTGCCCATTATATACTATGTGTATATATATATATATATATATGATATGTATGTCATATATCTACACAGAAACTGATATATATATGCCAGTTTTTGTATAGACTGCATCATGTTCACCACCAATAATCTAGTTTTTATCTGTCACCATACATATGTACCCCTTTCACCCTCCACCAAACCCCTTCCCCTCCAGTAACCACTAATCTGTTCTCTTTTTCCATGTGTTTCTCTGTCTTCCACATATGAGTGAAATCATGTGGAGTTTGTCTTTCTCTGTCTGGCTTATTTCACTTAGCATAATACCCTCAAGGTTTACCCATGTAGTTGCAAATGGCACAATTTTGTCTTTTTTGTGGCTGAGTAGTAAGTATTCCATTGTATATATATATATCACATCTTTATCAATTCATCCATTGATGGGCACTTGAGTTGCTTCCACATCTTGGCTGTTGTGAATAATGCTGTAATGAACATAGGGATATATAAATCTCTTTGAATTGTTGATTTCATATTCTTTGATTAAATACTCAGTAGTGGGATAGCTGGGTCATGTGGTATTTCAATTTTTAATTATTTGAGGCATCTCCATACTGTTTTCCATAAAGACTGCAGCAGTTTGTATTCCCACCAATAGTATATGAAGGTTCCCTTCTCCCATGATCCTCTCCATCATTTGTTATTTCTTGTCTTTTTAATAATAGCCATTCTGACAGGCATAAGGTGATGTCTCATTGTAGTTTTGATTTGCATTTCTCTAATAACTAGTGATGTTCAACATCTTTTCATGTACCTGTTGGTCATCCATACATCTTCATTCGAGAAATGTCTATTCATATCCTCTGCCCACTTTTTGATCGAGTTGTTCATTTTTTTGTTGTTGACTTGTATGAGTTCTTCATATATTTTGGAAATCAATAGCTTGTCAGATATATGATTTGCAAATATTTTCTCCCAGTTGGTGTGCTGTCTTTTAGTTTTGTTCATGGTTTCCTTTGCCTTGCAGAAGCTTTTTAGTCTGATGTATTCCCATTTATTTTTTCTTTTGTTTCCCTTGCCTGAATAGACATGGTATTTGAAAAGATACTGCTAAGATCAATGTCAAAGAGTGTACTGCCTATATTTTCCTCTAGGAGTTTTATGCTTTCAGGTCTTACATTCAAGTCTTTAAACCATTATGAGTTAATTTTTGTGTCTGATATAAGATAATGGTCTACTTTCACTCTTTTGCACATGGCTGTCCAGTTTTCCCAGCACGCTTTGCTGAAGAAACTTTCCTGCTTCATTATATGTTCCTGGCACCTTTTCAAAGATTAACTGTCCATAGATGTGTGATTTTATTTCTGGGCTCTCAATTCTGTTCCACTGATCATCTTGTGTATCTGTTTTTTTCTGCCACTCCCATGCCGTTTTGATTACTATAGCTTTGTAGTATATTTTGAAGTCAGGGATTGTGATACCTCCAGTATTGTTCTTTTTTCTCAGGATTGCTTTGGCTATTTGGTGTCTTTTGTTGTTGCAAATTTTAGGATTCTTCGTTCTTTTTCCATGAAGAATGTCATTGGGATTCTGATTGGGATTGCACTGAGTCTGTAGATTGCTTTAGGTAATATGGACATTTTAACTATGTGTATTCTTTCAATCCATGAGCACGGGATATCTTTCAATTTCTTTGTGTCTTCTTTGATGTCTTACAATAATGTCTTACATTTTTCAGTGTATAGGTCTTTCACCACCTTGGTTAAATTTATTCTTAGATATTTTATTCTTTTTGTTGCAGTTGTAAATGGGATTGTATTCTTGAGTTCTCTTTGAGTTAATTCATTATTAGTGTCTAGAAATGTAACTGATTTTTACAAGTTGATTTTGTACCCTGCAAATTTGCTGTAGTTGTTGATCATTTCTAATAGTTTTGTTGTGTATTATTTAGGGTTTTCTATATGTAGAATCATGTCATGTCACTTGCAAACAGTGAGAGTTTTACTTCCTCCGTTTCTATTTGGACCCCTTTTGTTTCCCTTCTTGCTTAATTGCTCTGGCCAAAACTTCCAGTACTATGTTGAATAAGAGTGGCAAGAATGGGCATCTTTATCTTTTTCCTCTTCTCAGAGGAATGGCTTTCAGGTTTTCACCATTAAGTATGATGTTGGCTGTGAGTTTGTCGTATATGGCCTTTATTATGTTGACGTATTTTCCTTCTATACCCATTTATTGAGAGTTTTTATCATAAGTGGATGCTGGATTTTGTCAAATGCTTTGTCTGTATCTATTGAGAGGACCATGTGATTTTTATTCCTCATTTTGTTAGTGTGGTTTATAATGTTGATTGATTTGCAAATGCTGAACCATTCCTACATCCCTGGAATAAATCCCACTTGATCATGGTGCATAATCCTTTTAATATATTGTTGTAATCTATTTGTTAATATTTCATTGAGGATTTTTGCATGTATATTCATCAGTGATATTGACCTGTAATTTCAATTTTTTGTGCTGTCCTTGTCAGTTTTGGTATCAGAATACTGTTGGCTTTGTAGAATGAGTTCAGAAGTGTCCCATCTTCTTCAATATTTCAGAATAATTTGAGGAGGATAGGTATTATATCTTCTTTGAATGTTTTGGTAGAATTCTCCAGAGAAGTCATCTGGTCTTGAACTTTTGTTTTTTGGGAAGTTTTTGATTACTGTTTCAATCTCTTTACTTGTGATTGGTCTATTAAGGTTCTCTTTTTCTTCTTGACTCAGTTTTCCAAGGTTGTATGATTCTAAGAACTTATCCATTTCTTCCTGGTTATTAAATTTGTTGACATATAGCTTTTCATAGTATTCTTTTATAATCCATTGTATTTCTGTGATGTCTGTTGTAATTTCTCCTCTTTAATTTCTAATTTTATTTATCTGAATCTTCTCTCTTCTTTTCTTAGTGAGTCTGGCTAAGGGTTGGTCAATTTTGTTTATCTTCTCAGAGAATCAACTCTTAGTTTCATTGATCCTTTCTATAATTTTTTTAGACTCTATTTCATTTATTTCTGCTCAGATTTTTATTATTTTCTTCCTTCTCCTGAGTTTGTGCTTTGCTTGTTCTTTTTTTTCTAGTTCTTTTAAGTTTAAGATTACTTTTTTGATATTTTTCCTGTTTCTTGGGATAGGCCTGTATTGCTATAAATTTCTCTCTTAGTGCTAGTTTTGCTGCATCCCATGAGAGTTGGTGTGTTGTATTTTCATTTTCATTCATCTCCAGGTATCTTTTGATTTATCATTTGATTTGTTCATTGATCCAATGGTTGTTCGGTAGCATGTTGTTTAGTCTCCACAAATTTGTGACTTTCCTTGCTTTTCTCTAGTAGTTGATTTCTAGTTTCATAGGATTGTGGTTGGAAAAGATGCTTGGTATGATTTAAATCTTCTTAAATTTATTCAGACTGGACTTGTTTCCCAACATATGGTCTATCTTTGAGAATGTTCCATGTACACTTGATAAGAATGTGTATTCTGCTGTATTTGGATAAAATGTCCTATATTTATCTATTAAGTCTATCTGGTCTGGTCACTCTTTCCTTGTTGACTTTCCATCTGGGTGATCTATTCATTGATGTAAGTGGGATGTTAAGGTCCCCTACTATTATTGTGTTGCTGTCAATTTTTCCCTTTAGCTCTGTTAATAGTTGCTTTATATACTTTGGTGCTCCTATGTTAGGTGCATATACATTAATGTGTTACATCTTCTTGGTAGAATGTCCCTTTTATCATTATATAATATCCAACTTTGTCTCTCATTAACTTTTTTATCTTGAAGTCTTCTTTGTTGGTTATAAGTATGACTACACTTACTTTCTTTTGCTTGCCATTTGCTTGGAGTATCTTATTCCATCCCTTCACTCTGAATCTATGTTGGTCTTTAGAGCTGACATGTTTCCTGGCACCAGCATATTGTTGGGTCTTGTTTTTTAATCCTTCCAGCCACTCTGCATCTTTTGACTGGTGCATTCAATCAATTTACATTTAGAGTGATTAGTTATATATGAGGTATTAATATTGCTATTTTATTTATTGTTTTCAGGTTGTTCTATATTTCCATTATTTCTTTTCCCTTGGTTTTCTCAGTTTTCTCTTTATTTATGATTTGTGACTCTGGTCTGATTTTTTGTATTGTGGTTACCATGAGGTTTGTATAAATGTTCTCATAGATCAGATAGTCCATTTTCTCATAGCCTCTTATCTCCGTTAGCCTAAACAGGTTCCATCCCTTCCTCTCCCCCTTCTGTTTTTGCTGTCACAAATTATTATTTTTTGTGTTGTGAGTTTTGACTAAATTTTTGATACTTTCTTTCCCTTTATACTTTATGTTATAATTATTTGGTAATCTATTCTATTGGAGAGCTTCAATTTTCTGATTTTGCCTGTCTATTTATCCCCTTGCTCAAGGCTTTGTAAAACTGTGCCTTTTTGTTTCAGGTAGGAGTGATCCCTTGAGCATTTCTTGTAAGGCACATCTAGTAGCAATGAACCCCCTCAGCTTTTGTCCATTTGGGAAAGCTTTTATTTCTCTGTCATATCTCAAGGATAATTCGCTGAATAGAGTATTCTTGCTTGATAGTTTTTGTCTTTCAGTATTTTGAATATATCATTCTATTCTCTCCTAGCCTGAAAGGTTTCTGTGGAGAAATCCACTGAAAGACTGATCAGGGTTCCTTGGTAGGTTATTTTCTCTCTTGCTGCCCTTAATGTTTTTTCTTTGTCATTGACTTTTGACAGTTTTAATATTACATGCCTTGGAGAAGGTCTTGTTGCGTTGATGCAATTAGGAGTTCTATTGGCTTCATGTACTTGTAAGTCCAGTTCTTTCCTCAGGTTTTGGAAGTTCTCCGCTATTATTTCTTTGAACAAGCTCTCTGCTCCTTACTCCCACTCTTTTCCCTCGGGGATACCTATAATCCTTATATTACTTTTCCTAATTGAGTTGCATATTTCTTGAAGAATTTCTTCATCTTTTTAAAATCTTAGTTCTCTCTCCTCCTCCAGCTGAAGCACTTCTAGGTTTCTATCTTCAAGTTCACTAATTTGCTCCTCCATAATGTCTCCTCTACTTTTTGTGCTTTTTACAATATTTATCTTATTAATTGTGTTCTTCACATCCAGAATTTCTATTTAGTTTCTTTTTTAGGGATTCAATCTCTTTGGTGACGTATTCTTCTGTTCATTAGTTTTATTCCTGAGCTCATTGAAATATCTTTCTGAGTTTTCTTGTAACTTGTTGAGTTTCTTTATGACAGCTATTTTGAATTTTCTGTCAGATTGTAGTCTTCTGTGACCTCAGGCTTGGTTTATGGACAGTTGTACTTTTCCTTCTTCTCTGCAGTTTTACTGCAGTTATGCACGGTGCTTGATGAACTGATCCTCTGCTGGCACATTTGTGGTAGTAATCACCTTTTCTTATTTGGGTCCAGCATTGATTACTTTGGTTCTGGTCACCTGGATCTTGTGTTGGTCCTGTCTCACCACAGGACCCAATGCTGATGTCCCGTACACCACCTACACTGCTATTCCAGGATTTTCTTAGGGTGCTGGTTGCACCACTGCCAGGGCTGCTGGGTTCATTGGTGTGACTGTCATTGGTAGGGTCCTGGGAACTTGGATACAGCCCCCACTGCTGGTGAAGCTGGTATTAGGGTTGCTGCCACTAGGGGCTCGGTCACCAGTTCCACCATGGTTCTTGTTGCTTCTGGTCATAGATTCCACCTACCACGATTGGAGGTGTAGGGAATTTTTTTTCTGTTTCCACCCCATCTGCTCATAGTTGTGCCAGTCAGCTGCTCTACATTCACTAGGACTGGCCACAGCCACTCAGTGGGGTGCCTTTGTGTGGGCCGGGCTGCTAAGCTCAGTGGATGTGTCACACTCTTATGGCCAGGGCCACCACTCAGGTTGGGTGCCTTTGTGCAAGCTGAGCCACCACCACTTGGTGGGGAGCATTCGTGCAGGTGGGGCTGATACAGCACAGTGGGCACTCCCATGGGCTGGCCCACCTTCACTCCTCAAGCATTCACCCATGGGCCCTGCTGCCCATGTTTGTACTCACAGCTGTGCTGGCCACTGTGTGAGGATCCACAATTTGGATCTCTGCCACTGGAGAGGAGGAGGGGGCCACTCCCCTAGTTCCACTGCTTCCTGGGGTTCCAATCCACCCATATTCAGACATATAGCTGCATGGATCTCTCATGCATCTTGTTGTGTTGTGTAGGGAATCTGTTGGTTAATGGGTGTCCATTTAGTTGTAACTTAAAGGGGTGAGACAAAGGGAGCAACTCATTCTGCCATGATGCTGACATCCCTCTGAAATATTTTATATCTTATGTGCAATGATACGCAATTATACTTGTTTCAAAACTCATTAAACTGCATCCTTGATGTAAAAATTGAAATAAGAGTATATTAACTTAAAAATAAGAAATTATGTAAGATTATAACCATAGTTGGTCTGAGATATATTCTACCAGCAGCAAAAAATGGGCCAACAAATCTTCAATTGTGGGAAGAAATGAACAAGTGGACTATATTATATGGGCTGAATCTGTGATAGAGCAGCAGACAAATGTTTCTGTTTATACTGCTGCCTCAATCTGTAATTCTAAGTCATGCTCCCAAATTGCCCTAACAAATTGCACACACTCAAATCAGTATGTGATCAGTGTCCAGCAATAATTGTCCCTACTCCAGATCTCTGGCCTGGCACACAGTACACATTCATCAAAGGATCCAGAATTCCTCACTTGCCAATTAACTTGTAAAGAACTTCTGAAGAATCATGAGATTTGTTGTGTATGCTTTGAGATACCAGACAATAGTTTTAGGTAAATGACGAATTTGAACTCAGGAGGAGTTGTAGATATGTGTTTAAAACCCAATTAATAAACTGCAGTAGGAGAAAATAGAACTACTGAAATAGCTATATATTTCAATGTTTTTCAACTTTGTTTGGTTTGTTTCCCTCTTTTACTAAATCCTATTTTGACTCCACATGCTGGGCACTTTTTGTGTAAAGTAGAATCTATAAAAAGTACTTGCTGAATGTTCCAAGAGTCTTATCATTGCATTTTCTTTTACAGTGCAGCAACAGCACAAATTGGAGGCTGCTTCCTATAGAATGAAAAGATTATTTTCATGAAATTAGTTAGAGAGGTACTAAACTTTCACCTTTGCTATAGTATGGGATAGAGTCCTAGAGCGATGGAAAAATTTTTATTTTGTTTCCTTAGAAAGTAATGGGAGAGGTCACAGTTGAAAATGTCCCCAGGCCACACTGCAAAAAAGTGTTTAATTCTAACTGCTAGAAAGAGACACCTACGCTTCCTAATCAGCACTTTTGCTCCCACTGGGGTTTGCTACTTTTGTTCAGTAAGCAGGTGAGTTCCTAAATGGGTCTGATTCATATGAGAGCCCCATTTCATTCTGATTTGCCTGGTTAGGAATTTCACTGCCAGAGGCAAGCTTCAAGATCTAGAGGCAAACCTAGGCAAGTCTTTCTGTACACAAGAGGATGAGATTTCCTCATGAATGGGAAACACAAGAAACATACACACAACAACATTAGCCGCCACCACCAACATACCAGTGACCCCCTGAATGTCTAAAACATTCACTCCACATTGTAGGCTCAAAAAGTCAGAATCTCACACTTTTCTATGCTGTCTGGGTAATAGTGGATTGCTTTATCTCATGTATTTTATCATTTTCTGTGTTAGAAAACAGTGGCAAGGAACAATATAAGTATACAAGACATATTAATATTGCATGGATTTTCACAATATGAAAGGAATCTCTGCTTTAAAATTGGATCCATTCTTGACTTCTTTTGAAATAGTTAATTTCTGGAAGGTGACATCAGCAGCATGGCAGAGTGAACTATTCCCTTCATCTCTCCCCCTTTTGGGCTACAACTAAATGGAGACTCGCTGACCAATGAAGGAAGCCCACACAGAAAAACAGGATGCCTGACAGACATGCACAGCTATACATCTGGGGGTGGATGGTCTGGTCCCCCAGGAAGTGGTTGAGATAGGTGAGCTCACCCTGCTCTCCCCTGGCAATGCCATGCATGCACACAAACGCTTTCCAACCTGCTGCAAGTTCCCAGAAAGTGGGAACACACAGAGGGGCGACCATAAGAGGAGGAGGCAGTAACCCTTATCCCACATTCGTGGTCACTGTCCTGTGGAGAAAGAGCACCCACTACGCCTCTGTGCCATAAAAGAGCAGACACAGCCCCGGTCTCAGCAGGGAAGCTCTGCCCACCAGCTCAGTGGCCCTCAGACTGTGGATCCAAAACAAGGACCTCGGCAGATTTCCGCACTTGGACAAACAGTTCCCAGGCGTGTGTCAATGATCACAGCAGCACTCCCAAGTAGGAAATGTGTCCCAAGTGGCTGGGGGAACAGACGTGGCAGTTTTGATCTCACACATGCTTACTCTCCTGGCGGGGATGGGGAGCCCACCGTGCCCCAGAGCTGTTAAGGAGCAGCCATAGCTCAGGTCTCAGTGAGGAAGCCCCGCCCATCAAACTCAGTGGCCTTGTGGACTGCAGATGGTAAACAGTGACCTCAGCAGATTTCTGGCTGGGACAAATACTTCCCAGGCATGCACAAATGCTCCCAGCACCTCTCCTAAAGAGGGAATGAGTTCAAGGCAGCTGTGGGAATAGGCATGGTGGCTTTGAACTGACTGGTGATCACTTTCTGGCAGGGAGGGGGAGCTCACAGAACCCTGAGGCACCAAAGAGTGGCCTTTGCCTAGAGTGGAAGCTCCGCCCACCAAGGACAGTCCACACAAATGTCTGAAGGCATCCTAGGCTGGGGCAAGCACCCATAATACAGCTTCCAGTAGATGGGGTGGGACCAGAAACACTGTTCCTGCTCTGCATTAGCAGTAACAGGAGGAATCTGCTCCCTAAGAATACCAAAAGTGTCCTGATAAAAGAATAGTTCATCAAACACCATGATAAACTGCAGCAACAATTCAAACCAGAAGGAAAATGACAATTTTCCAGAAACTAACACTGAAGACACAGAAATATAGAACCTAAATGACAGAGAATTCAAAATAGCCATCATATAGAAACTCAACAACTTACAAGAAAACATGGAAAGACAGTTCAAGGAGCCCAGCAATAAAATGACTCTCTTCATCAAAGAGACTGAAACCATAAAAAAAATCGAGCAGAAATTCTGGATATGAAGAACAGAATTAATGAAATAACTAATAATCTAGAATCATTAAGAAATAGAATTGATCTTATAGAGGGAAGAATTAGTCTTCTTTAGGATAAAATTGTAGAAATTCTACAGGTGGAGGAGAAGACAGAACTAATATTTTAAAAAATGAAGGAATTCTTTGAGAAAAATCTGACTCAATTAGGAAAAGAAACATAAGGATTATAGGTGTCCCAGAGGGAGAAGAGAGTGAGAAAGGAGCAGAGAGCTTGTTCAAATAAATAATTGCTGAGAACTTGCCAAACATGTGGATGGTTTCAGATTTACAGATAAACGAAGTTAATCAAATGCCCAGCTTTATAAATATGAAAAGACCCTCTCCAAGGCATGTAATAGTAAAAATGGCAAAAGTTTGAGATAAGGAAAGAATATTAGGAGCAGCAAGGGAGAAGAAAATAACCTACAAAGAAAACCCTATTAGACTTTAGTGGATTTCTCAGCAGAAACACTACAGGCTAGGAGAGAATGGAATGATATAGTCAAAATACTGAAAGACAAAAACATTCAGCCAGACATAATTTATCCAGTGAAACTTTCTTTCACATACAACAGATAAATAAAATCTTTCCTAGATAATCAAAAGCTAAGGGAGTTCATTGCCACTGGACCTCCCCTACAAGAAGTAATTAAAGATAGCCTCACAGCAACAAAAAGGCAAAGGTCTACAAAGCTCTGAGCAAGAAGATAAATAGACAGATATGATCAGAGACCTGTTGTTCTCTACTCGGAAAGGGAGGTAAAGGCTCTATTACAACTTAAAAGAGAAAGGGAAAGAAAGCATCAAAAGTGAAGATAAACACCTCAACTTAGCCACAAACTCACAACATTAAAAACAGAACAATATGTAACAGCAATTACTCAGAAGGGGAGAGGAAATGGAAGGAACCTACTTAGGTTAAAGGAGATAAGAGGCTATAAGAAAATTGACTATTTCATCTCCAATATCTTTCATACAATCCTCACAGTAACCACTAAACAAAAAATCAGAGCAGAGCCACAATTCACAAAAAGAGAGAGAAATGAGAAATCTGTCTCAGAAAACCAACAAAATGAACCGTCAGTCAGAAATACAAAGGAAGAGAAACAGTGGAAACATAGAACAACCAGAAAACCAGAGATGAAATGGCAGCATTAAGCCCTCATATAACAATAATCTCTCTAAATGTAAATGGACTGAACTCTCCAATCAAAAGATACAGAGTAGCCAGATGGATTAAAAAAAACAAGACACAACAATATACTGCCTCCAGGAAATGCACCTCAGCCACAAAGGCAAACATGGGCTTAGAGTGAAGGGATGGAAGACAATATTCCAAGCTAATGGCCAACAAAAGAAAGCAGATGTTGCTATACTTCTATCAGACAAAGCACACTTCAAATTAAAAAAGACAATAACAGACAAAGAGGGGCAATATTTAATGATAAAAGGGGCATTTCACCAAGAGAACATAACACATTAATATATACGCACCTAACACAGGGGCACCAAACTCCATAAAGCAATTATTAAAACCTAAAGGGAGAAATTAACAGCAACACAATAATAGTAGGGGACCTCAACACCCCACTTACTTCAATGGAGAGATGATCAGGCAAATAGTCAACAAAGAAATAGCAGATTTAAATGAAACACTTGACCAGGTGGACTTAATAGACATATATAGAGCATTTAATCCAAAAACAGCAGAATATACATTCTTCTCAAGTGCCCATGGAACATTCTCAAAGATAGACCATATGTTGGATAACAAGGCAAGCCTCTATAAATTCAATAAGATTGAAATCATCCCAACCATCTGTTCTGACCACAATGCTATGAAGCTAGAAATCAATCATAAGAATAAAACTGGAAAAGTCAGGAATATATGGAGCTTAAACAACATGCTATTGAACAACCGTTGGATCATTGAAAAAATCAAAGAGGAAATTAAAAAATACCTGGAGACAAATGAAATTGAAAATACAACATATCAACTCTTAGAGGATGCAGCAAAAGCAGTCATAAGAGGGAAATACATAGCAATACAGGCCTACCTCAACAAGCAAGAAAAATTTCAGAAAATGAATCTTAAAATGCATCTAACAGAGCTAGAAAAAGAAGCACAGACAAAGCCCAAAGTCAGCAGGAGAGAAATGATAAAAATCAGAGCAGAAATAAAAGAAATAGAGACTAAAAAAAAGTAAAAAGCATCAATGAAAGTAAGAGCTGGATCTTTGAGAAGATAAATAAAATTGACAAACCCTTAGCCAGATTCAGCAAGAAAAAAAGAGAGAAGGTTCAAATAAATTAAATTAGGAATGAAAGAGGAGAAATTCCAACAGATACTACAGAAATGCAAATGATTATGAGAATACTATGAAAAACTATATGCCCTCAAATTTTATAACCTAGAAGAAATGGATGAATTCCTAGACTCATACAACCTCCCAAAACTGAATCAAGAAGAAACAGAGAATCGGAACAGACCAATCATGAGTACAGAGATTAAAACTGTAATCAAAAACCTCCAAAAAAACATAGTCCAGGACCAGAAGGCTTCTCTGGGGAATTCTGCCAAACATTCAACGAAGATTTAGTAACTATTCTTCTCAAACTATTCCAAAAAATTGTAGAAGATGGAATACTTCCTAACACATTCTATGAGGTCAACATTACCCTGATACCAAAACCAGACAAGGACAACACGAAGAAGGAAAACTACAGGCCAGTATCACTGATGAGCTTAGATGCAAAAATCCTCAACAAAATACTGGCCAGTTGAATACATCAATACATTAAAAGATTTGTACACCACGATCAATTGTGATTCATTCCAGGGACTCAGGGGTGGTTCAACATCCACAAACCAATTAATGTGATACACCACATGAAGAAAATGAGGAATAAAAATCACATGATCATCTCAATAGATGAAGAGAAAGCATTTGGAAAGATTCAACATCCATTTATGATAAAAACTCTCAATAAAATGGGTATAGAAGGAAAATACCTCAACATAATAAAGGCCATATATGACAAACCCACAGCTAGCATCATACTAAATGATGAAAAACTGGAAGCGATGCTTCTCAGAACAGGAACAAGTGTGCCCACTCTCACCACTCCTATTTAATATAGTACTGGAGGTATTGGCAAGAGCAATTAGGCAAGAAAAAGAAATAAAAGGAATCCAAATTGGAAAGGAAGAAGAGAAACTTTCACTATTTGCATATGATATGATCCTATATATAGAAAAACATAAAGAATCCCCCACAAAACTACTAGAAATAATCAACAACTACAGCAAAGTTGCAGGGTACAAAATCAAGTTAAAAAATCAATTGCATTCATATACACTAACATGTACTAGAAGAAAAAGAAATCAAGAATACAATCCCATTTACAACTGCAATAAAAAGAATAAAATATCTAGGGATAAACTTAACGAAAGAGATGAAAGACCCATACAATGATAACTATGCGTCCTTACTGAAAGGCATTGAGGAAGACATAAAGAAATGGAAAGATATTCCATCTTCATAGGTTGGAAGAATAAACACTGTCATAATGTTCATACTACCTAAAGCAATCTGCAGATTCAATGCAATCCCAACCAGAATCCCAATTACATTCTTCACAGAAATAGAACAAAGAATCCAAAAATTTATATGGAACAACAAAAGACCCCAAATAGTGAAAGCAATCCTGAGAAAAAAGAACAAAGCTGGAGGCATCACAATCCCTGACTTCAAAATCTACTACAAAGCTATAGTAATCAAAATGGCATGGTATTGGCACAAAAACAGACACACGGATCAATGGATCAGAATTGAAAACCCAGAAATAAAACCACACATCTATGGATAGTTAATCTTTGATAAAGGAGCCAAGAACATACAATGGAGAATAGAAAGTTTCTTCAATAAATGATGTTGGTAAAACTAGACAGCTACATGTAAAAGAATGAAAGTAGAACATTATCTCACACCCTACACAAAAATTAACTCCAAATGGATTAAAAGTTTGCATGTAAGAACTGAAACCATAAAAATCCTAGAAGAAAATATAGGCAGTACACTCTTTGCCATTGTTCTTAGCCACATCTTTTCAAATACCATGTCTACTCAGGTAACGGAAACAAAAGAAAAATTTAACAAATGGGACTACATCAGACTAAAAAGCTTCTACAAAGCAAAGGAAACAATCAACAAAATACGAAGACAACCCACCAACTGGGAGAAAAGATTTGCAAATCATTTATCAGACAATGGGTTGATATCCAAATTATATAAATAACTCACACAACTCAACAGAAAAACAACAAACAACCCAATCAAGAAATTGGGAAGAGGATATTAACAGATATTTCTCAAAGGAAGATATACAGATGGCCAACAGGCACATGAAAAGATGCTCAACATCATTAATCATTAGGGAAATGCAAATCAAAACTACAATGAGATATCACCTTACACCTATCAGAATGGCTGCAATTACCAAGACCAAAAAAACAAATGTTGGAGAGGATGTAGAGAAAAGGGAACGCTCATACACTGCTGGTGAGAATGCAAACTGGTGCAGCCACTATGGAAAACAGTATGGAGATGCCTCAAAAAAGTAAAAATAGAAATACCGTATGACCCACCTATCCCATTACTGGGTATCTACCTAAACAACTTGAAATCAACAATCCAAAGTAACATATGTACCCCATGTTTGTCACAGCACTATTCACAATAGCCAAAATATGGAAAAAATCCAAGTGCCCATCGACTGATGATTGGATAAAGAAGATGTCATATATATATTTATATACAATGGAGTACTACTCAGCCATAAAAACAAGACAAAATCATCCCATTTGCAACAACGTGGATGGACCTGGAGGGTATTATGCTAAGCAAAATAAGCCAGACAGAGAAAGACAAACACAGTCTGATTTCACTCACATTTGGAATATAAACAAATACATGGACAAGGAAAATGGTGCAGTGGTTATCAGGGGAAGGGGGGTGGAGAGTGGATACAGGGGGTAAAAGGGAGCACCTATGTGGTGAAAGACAAGAAATAATGTACAACTGAAATTTGACAATGATGTAAACTATTATGAATCTCAATTAAAAAATTTTTTAAAGAAAGAAATAGTTAATTTCCCCAGCATGCTTGAAAATTAGCATTTGAACTTCAAAACCTAGATTTGCATGAGTTTTTCAGGAATACCTTGTGAAACACATTGTATTAGATTCCTATTGTTGTTGTAATAAATTATCACAAACTTAGCGGCTTAAAACACAAATGTATTCCTTGCAGTTCTGTAGATCAGAAGACTGAAATGAGTCTCACTGGGCTAGAATCAACTTTTCAACAGAGCTGTATTCCTTCTGGAGAGACTAGGGAAGAATCTATTTTCTTGCTTTATTCAGCTTCTAGAAGCCATCTATGTCCCTTTTCTCATGTTCGCTTCTTCCATCTTCAAAGTCAGCAGTGTAGCATCTTCAAATCTCTCTCCTCTGACCTATGCTTGTATCCTTACATCTCCTTCTAAGAGCTTCTCGCCTTCCTTTTATGAGGACTTTCGTGTAAATTCAGCCTATCCAAGTAATCCAGGATAGTTTCCCCATATCAGGATCTTTAACTTAATCACATCTGCAAAGTCCCTTGTGCCATGTAAGGTAACATAGGTACAGGTTCCTTAGATTAGGACCTCTTTCTAAGGCCATTATTCTGCCTATCACACACAGTGGCATGTTATTTTCTATGTAGCTAGAAAAAATACCAATAAACTAATTCATAAAGTTCTCTGTCCTTGCTCATGGAGCTGCCGTGTAGGAACAATTGACACAACTTGTTTATGAGCTAAGTTTAGAATAAGGCCAATGTCAGAGGATAGAAGGCTGAAAACATTGTTTCATTGAACTAAACTTGAATAACCTGCATCCAGTTAGAATTTTGTGACAGAAGCAATACGTATTCTAATTAATCATGTACTCATATTGTCAAGCTCATGTAAGGTCTGCAGCTCCCATCCCATCTATGTGATATAGAACAATGACTAACATATAGATAATTCTCTTTTACATGTTTTAGTTGCCCAAATAAATCCCCCTACTGAAAGAATGGGCTGTATTATTTATTCTTTAATAGCAGGGAATCTAAATATATCTTTTAGCTATTTGGAGGTCACTTAGGCTTTAAGAGGCTGTTCTGTTATTATTGAGTCATAAAACTTAACAGCCCATGAATGCTGCCTGAGTTCAACACCAGAGGCTAAATAGGATAAAGCAATGCATTAATTACAGTCTGTTATCATTAGCAGTTGGTTAAGGGAAATGTGGTTATACGGAAACTTCAAACTTTGCTAGAAAATAAAACACTTGCGTAACAGTAAGAGAAAAACATTTTTAAAATAAAAAATTCCTATTCTACCACTCTACCAGCTTATCTCTGTTCATTGTTCCTTGTTCTTTTCCAGTTCCTATGTATATACATACCTTGTTTTGACATACCTGTAATGATAATATAGATACAAATTTGCATTCAGCTTTTTGCACTCTACCTAACATAGTTTTTTTTAAAGATTTTATTTTATTTCCTTTTTTCTCCCCAAAGCCCCCAGTACATAGTTGTATATTCTTTGTTGTGGGTCCTTCTAGTTGTGGTATGTGGGACGCTGCCTCAGTGTGGTTTTGATGAGCAGTGCCATGTCCGTGCCCAGGATTCGAACCAACGAAACACTGGGTCGCCTGCAGTGGAGCACGTGAACTTAACCACTCGGCCATGGGGCCAGCCCCCTAATATAGTTATTTTTTCAAGTAACGATGTAATAGTCATAATTTTCATTTTAATGGCTTCAGTATATTACACAATATGGATATAACACATGATCTTCTTGATTCTATGATTGTACATTTATGCTCTTTCCACTTATTGACCATTATAAGCACTGCTGTAATGAACATTTTTGTGTCCATTTTTCTTAGGGAATGGGGAAATTGTTTTCTTGGGATAATTTTTGAAAAGTGCAATAGTACTCATATGAAATTTTTAAACAAACAATCAGAGGTTTTGCTTCACGTTTGTACATAAAGTCCCACTAGAGATAGGAAAGTACTTTTAAAAGATCCTCATAATATCGTTAAACTAACATTTATATCATGACTGAAATCAATTTCCTGAGGACAGAGATAAGAGTGAAGAATTTGACAAATGTGCACAAAGGTTAACTTATACACAGATTATTGTTGATTATGTAGAAAAGTTTATATATATTGAATAATTGTGGAGGGATAAAATGAACAGTGAATTTAAAGAGACTATTGTGGGGCCAGCCCGGTGGCATAGTCATTAAGTTTGCTCACTCAGGGGCATTGGCCTGGAGTTTGCTGATTCAGATCCCAGGGAGGACCTACACAGTACTCATCAAGCCATGCTGTGGCGGCACCCCACATACAAAATAGAAGAAGATTGGCACAGGCATTAGCTCAGGGCAAATCTTCCTCAAGCAAAAAGGAGAGGATTGGCAACAGACATTAGATCAGGGCCTATCTTCCACACAAAAACAAAAAAAGGGAGAGAGAGATACTATCGCTGCATGCCAATGGAGCAAATTATGAAATTATGTACACAACTCATATATACGGTTTATGTTAAATTGTATGTTAAATATTTAATTGAAGAATCGTTGTTCCCCTTGTGAGCAGTAATTCTTAAATAATAGGGTATTGAAATTCTATTATGTTGTATAAGCTACAAAATTTGAGAGGTAATAGAGACATGTTAGAATTTTCAAAGTACGTATATTTTAGTGTCAGTAATAGAGAGTAAGGCAAGAAGCAGATTTGTTTGTATCAAATGATGGAATGAAGGCAATTTCTAATACATTCTTCATGCTGCTTGTCATTTTACTCTTCATTTAAATGTACAAGTAGGAAAAACATTTTGATAAACTGGTAGTAAAAAACAAAAGAAGTGAGCCATGTGTTAAAGGTTCCAAGAGGTGGGGGAAACACTGCAATAAGTTGAGATATTTTCCACCTTTAATTTCTTTTCATTATGTAGCTGTACAGTATTTACTAAGGAATTCACAATCACATGTAATTTGACTTTTAAGAAGGAAAAATGACCAATATATACCAAGCATTAAAAGGTAGATGCGCCTGTTCAATAATGTGAGAGAGGTCAGAAATCACACTAATGAGAAAGATGGTTGGCTGCCCTTAAGGAGAATATCTTTTGGTGGAATTACTGTCCCTGACCACAATGAGTTGATCCACCAGAGAATTCCTGATGAAGCAACCTTTGCTTAATATAAGAAAATACTGATATGTCCAAAATTTAAAATGTACTGGCCGAAGATCCCATTACATTGCATTAAGAATAAAAGTGGCAAACTCAAATCTTTGTTATGAGCTACTGAGATGATAATAATGATTAATTTCCTGAAAGGAGAATCTTTAGGATATGTGGAGCCACCATTAATTTGTAATCAATAGAGAACTTGTATCAAGTGACATGGTCAGTCTCAGTGAACCATGCTAAGCTTTGCTTGAGAAACTAATTTATTGTTAAAGCAACTTCACTTCTATATGACTTATCATTTTATTCATATTTTAAGCATATAACTTCATTCATTCATTCTCTCAGTAATTCATTCACTCTCTCATTTATTCACTCAGAGTATTAAGTGCCAGATACTGTTGTAAAGGAGGAAAAAAATTTCCTCTACCCTTATAGGTTCTTTGGCTGCCTAATAATTAAATTGACATAAGACAGATTAACAGGAGAAAATCAAATTTAATCACATATGTACAGGGGCCCCATAAGAAGTGAGACCCAAAGACAGGCAAGCAATTGAGGCTTATGTGCTACTCAGAGCTAAGGAGAAGAAGGTAGGGGTCTGGAACTTCAAAAGGGAGGAAAACAATTCACAGGAAGATGAGAAGAGCAAATGTTTGGTAAACAAATGTTTCCCCTGCCACACAGAGACAAGGGACACAGAGAGGACTTTGATCCAACAGGCTTTGCTAAGTTTCCCCCAGTCTCCCATACCTTGCTCATATTCTTTGTAGTCAACCCTGGGGATAGCCCTCTTCCTGGAATACACGCTCTATCTAATTTCTTCTAGGCAGTTAAGGGGGAGGTAAAAAGAAAAACTTCCTGAGTCTTCTGTTTTTTAAAAATAGCCAGCCTAAAATAATCCTCATGCAAAGGACACATTTTGGAGTGGCAAATTTTGCTCCCCTGCACTGTGGCTATACCAGTGAGCAGGACAGAGACGAAATCCATGGTGTATAGAACTTACATTCCAATAGATATCTTTTTATGGCACATATTTTTTCCCAGTAAGAAACATCAAAAGGGCCCATTATTATTGGCAAAACAGGAAAAAACAACATAGTGGTATTGATGAGGATCAAGGCTGCCCCAGGGCGAGAAGCCCAAGGCATCCTGCCCTACATCCCAACCTATATCATCCTCCCAGAAGCATAGGACATCCTGACCTGATCTGATCTGATTCTTATCTAAAGTTATAGGACCGCTTGATAATGAGACCCCACCTGCACTGATACCATTTTAATGAGATTTTACATAATCTTTCCTTTGTCTTGTGAAGAAATAACTCACATACATAAGCCTTATTCTCTGAATAAAGGAACACTACTACCAGACCCTGAGAGTCCAAGAAATCTTTCTTTTGACTCCTTGGCTTGCCGAGCCCACTTCAGTATAACTGTCAAGTGGAGTTTCAGGGACTTATTCTAGAACTACACAGAAGAGTGTAATGAGTAGCAATATTTTTTGATGAATACTGGATAATAAAGAGAGAATGTAGGCTCACAGAGGTTTGTTTTTAAGATGTCTGAAAGAGGTTTGATACACAGCTCGCCTTTCTGTTTGGGGTGGGCTCTACCTGAAGAAAAAGGGTTTGCAAGCCTCCTTCTGCCGCTAAGTCCTTTTCAATCTGTGGTCCCTCATAACCATAGTACTGGTGGCCACCAGAGAAAGGCATTAGCCAATAGGCAGTTTTACTCACATCTGTTTTATTGTCATATCCCTTAAATCCCCAAGCTACCCCCAGCTGTGTTTCTTAGAGTAAGAATGGATGGCAAAGCTACACTACCAACTGTATCTTGTATTGGGTTTCCTCTGAGAAAGAGAAATCTGTATAATTTTGGGATCTCAGAAATGTATAATTGACCTCCAACTAGCTGAGGCATTGACATCAGTGGGAAAACTCCCCTCAGAAACTGAAACCTTTAGCCAGCTGAAATGAGCAGCACGAAGTGACTAAGCCACCTTGGCAGAAAACAACGACTGCTTTGCGTATAGCCTACAAAGGAAGCCATCACTTTTCATATATTTTAAAAGCACTTTCTTACAGCCGATACAATCCAAATAGTTTAAATATCTTCACCTGCACATGCTGCAAAGTAAACGCAAAACTACCTACTAATGCATCATCTTTAAAGAAATACTGTGTAATAATTAAGCTCATTACATTTGAATATTTAATTTCTGTCAATATACAACTAAATAATTATTCAAAATATTGTAGTCAAGCCTACTAAGACTATTAAAAATCTGCCAAGCGATCACCCAAGAAACATTACAACGTTTCCAGTCAGGAGCATAATAGCCTTCAGCAGATTTTCCAATACCCCCTTGGACACCTTCCCAGTATGGTAGAAAATAACCACATCGTTCATCAATAGCCAAGTCAAATTCCATTTGCCTTTTGCTACTTGAAGTTGCAAACTCACCTGCCAACACAGTCCTTTCCTAACCTACATAGATAATTGTTGAAAATATTGTGTATTGGCAGAATTCCACTCATTTTTAAGATGAATCTTTGAATTTTAGCCATTAAACTTGTACGTTATTTATTGTTTGTTTGTTTTTGTTTTTCAAAAGAAAATGCAAATCTTAAATTACATCTTTTTGGAGGAGGAAGTGATGGCCGTTATTCTTGGCCTAAATGTCCAATGCAGGCTACTCTGGGAACCTTTTTCTAGATCTCTTTACCCAACGAATAAGGGCTAATATATTGGCTATGCTTCCTTTAAATTATATGTGGCCCATACCATACTTATTGGTCCCTGGAGATTTGAAACCAATTAGTACATAGCTTCTTTTCAGATATGTTGATCATCTGAAAACAGACACCACAAATCTCCTGAAAGAGTCAAGTTTTTTGATTTAATATATCTTGTAAACTGTGGAAGAAATAAACATTTTGGTTTACATATCTGTATGTTATTTAAAGTAGCATACACTTAGTTTCCTCTGCTGAAACTTCTTGATTCCTTTGTTACAATGAACCAGAGTTGTTTTATTCCTTCTTTAAAGTTCCAAAACACAACGTGAAAATGTTAGCTATTTATAGATCAACCAACCTCAGCCTCTCCATTTTTCACCATTACCTATTTCCTCAGAGTCTGCTCCTGCCCTTGGAAATTCTGCACACTTGCAAGTCCTTGATGTGGTAGAGGTTTTCATTTGGCCAGCCTTTAGGAGAGTACCGGTACTACCTTCTGCACTAAAATAAAATCTATGCAATGTCAGCGCAAATGCCTCCTCCAAAGCACTATCCCAACCTTAAAGGAACACCCACACTGACATTTTAGTGCACAATTTAAGAGGAAACTAAGAAAATTATGCAGTTTCTGTTCTACTATAAATGATAAATAATACAATTTAAAGATAAATATAGAAATAAAGATCACTCATGGAGTATTAACAAAATTTTTTTTCTTACTAAATCCAACAGGGAAAATACAGTTTGGGGGTCACGTCACCATTATTAGGACCTGGGGTCTACTTAGTCTGTAGTCAATATCTCTAATTGCCAGCAGAAGACTTCTACCTGAATATTTCTCCTCTCAATTCAGATCAAATGTGTCCAAATGTCTACTCTTCATCTTTCCATGGAATCTGTCCTCTTTTTACCACCTTCCTATGTCAATCAGTGTCATCTTCAATCTTTCATTAGTCCTAGTACCAAACCTTAGCGCCCTTTCTGAATCTTTTTTCACCGTTATCCTCTGCAACCCTTTGGTCCCTTGGCAATCTTTCCAATGTATGCCTGTTATATCCATTCACTGCCACCACCCTAGTCTGAATCCTTGTCACCTTACACTTGGACAATTTAAAACAGGTGCTTCCTGGCATTAGAAACTCTCAAGTTCCTTTTGCTCCAATTCTTCTTAGACTTTGCTGCCAAAACAACTTGCCTAAAACATAAATACCACTAAAACGCCTTTCTATTCAAAACATCCAGTAGTTCTTCAATGACCTATTTGATGTAGCTCAAATACCATGGTATCTGAAATTAGTTCAGCCTCCTTAGACTGGTATTCAGGGTTCTGCACATTCTGGCCTGACCTTACCTACATACTTTCATCCCATTATCCCATTACAGAGACCCAGTCCTCCATTCAAGGTACCTCTTCACTGTCCACCAACACCATAGTCATCCCCAACTACAAACTTTTCTTCATGCTTTATCTAGCTATGCCTCTTAGGGGCAGTGTTCCTTAAAGTGTCATCCAAAAGTCATCTATATCAGAACCATCTTAGATGCTTGTAAATCATGCAGATTCCTGAGCTCACAACTCAGACCTATTGCAGTTGGAGACTTAGAATCTGCATGTCTGCAAGCTTCCCAGCTGATTCTGGTATAGGCTAAACTGTGAGCTCCTTCATGTCAGGAATGTGTGGAACTCCACTCTTAGTCTCCTTTGTCTGTGGCATAGTGCCTGGCACACATTAGGAGGTGAATATTTTTTTTTTTAAAAAAAGAGCAAAATTTATTTGGGTACAGAACATCTTATATAGGAGAATCTCTTCAAATTCCACATTGCAGCCATGAGGATGAAATCGTCTCTCCTTCCTTTGGTTTCCAATGGTGCCCTAGCTTTTGGCTAAGGTCAGGTATATCCCCTTTAGTCTAGTTTCCATCTGTCCCACTTGGAAAACTTCATAGCAAGCAACAGATGGACTCAAATGTAGGCAGGGTATCTGTCCAGCAAGCATGGAGGGTATAGTTCCTGCTACAAGCTGTGTTTCAAGTCATTATTAAGAAATAAGTTAGGAAGTGAGGGCCAGTTGCAGGCTCAGAACTAAATAAATATGTTCTGACTGACAACAAAATGAAGCCCGGAAGTTGTCAAATTCACAGCCAGAGATAATGGAAAACTTGATAGGCTGGTGAGGAAGTATGGAACATAGAGTTTCTGGTCAGAAAGAATAAACAACTGCCACTGAACAAAGCAAAATGTCTTCCTCCAACAGCTGCTCACTCAACAATGGAAATGCTCTGGTTAATCCCAAAATGTGGATGAAGCACCAGAGGGTGAAAATGAAAGAAAGGAAAGGAAAGAATATGTCCTTATAGAGATTCCCTCGAAAGAAAACATGGAAGGTTAAGATCACTTTTGAACAAGTTGCTAGTTTTTTAAAAAGTAATATATGCACATGATAAACATAAATCAAATCTTAGGTGATATGGTTGAAGTAATTCTCCCTGTCCATGCACTTTTCATTTTTTATGAAGGTTCAGATTCTTAAATAACTGGTTCTTACACATTTATTACATAGTTTGACCCTTTCTATGTGGGGAAGGAAAAACAATTTTCCATCTACTCTTAAGTTCTTGGCTGAGACCCCACTGTAATAAAAGACAGATTAACAGGAGAAAAACAAACAGAAGTTTAATAACATGTATGCCTCCTGTATACATGGGAAGAGACCCAGGAAAACTGAGTAACTCCCCAAAATGGCCCAAGTCACCACCTTAAATATCATCTCCAGCTAAAGACAAAAGAAGATTTGGGGGCTTGGAGGGAGTCAGTTACGGGAGCGAGGTGACTAGGAAAAGCAGAGTAAACAGGGTGAGGCTGTTATGCATATTTAAGTGGTTGCCTTAAGATAAGAATTTCCAGAGATTGAATCATCCTCCACTTCCAGGCAGAGAGGGAGACACCCGTACAAATGGCGATTTCCCTTATACATGCAAATATCCCTTACAAAAGGGTAACTTCTACTCAGCTTTCAAAGTTTCTCCTGTGTCTACTATTTCTTAAAAATAATCAGCCTAAAACAATTCTTATGCCAAAAAGAGATATTTTGGGGTGACAAATTCTGCTTCCTTTCAACTCCTATTAATAACATATAACATATTTTGAGCTCTCTTTATGTACTGGACAAAATGTTAATCTAACCTAATTCTCACAGTAATCCCATTTTTTACAGAAAAAAATTGAGATTCAGACACTATCAACTTCCCAAACTTTTACACCACATGACAAACTTAGAAATTGATATTTGTAGAGCACATGGAGGTGACCACATAAGACTGCTCATGGCTAGAGGCCACAGGCTCAGAGCCTCCTGCTGCCCAAAGACTGAGAGGAGCAATATATTAGCCCCCCACTAAGCCTCTTACAGAGCACCTAAGTGCTTTGGCAGTACCAGTTGAGCGGTTCTGCAACTTCGCCAAAGGATCATGGTTAGTAAATAGTGGGGCGTCGATCTGAACCCAGGTTTGTCTGACATCAAAACTCTTAACTATGTTATCACAACTTCCATCACCAAACCTTTAGTTGCAGACCTTGTGTTTAGCACTGGGGGACTATTTTAAATGCCACGAAACAATGGAATAAAGTCAAAACATGCAGTCAGCTCTCACTTTTTTAGTTCTTGAAAATGGAATGCTTTAAATAATCATTTATATCTCTTTGTGCCAGTAAGCCTTATAACACAGATTTTGTTTCTTGTTTACCCAACTAATGTACTTCAGGCAAGGAGAAATGCCAAAAAATGGAATTCATACAAGCAAGTTCTAACAGCTTTATGAAAGATTTGGAAGTGAGAGTTATTGTCTTGAGTCTTTTAAAAATCGTTGGTAATACAACCTGGAAAAAAGCTATTTTTCTTTCCACATACCTTTCATGTTCATGACTATAAATTGTTAAATTATCTCATTTTTTAAGGCCAAAATTGCTCGAGTAAGTGCTTCCCTATTGGAAATATTTACTTTGCCTTCAGGTTGTAGCCACTAAGATGAGTTCTGAAATAACTAAAGGTGGAACAGTCATTCAGAATATTTGATTTCATTATTTTTCATTCAGAAAGAAAAACTTGGTACTAAAACAAATGTGCTCCCTAATACTAATTGTCATTTATAGAATTTAACAAATTTTACAGTGTTATTAGAGAGCTAAAGAGCCATTATTTTGTCTCTATGTAATATATAATTCTGAGAATACTTAACATTTTTATTTTCAAACACTTTTTCAATTGTATCTAGTACCCTTCAACAAATAATTCCTCATTTCTCATTAGTGAAAAATCAAATAAAAATGCTCTCCAAGTGATTGACTGAAGAACACTGATCATCTTACAAGCTCATAAGCAAACAACACTGTAGAGGATCAGAATTTGCCACCCCACAATGTGTCTCTTTGGTTTGATTATTTTTAAGAACAAAAGACTCAGGAAGAAACTTTGACCTTCCCCCTAACCGCCTGAAAAAATTCAAGATAGAGGCCTTTTCCAGGAAGGAGCGATCACCGTAGATAATTAAAATATAATGTGAACTAGGTGTGGTAGACAGGGAGGAACCTAGCAAGGCCCATTTGATCAAAGTCCTCCCCATGTCCCATTATCTCTGCAAGGCAGGCCAAACATTTGTTTAACAAACATTTGCTTTTCCATCTCCATGTGAATTTCCTTCCTCCCCTTTGAAGTCCCAAACCACTAGCCCCAACATCTTCCTCTGTCTTTAGCTGAAGATGGTATTTAAGGTGATGTCTTTGGCCACTTTGGAAAGTTATGCAGTTTACCTGCGTTTCTCCCACGCATACATGTTATTAAATTTGTTTGATTTTCTCCTGTTAATGCGTTTCACATAAATTTAATTCTTAGACCAGCCAGAAGGGCATAGAGGGTAGGGGAATAGTTCTTGCTCCACTACAACACAAACAAAGAAAACTTTAAAAGTACAGTTTCTTTCTTTTTTTTCCTTTGAGGAAGATCAGCCATGAGCTAACATCTGCTGTCAATCCTCCTCTTTTTGCTGAGGAAAACTGGCCCTGAGCTAACATTTGTGCCCATCTTCCTCTACTTTATCTGTGGGACGCCTACCATACCATGGCTTGCCAAGCAGTGCCATGTCTGCACCCGGGATCTGAACCAGTGAACCCTGGGCCACCAAAGCAGAATGTGTTAACTTAACCTTTGTGCCACCAGGCTGGCCCCAAAGTACAGTTTCTTTAATGCAGCAGCTAAAATTCTATATAGAGGAAAAATAAAAAATTCCTCAAGGTAAATGTAGTTAATAATTTTGTAACAACATGAGTCAAATTGTATATTTCAAGTGGTTATAAGAAACATCTTAATTTACAAAAATCAAGTTAAATATAATACAATGTAAATTTATTAAAGTAATGTATAATGTGTATAATGCCACAACTATGATATTTACATATATTTCAACATATTGCACAAATTCCCATTTTTCTCCTCATGCAAAGTCCTTGTTAAAACACACTTAAAAACACACTTTTCCATGTTCCATTCCTCAAGATATTCATAAAGTATGTAATGTATTTCTAAGACGAAATCAAGTTTTATGTGGAACCTGCAGAAGAACAAAGTTCTATATCAACCTGTTATACCAAGTCTCTATCAGGGTTTCTCAGCATCAGCAGTATTAATATTTACAGCCAAATGATTCCTTATTGTGGAGGCTTTTCTCATTAGATGTTTAGTGGATTCTATGGTACTGTAGGGGAGGAAAAAATTTTTCTCTACCCTTCTAGGTTATTCTGTCTAAGAATAAAATTGACAAGATACATTAACAAGAGCAAAACAAAAGCTTAAAAACTTGAATACATGGGAGAGACCCAGGGAAACTGAGTAACTCACCAAGATGGCTGAAGCCACCACCTTAAATGCCATCTTCATCTAGACAAAAGAGGATGTTGGGGGTAGTGGTTTTGGACTTCAAAGGGGAGAAAAACAATTCACATGGAAATGGAAAAGCAAGGGCGTGGTAAACAAATATTTGCCCTGCCAGGCAGAGAGACTGGGACATGAAGAGTACCCTTATCTTTAGGCCCCACTCAGTCTCCCCCACCCTCACCTATCCCATATTCTTTGTAGTTATCTCTGGTGATAGCTCTGTTCCTGTCACAGGCTATTTATCTAAATTCTTCTAGGCAGTTAAGGGTGAGGTGAAAGAAAAACTCCATTTGTTTCTTAAAAATAATCAACCTAAAATAATCAATTTCCCAATGAGGCAGATTTTTGGGTGGCAAACTCTGCTCCCCTTCAGTCTCTACCCAGCATTTACCCACTAGATGCCAGTAGCAACTTTCCCCAGGTCGTGAGAACCAGAAATATCCCCAGGCATTGTTAAATGTCCCCTACAGGGCAAAATTGTCCTCAGGTTGAGAAGTCTATATTGATGTTCAAGATAAGAGCTGAGTATCATTCTATGTCTCTAACTAGTGGAGAAGGAAAATTAGCAGTTTCAAATTTTATACAGACTAACTTTAGACCACCAAAACTTAGGCTGGAAACTGAGGAAAGAGTGTAATGTAAATGGTAATTTTTTTTTCTGACTTCATCTAAGAAAAGTAAACAAAAACAGGACATTTTCAGAACTAAGCAGATTTTTAAACGCAATTTTCTGTGAAGACTTTAAAATACAACTGGTCGCAGTCCATAAAATCATCTGCAGCTAGGCACATACATCACAGGGCTTGTGCCAGTGTGTGTGCTATGCAGTGGGTATCCAGAGGGCAAGGGGACAAGGAGAAAAGCCAGAAGTAGGAAATCAGATGGCAAATAAAATACAAGTCAGGACAGCAGTGGGGTAGAAATTCAGGAAAGCAAACAGAAATCAAGTGCAATAAATCGTTTGCAAATACATAAAGAGTCATCACACAGGACATCCCCAGAAATAGAGAACGAAGCAAGGCAGGGGGCAAATTATATGCATGGCCCCAACAACAAGAGAGGGCACCCATACTGACACAGCCTGGGACTGCTCTCCTCGTGTCAACTTGCTTATTTTACCACCCTGCGGAGAGAGTAGTCTCTAGTAAACCTGGCCTAGAATCCTGCATGTGGTGATCACTGACAACAGCTTTCTGGGTCAGTAGCATAAGATCAGACTCACTTGTTTGGCACAGGCATTTCCGTGACACTGTGTCTAGCAACAAATAGCAAGTTAATAGATTGTGTCTGCCCTGACACGACTGGTTTCCATCTCATTGTTGAACCGATGGCTGCTGTTTTCCCATAGAGACTGTGGGCATACATTTAGACTGGAAACGTGATTGATTGTGTTTGTATCTGCTTACTCATTTTCCAAGTGAATGTCAAATCTTACATAAGAAACCCTAGAACACGTCTTTGATGTGCTAAAAGGTCCTGAGTACATTTAAACAGTGTGAGAAGACACACTTTTTCCATTTATGTATTTGTCATCTGTTTTATTGTCTTTATGGCATTTATTAACTTCTGAAATTCTTTTTCCCTTGTTTATTGGGTCTCCTACACAGAAATATGAGCTCTATGAATGCTGGGACCTTCTGTCTTGTTCACTGCTGTGTCCCTAGCACCTGGAACAGCACCTGGCATGTAATAGGCATTCAATAAATGTTTGTTGAATGAAGAATGAAGAAATTAATAGACAATTAGCAATTGGAGGAAACATTCCTACTCAAGTAACAAGTCCTTTTGAAAATTTCAGTCTCAAATTATTGTACCTATCCAGAAACACCACGCTATCTGTAGATGTTGTCTGTCAACCTCCTCTGCGTTTTGGAGGTATCAGTGATGGTCTAAACAGAGGCTGAGGATTTCTCAGTGAACCACAGATGAGGAAATCACTCTGATCTCCTTGATCTTGACACCAGCCACTAAAAACTGCATACCAGACTGAGAAATCGAAGTACCATTAGTGGTTTGGGGTTAAAAGACAGACCATGGAGCAAAGCAAATAATGAGGAGTTATGTTTTTACCTGCCCTACATACAATTAAATCTTGACCTCCAGCTCTATCTAAATAGGAAATAGAAATGTCTGAATTTAGATATTTCCATGGAGTCCTACTGATGCCAGATATGATGCATGGGATTAACATCTCTTACAGAAGAAATCATTGCACTAATTAGGTCTCAGGAGCCAATACCTGCAACAGTGAACAGAAAATAGTAGGTGGGATACCATATGTATGACTAGCTCAGCAGATGAATAAACACCAGCAGTTCAGCGTCTATCACCAGTCCAGCCTCTGCACAGTAAATACTCTAGATCAGAGTATCTGTGGTATGCCACCCAGTTAAAGCCTGGTAAAAGCAAAGTGAATGGGTTGTGTAAGGGAAAAATTGCATCAAAAATTTTGGTATTTTGAAGGAGGAATTCACAGCTGGGCAAGGCAAGCTGTGAAAATTCTGCTTCCTTGAAAGGAAAAGAACTAGCCCAACCTTTGGAACGGCTCCTCATGACAAAGGACCTCACAGGATGCAAAAGATTCAACATAGTTCTTTGAAAATTATGCTATTTGAGGGACACTCTACTCTAGTTTGCTCAGTTTTGCTTTTGAGCATGGGTTTTTACTTTTAATGAATCCATACAATAGCTATTTTTCTTAATGGAGAAGCATTTTAGGGAAGTTCTTTGAATTGCCAGAATCACCATACAACTTTAGGCTATTTCTGAATACAAACCATATACTGTATTTAATTTTAAAATATAAGGGATAATGGGGGTATAAATTCAAGATCTCTTTAGGATTTAAAATGTATTAAGTAAAATTGGAATGGAAGACCATCAATAAAAAAAATATGATCATTCTCATTCTTGGAAAAAGCAATGATTTTAACACAC
This sequence comes from Equus asinus, assembly GCF_041296235.1. Classification (NCBI taxonomy): domain Eukaryota; kingdom Metazoa; phylum Chordata; class Mammalia; order Perissodactyla; family Equidae; genus Equus; species Equus asinus. The sequence goes on from NC_091820.1 coordinate 131,141,178, forward strand.
CTCCTAATACAGAGAGAGCAATGTAAAAAGGAAGACTATTTCAAACAGGAAATCTGCATACAAATGTCGATGTCATTTATATAGAGCTCCCTAGCTACTGTGTTTCCTGTAGAGGAATGATGCTCAAGTGGTCTGGGCTTCCTTTCTTGATCAACAAAAATCGATATGGCTACACATGAATAGGCTTTGAAACAAGCTTTACTATTCTCTACCTTAAGTGTTCAAGTGTTCTAAGACTCCAACACGGATTCTTCATTATTATCTTAGCAGTTTGGTACCTATCTGTGCATCCGCACATTATTGAAATCTCCAAAAAAGTGGCACGATGACTTAGTCATAAATAGTAAGGTAAAATAAGTAAAATAATCCTTTTCCAAGGAAAAGGAACAACTTAGCTACTGCAATGCAGTCCTCAAGTGTATTGGAATAAGTCATGCTTAAATCATTGTTTCCTTCATTTGTAAGTAGTAATCTCTCATTTATACATCATAAGACCGAGCAGTGGCAAAAAGGGAACAGATTGGATTATAAAGACGTGACTCAACAAAGGAACTCACAAACTACCAACTCAGCTATCTGTTCTCCATTTCTTTTTCACTCATGTTTAAATGTATTAAGGTCATCAGTTAATTCAAGGGCAGAGAAATGTTAGGTTATTATCACAAGTGGCAAATGCTCATGAATGTGGAAATCATTGTGTTTTGCTATTAGAGTGAGTTTTCTTTTTAATTTCAGAGGAAAGTGCACAAACTTAAGTGCTCTGAAATAAGCCAGATGTGGAAAAAAGTCTTTGGAGGAAGACATGATCACGGCATTGTTCCCAGCTGTCCTTTGGACATTTTTCCCTTGAATTCTCTTCTCACCTTTCCCAAATTCCTTAGTGAGAATGTAGTAAAGACTGCTAGCATTACTGAACCAGGCTTGTTTTACCAGCTGCATGATATTTCAACCACTGAGACAACGAGTTTGCAGCAGAGAAAGTGTTAATTCACATGGGAGCCAAGCATGGAGACAGGAGAACAAATCTCACATCTGCCCCCCGGAAAATGAGGATTAGGGTTACTTATGGGATAGAGGGGCAGGGTGGTCTGAAGTGGGAATAGATGATAGGAGGTAAGCACAAGTGAGGTAACAGATGATTTGCGCAAGCATAGTCAAGCTTCATGACTCTTCATAGTATACATGTTCACAAAATGGTGGCCTTAGAACAATGTCAGGGTAGAGTTTTCAGCCCCCTGACATCGGAGAGTCACCTATCAGTCATCCACGCAGGCCCAGTTGATGAGTCAGTGGTCTTAACCAGCCTGAACTGGAGAAGGAGTCAACTCAGTTCCAGAAAAACTTAAGCACCATTACCATGGCTACCCAAGCATCAAAGATCTTATCGATAGGGTGAGTTTTTGTAATGCATTATCCAACTGCATTTGCTAACAGACAACTAAGTGAGTATAACTAAAGCCAGTTGGCCTCCAGTTTCACTAGTTGCTAACCCAATATCCATTTTGTTTTCTTCCTTAGTAACAGAACCCCAAACTTGTTTGGTGTGTCAATGTACTTCCCTAAATGACTGCATTTCTGAACCTCCCTTGCAGCCGGAACAAGTGAGAAGACTAACTTTTGGCAAGTGTAATGTCAATGAAAGTTTGCATTGGACATTTGGGAAGGCTCCTTAAAAGTAACTGACTCCATTGCCTAAGCTCCCTTCTCCTTCTAATGCATGGAACACAGATGCAATGGCTAGAGCTTCTGCAGCTGTCTTAGACCATGTTAGGAATGTGAGACAGAAAAGGGGAAAAAAAAAATCTCAATTCCTGGTGACTTGAGAATTGTACTACCAGCCCTGAATGTCCAGTCCTGTAATTTTCCTGGTTGAGAGAAAAATAAATTTCTCTATTGTTTAAGCCATTGATAATTTGGATTTATTGTGTTAGGCAGCTGAATCAAATTCTAAATGATATAAAATACAAATTAAAATTCCCCAAAGGTAAAGCAATGAAGGAGATAGGGAAAATCAGAAGTAAGGGTATTAAAGAAGTGAAGGGTAACAGAATTTGCCACCTCAAAATATGCCTCTTTGGCCTAAGGATTATTTTAGGCTGATTATTTTTAAGAAACAGCAGACACAGGAGAAGTTCTGAAAACCGAGTAGAAGTTACCGTTCTGTAAGAGACATTTACACTTATAAGAGAAATCTCCATGTGGAAAAGTGTCTCCTTCTCTGAGCCAGAAAGAAGAGGATAACTCTAAATCTCTAGAAACTCTTATCCATGGAGAAATCTCACAACTTAAATCTGCATAACGACCTTACCCTTGTTTACTCTGCTTTACCTGATAGCCTCCCATTACTGGCTTCCCCCTTTCCCCAAAATCTTTTACATTTGTCTGGAGATGGTAGTTAAGGTAGTGGTTTGGGCTGTTTTGGGGAGTTACTCAGTTTTGCTGGGTCTCTCCCATGTATACAGAAGGTGAACATGTTATTAAACTTCAGTTTGTTTCTCTCCTGTTAATCTGTCATTTATCATAGGAGAGTATCAGCAAAGAACTTAGAAGGGTAGGTGAAAAATTATATTTCCTCCCTCACAAAAGCAAATAAAATACACATAATTAAGACCCTTATCTCTGAGAGCTGGCAGATATCTACAATGACAAGTGTTGATGCAAAATGACCAATAACCATTCTATAGATAAGAGAGAGAGGTGAGTTTTACTTGAGCCAGAGTGAGGATTACAACCCAAGAAGGCCTTTTCCAGAAAGGAAGAAAGTGTTGTGGAGAAGCATGGTTTTCGGTATAGTCTTATATCTTTTTAGAGCAAAGAACGTACATTAAACACACCCAGAATACATATTCATCAAAGCTTCAAAGAGGTATCCAGTTGCGAATTAGCAGGTCAACATGACCCTGATGTTGGGAAAGGGACTAAAGTGGGTGTTACAGATAGGAGGTAGGAGGGGAAGTATGCATTCTTATCTTAAGAAAGTGCATTCTTTAACAGTTAAAAGCAGATGTGCAATGTACGTTTGATAGGCCATAAGTCAAGCTTCTTTAGTTTAAACTGCATCAGTTTTAAACTTGGTTACCTCATATACTTCAGTATGTGAAAATCTCTTGTCACAAGTTTCTATCATTAAATGACTAGAGAGGAAAAAAACCCATATATATGTATTTGTTTTTGAACAAATGTATGCCATATCTTCAATTCAAAATAGTAAAAGATGACACCGCATTTTATTTATAGTAATACTGCATACTACTTCATTATCAAATAGGAGTATTAAGAGGGAACTAAATTTAATGGGCCTTCTACTATAGGTTAGGAGCTGTAGCAGATTCAACAGTGTTCTTCAAAAATTCATGTTCACCCAGAACCTTTCCTTACTTGGAGGTAAGGTCTTTGCAGATGCAATTATTTGAAGATCTCAAAATGAAATTAGCCCAGATTTGGGGTGGGCTCTAAATCCAATGACTGGTTTCTGTAAAGGAGGAGAGATTTGGATACAGAAAGACACACAGATTCAGATTAGAGAGAGACACAGAGAGAAGGTCATGTGAAGACACAGGTGGGGATTGGAGTTATGCTGCTAGAAACAAAGGAATGCCAAGGATTGTCAGCAACCCCAGAAGCTAGGAGATAGGCATGATATAGTTTCCTCCTCAGAGCCTCCAGAAGGAACAAACCCTGCTGACACCTTGGTTCCAGACTTTTGGCCTCCTGAACAATGACAGAATAAATTTCTGTTATTTTAAGCCACCACATTTGTGGTCATTCGTTACAGCAGCCCTTGGACACTAATATAGGAACCTAATATCCATTTTCTCATTTAATCTTCACAACAGCACTGTCAGACAAAAATAATTATATGTATTTTATAGATAAAGATGATGAATCAGAAATAAAAAGTAAGTTATTTCATTCCTGTGACATCGATGCAGTGCCTACTCTGCCAGATTCTGCTTATATACTGGGAAGCACAAAGATAAATAACTGTGCAAGGATGTACAAAGTATAAATGACCAAGCCAGAATTTGAACCCAGGTCTGCCTGACTCCAAAGGCATGATGCCCTCATCACATTGGTGTGCAATGATCCTACAGTTCTCTACAATCATGTGGTTCTAATGGGATCCCAACGCTGTCTACAACGTCTTCGTATGTAGAAATTACACTTCACGGATGGTCCCACCTGAGTCTCAGTCCTTTTTTCTCACTAAGATCAAACAGGGCAAGAGGCCACATGCTTTACTTTCTGCAAACAAAATGCTAAGGTGAAATTTCTTCAGATAAGGGGCTGAAATAAGGGCCTGTCTTCCTTTGAAAGTGAAGGTGTTGTTCTTGCAGATGCTTCCCTACTCCACTGCAAACAGGGATTTGTACCATTTGCTCATCACATCTGAGTCAAGGGCAGTGTGTCTGAAGATGATCGTTTGATTTTATTGAAAACAAAATACGGTTTTTTGGTGCCCAATTCTGAAATCATATGATGCCAAGCTTGACTTAAGGGACTTCAGGTGCAAGTATCAGCAGTACCTCACTTTGATCTATGTCCCCAATAGGATAAGGATGGTCTTGCTCCAGGCACAAAGAGGCAAAGCGTAGAGTGGACTGTGGTGGGTTTGAGGTCAAACAGAACTAGAGTCAAGACCTGACTGTGCTACAATGACAAAGTTGTAGAATCATAGCATGAGAGGGTTAGAAAGTCAGTCATTTTCACTTCTCTAGTTTACAGATGATGAAACTTAAACCAAGAATGGGGAAGGGACTTGACCAAGGGTATACAGAAAGACTAGAAAGCAGAGTCAAAAATAGAAAGCAAGGTTCATTCCTTTATGGCTGATGGTCTTTCTACAAATCATATTCTTTCTTTGAGCCTCAAAATCCTTGTTTGTGGGGCTGGCCCCGTGGCCGAGTGGTTAAGTTCGCGCGCTCCGCTGCAGGCGGTCCAGTGTTTCGTTGGTTCGAATTCTGGGCGCGGACATGGCACTGCTCATCAAACCACGCTGAGGCAGCGTCCCACATGCCACAGCTAGAAGGACCCACAACGAAGAATATACAACTATGTACTGGGGGGCTTTGGGAGAAAAAGGAAAAAAATAAAATCTTAAAAAAAAAAATCCTTGTTTGTAAATTAAGGCTAAAAATACCAGCTTGTCATACCTAACAGTGTTATTACAGTCATCAAATGAGAGAATCTTTGTGAAAGACCTTGGGCCAAACATTTCTTCTTTCTGGGCCTCAAGTTGAACTACTTTCAAATGAGGAGGTTGCACTAAATGATACCTGTTATATTTGTTGTTTCTATGTGTTTTGTAAAGTGGAAAGTGGTACATAAACGTATTCTATCTCCATGTTTCCATTGTTCCTAAACTGAACAGTTTGTCTCTATTTTTTTTCTTTTGGTGAGGAAGATTGGCCCTGAGCTAATATCTGTAGCCAATCTTTCTCTTTTGCTTGAAGAAGATCATCCTTGAGCTAACATCCATGCCAATCTTCCTCTGCTTTGTATGTGGGATGCTGCCACAGCATGGCTTGATGAGCAATGTGTAGGTCAGCAGCCAAGATCCAAACCCACCAAACTGGAGGGTGTGAACTTAAGCACTACACCACCAGGCCAGCCCCCAGTTTATCTCTTCTTCATTCAGCTTTTTTTAGCAACAGTAAACAAAGTTTTTGAGATCAGATGGAAACAAAACTGACATCTCTATCCAAGGGCATTGCTGTATTATACATTGCATTAAAGAATATATTTAAATGAACACACACACAAAAGTTCTGCTAAATGATCAAAAACAAAGGCTTTCTAACAATCAAGCAATATTGCTCCTTTCAGTCACGGTTTTGTGCCATTTTCTTACACTTCTATATTTGGTTGAAAAAATGTTTGGTTGGTTCAATTTTAAATGCCACTATTTCTCAGGAAATTCTATTACAAAAGTGATTTATTTGCTCTGTAAATGATAATTGATTATACACTCTATTTGTGAGCATTAGAACATACAATAGAAATGAAGATTCACATAACTGCAATTGTTACCTACGCAGGTGCAAGGTTTTGTTGGTGTGGGGAAGTATGGACAGAGAAAGATAGGAGGACATTTTCCAATTGGTATGTGTTGTATTTACTTTCCACATTAAAAAGGGGGTGAGGCGGGAGTATTTTTGAGGGTTATGTTCAGAGGAAACTCAGGATTGTAACTAAGACCCCTGATGAGGACTTTTAACAGTTTTTAGAAAGGCAACACATTTAGAGGCATGTATACAATATTCTATTGGCCATATCCCGAAAGGCAGAATCCTGGTATACATAATATTAACTATTCATCCATCAACCCATCCGTTCCTTCAATTGTCCAGCCATTCAACTAGCCATCTTAAGTGCCTACCAGGTATCATTCTAAGCTTTGGGCCTAAAGCAGTCAACAAACAAACAAAAATTCCTACCTTCATGGAATTTGCTTTTTTGGTGGAGGAGGAGTTAGACAATAAACAAACAAATAAGGAAAGTATATAACATGTTCATTGGTGAAAGGCTTTGGAAAATAACCAAGTAAGGAAAGGAGATAAGGTAGATTGGTAGTAGGGGTAAGGGTTGCAATTTCTGCAGAGACCTGCAGATGAGGGAGTTATCTAGGAAGATATGGAAAGGAAGAGTGCCTGGGCAGATGGATTAGCAATTGTGAAGACCCTGAGGCAGGGGTATGCATGGGGAATTCAAGGATGCTGGATGACTTGACTGAGGTAGATGAAGAGCAGTAGGAGATGAGACCAGAGAGGTAAGGGAGTGGAGGAGATTTCTTGGGAGCATATAGGCACCCTAATAAATGTTGCCTTTTACCTTCTCAGAATGAGATGAGAAGCAAAGCTTTTGAGTAGAGAAGAATATGATTTGATATGTGCTTCACAGGATCAATGTGACTGCTCTGCTGAGAACGAACAGAAGAGGAGCAATGATGGAACAACAGAGATCCGTTAGCAGGCTGAAGAGGTCATCCAAGTGAGAAGCGATGGTGACTCAGATCAGGGTGGTAGGGTCACAGCAGTGATAGTTATGAGAAGTGGTCAGATTATGGCTGTATTTTTAAGATTGAACAAATAAAAATGGCGTTATTTCAGGCACAGCATGGAAAACACCAACACTGCAAGCATCTCTCATGCTCAGGCTAAAGGAATTGCAAACTTTAGAGTTCCTACTTATATTCTCCAGGGAGTGGGACTAGCAAACCTGATTGCCTGGATTCTATCCAAAGGAGCCCACTCACTCTTAACTCTTACACAAGGAATTTTGGGAAAAAAATCTATTCTACAAATATCCTAATGTACCTACAAGTTTCTAAGAGGAGTTATACCCCTGGTATTTTTCTTTTCCTTTTATACTATTAATTAGTTGGGTTTTTTTTTTTTTCACTCTTTTGTGAAGGATATCATCATCTAATATAGAATTCTCAGTTGGCAAATTTTTAGCTCTTTAAAGATGATGTTCAACTGTTTTATGGTCTCAGTTGTTGCGGAAAAGAGCTCAGCAAATTTGTACCTTTGTTTCTCTTTATTTAATGTTTGTTTGAGTTTACAGTAACTAAAGATTTCTCTGCCTTTGGTATTTAGTAGTTTGACTAGATAAAACTAGGGGTGCATTCACTTGTGTGCACCTGTGTGTTAATTTATCCTGACTGAGGTTCACTGAGATTTTCTAATCTTTAAATTAACTGTTTTTTTCTTTTTTCCTAGTTTTCTTTGTTTTGAAGAAGATTAGCCCTGAACTAACATCTGCCACCAATCCTCATCTTTTTGCTGAGGAAGACTGGCCATGAGCTAACATCTGTGCCCATCTTCCTCTACTTTATATGTGGGATGCATGCCACAGCATGCCTTGACAAGCAGTGCCATGTCCGCACCTGGGATCCGAACCAGCGAACCCCAGGCCACTGAATCAGAAAGTGCACACTGAACCACTGCGCCCTCAGGCCAGCCCCTTTAAATCTATTAGTTTGATCAAATTTGGGAAAATTTCATACGTTAATTCTTCAAATATTGTGCAATCCATTCTTACTCCTCTCCTTCTAGGACTCTAACTAAATATATGTTAGATTTTAATGTTGTGGCACAAGACTGAAGCTTTATTCATTTTCCTTCAATCTTGTATTGTCTTGGTACTTCAGATTAGATAGCTATTATTGATGCATATTCAAATTCACTGGCTCTTTCTTCTGCCTTCTCCAACCTGCTGTCAAACACATCCAGGGGATTTTGCAATTCAGTATTGTACTATTCAGTTTCAGTTTTTCCATTTGATCCTTTTTATCGATTTCCATCTTTTTTGTAGAAAGTCTATTTCAAGCATTTTCCTTCAATTCTTTTGATGTATTTTTCCTTTAAAACTTTAAGGTTATTTAAAATAAGTACTTTAAAGACTTTGCTAAATCTGACATCTGGGTCATTTGGGTTTGGTTTCTATTGATTGTTTTTCTTCATGAACATGGGCTGCATTTTCCTGTTTCTTTCCACATCTAAGATTCTTTTAAAGAAACTTTGACGTGTAAAATTAGGTGACTTTTGACAAATATAGCATCTATGTAACCACCATCAAAACCAAGATATAGAACATTTTTACCATCATAAAATGTACCTCTACACTTCTTCCCAGTTAATCCTTATTCACTCCCCTGTCCTCAGGTAACTTTCTCCAGAGTATATTTCACTTTCTTAGAATTTTACCTTAATAAAACTATACAATATGTTCTCTTTTATGTCTGACTTCTTTTGTTCAACATAATACTTTTTATATTCATACATATTGCTGTGCATATGCGTAGTCCCTCCTTTTTTGTTACTGAGTAATGTTCTTCTGTATGGATATACCACATTTTATCTATTCACCTATTGATGGAAATTGAAGTTATTTCCAGTTTTTGGTTATTATGACAAAAGCATGCTATAAACATTCTTGTACAAGTCTTTGTGTACCCCAGCATTTTCATTCCGCTCATGTAAATACATAGAGGTAAGATGGTTGTCATTTTGTAAGTGTATATTTAATTTTATAAGAAACTACCAAAATGCTCACCAAAGATGTTGAATGATTTTACATTCTCACCTGCAGTGTATGAGAGTTCTGGATGTGCCATATCCTTGATAGCTCTTGGTATTGTCTTCTTTTTCATATTAGCCATTTTAGTGTCATGGAAGTGATAAGGTTGTTTTTCTGGTCTGGCTTGACTGGAACTCTAATGTCCCCCAGCACTACTGAACCTTTATTCTACTTTTAACCACATAGAAGCTACTCTTTGGCAAATCTTGGATAGTGTCATCCTGCATACATAAAACCAAAACTCCAGCAACGGACTCACGGGGACCCCCTAACAGACTTCTAGAGCCACCCCCCTGCTCAGGTTTCTCCTCTCTGTTGTCTACTCACGTGGATTCCAGCTGCTTCAGCTACTATGAACTCTGATCTCTGCCTCATCAGCTCCATGTGACTGTCTTGGCCTTCAGCATGCTGCACTGGGGTCTGCAACATATTCCACAGGCAGAGGGCTACTGAGTCATGGGGATCAACTCATGAATTTTTGTCTTCCTCAGAGATTGCAGTTTGTGTTGCTTGTTGTCAAATGCCTAAAAAGAGTTGCCTCATAACTTGTCCACTTTTGTTATTGTTATGGTGAAAGAGCCATTTTCATACTTCTTACTCCATCATGCCATAAGTAGCTCTGTAAGCTTTTCATTTCTCTCTTTGTCCTTGATGTTAAAAAATTTCATGATACCATGAACTTCTTGTCATTCTTCATTGGGCTGGACTCTTTCAATCTGGAAAATCAGACTCTTCAAATCTATGAATTTATTTACTTGAGAAATTCCCTTTCTCTTTTCTTTTTTCTTTCTTTCTAGAATTCACGTTATTCAGATGTTAGACATGCTGAACAATCTTCTAGTTTTTTCTTTAAACTTTTTCTAACTCTTGTTTTAATTTCTGGGAGATTTCCTCGGTTTTATATTCCAAATTATGTATTGATTTTTAAAATATTTATGCTCTTATATATTTAATTTCTATGATTTATTTATTATTTTTTAACTATTCCCTTTTTAGAGAAAACTTTTACTTTTTTATGGGTGCTGCATCTTATCTTATCTCTGAATATATTAGTGGCATTTTTACATTAAATGCATGTTTCTAGTGTAACAATTTTTTAAATGATTTTTTTCCACAATATGCTGCTATTCTGTCAGTGAATGCTCTAAGGTTCACTATATACATTTTAACTTATCAGAATCAACTTCAAATTTATGCTAACTTAATTCTAGTGAAAAATGTTATACCTGAATAGCTTCATTCTCTAAATAATTAAATAGCTCAATTTTCTCCCCCCTTTTTGTACTGTTAATGATAGCTATTACTCGATCTACATGTGCTACAGACATCAGAATACATTCTTTTAATTATTACTTTACATAATTTTATGTAATATGAAGAAGTTGAGAGAAGAAAATAAAAAGTTTATATTTATGGAGAGTATTATATCAACCTTATTTACCATTTCTGATTCTCTTCCTTTATTCCTGTGGACTTGAATTCTCATCTGGTCTCAATTCCTTAGTCAAATACAACTTTGCATCTACTGCCTCCTTTGTGCAGTTGTTGCCAAATGTATTACTTTTGTTTATGGTATAGGCCCAACAATATGCTTATATACATATCGTTTTATACAACTTTCTAAAATCACCTAACAGAAGGACAGGAAACATGTGTTTATATTGTCTTTTATAATTATACAATTATATTCACCAGTGCTTTTGGATATTTTATGTGGATTCAAATTTCTGTCTGGTGTCACTTGCTTTCAAACTGGAGAACTTCCTTCCTTTAGAATTTTTTGTAAGCCAGATCTGCTAGCAAGAAATTCTCTCAGTTTTTGTTTATTTGGACATGTTATTTCCACCTTCATTTTTGAAAGATCATTTTTCTGGAAATATGATACTTGGTTGAAAGTATCTTTTGGCCTCTGTCTGCTGTGCCATGGGTCCTATGGAGCAGCAGCAAGTCACCCAGCTCTTTTTTGTTCTGAGAGGCCCTCAGGCATCTAGAATATGCCAGGTCCCATCAACACTCTGAGACGGGAGAGACAGAAACCAGTCCCTTGGGTAGCCCACAGAGAAGCTGGAATGTTGGATGCATCTCCACTCTTCTCTTTCTTTCTGAAGGAGTGGCTGTCAAGCTGAATCGGCACTGTCAGTCACACCACAGGTCCTCTGGAGCAGCAGCACACTGCTCAGCTCTCTTTTTATTCTCAGTGGCCTCCAGGCATCTAGAGTATGCCATGTTCCATCAGCACTCTGAGACATGCAAGACAGAGGCCAGTCCATCAGGCAGCCCCTCTGAAAGTTCAGAACATTGGACTATGGTCCAATCTTCTCTTTTCCTCCAACAGGAGCATCTGAAAGCTGGGAGTTTCCTCCCAATTGTGTGGCACTGTGCCAGAAGAAGGGACTATGGAGAGAGGGTGCCAGGAATTTTCCTACTGGCTTTGATGTGACTGGTTTTGTACTCATCTCAGGTGCAAGTGCCTCACAAATGGTTTCTAGATTTCTCACAAAAGGAATTGGTCCATGTGTTGTTGTTAAATTGGTGTCTCCGTGGGGAGGCAGAAGGTCTAGGGTTTCCTATTCTGCCATCTTGCTGTCATCCTACTAGAATCTCCCTGGCTTCTGTGTTGAAAATATCCGAGGGAAGGAAGAAGCAGTTAGGTCAGTTAAGAGACTATATAATAATTTAAGTGTGAGCTGATGGTGATTTGGACCAACATGGCAGCACTGGAGGGTGAGAAATGGTGGGACTCTACAATGGTGAAGAAGATATGGTAATGATGACTCGAGGATTTTGTCCAGAGCAACTGAATGGATGGAAATGTTTTTATTTGAAATGAGGGGAGATTTCAAATGGAACAGATTGTGTGAGTGGGGAGGGGAAAGGTGATCAAGAGCTTAGTCTGGAGATGTTAATTTAGAGTTGCCTATAGTGTAACCAATTGGAGACACCAAGCAGGCAGGTAGATGTAAGTCAGGAGTTCTGGGTAGAGAGACTGCTTGGGGGTTTACTTAAAAGAAAAAAACTCCACGAGAATGGAAGCATTATGATGATAAGTATTTTTACCTGTTTGTTTAATTCTGTTTTGTTCACTTCCTAGAATAATCCTTGGCTCATATAAGAACTATAAATATTCATTTAATAGAATTTACATAGTTTCTATAAGGTAGTATAGATTTAAAAAACATGCACTCAAATTACCATGCTAAATCATAAGTTCATAGCGACAAATCTCTATCCTTTAATTGTTTATTTGACTTTCTAAGAGTAAACTACATATTTGAGCCACATATGGTGAAAAGGGTGTAATGATATTGTTTTAGGTTCAACTTGTTATGAGGTTATAACGCCCGGTGAATAATTTTATCACTGTTTGAAACTTGGCTCTGAAAAACCTCCAGAAATGGCACTCCAAATATGTTTAAAGAAATGACAGCAGCCTTAGTATAGTTACAAGGCATCAAAGCTTACCAGTTTTAAAAGGTTCCTGAAACATACGAGTGTTAGTAAGATACTTTTGAATGAGACTGTGCTCATTTAGAAACTGTTCATTACACTACTTATAATTATTTTAAATACTCAGAACAGAAGAAATAGCATAAAGATATCTCTCTAGAGAAAGGGAGAGGGAAAGAGAGAGAGAGAGAAAGAGAGCAAGAGAGAGAGGGAGAACGAGAGAGACAGAAAGTGAGAAAGAGAGAAAGAAAGAAGGTAGAGAGAGAGAAAGAGAGCAAGAGAGTAAGGGAGAGAGAGCAAGAGAGAGAGATTAGTATATATATGCTTGCATGCGTGTAATTAGTGAATCAATTAATCAGTTATCTCAATCACTAGCTAATTGGTTAGTATTAATGTAATTAGTTAAATCAGTTAGTTAACAATTGAAGTTATTGAACCAATCCAGGGATGATCCCTTATATTGAATACACTAAGATCAGAAGCCCACATTCCAGTGCCCACTACAATCCTTCAACCTTTCTCATATCAGGTCTGGAATAGAGGGTGTGTTAACCAGCATAACAAATTCTAGACACGAATTTTTATCGATGAAATAAATAACATTCCAGATACATGAATTGCCTGGAAATATTGCACAGGCCTTGCCGCCTTTGCATAAATAGGGTAAAAGAAAAAAGTAGGCCCAGTAGTTAATGTTCTTTGCAGTGGTTCCCTCGGCCGAAGACTCCTTCCTATTTTCATGGGATTCCGTTGCCTGATACCACTAGAAGTGTGGTTCAATTCTACATTAGATTTTGCCACATCTAGTTTCACTGAACCTCTCATGTAAGATGCTTGTGGAGTGTCCAAAGGGACAGACAGCTGGGGCTTCATCCACCTTACAGAACAGGTTGAATGAGTGTTTGGGGACTTGACCACTAAAAAATGTATATGTAGTAAAATGTAGATTAAGTTTTGCCTGCATTGCAACATATCGCTCTGTAGTAAGGCTGTGGGGGAGGAGACCTATGACCCTCACCTGGCAAAAGAACATACGAGTTGTGCAAAACCAATTTGTTTTAGGTCTATTTGCAACTCTATGTGTTCCTTACTTTTTATGGCACTTATACCCCATTTTGTGTTACAAGTTTTCAAAAATTTAATTGCCTTATCTGCACGAGACTGTGAGCTCCTTGGGGGCAGGGTGTGGTTTATTTGTTCATGTTCATGCTCCCTAGACTTAGCCCCACACCTTGAACACAATAAGCACTCAGGGAATAATGCTTGAGCAAAGTGAACTTGGGAGAATATTACCTAAGCTAAACTGATTTTGACCCTACAGCTTGAATCTAAGAAAAGTCAATGCATAACCATGATTGAAAGCTGTCTGTATAATCTGTTGAAGAAAAATAGGCACTTTTTTCTTTAAAAGGGCTTTCCTTTTTATTTTTAAGATCTTCATCACATTAACGAAAAACAAAAACTCACTTTTAAATATCAGCACTTTGCATCTAAATAATTAAAGAAGAATCTTAAGGAAGAAGTAAATTAAAATTGGTATTATATATATTTTAAAGTCGTATGAGAAAATTTATTCCAAAGAGGCATGTAGTTCAAAATTTTTAACAGTTTTAAAACTAATCTTCTTCTACATTTTCCATTAGCTTCACCAGACCCAGTGTTACTTCTTTCTGAATGTTTAGAAAATGAACAAGTCATTTCTTAAACCCCATCCAGCATCTCATATATTCTATCACATCATCCTATATATACATTTGTTTTGGATACAAATTTATTTTCTAGAAATGAAAACAAAAAGATAAATTTTCCACTACAAATTAAAAATAGTCCTTCTAAACAGTGGACCTAAAAGGATATAAGTATAACAGAGAGCTGGGGCATTCTTTTCTTGGTAACAGAAACCTCAAATTAAGAATACTAGATGAATGCAGATCTATGGGAGGCTTTTTTTATTCGCTTTTGCAAATGCAGTTTAGACTAAAATTTTTACTTATATTGCGCCTTAGGAAAGCAACCAAACAATACCACACAGCACCTTGGATAATTTTCTGTTTGAAATTTAAAATCAATATCTCCAAATTTTACATAGTATATGGCTTATTTTAAGCAATATTTTCATTCCTTCCAAAGAAAACGTCTATAGGTAATGTGTTTCTGCATTTTTATTTAATAATGCACACACAACAAAAAAAATTTCACTGGTTTAGCAAAGCCATAAAATGAATCTTATCCATAGGACTTATTAAGTATATTCTTGCCAACCCAGTGATAGAGAGTCACTTAGACATGAAAAACAGGGTCTAGAGCCAGTCTAAACCTTCTATACTACCCAAATGTGCCATGAGTTGACTGTAAAAAATGTCATGTGTGTAATCCTATGTAATCTTTGTAGGATGCTAAGAAGAGAACAGCTCCAAAATCTAAAATGACTTTTAAGTGGAAAGTTTAGCAATATTTTTATATAGGTTAAGCAAAGCAGAGATCAAAAGACATAATAGAGCTAATAAAGAAAGTCCATAGTTATCCATAAAAGAATGAACTCAATTAAAGAAATGGAAATAGGATAAATTAGACTAGAAAAATTTCATTTTACTTTTCATGCATTCATCAATTCATTCAAAAATTAATGTTCTTCTCACAACCATTAGGATGATTACTCTCAAAAAAAAAAAAAAAGAAAAGGAGAAGGGTTGGTGAGGATGTGGAGAAATTAGGACCCTTGTGCACTGATGGCAGGGAGGTAAAATGGTGTGGCCACTATGGAAAACAGTATTGTGACTCCTGAAAAAATAGAAAATATAATTACCAAATAATCCAGCAATTCACTTCTGCATATATACCAAAAAGAATTAAAAGCAGGACTTTGAAAAGCTATTTGTACACACGTGTTCATAGCAGTATTATATTCACAGTAGCTAAAGGATGGAAGTATCCCAAGTGTCCGTCAAAGGATGAATGGATAAACAAAATGTGGTATATATATACAAAGGATATTATTCCAGCCTTAAAAAGGAATGTGTCTAAAATAGTCAAGAAAGCAGAAAGTAGAGTAATAGTTTCCAGGGGTTTGGGGTGGGGGAAAGAGAAATGGAGTGTTGCTATTGTTTCAGTTATGGAAGATGAGTAAGTTCTAGAGATCTACTTACAAAGGTATGCCTAAAGTTAACAATACTGTATTGTAAACTTAAAAATTTGTTAAGGGGTGGGGGGAGCCCCATGGCTGAGTGGTTAAAGTTCTGTGCTCTCCACATCAGTGGCCTGGGGTTTGTTGGTTCAGACTCCACTCATTGGCCATGCTGTGGAGGTACCCCACAGTCAAAGTACAGGAAGATTGGCACAGACGTTAGCTCAGGGTGAATCTTCCTCACTCACACACACACACACAAATTTGTTAAGAGGATAGGTCTTATGTCAAATATTTTTTAAAAGGAAGGAAATTCTGACACATGCTGCAACATGGATGAAGCTTGAGGACATTATGCTAAGTGAAATAAGCCAATCATAAAAAGAAATACTGTATGATTCCACTTATATGAGGCACCTAGAGTGGTCACATTCATAGAGACAAAAACTAGAATGGTGGCTGTCAAGGGCTGAGGGAAGAGCAAATGGGGAGTTGTTTAATGGGTGTAGAATTTCAGTTCTGCAAGATGAAAAGAGTTCTGGTGATCTGCTGCACAATAATGTAAACACACTTAACACTACTGAATTGTATACTTAAAATTAGTTAAGATGGTAAATTTTATGTTATGTGTATTTTTCCACAATAAAAAATTTAAAATAATTTTTAAAAATTATTCCTGAGTGCCCACTATGTGCTGAAAAACACATTAGATGTTGAGGGTATTAAAATAAAAAGGTGATTCCTTTCCTCAAGAGGTTTAGAGAGTAGACAGGCAAAGAAACAATAATATGCGTGTATGTGTGTAGAAAGTTCACAGGGTGAAAGAACACCTAAATCTATATGGAGTAGTTATTGTGCAAATAAATCTGAAGAATAACTGAGAAATACCATAATATTTGAGAATTTTTTCAGTACTAGCTGTGTGACCACAGGGAAATTTCTTAAACCCTCTGAGTCTCAATTTTCTCATCAGCAAACAGGGGAATGACCTATGTCAGAGAGTAACTGTAAGAATTAAATGAAATAATATATGTAAAGTTCCTAGCACAGTTTCTGGTACGCAGCAGTATCATACAGCAAATTGTATCTATTACTATTAGGCTTTTTGTGTCATTATTGTTACTATTATTGTTTTATTCTAGCATCAACTTTTCCTCTTGCTTTGTTAAATTTTGCTGCTTTCAACTTTGTGTTTACTCTGGTATCTACTCCTCCTTTCTTCCTCTGCTCGCTCTAACCAGTCTCTCCTCATTTCTCACCTGGGGAACCACAATAGAATCCTCATTATTCTTCTTGTTATCTTCCAACTCACCCTTTAAATTGTAGCTAGAGTTGTACTGCTTTTGAGTTTCCTGAAGAGCAGTTCAGATCACGCGACTCTCTTCTTTAAGAATTTTTAAAGCTTTCTTTGCTCACAAAATAACAGCCAAATCCCTTGGCTTGCTGTTCTGAGCTCTTCTAAATTGATCCTCACATATCTTTGTAATTTTTTGTCACTATAGCATGTGATGCTCTCCTTTATCCAACTACCCTCTATTTCCCAAATATGTGATACATTTTCGCCATTTTGTGCTTTTATACACAGCATTTCCTTTGGTTGAAACGCCAATTCTTTATCTTTTCAAATTATGTTCTTCCTTCTTATCTCAGTTCAAATATCACCTCCTGAGTTCATTGAGGAGTAGCAATTTGTATATCAGTGTTAAGTTTATTCCCCTTGATATTAACTTCCTCTTTACCCAAAGAATATAATCTAAACTCCTGAACTTGGCCTTCTGAACCACCCATGATCTGATTGCTTCTAAGTCCATCTCTAACTGTTCTCTTACAAATATCATTGGCTCCAACAAGCTGCTAAGTCTCTTCAATTCTCTTCAAATATAAAGCCATTTTAGTATTCAAGGCCTACCATGAGCCCTCAGTGAGACATCCCCCAAAATCTCGCTCCCAGAGATCAGTCCTGATGTGAAATTCTGTAACACTCTCTTTTGGTACCCCTCACTACTTCTTGGACTCTGCACTCTGTGTATTAGCATTTGACTTGTGTTAACCTTTCAATTAAATTGCTCCTCAAGAGCAGAAAAAGTCTTAAGTTTCTTTTATTCCCAGCATCTTGCATTGTCCCACAGATAACAGATGTTCATTCAAATGGTTGTTTTCAGAGAAGGAAGAGCTGGAAGGGATTTTAGGGTACATCTGACCTTGCCTCCTCATTTTAAAGAGATGGAAGGAACTTGGAGCACCGAACAGGGTAAGCTGTTATCTACAAAAGTCCAGCCAATTAGTGGCGGAATGCAAAAAGGAACTTTGGGTTAAAATCCCTTGGTTAATATATCTCTATTCAGGGCTATTTCACATGCTACTTTAAATTTTATGAGATACATTTTGAAATATTTATTGAAAGTATTTTTTCAAAATATTTCCTTGGTTTGCGTGGAAGCCAACTTAGTCTTGGACCAAAATCATATACAACTTGATAACATTTATAGAGAAGTACCAAAAATCTCTACCCTTATTTAAGTAAAAAAGCAATTTTTAAAATAAAAAAGCGTGCACTTTTTACAAAAAGAGATAAAGGGCTAGTGGTTATGGTTGCACAACATCATGAATCTAAATAATTCTACTGAATTGTACACTTTAAAATTGCAAGTTTTATACGTTTTTACCATAATTTAAAAAACTGGGGCTGGCCCCGTGGCCAAGTGGTTAAGTTCGCGCGCTCTGCTGCAGGTGGCCCAGTGTTTCGTTGGTTCGAATCCTGGGCGCGGACATAGCACTGCTCATCAAACCACGCTGAGGCAGTGTCCCACATGCCACAACTAGAAGGACTCACAACGAAGAATATACAACTATGTACCTGGGGGCTTTGGGGAGAAAAAGGAAAAGAATAAAGTCTAAATTGCTATTAAAAAAAAAACTAATGATGCAATATAACAAAACCCATTGAATTGTACACTTGAAGTGGGTGAATTGTATGGCATGTGAAGCATATAGTAATAAGGCTGTTGTTTTTTAAAAAGAAATAGATATTTTTCAGACAATATTATTACCATTGCTGAAAATAAATGAGAAATTCTGATGTTTTACTCTATAGTTTTCAACGAACTAGCTTTGTTACATTTACCTCTGTAGATAAAATAGTCTGATGTTTTGTATTTATGCCATCAAAAAAGGATATACTTTTACATTTAACCTCTTGAATCTTTTGATTCGAAGATACAGTATTACCCATTGAACTATGACAATTTGGCTGGTCAGCAATTATTATGTTCTTTTGATAAATATCTTAGCTTTCTACAGTTAGAGGTAGTTAAGGGCTATGCTTCCTCTACCCCACAATCTTACTGAGAGTAAGAGGTTACTGTGTTAAAATAAAAGAAGTTACATCAATTTGTGTCAAATCTATGTCAATGAACCAACAGATACAAAATCAGTTACTTAGGAATCTTTGTAGCATGGGAGTCCCGCCCTCTATCCTCAGGCAGTTCAACAAGACTTCTGAGGCAGAAGCAATGATATTCCCATGGTAGTACTGGTCAATCTTATTCTTGGGTCAGAAGTTAGAGTTCTTCTAAAATGCAGGAGTAGGGGGAACGCAAGACCAACCACATAGAAATAAATAACACACAGAAGTACTTTAGAGGGACTCATTTTAGCAATTAAATCTTGCTCACAATTGAGTTGATTTAGTGGTAATGTAACAGACCAGTTAACAGTAACCTCACATAACTTGCCCTTGATATTAAAGCTAGGAAGTAACAATGCTACCAATAATCTATCATTTACTGAGTACCTACTATGGGTCAGATATAATCTTAATCTGGATTTCCACTAAAGCAGGCATGAGAAAAGAGTTTGGGAGATTAATCCACGAAGCAGGATTGCAGCAGTAGGTTGGGATAATGAGACAGGGAAAAATTAAAGAGAGTAAAAGGTGTATTATGAGGAGCCATGTACCAAGGCAGTTCCCAAAATAGTAGGCCTCAGGGACCCCTATACATTTAAAAATTTGAGAGACTCAAAAAGGTTTTGTTTGTGTGGGTTGTATCAATCCAGGTGGCACTGGAATTGAGTCTTGTAGGGTGAGCAGGGTTTGCAATGGAAAACTCCTTAGAATGAACATTCCTAGGTGCAGGTTGAAATGTACAAAGTCACGTCAAGGTACAATCTGTTCAGGAGACATCAATAGGAACAAAAACAATGTTTGCAGTTGTGCAAAAGATGAGAAATACACTAAATGTGCCCAAATGAGAAAATGGTTAATCAACAATGGTGCCCTCATGTTTGTAATAATATGCAATGATTAAAAGCAACATTTTACATCAGCAATTTTCAAACATTTTGGCCTTAGGATCCCTTTGCATTTTTATTAATTATTAAACACCCTAAAGAGTTTAAAAGTATTAAAGACCCGAAAGACGGTAAGGAGTTTTTGCTTAAAAGTTTGATATCAATTGCTATTCACCATATAGAAATTAAACTGAAAAAATTGTAAAATTGTAAAAATTGTACAAAAATTTAGAAAAAGAAGTAAAATAAATAATCAATTCACTTAAAATAACAATAATATAATAATTAAAAATAAACAATAATTACATGTTAACATAAATAATGTATCTTATGTAAAAAAACTATATTTTTCAAAAGGAAATATAATGTAGTAGAAGAAATGTCATTGGTTTACATTTTTGCAAACCACTTTAATGACTAATGTAATAGAGGACTGAAATTCTCATATTTGTTTTGCATTTAATCTGTAAGGATACGCTGTTTTGGTTGAAGCCTATGAAGAAAATTCAGCCTCACACAAATACGTAGTCAGAAAATAAAAGAGTGTTTTAATTGTCTTTCCAAGTAATTTTTGAGTATTCTTTTATACTACAACAAAACTCGACAAGTAGGCATTTCTTAAAGATAATTGCAATGTGAAAGTTAAACCGTATCAATGAACATTGTGCACATTGAATGGATTTTCATGTGTATGACTTTGTAATGTCTGCATGGCCATTTGAAAAATACTACTTCACATTTCTTAATATAACCCCCATCTAATCAGAAAAGAATTTAAGTATTGGGAAGCAATGAAACTCAGAGTGGTAGATATAAAACTTTCAGAAATCTAATTTTCACTTGAATTGTCAAAGATTATCATTGGCAGCAACTACTGTCATTCGTTTTCCTTGAAGTGCTAGGTTCATTTCAATTACTTTTGTGGAAATGCGTGCAAAATAACCAAGTCCCAGTAATCACAGTTTTTTTCTCTCAATCATTATTTCATGTAAAAAACGGTGTTCCATGAAATATAGTAGCTAGTCCAGTTTGTATCTCAAAGGATTGCACAAATGTTTTTTTTTTAAAGGTTTTATTTTTTCCTTTTTCTCCACAAAGCCCCCAGGTACATAGTTGTATATTCTTTGTTGTGGGTCCTCCTAGTTGTGCCATGTGGGACACTGCCTCAGTGTGGTTTGATAAGCAGTGCCATGTCCGCGCCCAGGATTCGAACCAACAAAACACTGGGCCACCTGCAGTGGAGCACGCGAACTTAACCACTCTGCCACGGGGCCAGCCCTCAAATGTTTTTCCTCAAGACAACAATCTGACTTCAGCATGTGCTTTCAGATGTGCTTTATGAATATTTCCCATTTTGTCCACAGCATATTAAAAACACATGTGTTCAAGGGTGGAGAATTAATTAATAATCCTTACTGTTTGATCAAGAACTTTCTTAAATGAAATCGGATTTCCTTCTAACTGATAGTGCCTGGCAGTAAAATAGACAAGGATTACTTGCACATTTTTCATGTGTGTGTGAGGAAGATTGTCCCTGAGCTAACACCTGTGTCAGTCTTTTTCTATTTTGCATGTGGGATGCTGTCACAGCATGGTTTGATGAGCAGTGTAAGGTCCGCACCCGGGATCAGAACCCATGAACCCCAGACCACCAAAGTGGAGCATGCGAACTTAACAACTATGCCATGGGTCCAGTCCCCACTTGTACAATTTGATGCTACTTCCTTGATTTGTGCTAAGGCATCAGCAGTTTTCCCGCTATTGATTTTACACCATCAGTACAAACATCAACACAATGGGAAAAAAAAGGTTTCACCTCACAGACTCCCTGAAAGTTTCATAGGGAATTCTAGGTGTCTGTAGACCACACTTGGAGCACCACTGCTGCATATATTTCAAAATTGTCTCTCCAAAATATGAGAAGAAAAAGTCTTTTCCATCCATTGCAACCATCATTGTTTGAATGCTGCCCCTGAGGTTGCTCACGTTCCTCTATTTGTATTCTTCCCTGTTGCATTAGATTGAGTGTGCTGAGAACCAAATCCCAAGACAAGATCAGGTATTAGGTATTTGAGGAGGGAGCAGGAGGTGAGTAGAGGCTTCAAACATCTGTCAGTTCTGACATCTCTGGAAGGAGATGAGAGAAGGAAAGAAGTTTGAAAGAAGGTAGAAAGAGGTTTAGATTACAGCACAAGTCCAAAGCTGACTCAGCCAGGTCAATGGAGAAACCTCAAGCCAAATGTTCCCATTGTTGGAGTTCCATATGCCTCTACAATGGGCCTGCCTTAGTACCTCCACCGTATTCAGTTATTGGCTGGGTGAAGCCCATGGGCAGTAAGACCTTGGCAAACATGTAATTGTGGATCCAGGAGGGCAATGGCTGGAGCCATCAGTCTATCACGCTCCCTGAAGCATGAGATCTGAGTGGCACATTTTCATGACGTCCATGATCCACCCTTTGTACCAAACAGAACCACTTCCCCAAGCAGGTTTTGGGAGCATTCTCCATGGTTCCCATGAATCTGTCTTCCTGAAGGGAAGCTGAGAATCAAGTATTTAGTGAACACACTACAATTACTGTCACTGTAGTTGATCTTGGGGCTGCAACTGGTACTCAACTTCTCCCTCTGTTTTCCACTATTTATTCTAGATTCCCCTCACCCTCAGCTATCACAGTGCTAGAAAAGTAGAGAGAGCCAGAAGCTGCTAAGACTTCTTAGGTGGGATAAGGTGATATGGAGATATGGAGCAGGACACGTTATTTGTTACATCCATCATGTTAGGTGCAATATATATATACATATATGTGTCTGTGTGTGTGTGTATTGTGGGGGAAAAAATTTTCCATCTACCCTTCTAGGATCTTGGCTGAGGCACTCCCTATAATAAAAGATAAACAGGAGGAAAAACAATCAGAACTTCAATAACATGTATACCTCCTGTATACATGGGGGAGACGCCAAAAAAATCAAGTAGATCTCCAAAATGGCTGAAGCCACCACCTTAAATACCATCTCCAGCTAAAGACAAAAGTTGTTGGGAGTGGGGAGGAGCCAGTTATGGGAGGTGAACAGGAAAATCACAGTAAAGAAGGATAAGGTTGGTATGCAGATTTAGGTCATTGTCTTCCCCAGTGATCAGATTTTCTAGAGTTTTAGAGCCACGTATCCTCCTCTTCCTGGTACAGAGGGAGATACCCTCAAACGGAGATTTCCCTTATCATTAAATGCCTCTTACAAAAGAGTAGCTTTCACTCAGTTTTCAGAGAATTTCCTGTGTCTGCTCTTTCTTAAAAATAATTAGCCTAAAATAATCCTTATCCCAAAGAGACTTATTCTTGGGTGGAAAATTCTGCTCCTCTTCAGTATATATATTATACATTATATATATAATTATATATAAAATTATATATAAATATATATGTATAAAATTAAGTATGGTAAGTTCATATAATTCCCATTTTACAAATAATGATATTAAAGCTCAGTGAAGTAAATTTTCTTTTTCAAGCTTATACAACTGATAATTGGTGTAGCTGATATTTGAATTCCATCTTTTTAAATGCCTGAGCACTCTAGTTTAGAAAAAGAGGATCTTCTTTGAACAACCTGGTACTTGTTTACTCTGTAAATCACTCTGCAATGGCTCTCTGTGGAGATAATACAGAAGAAGCAAGAGGCATTGGCACTGAACAGTTAAAACCTCTGGAGGTGGTTCTTGCTCCCCTGGTATCATAATATTGTGAGGCATTTCTATATATTTTAATAATATTAGAGCTTATATCTTGTGCTAGATAATTCCATAGGCATGGTATCTTATTAAGTTGTAACCTTTCGTTTATAAAGAAATATGAAAACTTACAGCTAAAGCCTCATTAATAACAGTTGTTAGCTGGCATTTGCTATATGCTCAATGATTCCTGCTGTTTCCTGGGAAGTAAATATAATCCTACAGCACCTAATTTTCTTCTGAGCCTATCATCACGCCTAATCTACAGATCCTCAAGGATATTTAGCTCTTTACTACTTCCTTTGGTGTTCTTTTCTGTACGTTTATTTTATAAAAGAATCATTGCTTCCTTTAAAAATTTGCTTCTCAAAAGTAACACCATCCTCCTAACTCCTGAGGGAAAATACAATTGAATCACATTTTTAATAAGAGGTTGAGAATATCAACTAACCTACTCCCCCTACTCCTTTCTTTTACAGATCCGGAAATCCAGACCAAGCAAGAAAAATATGAGATTTTCAAGGTAATAAAGCAATTTAAAGACAGAGTTGGTAGTAGAAGTGTTTACTTTCAAAGAACGTCCAGATAGACACGAGAAACATACAATTTGTGACACAAAAAGAAGTGTTATCTGGCAAGGTGTTGTAACCATGGGCCCCACAGGACCAGTTCAACTGACTCCATCTTATCAACAGAGAAATTAAGAAATTGGCTTTCAGAAAATTTGGAAAGTCACATAGCCTGAGCATGCACAGAAGAAGAAATCCTGGCCTGAAATGACTATGGAACCAAGGGTCTTCCTTCCAATGGAACTAAAGGACTGGGACATGACGGGAACTTAAAAGTCAGACGTGTACCAGAAGCAAGGGGTCCCTCATTCAGGAAGATTAAGTGTTAAAATTCCTTCCAACCTCATCATAAATGTTTAGAACCTAATCATAAATATTTAGAACCTTACCATAAATGCTTGAAGCCCACTAATCAAAACCTGCCCTGCTAGTGTTTCCATGTGCCAGCCTTTTCTCCCTAACCTCTTAAATTTTACCCCAAATCCTGAATCAAGGAGACAGATCTGAGGGCATATGCCCTCTGTCTCCCTGCAGAGCAATCTCACAGAATAAAGGTGACTTCTTTTCCAAAAAGCTGATGTCATAATTAATTGGCTTGTTTATACACATTGAGTAGGAGAACCCCATTTTGTGTGTTAACAGTAAGAGCTAAAGAAGACATTAGGACAGTAACAGATGATGACAGCATTTATAGAATTGGTGTTAATTTCCCTCTACTTTGATTTGACTTCAACAAGTCAGAAAATTCTAAATAATCCTATTTCTTGAGAGCGCAGATATCTCTAACAGATCCTGATTTCAATTCTTTTGAATATACTTAGCAGTGAAATTGCTGAGTGATATGGTGGTTCGACTTTTTGAGGAACATCTATACTGTTTTCTATAGTGGCTGTACAAATGCTTGCACTTTGCAGGGGAGGAAGAAATTTTCCTTTACCCTCTACGTTCTTGTGGGTGGTCTAAGAATGAAATTGACATGACACAGATTAATAGGAGAAAATCAAACAATTAATTTCATACACATGGGAACTCCATATACATGAGAAAGTCAGAGATCCCACAAACATGAGAGGTTCAGAGACTGAAAGGCAAAGTGAAGTATTTATGCCATCTTGAGCCAAGGAATGGGATGGGAGCCTAGGGCTTCAGAGGGGAGGAGGGTAATTCACGGGACAGTAAGAGCAGATATTCACTAATTAGAGGTTTGCCCTGCCATACAGACAGGTCATAAAAATGTATTTTTGTTAATGAGTCTTATTGTTGACAAGGCCCTCAATTTAAATTCTTTAAGGGAGAGGTAAAAGTTTCTAGAGCCCACGGGGTTTTGATTGCCTTTAGCTCAAAATATTCCACATGCCAAAGTGGCATATCCTGGGGATGCCTGTTCTGAACCCCTTCAACCTCCACCTTTCGTCTGGGGCTGGAGATGGGGGTAGAAGAAGGTGAACTACAGAGGTGGAAAAATAAGTTTGAAAAAATGTTATTTGTGTCAGATGTATATAAAATGTTAATATTTTAATTCCTCCTACGATCTGCTAACTCATCTTCTATATGTTAAACCCAAGCTTATGCAAGTCACTAAAATTATTTGGAATTCAATATGGTTACATCCATCAAGGTAGGCTAGATTTTGCTGCAGTAACAAACAACCCTCAAAACCCAGTGACTTAAATTAAGTTTATTTCTTCCTCAGATGACACATCCTCTACTGTTCCACAGGGGCCTCTGTTATCGCCGTTCTCTCAGGTTGTCAAGAACAGCCATCATCTTGTAACATTGCTTGTCACTGTGCCAGAGGGAAGAGAGGATTCTGTCAGGTCTTGCATTATTAATTGAATGATCCAATGAGGAAGTGACATAGTCACCTCTGTTGACACTCATCAGACAGAACCAGTCATGCAGCCTACACAGTCACAATTCTACAGTGTGCTTAGAAGAAAAACTCAATGTATTTAGCAAACCAAATTAATGGCTATCACAATGGCACAAAAAGGTTCCTGTTTTTCCCTTGTCTAATAACTCTCAAGAAAATATTAAAGCATAGCCATCTTAGATTCATGTTTTTTTTTAAAGATTGGCACCTGAGCTAACAACTATTGCCAATCTTTTTTTCCTTCTACCCAAAGCCCCCCAGTATATAGTTGTATATCCTAGCTGTGAGTGCATCTGGTTGTGCAATCTTAGATTCTTAGAATTATATATGTGACTCTTATGATCATCTTCATTTAACTTCCCACTCAAAATGGGGATATCCTCTGAATTATCCAGGCAGTGTCTGCCCGCTGCCTGGGTTCTTTCAATGGCAATGATTTCGTTACCTAACCAGGCAGGGTCTCCTATATTTATATGCCTATCATTGATATTCAAGAATATTCATGTTTATACTTGGCTGAAATTTGATTTACTCTAACATTATTGGTATAGGTTCTGCCCTCTAGAAAAATAAGAATATATTAATAGTAGTAGAAATGATAATATGCATATATGAATATACTAATTTAATCATAAAAAGAACTTGTGGCATTAGGCAGTATTATTATCATTCTCATTTCAACAAAGACCGTGATTTTTCATTCATTTACATAATATCCTTTTAAATATATAAAAATTAGTATTAATCATCCTCACTTTCTTAAATTTTTTCTCATGAAATGGTTTCTAGATATTTCATCACCTTGTTTGTCCCTTTCTGAATGTACTATAGTTGGTTGATATCCTTCTAACGTTGTCATTCTTGGAAATAACCATAGTAGTCTAGATATGCTTGGAACAGCACATGGTTCAATAGGATTAAACTTATTTTCAGTTGGTATATTATATTCCTAGAGGTATAGACTAAGCACAAATGAGTTGCTTTGTTTGTTTGTTTGTCTCTTTGTGTTGGAAGTCAGGAATCAGTCATTTATCCTATTCCAAATCTGATTTGTTTCTATAACCTTAGTCCAGGATTTGGCTTATACAGTCAACTCTTAATATTCATTGATGGATTAAACCCAAGATGGATGTTACTTAATCTAAATATAATATTTTATATTTTTGTCAACGGTAAGAGGAAAATATTTTATGCAAATTATCTTCACTTTGAGAAGATGGCATCCTTCTATTCAGAAAATAAAATCCCATCAGATGGGATCTTCTCAATATCAAACATATGTATGCACACACATCCTATCTTATTTCTCTCCTAATGTTAAAAGAAGCTATTCCTCTCAACTAAAGCTAATCCCTCTGCCAGTACTTGGGTCCAGTCTGTCTCTTTCCTGAGAGCTTTGCATCATTCAATCTCCCTTTTACATTTTATGCATTTATCTTATTCCTCTCAACTCAATATTTCCATCTCTATTGCCAATGTACAAGTCCAAGCTCCCACCGTCCTTCACTCAGACTGTAGCAATAGCCTCCTAACTGTTGTATCCTCATCCACTCTGGCTTGCCTTATTCTAGTAAATTTCTCCATATCACAGCAAAAGTCATGTTTTAAAATCATATATTAAGTAATGTGACTTTCCTGCTTAAAATCCTCCAATTGTTTCTCATCATACATAAAATCCAAACTCTTTCTTGTAACCACAAGACCATACATGATATAGCTTTATAGCTTGTGCTTTCCTCTGCCTTCTTCTCTGCATTAGTTTCCTATGGCTACTGTAACAAATTACCACAAACATCATGACTTAAAACAATGCACATTTATTTTCTTATAATTCTGGAGGTCAGAAGTCTAAAATAGGTTGGCAGGGCTTCATTCCTTCTGGCGTCTCTAGGAAAGAATCTGTTCCTTTCCTTTTCTAGCTTCTAGAGACCACCTGCATTCTTTGGCTCATGGCCCCATGTCACTCTGACCTCTGCTTCCATCATCACATCTCCTCCTTACTCTGACCCTCTTGCTTCCCTCTTATAAGGACAATTGTGATTACTTTGCATCACCTCTGTAATCCATGATAATCTTCTCACCTCAATATTCTTAGCTTAATCACATCTGTAAAGGCTCTTTTGCCAGGTAAGGTGATTAGTTTCTGGGCATTAGGATGTGTACATCTTCCTGAGGTCATTATTTTGCCTACCACAATCTCCTACAATGAATCCACATTCTCATTATGCTTAAGTCATACTAACTATATCATTTAGGGTTCTAAATTAGAAGCAACAGAGGCTTATGCTGAATAATGAATGAGAAAGAGAGCTTATTAAAATGAATTTTTTAAAAACTTGTTGGGAGGGTTATAGAAACAGGCTCCAGGCTATGCTTCCAGAAACAACAGTCAAAATCATCTTCAGAAATGATCTCATGAGGAAATTTCCACCACCACAGCTATGGAGCACTAGATGAGCACCATTTCATGTCTGGGCCAGGAACCTAAATTTGAAGCACCATTATGACTGGCAAAGAGAAAGAGATCCCCTTCCTCTCCCTCTCATGACTCTACCTCCTGAGTCAGAACTTCAAACGATTGTATCCGATTGGTGGAGTCTGGGTCACATTCCTGCACCGTATTTTTAAGGAAGGCCAGAAAGGCAAATACTTAGTGTTTAATCTTTCAGAGAAAGAAGCACAATTTATGTCCCACTAGCACTCATAAAGAGAAGAATTCTCAAAACAAACAAAAGGGTTCAAGATACTGTGTTGCCAGAACAAATTTTAAATGTCTACACTGCATTAGTTCTCTTTCTAAATTATGCTGTTTGTTCCTGTGTCAAGGCCTTGGTATTTGCAATTACTTCCGCTTCCTGGAACATCCTTCCTCATGTTCTGCACATAGCTAACTCATTCTCATTATTCAAGTGTCAGTTCAAATCTCCTCAAAGAGGTACATCTCTACACTTTATCTAACGTTCTTTCCAAGTTACTCTCTACCATTAACTTGTTCTGTTTTCTTTATATCACATACCAATATTTAAATTTATCATGCGTTTTTACTTGTTGACTTGTTATTGTTTTGCATTCCCATTAGACTATAAGGTCCATGAGAGTAGTGACCACATCAATCTTTTACATCACTATATCCCCTGTCACTAGCATAGTACTTTGTGTATAGTAGGTCCTCAATAAATACTTGTTGAACTGAAAAACAAATATAATATAGTAGAAAAGGTACACATTTTGGAACCAAACATACCTGAGTTTCAACCTTTGCTCTACTATTAAAATTATGTGACCCTAATTAAATGATTTAATTTCTTTCAGTATCAAGTTTCTCATTTTTAAGTGATAACGATGCCATGAAGAGATGTTATGAGGACTAAAGTAGCAAGCAAATGGAGAATGTGTAACAGACAGCTGTTCCTCTTAGTTGCATGCCGTCTGAAAATGTGATAAGCCGGTCTTTTATGACTTTATCAGCATTCTGAATATCATGTTGCAAAGGAAATGTAAGATTAAGTCCCAGAGCATGTCACTGGAGAAGTTCATAAAAGTCATCACTGATTCAGTAATTAATACTGAAAAGAGCACATGAGAAAAAAAATATTTTTTAATGTTAAGAAGAGTGGAGATAAGGAGGAGGACAGAGAGGAGGAAAATAAATAGTACTAGTAGAACAAGATACCCAGCACTGAGCACTGGGCTTGGAACTCGACATTTTCACATACAACACATAGCCATGATAAGTGAGATAACCATTGTGGAAAGTGATTTGTCAATGTCTATCCAAAGCCAAAAATGTGCACAATGTTTGGGCCAGCAACTCTTCTTCTAAGAATTTATTCCAGGGGCTGGCCCCGTGGCAGAGTGGTTAAGTTCTCGCGCTCTGCTGCAGGTGGCCCAGTGTTTCGTTGGCTCGAATCCTGGGCGTGGACATGGCACTGCTCATCAAACCATGCTGCGGCAGCATCCCACACGCCACAACTAGAAGGACCCAGAATGAAGAATATACAACTACATACCAGGGGGCTTTGGGGAGAAAAAGGAAAAAAATAAAATCTTAAAAAAAAGAATTTATTCCAAAAAAATAAGAAAGGATATATGCAAGGCTTTAACTATAGCAATTCTCATCAAAACACTGATTATAATATTTAAAAAATCAAAATAATTTAAATATTCAACATTAGGAAAGTAGTTAAATAAATGCTATGTATCTATATAACAGGGACACTACAAAGCCATTAAATTACATTTTAAAGAACATCTGGGGGCTGGGCCGGTGGCACAGTGGTTAAATTTGCACATTTCACTTTGGAGGCCCATGGTCCTCCAGTTTGAATCCCGGGTGCAGTCCTATGCACTGCTTGTGAAGCCATGCTGTGGTAGGTGTCCCACATAAAATAGAGGAAGATGGGCATGGATGTTAGCTCAGGACCAGTCTTCCTCAGCAAAAAGAGAAGAATTGGTGGCAGATGTTAGCTCAGGGCTAATCTTCCTCAAAGAAATATATGTCGATAAAGAACATCTGATGATATGAAAAGATGTCTTTATATATTATTTTTAACAGCTTTATTGAAATATAATTCACATACCATCAAATTCATGCAAAGTGTATAATTCAATGGTTTTTAGTATATTCACAGTTGTGCAATCATCACCATTATCAATTTTAGAACATTTTTATCACCTCCCAAAAAAACCCTGTACCCATTGGCAGTTTCCCACCTCCTTCCAACCTCTGGTAACCATTAATCAATTTTTTGTCACTATGGGTGTACCTATTATGGAAATTTCATATAAATGGATAATACAGTATGTGAGCTTGTTGAGTCTTTCTTCCACTTAGCATCATGTTTCCAAGGTTCATCTATGTTTTATCATTTTTCCTTTTTATTGCCAGATAATATTCCTTTGCATGGATATACTACTTCTTGCTTACCATTCATCAGTTGACAGACATTTGAGTCGTTTCCACTTTTTTTAGATACCATGAATAATATTGCTTTGAACATTTTGTACAAGTTTTTGTTTGAACATAGGCTTTCAGTTCTTTAGGTATAAACCTAGGAATGGAATTGCTGTATCATACGATGACTCTATATTTAACTTACTGAGGAACCACCAAACTATTTTCCACAGCAGGCTAACCATATTACATCCCCACAAGCAGTGTATATGGGTTCCCATTTGTCCACATCCTTGCCAACACTTGTTATTATCTGTCTTTTTGCATATCTCCATACTAGTAGATTTAAAGTGTTATCTCACTATGACTTTATTAGCATTTCTCTAATGACTAATGAGGTTGATCATCTTGTCATGTGCTTACACATTTGTATATATCCTTTGGAGGAATATCTGTTTAGATCCTTTGCCAATTTGTTAAGCAGATCATCTTTTTATTATTGATCTGTGGCAGTTGGTCATATATTCTGGATAAAAATCCCTTATCAGATATAGGATTTGCAAACATTTTCTACAATTCTTAGGGTGGGCTTTTCATTTTTTTGATGATGTCCTTTGAAGCAAAAATTTTTACTTTTGATAAATCTAATTTTTGTTCATTTATTTCTTGTTCTTTTGGTGTGATATCTAAGAAATCTTTGCCTAACCCAAGGTCATGAAAGTGTACACCTATGTTTTCTTCTAAAAGTTTTATAGCTTTAACTTTTACATGTAGGTCTTACATCCATTTTGAGTTGATTTTTGTATATGGCATGAATACCAGGTCCAAATTCATTCTTTTGTATGCAGATATCCACTTGTCTCAACACTATTTGTTGAAAAGACTTATTTCCCTACTGAATGGTCTTGGCACTCTTGTTGAAAATCACTTGACTAAATGTGAGAGTTTATTTCTGTACTCTCAATTCTATCCCATTGATCTATGTCTATGTGCTATGATTCCAGTATCACACTGTTTTTATTACTGTAGCTTTCTGGTAGTTTTTGAAAGTGAAAAGTGTGAGTGTTCCAACTATGTTATTCTTTTTCAGGATTATTTTGGCTATTCTGGGTGCCTTGAATTCCCATGTAAATTTTAAGATTATTTGCCAATTTCTGCAGAAAAAGGGAGCTGGAATTTTAATAGAGATTGCATTATATCTGTAGCTCAATTTGAGAAGTATTGTCATTTTGTCAATATTTAGTGTTTCCACCCATAAATATGGGATGTCTTTCCATTCATTTAGATCTTATTCAATTTCTTTCAACAACATTTTGTAATTTTCAGTGTACAAGTGTTGCACTTCTTTGGTTAAATTTATAACTAATTATGTGATTCTTTTTGATGTCTTTTTAAATGTAATTCTTTTCTTAATTTCCTTTTCCAATTGTTCACTGCATATGTGTAGAAATAAACTGATTTTTTTATTTTCATCTCATATCACACAACCTTGTTGAACTTGGTTATTAGCTCTAATAGTGTGTGTGTATGTGTGCATGCGTGTGTACTACTTACGATTTTCTATGTATAAGATCATCTCATCTTCAAATAGAGATAGTTTTACTTCTTCCTTTCTAAACTGGCTACCTTCTATTTCATTTTATTGCTTAATTTCCCTAGCTAAAGCCTTCAGTACGATGTAGAATTGAAGAAGTAAGAGTAGACATCTTTGTCTTATTCCTGAACTCAGAGGAAAAATTTTTAGTCTTTCATCATTGAGTATGATGTTAGCTCTAGGATTCATGATGAAAATACTTAACAAACTAGTTAACTTCCTCAATCTGCTATCTGTTCAGTATCTATTATATTGATGTTACTTTTCATGTTATTGATATTATGAATCATATGAATGGTTTTCCAATGTTGAACAATTCCTTCAATCTGAATAAATACTCCAAGGCCAATATATATTATTTTCAATACAATGTTAAATCCAACCTCCAGGATTTCATACTGTAGTCATACATCTCTATTTTGCATGATCATAAATAAGATGCAGCTATAATTTAAATAGTCTTTTTCATGTTTCTTAAAATTTTTCTCAGGGTTATACTAGCTCTGTAAGATGTATTGGGGCCAATTGCCTCTTTCTTTATGCTCTGAAACAAATTAAATAGCATAAGAAAATATCTATTCTTTGAAAAAATGAAATGACTCATAGGTGAATATTTCTTGACCCAGAATCTTTTAGGAAGGAATTTTATTTTTACACTTAAAAAAATTTCTTTCAGGTTATTGGTCTTTTCATATTTTCTATCTTTACCTGAATCAATTTGGTAATTTATCTTTTCCTAGAAAATTGTCAGTTTCATGGATACTTTCTAAGCTTTTCATTCACTTACAATTTTTATTCCTCAGTCTTTTGAGACATCCGTTTTTCTTCATTTTTCTTTTTTGTTTGTATTTGGTACTGGATTTATTTACACTAGGTTAATTTATGTCTATTTTTATGGTCTTTAACTCATCAGTCTATATATCACAATTTTTTTCTTTAAAATAAAAGCAATTTTGATCTTATTTGAGATTATGAATTTATTAGTGAAATAATATTCTAATCCCTCTCTGTTATTCAGGTTAATATTAAAAGAACTTGATTTTTCAGTATTTGATGTCATAACTAAAGCACAAGTGCCTGATAGCAGTGTACTCTAATTTCAGACAAAGCATCCAAAGCAAATAACAAGATTTTGTTTGTTCAATGTCTAATCCTGAGGATTAAAATGAAAGTTACTATCAATATTATACTTTCCAGTATTGAAAATAACCAGCTGTTTTCTTTAACATCCATGATTTTAACAGGTCTTTTTATATTTTGACTGAAGATACATACAATTTAATTTATTGATTTTCTTATATATGGATATAATCGTTCCTTCTCAGCAGAAATAATTTATTCTAAATATCTATTGAGCAAAATATGGAATACATATCTTCTTACATTTCCGTTCAATAACATTGGGACCATGTGATTTTCAAAAAGTACAGAAGCAACAAAACTCACAAATACATGTCTTAGAAATTAACTTGACTCATATTCAAATGAAACTAACATTAGTTCAACTGGATGGCACTTGAGTAGATGGATCTTACATTCTCAACTAAATCATTACTGTAAAATAGCTGTTGCTGCGGACCTTGTCGCTGTGTACTTGATTTTTAAATTTGCTAAAGGTTCAGCAAGAAGCAGATTACTTAAGCTTGAAAAAAATCCACATGAATTTATCTTCTTTGAAGGAGGTTTCATCTAATCATTTTAACTAATGCTGGCAGCACAGCAAAGAAGCTAATAATCATGTGAATTACTATAGACTATCTGGATTTGATTTCCCCAACATATGTTTATGACAATGTATTTCTTCATGACTTATTTTTGAATTGTAGACCCACATTAGTCATTCAGAAGAGTTGAAACTTACTTTGTTTTAGAAATCCTGGGGGAGGATGGGGTTGAATTTTATGTGCAATATTTATAATGATAGAATGGTGTTTAAATGTAATAAAGTTTATCCTATATGCCACAAAACCTGAAACAATAGATAAGAAGAATGGTTATACATACTAAACTACAGAGACAGCAAATTATTTTAAAACTTAATTTTTTAGATGAATGTTTCCCAAATTGTTGTGGAGAAAACCACTGCATCAGAACGACTTGAGTCCTTGCTAAAAATGCAGATTCCTGGGACTTACCTTAGACTTAAAGAATTGAAATATGTAGGGGTGACCTATGGAATCTGTATTTTAACGAGTCTACCAGTTGATTCTTATGAACAATAAAGTTTGAGAATCATTGTCTCCCATTCTTTCTTGAATCATCTTTTACCCTTGCCTAGCCTTTCCCCCAGCTTATAACCACCACTCTGTTGTCAATTCCTGATGGTATTATTCGATAAACAAAATTATATTGAACCAGTCACAACGTTAGGCACTAGGGACAAAAGATCATTAAGACATAAACCCTGTCCTTGAGGAGTATAGCTTTGTTATGAAGCTATTCATGAGAACAGACAATTTTAATAAAATAAAGTTCTTATTATGACAAGATGTGCTCCAAGGACTATGGGAGGGTCAAGGAGGGCTACCTAAACTATTCTGAGGAAGAATGCATAGTGGTTACCCAGCAGAGGCTATTATACCCTATTCCTAAAGGAAGAGAAGGAGTATACCAGACTGAAAGGTAAGGCAATAGCATTCCTGCAGAGGAAATGTATGCAAAGGCATAATGGCCCAAAAGGTTCGTGCTTAGGGAAATATAAGATCCACCTTTGTTCAAGTGTGCAGTAAGAGGTAGGTAAGCAAGAAATAAATCTGGGGACACATTTAAGGGCAAGATTGTAGGAACTGTTTTATACGCA
This sequence comes from Equus asinus, assembly GCF_041296235.1. Lineage (NCBI taxonomy): Eukaryota > Metazoa > Chordata > Mammalia > Perissodactyla > Equidae > Equus > Equus asinus. The sequence goes on from NC_091820.1 coordinate 131,176,579, forward strand.
GTGGGGAATTTGGACTTTGTCTGGAGGGACATAACTATCCACTGAAAGTCCTTTATTTCTTTTTTGTTTGTATGTGTGTATGTGTGTGTAAGGAAGATTGTCCCTGAGCTAACATCTTCACCAATCTTCCCCCATTTTGTATGTGGGACGCTGCCACAGCATGGCTTGATGAGTTGTGTGTAGCCCCACACCTGGCAACTGAACTCATGATCCCAAGGCCACCAAAGCAGGGCATGCCACCAGGCCAGCCCCTCCACCGAAAATTTTTAAGCAAAAGGATAAAGATGATCATATTTGCAATTTAGAAATATAATACTGACTACTAGGTGGAAAATGGCTTTTATAGGGGCAAGTTTGGAGCTAGAGAGTCTGGTTAGGAGACAATGCAATAATTTGGGTGGGAGAGGAAACTAGGGAAGAGTTAGAAGGGATGCAGAAATGGTGCAAATCTAGGAAATACTTAAACAATTAAATAGGCAGGACAAGATGATTGTTTGAAGGTGGAACATGAGGACAACTCCTAGGTTTCTAGGATGGTGACTGAGGAGAATGGGGTATCATAATCTGAGAGAAAGTATATAGGATAAGGAGCTGATTTGGGAAGTAGAGATGATAAGTTCATAAATGACATGTTTAGTTACAGGTGCTTATTGAGAATTTGGACAGAAATCCTAGGTGGGAAGCTGCCAATATGAGTGTGGAACTCAGAAGAAATACCTACAATAAGGATACAGGTTTTAGAGTCATTCAGATATAAATTGGAGTTAAATCTGTGAGAGTAGATGAGATCATGTAAGGAAAAGTGTGTAGAGTAAGAAAATCTGAACTGAAAACAGAACCCTGGAAAACATGAATACCTTTTCAAAACCACTCATGCATTTTAGGTGTATGTTTCAGCATCACTCCACTTCCAGTTACCAAAATCTGTATTAGTTATCTATTGCTGTATATTGAACTACTGCAAAATTAGCAGCTGAAGACATCAAACATTTATCATATCATACAGTTCCTGAGTATCAAGAATCTGAGAGCAGTTTAGCTGGGAGGTTCTGGCTCAGGTCTCTCATGACATTAAAGTCAAGAAGTCCACTAGGGCTACAATCATCTGAACGCCTGACTGAGCCTGCAGAATTCACTTCTAAGCATATGGACATGGATATTGACAAGATTCTTTGGTTCTTCAAGATATAGACTTTTTCATACAATTGTTTACTACATGGCATATGACTTCCTCCAGAGTGAGTAATGAGTGAGAGAGAAGGACAGAGAAACTACAGTGTCTTTTATTGACATCATCTCAGAAGTGGCATGCCATCACTTCTGCCACATTTTATTGGTCTCCCAATCCTGGGAGAGTACTCAAGGGTACACTAGGGTTTGAATACCAAGAGTCAGAGATCACTGGAAACTGCTTTTGTTGCCTGGCTACTACAAGTATAAATATCAATACTATTATATTTTTGATTCAGAGTTTCCCATCATTAGAAGGGGGATAGTTTCCAATTCCATTATTATCATCATCATCATTGTTTATAAATCAAGCCATTTCACAAGGGCTTGTATATTTTCAACCTTATATCCCGTTATACCCTTCATGCAATGTAATTGAGTATTAGTGCGGTGTATTGAAATGAGGTCAACTTCTACAAATAAACCTATAGTAAGAATATAGTTTCAGCATAAATTGCCTTAGTATCATAAACACGTTATTTAAAATTTTCCATCTTTCTTGAGATACAATTGGAAAGTAAAAATTGTATATATTTAAGGAGTACAATGTGATGATTTAATATACATATACATTGTGAAAGAATTACCACAATGAAGTTAATTAACATATCCATCACCTCACAGAATTACCATGATTTTTGTATGCACTGAGATAACTCTTAGCAAATTTCTATTATATAATACAATATTAGTAACTATAGTCATCACACTGTACATTAGATCATCAGAAATTATTGATCTTATAACTGAAAGTTTATACCTTTTGACCAATGACTCCCCATTTCCCTCACCCCCCAGCCCCTGATAACTGCTGAGCTATGATCTGGTTCTATGAGTTTGACTTTTTTAGGTTCCACATATTAGTGCGATCATTATTTATCTTTCCGTGTCTGGCTTATTTCGCTTAGCATAATGTCCTCCAAGTTCATCCACGTTGTCCCAAATGTCAAGATCTCCTTTTTTAAGGCTGAATCATATTCCACTGTAAGTTCATAGACCTCATTTCCTTTATCCATTCATCTATCAACAGACGCTTAAGTTGTTGCTATATCTTAGCTATTGTGAATAATGCTTTAATGAACATGGCAGTGAAGATATCTCTTCAAGATACTAATTTCATTTCCTTTGGATATATATCCAGAAGTGGGACTATTGAATCATATGGAGGCTCTTTAAAATTTTTTAGGAACCTCCCATACTGTTTTCCATAATGGCTATACCAATTTACATTCCCACCAACCGTGCACAAGGGTTCCCTTTCTCCACATCCTTATCAACACTTGTTATCTCTTGTATTTTTGATAATAATCATTCTAACAAGTGTGAGATGGTATCTCATTGTGGTTTTGATTTTCATTTCTCTAATGATTAGTGATGTGAAGCACCTTTTCATATACCTGTTGGCCATTTGTATGTCTTCCATGGGGAAATGTCTATTCAAGAGCTTTTCCCATTTTTTAATTGCATTATTTCTTTTTGCTATTAAGTTGTACAAGTTTCTCATATAATTTGGATATCAACACCTTATCAGATTTGTGGTTTGAAAGTATCTTCTCCCATTCCATAGATTGTCTTTTCATTTTGTTGATTGTTTCCTTTGCTGTGCAGAAGCTTTTTGGTTTGATGTAGTCCCACTTATTTTATTTTGCTTTTGTTGACTGTGTCTTTGGTGTTGTGTCCAAAAAATTGTTGCCAAGACCAATGTCAAGAAGTTTTTCCCCTATGTCTTCTTCTAGGAGTCTTATGATTTCAGGTATCACTTTTAAGTCTTTAATTCATTTTGAGTTAATCTTTGTGAATGATATAAGATAAGGGTCCTATTTTATTCTTTTACATGTGGATATCCAGTTTTTTAAACACCAATTATTGAAGAGACTATCCTTTCCGCATTGTGTATTCTTGGCGTTCTTGTCAAACACTAGTTGACTGTGTGCATAGGTTTATTTCCAGGCTCTTTATTCCAGTGGTCGATATGTGTTTTTATGGCAGTACCATACTGTTTTTATTACTATAGCTTTGTTATATAGTTTTAAACCAGGAAGTGTGACCCCTCCAGCTTTTTTCTTCTTCTCAAGATTGCTTTGGCTATTTGGGATCTTTTGTTGTTCCATATGCATTTTAGGATTGTTTCTTCTATTTCTGTGAAAAATGCCACTGGAATTTTGATAGGGATAGCATTGAATCTATAGATCACTTAGGATAGTATGTCTACTTTAACAATATGAGTTCTTCTGATCCATAAACATGGAATATCTTTCCATTTTTTGTGTCTTTAATTTTCTTTTGTTTAATGTCTTACAGGTTTCAAAGTACAGATCTTTCACTTCTTTGGTTAAATTTATTTGTAAGTATTTTATTCTTTTTGATGATACTGTAAGTAGGATGGTTTTATTAACTTCTTTTTCAGATACTTCATTCTCAGTGTATAGAAACACAACTGACTTTTGTGTGTTAATTTTGCATCCTGCAACTTTATTGAATTCATTTATTAGTTCCAACAGTTTTTTGGCGGCATCTTTAGGGTTTCTACATATAAATCCATGTCATCTGCAAAGATAATTTTATTATTTTTTTTCTTACTTGAATGCCTTTTATTTTTTTTTCTTGACTAACTGTCCTGGCTAGGTTTTCCAGTATGACGTTGAATAGAACTGGTGAGAGTGGGCACTTTTATCTTATTCGTGATCATAGAAGAAAAGCTTTCAGTCTTTCCTTGTTGAGTATGATGTTAGCTGTGGGATTGGCTTAGGTGGCCTTTATTGTGTTGAGGTACATTCCTTCTGTACCTAATTTGTTGAGAGTTTTTATCATGAAATGATGTTGAATTTTGTCAAATGATTTTTATGCATCTGTTGAGATGACCATGTGTTTTTTGTCTTTCATTTTGCTAAATTTGGTGTTGTCAGTGTTCTGGATTTTGGCCATTCTAATATGTATGTGGTGGTATCTCATTACTTCAATTTGCATTTTCCTGATGACATATAATGTGAAGCATCTTTCATATGCTTATTTTCCATCTGCCTATTTTCTTTGGTGAGGTGGTGATGTCTCACATTTATTGATTTGCCTGTGTTGAACCATCCTTGCATCCAAGGGATAAATCCCACTTGATCATGATGTATGATCCTTTTAAAGTGTTGATAAATTTGATTTGTTAGTATTTTGTTGAGTACTTTTGCATTTAAATTTATCAGGGATATTGTCCTATAGTTTTCTTTTCTCATCATGTCCTTATCTGGCTTTAGTATGAGGGTAATGCTGGCCTCATAAAATAAGTTTGGAAATTTTTCCTTCTCCTCAATTTTTTGAAAGAACTTGAAAAGGATTGGCATTAATTATATTTTAAATATTTGATAGAATTAATCATGAGGCCGTGTGGTCCTGGGATGTTTCTTTATTGGGAGTTTTTCGATTACTGACTCAATCTCCTTACTTGTTACTGATCCACTCAGATTTTCTATTCTTCATGATTGCCTTGGTAGGTTGGATGTTTCTAGGAATTTATCTACCTCTTCTTGGTTATCCAATTTGTTAGTGTATAATTGTTCACTGTAATCTCTTACGATCAGATCATTTGTATTCTGTGGTATTAGTTGTAATGTTTCCTCTTTCATTTATAATTTTATTTATTTGAGTCCTCTCTTTTTTTCTTAGTCTAGCTAAAGGTCTGTCAGTTTTGCTCATCTTTTCAAAAAACCAAATCTTAGTTTCATTGATCTTTTATATTGCCTTTCTAGTCTCTATTTCATTTATCTCTGCTTTAATCTTTATTATTTCCTTCCTTCTGCTAACTTTGAGCTTAGTTTTTTTCTTCTTTGTCTAGTTTTTTGAGATGTAAAGTCAGATTATTTATTTCAGATCTTTCTTTAGCTCCTCCAAGCCACAGTCAGGGAGCAGTCCTACCTGCCCATAGATCCATCCAGAGACAAGGTCTTCCATGCCCCTGAAGGCAGGCCCACCAAACTCAGTCAGATTGTGGAGCTTGAAGCAGCCATGAGATTGGCTCCAGTCCAACTCAGCCCAGGTTCTGGGTATAATTCAGCCTCACCAGGAACCCAGCAGGTGGCACACCCATCCGTGCCTTGGAAGGTAGGCCTGCAGACCTTGGTCCCAGCTGTGGACCTTGAAGCAGCTCTGTGATTTGGTTCTAACCTCTTTCAGCTATGGTTTGAAGCTTGTCTGGCCTAACTAGGGACTTATCCAGTGACGCAACAGGAACCATCCCAGGGATTTGGCAGGAACCACACATATCCATTCATCTGGTAACAGGTCCTCCAACCACAGACCCCACTGTAGAGCCAACAGTAGCAACATGACCTGGCTCCAGCTCCGCTCCACTTTGATTTTGCAGGCAATACCATCTGTCCAGGGAACTGATAAGAGAAGGTTTCTATCTGCCAAAACCAATCTGTAAAGACTTAAAGAGGTCTTTGTTCATTCAAATGCATAGACACCAATGCAAGGCTACATGGATCAAGAAGAACCAGGCAAAAATGGCACCAACAAAGGAAACCAATAAATCTCCTGTAACCAAACCCAAAGAAATGGAGATACAAATTGCCTGACAAGGAATTTAAAGCAATGATCTTAAAGAAGTGTGTTGTTTAAATTTTGATACTTAGTTTTCACTTCTCAATTTTTATAAAAGGAATAATAATCTCTCTGCCTCACCATGATTTGTGAGGACTAACTGTTAATATATGTAAAAGACCAGACAGAGTGCCAGGTACATAGTAAGTGCTTAGTAAATGTAAGCTATTTCGATTAATATCCAGCCAAATATTTCTGCCCACATTTCCCCTCTATATCCCATGCTTTGTGGACTCCTTGCTTTTTCCAGGACTTTATCTGCCAGGAATATACTTTGCCCCCTTATGTATATTCACAGCATACTCAGGCTTCAAGGACAAGTTAAAATTTTCTTCCCTTCTTCCTAAATCCCAGCTGGATATTACTTCTCCTTCCTCTGAATTCTCAAGGCATATCATCTGTACATTTGTTATGGCACATACAGCATTTTCTACTATATATTATGGCTCCTTGTGTTCATATATAATTCTCCAACTAACCTGTAAACTCTCTGAGAAAGAGTTCTTTGTCCTATTCATCTTTTATCTCTCACAGTACCTATCACAGTACCCTGCATTTGTTAGGAACTCAATAAATCTTCCATGAATGAAGAAACAATGTCACAAAACAAATCTAAATTCTTTAGGTTGATCTCTACTATGTTTTTATGATCATCCCTTTGGTAAAGTCAAAATATATGAAGATAAAAATGTTGACTTAAAAAGTATCCTTTTGACCCCTTTCTGCGATCCTATTCTAAGGTTCTGCCAATTTGAGCTTATTTTGTAATTATTTGGATACGTGTCAGGACACCATACACTAAACCACACTTTTCTCAAGGAGAATGTAGATTAGATAATTTACCATCCCTAATCTTCTGTATCTCTTTCCAATCATTATAGTTTATATCCCAGGCATTGCATAAACAGATTTTTCTTGGGTTATTGTAATAAGATTCCAATGCCTTTGTACCATGGTGTAGCACCTTCTCTGTGCTTAGTTAGGTATAGTCAATTCTCAGGTAAGGGCTGGTAAATCATTTCATTTTGAGAGCTAACATCTGCATTTTCTGCTTTATTTCTAGCTTAGCAAAATCTTCTCTTGATCGTTAATAGGCCTTGTTTTAATTGCCTGCTTTGTTGACAACTCACACTGTTTATTTACAATGGGGAAGTGCTTCAAAGGGAAAACACTTAACGAAGTCTCCAGTCAAGGAAATACTTATGAAGGTGCAGGTGAGCTTAGGGTGAGGCTAAAACAAAAAGCTTTTTCCAACATGAAACAAAGACAAAATGCAGAAAGGTCAATTTTGGGAGACTAGACGACCTTTCAGGATTTACTAAATAAGTCTTTATTCTATAGATTCATTGCTTTAATTAATTTAAATCCAAAGACAAGCAATAATGGAAGAATTAGTAAAGTGATGATGTTGTTTTGCAATAGGAAGTAATTTGGAAGAGGAGATGGGGAAAAAGGTAGTAACTTTATTTATTAAAGCACATCATTTATGAGATTTAAATTAAGCAGCTGTAAAACAATGTTTTCTGTTCCTGAATGCTGCTGAAATTTTCATGTGCATATATTGCTAATGAAGATATGACACAATCACATGCATAGTTGAAAGAAGTGATCATGATATTCTCTGGTGTGTACAAACTAATGAATACTGCAAAAAAACGTATTTGTTTCATAGACTATTAGAACTGGAAGGGACTTTAACATTTACGCAGACCAACCACTTAAATTTACATTTAGGAAAACCAACTACCAAAGAGAAGTAACTTTCCAGTGAACAGCCAGTCAGTGACAGGCTAGTGTCCAAAACTTTCCCTGTCTGTAAAACTGTGCCTAGTGGTCTATGCTTACCTCTTTAACTGCCTTCTCTTGGATTAAATTATTTTTTCTTTATTCTTTTTTATTGTCCTATGGATTGGAAGTTGCATGTTCTATTTCTATTCATAAAATGTATCCTTAGACTTTTAGCATGCTTAATTAATCTAAAGTCTAAAGTTAACCAATACCTCTCTCCTCCTTTTGAACAACGATTGGTTGTGGACAATGGAATATAAAGTGAAATCTGCTCTTGAACTAATGGAAAAGATGTCGTAATTTGATAAAAAGATAGACATATAAGAGAAGATATTTTTCACTGCCTTTTTTCTTTCTGCCTGTGAACGTGTGAGAACATTGTACTTAAGCTGCTCTAGCCATCTTCCAACCATGAGGGGAATGGCGGAGACTTACTATAGAAGAAAGAGCAGAAGGAGGAAGAGAACCGATGTCTTCAGTTGCATAATTGAGCTTCTGCATCAGCTCGTGGACTGTTGATCTCTGGACTTCTTGATATGCAAAATAATAATTATTTCCAATTGTTTAAAGTTCTTTTAGTAATTATTTCCAACCCAAACCAACTTAATCATTTGAATCTTTAAGTCACCCTTATGTATGACATATTGTTACACAACATGTTAGTCATTTTTGGGGTTAATGCTTTTTTGAGTCAATGTTTATTTAGATTAACAAAAATGATAAGCAATTTTCTTGTTACCCACTCACTCTTGTGTCTCATTGTTTTCAGGCTTCAATTTTCTCCTTCATGAAGTTCATCTTTTAGTATTTCAAGGATAGTCTGTTAATGGAAAATTCTTTCAGTCCTTACCTGACAAAGTATTTATTTTGCCCCAGTCATGAAGGATAATCTATATATGTATAAAATTCTAAATCCACATTTATTTTCTTCTGGCATTTTTAAGATATTATTCTGTTGTCATCTGGCTGGAATTGCCGCTACTGAGAGTCAACTATTGGTCCACTTTCCATTCCTGGGTAAGGATTTGTGTTTTAAGATTGTCTCTTAGGCTTTGACATTCTTTAATTTCATTTCAGTGTGTCTAGGTGTGGCTTTATTTTTATTTAATATTTCATGGAACTTGATGTATTTCCTGAATCTGAGAATTAATGTTTTTCAACTGAAGAAAATTCTCAAATATGATATCTTCAATGATTCACAATACTCAAAGACCTAATAAACATATGTCAGACATTCTTCTTCTTTTGAATCTCTGCTCCGTAAGTGGAATCTCTTTAACATTCTGTACTTTATTCTGGATAATATCTTCAGAACTATATGTCATTTTTTAAAATTTATCTCTTCATCTTTTGTTAATCTGCTTCTTTAAAAGTCTATTGAGTTTTAAAATATCTATACATGTAATTGCAAAAATTATTTTTAGAAGTGTTTTGGTATCTATTCATATAAATATGAAAAAGTCTCTCTTTCCCTCTATTTCTCTCATATTTATTATTTGGAAATTTACTGATAACTTCTTTCATATCTGTCATTTTAAGCATGCTTATTTTATCACTTCCAGCTGATAAATGTATTATTTGAAGTTCTTGCGAGTTTAAGTTTTCTCCTTGCTGTGACTGCTGACTCTTCCTTAGTGTGGGTTATTTTCTCAGATGCCTTAAGATGTAGGTTTTAACCTCTCTTCAGCAGATAAATCCTGCAAGTCCTGGTAGGACTATCTATCCCTCCGGAGAAGTTTCACTTTTACTTCTGCTGGAAGCATCGCTTAACTTGGACAAGTTGTTAACGTCAATTTATCAGTTTGGTAGTTCCCAGATAAAATGGATAGTAAAATGGATGGCCTATGGTTAGAAACTCACAGGGGAATCTTTTTCTACTCTTAGTCCAGGCTGAGACATACAGGCATCCTTTCCAGCTCCCTTTGAATATTAAGAGTTTTTGTTATTTTTCACAATTTCTCTGAGCTTGTAACCCTTTGGGGATTCCTACTTTATGTCACATTCTCACAGATCCAATTCCTTTCCTCACAAAACTCAATGTTATAATTTGCTTATTATTGCTGGACCCTTGCAATACAAATATGGAAAAAGGAGAAACAAAGCTGTCAGATACGATTGTGTATATAAAAAACTGAAAAGAATGTTTGAACAAATTAAATAAAAATACTAAAAGTTTATCATGGTAGATGGCTATATCATCAAATGTGAGAAATGTTTCTGTACATTAAAACTACATTGTTAGGTGATATAATGATTTTTTAAAACATACCATTAACAATATCAACAAAACCCATAAAAATCACTAGTTAAATAGACTATAGTGCATTCATATTTATGAAATATTATACAGCTCTAAAAAAGAATGAGTAATTTGTATATAGAGAACTATGGATTGGTTTCCAGGATATAATGTTAATTGAAAGAAGCAAAGCAGAAAAAGTGTGTATAGTATAAGTTAATTAATATAACAGGCACATGAATATGCACAGTTATATTGTATTAATACATTCTTAATATGAGCATAAAATGAATATTAAATATCTGTAAGGGGAGAGAGGATATAAGTTGGAGAGGACAGGAGGGGAAGCTACACTTTTCACAGTACTTTATTTTGTATATTGACTTTGGAAGTGTGTATCTGTTTAAACAATTATAAAACAATATTGTATCAAAATGAGGAAGGGAAAGGAATAATTAACAAAAATAAAGAGCAACATAAAAAAAGAACCCAAGTCTGTATTGAGACACTGACTTGACCACACAATAATTTAAATTCACATCCCTAGTAGGATATACCATAAAAAAAGACTGCCAACTAATTTTCATATGTTTGCAATAACGACATTTTTAGTAATGATACTGGTAGTGGTATTGAGAGAAATTATATATATGTACATATCCATGTACATATAAACACACATATATTCACACATAAATAAAACAAGTTATATTATTGTTAAGAAAAAATATTTTCAGTGTGAAAAGATATAAAATTATAAGTCAAAGAAGTAAAAATCCTGTAACCCTAAATTGAATTAGAAGTATCAGTATGAACTCATATGTACTATCTCTTAAAAATAAGATATATCCTAATGACAAAAAGAAATAAAAGAGTTTAAGTGCTTTAAAATTACATTTTTGGCGTTAGCATTGGTTTTGTCATTCAAAGACCATTTTGTGTGGATCGTGGGACAAAGAAAAGGAATTAGTCATTTTCGTCCTTGAGAACCAGTGCTTTGGCATGGACAACGATACGGATGTGAGATTGATCAGGTTGAATAAAAAGCTATGGTCCTGTATTTGATTTGGAAATATCAGTATGAAATCCTGAAGTATTGTATCTTAAAAAATATCCAATTCCTAGAACTTCCTACTAAAGAGATCTAGAAAAAAGATGAAACACAATAGGAATGAGTACAGCAAGCACTCAGATAATAGGCTCTAAATAATATTTCAACCAAAAGAAAGCAGAGATTCTTGAATAAATGACTGATTCAAGGTTAAGGACAGGAAATGTGTTGGATAAACCTCACACAGCTTATATCAGAAATCAAGGAAGCTAGCAAAGCCTAGGAGGATATTATGAAAGAAATCAAGAACCAACTTAAACGGGATCCCACTGGCTTAAAATTGAACAATTTGAACAATAAAGATAATGACAGCAATTGATTTGAATATATCAAATACGTTTAAGTTGATGTTTATACTTATACTACATTTCATCATTGATTACATTTGGAAGATGCTAGGGAAGCAACATGTTATTTTGTAAACTGGAAAATAAGAGGAAATATTCAAGCATTTTCTCTACTTTTCCTATATTTATTATACTTCAGGGTCTTAGGAGGACTGCTTCCTTCCAGCACCCTAATGACCTTGCATGTATCTACACACACCACATTGGCAAGCCTTAACTGCTGCTTCCCTAATTCCTAGGAGCATACCATATGATGTTCAAGGAGTTGAACATGTGATGGCAGGTAATCTTGTAAGGAGCTGCCACAACGCTGTTTCTTACCCACCACCCTATCTTCAGGGAGGCTCAAGAGGCAGTTTCTCATCACCTTCCCCTAAGTTCTGCCTCGCTTGTTCCCCTGTTAGGGTAGAGTTTCAGGCTATAAAACTCATTCACTGCAGCATGAAATTGACTCCTCAGCAACCAGGTGTCCCACTACTTGTGTTGTCAGGGGGCCCGTTTGGTGTTTTCCCGTGGCGGACAGTGTGTGGGGAGCTGACATCATTGCTGTCTGTGTAAGTATTAGGGTGTCTGAATCTATAAAGGGATCATTATTTCTTTGTCGGTCAAATCTGTCAGCCCTCTTGAAAAGCAGATGATTGGGGAAAGTTTTTTCTTAAAATATTATTCTAGTTCATAAATATGGAAAGAATGAAAAGATTAGAATATTGGCATTGAACAACTCTTAAAGAAGTGATGAACAGGAAGTTATCATCAATGGCTGCTAATATAACACAAGAGAGAACCAAAGATTATGTGCCTCTTGGTGGAATTACAGAACACCATCTTTAATATAGTCTTGCCAAAAAAAGTAATTAGAGTGTTTCGATCCATTGAAATTCCTCTTCTTCTTGATACTCAATTATCTGATCTGAGATTTGCTTCAAAATAATGCAATTGGAAGAAGGAAAATGGGGAATACAGATGAAAGAACTAGGCCTTGAGTTCATACTTACTGAAGCTGGGTGATAAAATACACAGGTGTCACATTATTATCTCTACTGTTGTGTATGTTTGAAATGTTTCATAATAATAATAAAAGATTTTTATAAATGAGAGGGGAAGAGAAAAAGATATAAAAGGATATATCTAAATATGTATGGTACCCATAAACAGAATATTAAAAAATTTTTCTAGAACATGTGAAAGTATGACAAATTTAATGAAGGGAGATACCATGTTCATAGATTAGAAGCCTCAATATTTTAAACATGCTACTTCTCCCTAAATTAATCGACAATTTAATTCAAACAAACATTCTAACTGTGTTTTTAATGGTACTTGACAAAAGTAATCTAAACTTTATATGGAAGTTGAAAGGGAAAAGTATAACCAAGGCACTTGTGAAGAAGAAAAATTGAGAGGATTAAAGGTATACTAATTAAGGTAATTAAAACAATTAAATGCATAGTAATTAAGACAGTGTGGTATTCTTGAAGGGGTAGATAGAGATGGTTTGGTGTTTATATGAGAACATTGAGTCAGCCTCTCAGGAAACTCTTGGCCTTCCCCTCAGGGTTGCAAGATAGCATACACTGTTCCTAATATAACATTGCCTCTAGAAAGCATCAAGGGAAAAATTAACTGGGCAATCATACTGGCACATCTTGCCCAGGTGCCAGGGATGTGCAGCATCCTGTAATACTGGGAGCAGAACCACACAAGGAAGAATTACCCCATTCAAAATGACAATAATGTCTTCATTGAGGGACACTAGCTTAGGTCAACCACAATTCATCCTCTGGGGATAGGCACATGGCAACTGACTAAAGCTGGAGTTCTGTTAGCAAGAGAGAAGAGAGAGAGATGGCTGGTGAGTAGATAAATACCAGTGACTACAGAAGGCAGGACCAACTCTTTATTGAGCAAGTGAAATATCTCAAATATTCTGCTAAGCAATCTATGTACATTAATTCCTTTTCTTCTCACAGCAAACTTTCACAGAAGTTTATTATTATTCCCATTTTATAGGTGAGAAGACTGAGCCTCAATCTGAGAGAGGTAAAGCATTTCCCCAAGCTCACCTAGCTAACAAATGGCATCACCCAGTTTCAATATCCATTAGAAAAAAACAAACTTGATTTCTATGCTTATGAAGCCTACACAGTGCAACAACTATCTCTGAATTTTCTCCTTCAAGTTGATAAGTGATCAACATGGAAAAATCCTTGATACCTCTTGGAATTTAGTTCCTTATTGATCCTTTCATGAGTGATGATTATTAAATTCCTAGGACCATCCTTGAACCACTTATAACGGGCTTTAGAATGAATGCTGACACCCAGCTCTGCTTTAAATAACCTATATTTTCAACATTTAGCATAAACAGGGTACTTTTACCATTGATGCTTGAAAAACATTTTAATATGCTGTAATACCATATAGATTGGTAAATTACATTTCCAGTTTGTACTGAATTTCAAGAAAATACTCAGCCAAATAAACTAGCAAGCAAATAAATCACTTTAATGATAATAAATGGTAGTTTCTCTAAATATATTTATGGCAGCAAATAGCTTCTATTATTGACTTTTGCAAGAGTAATTTAAGGGGAAACAATTCTCAATAAAGTTGGGGAAGCTTGGCTTTGAACTGCTATTCCTCATCTATGTATAATATACCCCATTTACGTTCCTCCACCATGGAAAACTAATTTCCAATTTTAAGGTACTTAAGCTGATATATTTATTATAAAATTATACATCTTGTAAATTATGTTCTTCATAGTGCCTCATTGGCTAAATTTAAGATTGCAATTTTCTATAGTATAGATAGACTAATCATGGCTCAGGTCAGAAAAAAATTACTGCCTTTCTAGAATTACAATAATATATCAAGGTATTAAAATGAGACAAACTTTTGTTCCAGTTTTTCCATTGGCATGGAATTTTTTCCCCATTAGGAACATTTTATACATAGTAATAATTGATTAAGTATGTTAGATGTCTTGTGTGGTAAATAGAGCATAGGATTCAAAATTGGGGTTACCTGGCTTTAAAATCCAGCTTTGCTTACTAGCTGTGTGACTTCTGGCAAATTGTTTAACATTTCTAGGCTTGAGTCCATTCTTCTTCAAAACAGAGACATTGTTCACCTTATAAAATGGCTTATGAGTTTGTAAAGTACCAGCACAATGTCTGGCACACCATGGGCATTCCATAGTTGGTAACTATTAATACCTGAATTTTCATATCACCATCATCATATCATCATATACTCATTTAGAGTCTAGAACTGTTTATTTGTGTCCCTTGGTGGAATGCATAATCTCAATAAATCATACGTGGATACCCGCTGGACTGGGTAGTCAATCAATTTGCCTAAAGGCAAAGGTACCTGGGGATCATCAGTAAGTGTGGATGGTGAGGTGGAGATGGATTTGAAAGCATAAGTAGAATACATAAGATTTAATGATTTACTGTAAATGAATGGGGAAGAATTGTTAGGACTATATCTGAGTTTCTGGTTTTAGTTATTCAGTAAGTGGGGATATCATTTGATAAGAAAAAGAATTCTCACGAAAGAGCAGATTTATGAGACCTTTTTGATATTTCAGTTTTCAGTTTGAAGTGCCTACGGGACATCGAAAAACTGACATCTTAAAGGCAGTTGACTGAAGGGTCTGGAGTTCATTAGAGAGGTCTAAGATAGATTTAGAAAAGTCAACATTATTAGTATAGTGTTAGTATTAATATTAGTTGCAACAACCGGGAACAAATGGTATGGATGAGATCAATTTGGAAGTAGAAAGGATGGGAAGAGGACCAAGAAGAGAAAATATCTCCAGACATTTATATTTAACTGCTCACTTAAAAGACACATATCCCCTTGATCTTTATGTTCTAGCTATAATGTATTGCTTATATTATTCCAAAAGAGCCAGTATATATATACTATTTCTTCTACCTAATGTTACCTTCCTATCTCCCCCAATACTCCCTCTTATTATTGCTTAGTTAATTCCTTTTCATTTTCTAGAACTCCATTTAACATCAACTCAATCTGGAAACCTCCCTACAATACCCATGCACAACCCTATCATAGCACATGTTATGAGCTGAATTGTGACCCTCCAAAATTCATGTGTTTGAGCCCTAACCGCCACTACCTCAGAGTGTAACTCTATTTGGATTTAAGGCCTTTAAAGAAATAATTAAGTTAAAATGAGGCCATATGGGTGGGTCCTGATCCAATATGACTCTTGTCCTTCTAAGAAAAGAAGATGAGGATGAAGACAATACACAGACTGAGAGGTGACCATGTGAAGATACAGCAAGAAGATAGTCATCTGCAGGCTATGGAAAGAGGCCTCAGAAGGAACCAATCCTGCCAACACCTCGGATTTCTAGCCTCCTGAACTATGGGATAATAAAGTTCTGTTTTTTAAACCACCTAGTCTATGGTACTTTGTTATGGTAGCCCTAGCAAATTAATACAGTACTTTAACACATATACTGCAATTGCTTATAACCATGACTGAAATGAACATATCATCCCCAGAGAATGTCAATATTTATGGCACAGGGGGAGGTAAATGACACTGAGAAGCAGAATGAAAAAGAAGCGGCCAAGATGCAGGAAGAAAATCAAGAAAGCTGTATCAAGGAAGCCAAGGAAGGAAAGAGTTGACCAGCATGGTTTCATGGGTGTAGACATAGACCAACTTAACAACTTATATATTTCAAATATGTGAAGTTCATTGTATGTCAACTATACCTTAATCAAACAGGTTAATAAAGAGTTGATTAACAAGATCAAATAGAACAAAAATGTCAAAATAAGAATTAAAAAATGCTCATGGCATAAACGCAACTAGGACACATTTATAAACATCTGGGGAAAGTAAAGCAGGAAACATGGGGTGAAGAGAAAAATGCTCTTTCTAATAAATCTATAAGACAACCTGATGCAAAAGAGAAGCCTATAGGGCTGTGGATGTTGTGGTTTACTTAGGGGTTCTTCCTGTGAATAACAGGCAAATAGGCAAAGTTCTCTGATATAGCAGATCTTTGAATGCACAAGGTACATATTTTGATTATCAGTGATGTAATTTTGTCTCTGAGCTTCTTTCCTCCTCTGCAATATTCTGCAATGGAAGCCATCCAGTTATGACCATATATTATAGCAACTTTTATAGTTTGAATTAAGTCTGCATCAACCTGTATGTTGATCACAGTATGAAATAGGTCTCTGACTCTTTCTCTTGACTAACACCTAGAACCAGCAAACTTGTGCTGTGCCTGCACATTGAAGTGAGCTACAGAGCTGGTAAAAATACCAGTGCCAAGGGCCCAGCTGAGACCATACAGACACAAATATCTATGGGCAAAATCTAGGCACCAAAACTGTATTTTTCAAAGCTTCCCAGATGACCGAAAATGTGTAGTGAGAGTTGAGAAATATTGGTTTTCAGACCTTGGACCATGAAGTTATTGGCAGAAATCCAAAAATATGTGAGGGCTCTAAGAAATGGGTCTGTAAAAATAGACAAATCACCTTACACCCGTTAGATTGGCAAAAACATCCAAAACCAAGAGCGACAAATGTTGGAGAGGTTTTGGAGAAAAAGGAACCCTCATACACTGTTGGTGTGAATGCAAACTGGTACAGCCACTATGGAAAACAGTATGGAGATTTCTCAAAAAGTTAAAAATTGAAATACCCTATGACCCAGCCATCCCATTACTAGGTATCTATCCTAAGAACCTGAAATCAGAAATCCCAAGAGTCCCTTGCACCCCTATGTTCATCGCAGCATTATTTACAATAGCCAAGACGTGGAACCAACCTACATGCCCAGAAACTGATGATTGGATAAAGAAGATGTGGTATATATACACAATGGAATACTACTCAGCCATAAAAAAAGACAAAATTGGCCAATTCACAGCAACGTGTATGGACCTCGAGAGTATTATGTTAAGCGAAATAAGCCAGTCAGAGAAAGATGAACTCTATATGACTCCACTCATAGGTGGAAGTTAGTATACTGACAAGGAGATCTGATCAGTGGTTACCAGGGAAAAGGAGGGCACAAAGGGGGAAGTGGTGTACCCACAACATGACTAACAAAAATGTACAACTGAAATCTCACAAGGTTGTAATCTATCATAACATTAATAAAAAAAATAGATAAATCACATGATTTGCACACATAAAATTGATACTACTATGTTTAAAATGGACATAAATATTTTGGGGGAAATATAAATAAATTTAACCATATTGCTTGAGTTATGATATCTTTCTGTCAAATATTTTCTTAATCAACTGATACTAAAATATATTAAAATTATTGAGGTCTATGAATATTAAAATTAAAAAGATACCTTGAGACTTTTAATGGTTGGGACTCATTTTCTACCCATGGTATCATTTCCCAAATAGTTTGGTTCCAAATACACTTGGAAACACTGCATATGACATCCCTTTGTAAACTTTACAATGCACAATAATACATTAAAAGCTCTAAGAAACCCTGTGATAAAAAATAATCTTTTAATTTGGTTTCCTCACTATTCCCAAACTTATTTGAGCACAGAACCTTTCCTCCATTCTCAAGAACACATATTAAAGTCCCCAAAGACACTGTTTTCCCAAGATATTTCCGATCCCCAACTGGGATCACTGCGGAAGGGAGAGAATAATGAAACTCCAGATGTTTGCTTCTGCAGTGAGATAACTGTTTCAAGTGGTATAATTATCTTTACAATGACGAATTATATACTTTCAATTGTGGTTTGCAAAGTGAAAAAGGATTCAATCTTTGTTTTTTACTTTTTAAAAAAATTAGATACTGATGATGACAATAACTAAACTCATATAATTATTCCAAGCATTATTTTAAGCACTTTGTATATATTAATATATTAATCCACCCACAGCCCTAAGAAGTCATTATTTTCATTATCATTCTTATTTTAAAGATGAGAAACTGAGCCAAATAGAGTTTATGAAACTTGCCCAAGGTCATAAATCTAGTAAGTGTTAGAGCTGGGTTTGTAACTTGTCTGTAACTTCAAACTCTAATCTCTGAATTATTTACACTCTACCTATATGAAATATATAAAAATGTACTCAGGTACACACATAGACTAGGAAACTAGATCGCAAATTTCTAGCTAAATAAGACCTAGATTTTACAGTTTAGGAATATAAATTCAATTCTGTCGTACCCTGCAAATAGATGAAAACTGCTATTTATTAACAGTGCTCGATGGCTGGATAAAATGATTTAAGGAAGAATTTTTCTAGCTTGCAGTGGATCAGTATTCTTTTTAAAACCCAATGTAATCCTATATCCAGAATTAATTTCTGTAGGAAGAACAAACAAGAGTGATATTTATACTATTAGAAGCCAAATTCAAATGCTTGGTTAACATGTACTTCACTTTCGATATATCAGTACTGCCTTCTACTATTATCTTTAATAGTTTTCATATGTTTGTAGAAGAAAAGTCAAAATTGTCAATTGTTTTACCTCTCACTAAATCCTGTAAAGGGTTAGGAGGAGCGTAAAAACAGTGAACTAACGAATGATGAGGAAGCAGTCCTAGAGTTGTGAAATGACTTACCAAAGGTTACGCATAGAGTTTCTTTTTTTTTGGGGGGGGGTAGATTAGTCCTGAGCTAATGTCTGCCACCAATCCTCCTCTTTTTGCTGAGGAAGATTGGCCCTGAGCTAACATCTGTGCCCATCTTCCCCGATTTTATGTGTGGGACGCCTGCCAAAGCATGGCTTGATACGTGGTGTGTAGCTCCATGCCTGGGATCTGGGCCAGTGAACCCCAGGCTGCCGAAGTGGAACACATGAACTTAACTGCTGCGCCACCAGGCAGGCCCATGAGTTTCTTGATCTATTCTCAAATTAATACCTATCGACTCCTGATTCTGTACTCTTATGTCATCCATACTTTTGTACACCCGATTCCTGTATAGAAACCACCTGCCATTAGTAAGATAGTTGATAATTAAAACATATTCAATTTGAATGAAGGACCAATTTTAAAAGCCAGGAAAATTTGGCAATATTTCTTCTAAATTGTACACTATGTTATCTCTAATTTCCCTAGAATGGTAGGCCATAAACTCTGAATAAACTTAGTCACAGTTATAACAAATCTGGCCTAAATGTAAACTTTATGACGTCTGTATCAACTTGTGTTGGGGTGTCCTCCTCATTACTTCCGATTTTCCTTGCATTGTCTGAAGATATTTTAAATAGACACATTTTGACGGTCGTATTGATTGTAGACAGTGAATAAGTGATAACCTATTAAAACATTAAGATCCAGTTATTTCTTTGAGATTCCAATCAAGACAAAAACCCAAAGACATTTAACTTACCAGCTTCCTCTCAAATCAAAACAGAATGACAAATTTACATCAGCAGGGGAAGCTTGAAGTCATATGTTTCTGGTGGGAGTATAACTACATACTATTTGGAAGGAAAACTGGCAATTTACTTTGTTTTAAAGCCCTAAAAATATTAATACACATATCAATTGCACTCCTAAGAATTTATACTAAGGATGTAATCCAATATGTTAGAAAATAGAAACATTTCCATTACAGCTTTTGCCTCAGTCGCCTGGGGCTGCTACAACAAAATATCATAGACTGAATGGCTTAAACAATGGAAATTTATTTCTCACAGTTCTGGAGGCTGGAAGTCAAGATCAAGGTGGCAGCTTATTTGGTTCCTGGTGAGAGCTATCTTCCCAGCTCGGAGAAGGCCACCTTCTCACCATGTGCTCACATGGCCTTTCCCAGGTGTGTACAGCAGAAAGAGAGGGCAATCTCTCTGGTGTGTCCTCCTCCTCCTATAAGGGCACCAATCCCATCATGAGGACCCCATCCTCATGAACTCATCTAACTCTAATTATCCCCCAAAGGCTCCCCCTCCAAATACCATCACACTAGGGGTTAGGGCTTCTACATACGAATTTTGGAAGGACATAATTCAGTTCATAGCAGCTTTATAATAAAAAAATAATAAAACGTAGAGACACTAAATGTTCAAATATTTAGCCAATTCAGATTCTATTTCAGAAGAACAATTACTATTGACAAGGAAAAATATTTACAATACTTTGGCTTTTTTCCTATAACATAAATATGTTCATTTTTGTGTGTTAGTTTCATATATGCATAGCTTAGATTGTAATAATCAGAGTTTAAATATATATTTTATTATATTTTACAAATTTTTTGTAAACTTTTACTCTGCCAAGATGTCCCACATCGGTCATATGTCATGAAATAAAGCAAGCATAATCTCATTTTTGTAATATGTTTGTGAGTATGTGTGTTAGGTTAAAAATCAAGGTACAGACCAGAGTCTAGCGTATATATTAATCCGTGTAAAATATTTCCTGTACATTCACGCATACATATATTCACAGGCATTTCTGGAAGTGCATATAAAATATTGTTGAAGATAGAGTGGGGGATGAGATGGAAGGGTTGCATTGCAAAGGAAACTCTATCTTCAAGCATTCCTGGAATTGTTTTGAATTTGTAGCATAGGAACATATATTTTCCCTCTAGAAATGATTGCATAAACAAACATACAGATTCAAAACAAAAACCAGAGGGATTCTTCCTCAGAAAGCCTCACAGCTTCCTCCCTAACCTCCTTCAGGTTTTTATCAAAAGTCACCTTCTCTGTAAGTGCCTCTTTGAGAACTCTATCTAAAACTGCGACTCTGTCCATCTGCACACCATGGGCCCAGTTCTCCTCTCTGCCTTAGTTTTTACCACAGCATTATAACCATATGGAAAACTACATATTTTACTTCTTTAGCTTGTCTATTATCTGTCTCCATCCCATGTTAACATAAACTCTGCAAGTCAAGGGAAAGGCTTTTGTCTATATTATTCATTCTGCATCTCCAATGCCTAGAATAGAGCTTGATACATTGTATGTGCTCAATAAATATTTATTGAATGTGTAACGGAACGAATGGAAGGAAATACATTATATTAGTTCTCTTGGGGTACCATAACAAAGTACCACAAGCTGAATGACTTAGATAACAGAAATTTATTGTCTCACAATTCTGGAGGCTAGAAGTCTGAGATCAAGGTGTCACCAGAGTTGGTTCCCTCTGAAGCCTGTGAAGGAAGGATCTATTCCAGGCATCTTTCCTTGACTTACAGATGGCCACCTTCTCCCTGTGTCTCTTCACATTATCTTCCCTCTATGCCCGTCTTCGTGTTCCAATTTCCCTTTTATAAAGGAATAAGTTATATTGGGTTAGAGCCCTCCCTAATGACCTCACTTTCATTTGATGACCACTTTAAAGACCCTATCAGCAAATAAGGTCACATTCTGAGGTACTGGAGGTTAGGACTTCAACATATGAGTTTTTATTCAACCCCTAACATACATCTACGTGTTAATTGATTTCTTTTTAAGTTGTTTTTCTATATTTTTCAGGTTTCAAACAATGATATGCTTATACATTTGTAATCAGAAGGTATAATAAATTTTTTATTTTCATCAAGGTAACACATGCCAGGGTAAAAAAAATCAAATTGAACAAAAAACCTCTCAATGGATAAAGGGTCCCCTTCCCAAGTTTTTGGCACCCACAGGTCTCTTCTCCAGAAGTAATTTTAAACTCTTTTTAAAAAGTTTTTTGGTAGTTACTTCCATATCTTAAAGTATAAGACTTAAATTGCTATTTATTCATGTATCAATTTTAAACATCATTGACCAACTTCTTGCTATGACAAGTGAATTTTAGCACATTTCTATCCTCTACCTCCCATTCTGATATATCCTAATAGGACTCTCTCTTTTAAGTCATCTTTGTGACTTGAAATAATATACTTGAAACTAGATTTCTTATTCTACCAAATACAGTTTGTCTTATTTTCTTTATCTGTTTTTGTCTAACAATCACATATATTTTATTATCTAAAGCTAGAAGTGAAGGCATAAAAGCAGTATATTTCCCAAACCACTGTACTTACGTCTGCGTAGTTTGGGTCCATTCTGCTAAGCTGTGTAATAGGAGAGTCCTAACTGTGAAATGTCATGGGCATCTGTGTTTCACTTTCAAGCTTAGCATTTTGGAGGCTACTGAATGATGCAGATGCTTTTTAGTGGTGCCACCTTTTCCAGGATAGGTCTAGCATTTTGATATGCCATATGTGCTGCTGCTGGAAATTTCTGAGCTTTTCTATTGTACCATCCATCAATGTATCTCTTATCTGCATTTGGCCAGATTCCTGGAATCTGCCAGCATGTGTTCCTGTCTGCCTGGTTTTTCTCTAGATCTGCTGCACAGTGGTCATTCTGGGCTTCTCTTCACTGATATTCCATTCTGTGTCCACTGTCACTTGAACTCCATGTCTTCTTTTTGCTGGACTCTCTTGGCATACTGGAGCACATCTTCTAGTTCCTTCCTAAGAAAGGCTGCAGGAAAAGTGAATGCCTGAGTCTCTAATTTCTGAATCTTTTTTATTGGCTCTCATACTTGAATATTAGATTGGATGAGTATAGAAATCTAAGTTGAATTTCATTTTCCCTCAGAACTTTGAAGGCATTGGTGTCCTTGTCTGCTAGCATATAGTATTGCTAGGGAGAAGTCTGATGATATTTGATGCTTCTCCTTTGTAATATGACCTTCTTTTCTGTCCTTTCCTAATTTTTTCCCCATTTACTGAAATTTCACCTTGAGACTTGATATGGGTCTTTCTTTCATTTGCTGGGTGTTCAATGGGCCCTTTCAATCTGGAGATTTAAGCCCGAGCAATTAAAAAACATTGTTTTTGGCAATTTTCTTCTTTCCATTTTTTATGCTGTCTCTTTCTGGAACTCCTTCTATGTGGATATTGGACAGATTCTTATATTTTCTTTCCTATTTCCCACATCTTTGTCTATTTTTTTTTACTTTCTCAGGGAATCCTTAGCATTCTCTCCAACTCTTCTATTACATTTGATTTTTAAAATTTCAGTTATCACATTTTCAAGAACTTTGCTTTGTTCTGTTCCTTTGTGATAGCATCTTCTTGCTTTATAGAAACATGTAACAAAAAAATAGCTCATCATATATCATCTCCTATATGACAGATACTGTACTAAATGTTTCACACATATTAATTCATTAATTCATCACAAAAACACTATAAGAAAGATACAATTAGTATCTCCATCTTAGAGATATGGAACAGAAACTAGAAGAAGAGGTCCAAATAAATATTCTCGTAAATGAAGTAGTGCAGGAATACTGAAAGACACTGTGTGCGGTGATAAACACACTGACTCTGGAAACACATTGCCTGGTTTTGAAAACTGCCTCCATCACTAGTGAGCCTTTCACGCATGGGAGTGAGGATGGAAGTCAACTGTCAGACATGTAGATTTTCAGTCTATTGCCCTGCATTTTTTCCTGCAACTCTTCCTCTCCCTCTGCCTTACCTGGTGCCACTAAATCCTAAATGTCTCCTGGCCTCCATGGAGTAAACTGGGTCTTCCTCCTTGACGTCTCCTCTACGCATGACCTCTCTTCCAGCTGCTATTTCTCCAAAACGTGTTGAAGTTGCCTGCCCTCTGATGTTCCCTCTTTTAATATCCTTGTTGTTGGGTATTCGCATTTGTGTTTTTACAATTCCTTTACCATAATTTTAATGTAGTCAATCTACCATCTTCATCTGGAAGTCCACAGGGAGTGTTTCTTTTAATCCCATTATTTCCACTGAAAGCTGATTATCTAGACAAAATCCTAAGTCTGATATGAACCATGATTCTAAAGTAATCATTTACATTTCATATAACTGAATTGTTTTCCTTTAAAATGGTTGATGACACTTTTAATAAGTGATTTAAATATTTTAAAAACTCAGACTTTTTCTTAATATCAGAATCTCTTTAATGATTACCATGAAAGGAGCATTATGCCTCAAATCTAATAACAATTGCACTGTTCTTATCCTAGTGATGATACAAAGAAATCAATAGTGGTTTAAAAGAAACTTTAAGAAAAACACACTTTGCCTATTTTGGCCTACTCAGAAATACAACTTGTTTTTTTCCTGGCACGGTACATCTCTGAACTATATTTTAGATCATGGGGTTTTGTGCTGCAGCAAAATATTCCCCAACATCATTAGAGTGCTAGAAAGAAACATTGGCGACACTAATTATAAAAGAAAACAGATCAGTGTCTGTATATAACTGGTAAGATATATAGAAGAAGATATAAAGAAGAAGCGTAATGAGAATTTGTCTAGTGACATCATTTTCTCCAAATGTTTGGAAATATCATTCTAGTTACTCATGTTAAGAACTTTGAAGTTGTTTTATAATCCTTTATATGATTTCCCAAATTAATTTGGAAGGAATTCTGTTTCTAAAACCTAATCCTGCCCTCTCTTCTCACATTCTCATGGTAGTACTCAAATTCAGCTAACTTAACTGATCACCCCTACCCCAATTGCTACCAAAATGGTTTTTCAAAAGCATGTGCTTGCCCACATCACTCTTCTTTTAAAATATTTTAACCCTTTAATGATTCTGCAGGATGAAGACCAAATTCCTAAGGATGGTATTTGAGGCTTTTGAAGAAGAGTGCTGACAATGACTTGTGTGCAGAGTGCAGACTGAGGTTCAGTTGAGCAAACTTTCATGATGTATTTATTCTGTCCAGGATTTTGAGATGACTGTTATTAATTTAAATATAGGGTGTACCAATGTTTACAGCAGGTATTTAGTCCCAAAAGGGGACCGAAGTACTATTATTGTATACCCTATGATGTTGTCTAGGTGCTGAGGATACAAGATAAACAAAATAGCTAAAGCTTTGGTCTCCTTGAATCATGTAGCTCACAGTATAGAAGAGAAGGCAGACAAGTTAAAGAGGCAACTACAATATGATTTAAATATTACACAGAAAAAGTAGATGAAGTTATCAAGGATTATAAGAAGGTGAAATGACTAGGACAATAAAGAGATAAGGGAAAACTTCCTTAAAGAAATGATGTTTGAGCTGAGACAAAAAGATGAGCAAGAGTTAATTGAAGGGAGGGGGGAAAGAGCATTCTAGTAAGAGGGAATAACATGTACAAAGGCCATGAGGAGGGAGTGAGCACTGAGTCTTTGAGAACTAGAAAAAAGTCAGCATGGCTTGGGAGAAGATATGGAAGTGGTAGTGGAATGAGATGAGACTACAGAGGTTAGCTATCGAGAGAGTGGGTTGGACAAGGAGTCAAAGTGGATTCAGGAAGATGAGACATGAGGTTGTTGCTATAGTCCAGACAAAAGATGAAAGGATAGTGACACTAGAGGCTGACAGATGCGACCAAAACCACACAATATTTAGGAAGATAGAAAGTTGGAAATGGAGAAATTTTTTGATTCAGTGAACATGTGGGTAGCAAGGGTTCTTCCTGACCAAGCAAATGTTGGATCTGTGACAGTATGACTAATTCTGATTCCTCCAAATAATGGAGTAAAGTTTCTGATACACTCTATGCCCTGCTCAGGATTGGTTTAGAAAATTATCTTGCATGAGGAGATCACTGATGGCTCTTGCTGAGAAGGATAAGAGAAGGCAGAAAATGAAAAGTGAAATATGAATTACTTGAATGTAGAAGATTTTATCCAAATGATAATCATATGCTGAGATTGCCTAGCACAGAACATAACATGTGTTTAAGAATACTTTTAGAACTGGATTAAAATTAGTAACCAGGAGAAATAATGAAATAATTCATTTCCTTGAGTAATAAAGAGCCTTCCTCCATTTATGTTGTTTGACTGCTGACAGTTTTCAAGCCCCACCTCCTGCTTCTCTTTCTGCCCCATATCTGGGCAAGCTGACAAGAAAGCTTAGTGTTTCCCTCCCTTAAAAGTCAGGGCCACTGCCTCCCACTCTCTCTCAAGTCACTCAATCCATTTTCAGACCTGTGTGGGAGCCTGCCCTGCTCTTGCCAGAAACCTCATTATGTGATTAATAAACGTCTTCACGCGCTCAGCGTGAGTGTATGACATCATTAGTCTTGACATCCAAATTGATTTTTGATGAGGGGGAGGGGTCTGTCCAGTCTCCACAGATTGAACATAATGCCTTGGAAGTTGGAGAGAGTTAGTGCTTACCAAATGTTCCATAAGTTCCATTACAATTTCCAGCCTGCTTGCTTTAGTTTGGGGCCATAGAAACACTTCTGGCCTAATGGACTGTGAGCAAAAGTGAATGCGTCATTTCCAGGCTGAGGCAGTTAAAAACTAGACTTCTCTTTCCATCTCAATGCAACCTTAGAAACCAGACTGTGTAGTGATGGCACAGGGTTACCTAACCTGAATCAGATTGTAATATGAGCAAGAAATAAACTATTGTGTTAAGTCACTGAGATTTGGGGGTTTATCTCTTTCTGCAGCATAGATTATAGTAATCTGATTCGTGCATACCAAATTGGACCAATTCAGCAACATGCAGCTTTATACATCCACTTCCACAAAGTGATGTTCAAAACATTTCATTGAAAAACACTTATCAAAAAACACAGACACAGTTCTAAGGTATAATTATTTTCTTTTTCTGTATTTCACTTAACAAGGGGAA
The DNA here is from genome assembly GCF_041296235.1 of Equus asinus. Classification (NCBI taxonomy): domain Eukaryota; kingdom Metazoa; phylum Chordata; class Mammalia; order Perissodactyla; family Equidae; genus Equus; species Equus asinus. The sequence continues at coordinate 131,203,495 of NC_091820.1, forward strand.
CAATGATATATGTCAGAAACAGGTAAATTTATCTCCCCAAATGAGCTTTTCATTGATTTGCCTTTGAGATATTGAGGAGTGAAATCGTTGATAATATAAAAACATGTAACTCTTTTACTATACGTCATTATTAATCTAAATTCAATAATTGTATTTTCCTACATAGTACTATTAAGTTGTAAGAAATACACTTATACTTCAAATCTATGCCCTTCAATGTTAGATACAGCATCAAAATTGTTGTATAATGATTTACAAGTAAAATTTTACTCTGACTTTAATTTTAAATTTAAGGTAAAAACTGATTTTCAGAGAAGAGTAAATAAAATCAAACACTTTTTACAATGTAACCAAATCTATTATTTGTAGTATTCTATTACAGTTTAAAGTAGATTTCAACAATCACCTCCTGTACTTACTTTCTACTCAAGGTTGAACAATTGAAAACCTCTTTGCTTAAAGAGAGATTTTTTAAACTTCAACCTGAAGATCTTGATCAATAATCCTCAAAATGATTTATTGATATGTTTGACTCAAACGTATTGACATATATTCTGCCCTCCCAAGACAGATTGTATTGATCAAACTCAAAATAATCATTACAGTAGAGTATATCTAATTATTCTAATGCTATTTCAACCTAACACCTTAGCGAAGGAAGTAATTCTGCTTTTAAACACATATCACAAAATAATTTTTTAAACATGACTGTTTTACCCTTCTGGTGATGTATTCTGGCATAATATTGATTTCCCTATCTATTTTTTCCTAACTTAGCAGGTTTATCTTTTTATGATATCTGGCAATTCTCTTCCTCTGTGAATTACATAATTCTGCAGAAAGAATTAATCTATCTATCCTTGATGTCCGTTTTTATATTCTATTAATATTTTTTCAGCTCTTAGAGTCCTGTTGTCTCCTCCTCTGACCTTGCTTGAGAGTATTTAAAAATCATTGTTTATTTTAATTTCTATTGTAATCCTTTTATTTTCATCTTTGATTGTTGTAACATTTTTCTACTTCAGTTTTACTTTGTCATCTTTTTTCTGCTTTCACTTTCCAAAATACTCACTAATAACTATCATGAATCACCATTGGCTTTTTGCCATCCAACACACTTCCATTTCTCTTATAAAAAATTTCCCTGGTGCCTCTATGTTCATTTTTTAGTCCCATTCATATTCAATAAACATTTTGAGCTCTATCCAGAAGGCACAGAGGTAAAATTAAACATCCTTATTATGACCCTATGCTTGGTAGCACATAAATTCTATTTACATGGTTACTGAGACGTATAACTATGATTTCTTAGATGTGTCATATCAGTAGATATCTTTACCTAAGTGTTTCTCAAACTAGGTTGTCTTAATTTCTAACTATTATGCTTAGAAGTCATCCCTATAGTAAAACCTATCATCTTTTTCAGTTTCCCATAATCAATTCCTTTCCTTCATATGTCTAGATTCATTCTCTATACTCTTCCTGATACATATTTTAGTTGTCATCAGATCTTTATGATATTTAACACCTCTGTGCCTTCACACATGCTCTCCCCACTGCCTGTCATTCCATTCTATCATTTTCCACCTGAAAATATTCATCATTTAAGATTCAACTCAAGTATCACCACCTCTGGAAAGTGTCTCTTGTTTTTCCCTAAGTCTGAGTCAGGATGCCCTCCTCTTCACTCCCAATGCCTCCTGCATCCTTCTATTGCAACACTTGCCACAAGGTACTATCATTGTTTCCTTATCTGTCTTCCCCACTAGACTACACTCTTTCAGGATAGGCGCCAGGCCTTTTATCATTTATATCTAGAACCTAATCTGGAATATGACTCATATGAAGTAGTCAGTAAATATTGAATGACTGACTTCAGATTACCTATTCTTTATTTACTTTGAAAACACAATACTATCACATTCTATCACTAAAAAAAATGATAGCATATGTATTCATTGTTAAATTAAAGTGAATTAAATCATATTTGCTCTTTGATTGTGGTAAAAGACACACATAATACAAATTACCCTCAACAATTTTTAAGTGTACATTACAGTTTTGTGAACTATATGTACATTATTATAGAACAGATGTCTAGAAGTTTTTCATCTTGCATGACTGAAACTTTACACCTATTAAACATCATCTCCCCATTTTACCACCCCTCCCCACCCCTGGCAACCACCATTCTTCTTTCTTTTTCTATGAGTTTAATTACTTTATATCCATCCTATAAGTGGAATAATGCAGTATTTGTCTTTTTGTGACTGAGTTATTTCACTTGGCATAATACCCAGAAGTGGGATTGCTAGGTTTGCCTTAGTATGGTACATTTGTCAAAATTAATGAACCAATATTGATACCTTATTATTAACTTAAGTTCATACTTTACTCAGATTTCCTCGGTTTTCCCTAATTTCCTTTTTCTGTTCTAGAATCCTATCCAGGATTCCATACTACATTTGCTGGTCATCCCTACTTAAGCTTCTCTTGGTTGTGATGGTTTCTCAGGCTTTCCTTGTTTTTAATGACCTTGACAGTTTTCATTGAAGAGTACTGGTTAGGTACTTTGTGAAATGTCCCTCAGTTGGTATTTGTCAGATATGTTCCTCATGATTAAATTGAAGCAATAAGTTTTGGGAATTTGACTACAGAGGTAAAGTGCCAAACTCATCACATCATGTCATGGGTACATATGAGCAAAATAACTTATTAATGTTGATGTTAACCTTGACCACCTGGCTGAGGTAGTGTTGGTAAGGTTTCTCCACTGTAAAATTACTCCTTTTTTTCCCTTTTCTTTACATGATGCAATCTTTGGAAGAAAGTCACTGTGCACAACACACAAAGAGTATGGAGTTATGGCCAAATACTTAAGGAATAATACCAATATAACATGAATGCTGGTTTTATAGAATCAGTTAGGGTGTGTTTCTGCTGCTTCTGTTTTCTCTTGAGATTTCTTCTTTGACCCATATATTTTTTTAAATGTGTTGTTTAATCTCCAAGTATTTTGTGATTTTCATTTCTGTGACCGTGTTTTTTATCTCTAGCATTTATTTTTAGTTACCATTATTTTAAATGGGATAATTTATAGTGTGGTACACATTAATCCCAATCCCCCAGCTGATTTCCTAAAATGTAATTAAGATGTATCTTATAGATAAGGAACAAATGAGCATGATAAAATACAAAATGCTTAAAACAAGGCAGGGAGACAATGAATTATCCATATCAGGGATAAAAGACATAACTATATAGTCTACATACATTGAAAGAAAAATTAGAAAATATTATGAACAACTTTATCTAATAAATTAAACAAATTACATGAGATATATAAGTTCCATGGAAGGCACAAACTACCAAGCATCAGCGAATAAGAAATTGACAAACTTTATAGATATGTACTATATTTGTAATGACAGTGTGTTTGTAGTTTAAAAAAAAAAATCACAAAAAAATCCAGAAAACTACAAAATTCTGATGAACCAGATCAAAGAAGAACTAAAAATATGAAGAGATATTCCATATTCATGGATAGGAAGACTCAATATTGTCAAGATTTCAGTTCATTCCAATTTGATCTACAGATTCAGTGTATTCCCAATCAAAATCCCAGCAATTTACTTTATGGATATTGACAAACTGATTCTAATGATTATACAGAGAAGCAAAAGATGTAGCATAGCCAACACAATATTGAAGGAGGACAAAGCTGGAGGACTAGCACTACCTGATACAAGACTTATTGCAAAGCTGTAGTAATCAAGACCATGCGGCACTGGTGAAAGAATAGACAAATAGATCAATGGAACAGAATAGAAAGCCCAAAAATAGACTCTTATAAATGTTAGCAACTGATCTTTCATAAAGGAGCAAAGGCAATATAATATGGCAAAGATAATCTCTTCAACAAATGGTGCTGGAACAACTGGATATCCACATATAAAAAAAAATAAATCTAGGGGCCGGCCCTGTGGCCGAGTTGTTAAAGTTCCATGCACTCCACTTCAACAGCCCAGGGTTCATGGTTTGGATCCCGGGTGCAGACATACTCCACTCATCAGCCATGCTGCAGAGGTATCCCACATACAAAATAGAGGAAGATTGGTGCAGATGTTAGTTCAGGGCTAATCTTCCTCAAGCAAAAAAAGAGCAGGATTGGCAACAGATGTTAGCCTAGGGTGAATCTTCCTCACAAAAACAAACAGACAAACAATGAATCTAGACACAGACTTTACACCCTTCACAAAGATTAACTCAAAATGGATCATACACTTAAATGTAAAATGCAAAAATATGGTGACCCATAAATTTCTCTTCTAGCGATCTCCCCAAGAAACATAGAACCATATGTCCACAAACAGACTTGTACAAGAATGTTCATAGCAGCTTTATCTGTAGTAGTAAAAAATTGGAAACATAATGTATATGAAAATGTCAAAGGATAAACATATAATGATGTATCTATGCATTGGTATACTACTCATCAATGTTAGTGTTATACACAATGAACTAGTGTTATACACAACAACATGAATTGACCTCCATATAACTATGCTGAATGATAGAAACTTTACCAAAAATAGTATGTAACACATGATTCCATTTACATACATTTCTAGAAAATGCAAACTAATCAGTGGTGACAGAAAGCACGTTGGTCAGTGATTGCCTGGGAATCAGGCAGGGTCAGAGGTGGGTAAAAGGGAAGGATAACAAAGGGACATGAGGAATACTGGGGGATGATGAATATGTTCATTATCTTGATTGTGTTGATGGTTTTGTGGGTGTATACTTATGTGAAAACTCATCAAATTGTGCACGTTAAGTATGGTCCCTTTAATGTATGTCAATTTTACCACAACAAAGTTGTTAAACATAAAAGAAAAAAATAAACACATAATAAATAAAGGAAACAATTAAATTCAAGAGTTGGCACACACAGTGGGAGTTTGATTCTTCAGTCATTTGATGTCATTAAAAGTGATTACTTTAGTGTTAAAAGGGATTTAAAAACAGTATGCAGATAAAATATGTGGTTTTGAATAGGATCTTGACTATAATGAACTTTTTTTGCAAAAATTGCTAAATTTTAAGACAAGGTAATTATTAGACAATTTTAGAAAATTAATCATTTTTTAGGTGTTATAGTGTTAATTGACTCCATAACATAATTTTCTTAGTTTTAAGAATTGTACAATGACGTATTTAGAGATTTAATGTCGAGATATCTGTATTTGTTTTTAAGTAATTCTGTATTAAAAATAAAAAATGCTAAGACAAGAATATTCGGAAATAGGCTTCCGGTTAGTGTTTTCATGCTAAATGCCTGATTTTCAGGATTAGATTACTGATGTTAACTAAGAGATGATTATTCCACAATAAACATAATAAAGATATTATATTGGGCCCATAAACAGAAGGTGAGCACTTTAAAAGAAGTCTATAGCAATGATGATGGCATTATGATGCTCTGTTGGTACCCTAAGGCCTGACCTCCTATGCATCAAAATAAACGACAATATAGCCAACTTTTATTTTTTTATCTTTTTTCCAAAAATAAGATATGAGGAAGAGAGGATTCTGTTAAAAACTTCTCTATTCTCTTTGTCTCTTTTTGGCTGGTATTTTATTCCCCTTTTATAGTCTTTGTCATTCTTTTATCTAGATCCACTCTCTCACATTATAGTTACATCGGAAAAAAACCTTCTCCTCTTATCCCATTCTGGATTCAAAAAGAGTGAATGAATTTAATCTTTCATTTATTCAATAAATATTTACTAAGTACCTACTACAATGATTCTTAACATTGTGCATTATAATTACCTTTGGAGATTTAAAAACTAGAAATTTCTGAGCCTAGCCATTGAAAATTCTAACTCAATAAGTCTGTTGTGGGATCTAGACAATGATATTAAACCAAAACAAACAAACGAAAAACTTTCACAGGTGTTTCTCCTTCCCTCTGGAGTTGAGACCTACTGGCCTAGTATGTGCCACTCACTGTGCTAAGCACTGAAAATAACACCTCTGGGTAAGAAAAATATAGCTCTTGTCCTCACTTATCCTGTATCCTTAGGCTGTTATTCATGATTTAGATATATGATTTTAGATACTAGCATGACATATCCACTGGAATATTACATTTTCACACTCACTTAATATATCCAAAATGAAATCCGTCTTTTCCTTTAAGAAAATGGCTTCTCTTTCCTTTTCCAACTATTTGCTCATCAAAAAAATTAAGCCAGTGTGGAGAATCCCCTTGTTCTTGGCACAGTGCTATGGCTGATTGATAGAAGACTCCTTCGTTGCTATGATATCTTTAGCATTCTAGTTCCCCAAGCTAGATAACTTGAGTGTGTCTTCCCACTCTTCTCTTCCTTCTATTCCTTATGTTTATCTTAACAAGACCTACCATTTATTTGTTCAATATTTCCTTTTCATTCACCTAGTACTGTCCATTAAAACATTTGCCATTTTGTTCAGGCTTTTTATTATTTAATGTATTTAAACAACAGTCTCCCAACTGGAATCGCTTGCTTGTATGTATGTGAGGTGAGGGTATAGCTCCACAAACGCCTTCCCCATAGTGATAAGACTTGAACTGAGTTCTGAGGGGCTAATAGAAATTAACTTGAAGAAGGAAAGGAAAAGTGTTCTAGGATGAAGGAATCCCATGAGTGAAGGCATGAAATTTCATAGAATGTGCAGGAAATGATGGTCAGTTCATGATACTAAATAATAAATTTCAAGAAAGGATGTAGCTAAAATTAAGCCTGAAAAAGTAAGCAGGCCGTATATCAAGGAATGCCTTATATGCCATCCTAAAGCTGTTGTATTTCATCCTTTATTCTTTAGGCAATGTCAAGGCATTGAATTCTTTAATGCATGGGAATGACTTTATTATACGTAGATCACTATGGCTGCAGTGTGGAGATTGGTCCAGAGGAGAACAAGACCACAGTCAGGGAAACCAGTTAGGGTACTGTTAACAGTAGCCTGGAATAGGGGAGGAAAAACTATGTCAGTAAAGGGTCAAATAGTAAGTATTTTAGGCATTTCAGGCCATATAGTTTCTTTTGCAACTACTCAACTCTGCCCTTCTAGGGGAAAAGCAGCTATAGACAATATGTAAATGAATGGGCATAACTATGTTCCAATAAAAGTTTACTATGGACACTGAAATTCGAAACTTATGTAATTTTCATGTATCAAAAATATTGTTATTCTTTTAATGTTTTCAAGAATTTGAAAATGTAAAGACTATCCTTACCTTGCTTGACATAGAAAAACACGTCAAGGCCCAGATTCAGCCATGGGTCATGATTTGCTAATCCCTCGTCTGGATGAAAGATATTATAGCAGTACATTAGGGAAGAGATGGAGAGTCAAAGACATACTTTAAAACTATTAAGAGGTTGAAATCAGCAAGACTTGGTGTTGACATGATGTGGGAAAGAAAGAGAAAAGAGGTAAGAAGGACTCAGTTTCTGCCTTAAGCAACTAAATACAGTAGAAGAAGTAGGTTTATGAGGAAAGTGATAACTTATATCAGGTGTTTTGTGATTTAATTATCTCTGCAATCATATCCTCACTGTCTTTTCTTCTTTAGCTCCTTTCATTCTTTCTCCTAGCTAATCAAATGGGTCTCATTCATTAAGGTCACACTCAAAGTCCCATCTCCTCAAGAAAGTCTTTTCTTACTGCTATTGCCAACACTGACTTCTCAGGATAAAGAATAGTATACTTGCAAGTGTACTGGACTTAGTAGCAAAGGACTTGGCTTCAAGTATGGGCTTTGCCATTTACTGGTGTGTGATGCTAGGCAAGTTGTTTAACCTTTCTGAGCACCAGATTCCTCATCTGTGAGTAGAGATAATAATTACCTGGACCTCTTTAAAAAAAAAAAAAAGGTCATAAATTCTTTGTCCCTCTTCTCATTATGAGTTAGGATCTATCTCCCTCCCCTTGACACTAGGCAGACTTGTGACTGCTTCAACAAATGGTACAGCAGAAGGTATGCTGTGTGATATCCAGAGCTAAGTCATAAAAGGCCATGCAGCTTTCACCTCTGTTGGTTTACTTGAATTTGAGCCCTAAGCTGCCATGTTAGAATTTTGACTACTCTGAAGCCACCACAGTGTGAAGAAGGACAAGCCACATGGAGAAGCCACGTGTAGTCTGACTAATTGACAGACACCCAGCTGAGATCCCAGCCAATAACTAACCGAACTGTCAGCCATATGAATGAGCCATCTTGAACATCCAACTCAATAGAGCCCTGATAAAACCCAAGTCTCAGACAAAATGGGATAGCAACTGCATAAGAGACTCCACAAGGCATGAGGAATGCCCAGCCAACCTCTGTCCAAATTCTTGACCCACGGAATCCTTGGGCCTAATAAAATGCTTGTGTTATGTCACTAAGATGTGAGATTGTTTATTCTCAGCAATGATAACTGGATTGTTATCTCTAAGGATTGTTGTGAAGAAGAAATGAGAAAGTTGTATAAAAGAGGCTTGTTAACTCTTAAGTATTGTGAACATTTAAGGTATTCTTTTAATATCTACTGAATTTATTGTTAATAACATAAGTCATGTATCAGTTGGTCATGATCTGTTTCATACATGTTGGTTTTGTTTTCCCAATTACACTGTGAACTCACAACACCAGGGTCTAGCTCTTACAATACCTTTGTATCACCTGCAGGCATTAGAATAGAGCTGGGTACAGAATCAATAAAATCTTTGCAAAATATTGTTTTGTTACATGTAATGTTGAAAGAGTTAATGAAAACCTCCCTGATATATTTCCAAAGTATCTATTTGAGTTTAAATAACTCCACCATCCAAATTCTGTTCACAGGTATTTACTTATATATCACTTTGTATTTGTTGTTAAGGCTGGCTCAATTATTCTACTTACTAACTCTTACTTTAATTGATAAAAAAATAAGTTTAACCAGATGGCCTATCTCAATCATTTGCCTTTTTAAAGGAAAAATTATACCTCAGCATGTAAACTATCTGAGAACCTAATTCCTTTTGCAATTCTTCTTTTTAAGTATCCTAATTAAGTTTCCAAAGTAGTGCAACATAAAATAATCAGTGAAACAAAAAAAAGTCATTAAGATTTTTAATTCTCTTAACTTTTATTCTTAAACTTTTTTTCCCTATGGACTCTGAATTTTTACTCTCAATTTTTCTTTATCCTCTCCTTGGGAGTTTAAACTCCTACAGCAATTTACTCAACTTTTATTTCTTTATGAGCCAGATGAAAAACTGCAAATAAGTGCAAACTACTACAAAATATTGAGTTGACGAAAAACTAATTCCATTGGAAGCTTGACTGCATCCACACTAGACTTGTGATTTAATTTCAACTTGGTCTTTCCTGATGCTCAGCAATCCCTCATCCATTTTCTTATCTTGTGTTCACTTCATATCACATTCTCCACAGCTGTTGTTCCAAACCTTCTCCTGCCAGGCCAATAGAAGGAGCTACATTGCTGCTTAATTTACTTAGATGGAAGCTACCCAGAGTAAGCTCCTTCATCTTCTCACTTTAATTCTCGACCTCCCTATCTGTTCACTCGTCTTTATTATTCTTCCTATCTCAAAGCAAGATCAGTCCTTCTTCCATTCTAATACTAATCGCTCCATCTGATCCTGGAATATCTTCACTCCTGCCTCTTCTAGAAACTTACTCTATCAGTCATCCCTCTTTTTCTGGCGTTTTCAGTCTTTGAGCCATTAGCTGCTTTTCCTTTCCCTAAAATCATGCTAAGATTTCCTGATCCTTAACTAAACACCCTTTGCCTTAAATTTCCTAACATTGTGAGTTACTATTTTGTTTTTTTATTAAATAGAAGTGTGGGAGACAGCCATCAAAAGAAATAGACCTTTTTTATACTTTAAAGCTGACCAAACCCATCCAGGTCTGGGTGTTCCAAGTGATAATAGAAGAGAGCTGAACACTTCTTAAGTAATAGTGAGGGTAATTCCGTAATTCTCATATTTGCCCCTATTCCACTCTACCTCTGCCTGGCTTTTAATCTATGCCTTGGTCTCCTAGTTTAAGTCCTATGTCTGCCCTGTGAACTGAATTATTTTTATTTCATCTCTGGCTGTCTCAAAGAAACCTCTCCGATTCTTCTTATTCTTTCTGTGATACGATTCTGCAAAGCAACTCCAGGTGCCAGTTTCTTTGGTGATCTTCCTTTGGAAAAACTGTTCTGACACAAAGCTGATAAAAGAGCATTTCTTAGCCACCTGGCCTGAGAGAAAGAAGGTTTCTGGAGCATGGCCTATGGTGTTCTGACCTATGTGATACTACTATTACTACTAGCTAATATTTATTGAATACTAGCAGCTAGGCACCATCCTATGCCCATTATAGGCATTGCATCATTTAATCCTCACAACAACCCTTTAAGGGAGGTACCATTATTGTCTCAATTTTACATAGGAGGAAACTGAGTCACAGAATTATTAATGTCTTTGCTCAAGGTCGTACACCACTGGTTAATGAGAGAGAAGGGAGTCTACACAGCCAGTCTTTCATTGGAAACTACACTAGTCAGGCAAACTTTTCTGATGAGTTTATACATAGCTTAAAGAAAGTTCTTAACTACTTCAATCATCCTTTAATATGATTCTTCCAAAACTGTAGAACACCTCTTGAGAGCCTTATGTTGAAGGAAGAAAATGACTAATAATTGCCTCTTCTACTGATTGAATTTCATAATCGGTAGTCTCAAGTGATTCAAACGTATCTAAGCCTATCAACCACAAATGAAGTCATAACCACCATGATATTAACTATATGGTATAAAAATTTTGTGTCAAGAACAACAATTTGAGAATAATCGCTAAATTTTAAACTTGACAAACTTCATCCACAAATTAGATTCATTTAAATGGCTATGCAAATCAATGATGTTCTCCTCGATAACTTTTTATTTAATGTGCAAATTAGTCCCTGATATAATTGGACGTACAGCTACTGATTGAAAGAGCACTTCTGCAAAGACAGCATGGAGAGTAGCTAAAAGAGGGAGCCCAAGAGACTCTAGAAAAATTTTCTCTACTGTATTAGGTTCATAAAGGGTAACTCATAACCAGAGGAAGTCCCGTTTAGTAGTTTTCCAAAGAAAGATGAGTTAAGACTTTCCAGACTCAGTCAAATCAATCCCTTACATTTGTACGACACTTTACATTGTGTAAAGCATTTTTCCTACCGTTATTACAATTGCGGCTCTAAATTCCACTGGGGTAGACAAACTTTCCAGTAAATTTTGTTCTTATTTTCAAAATTTATTTCCTCTTCTGCCTTGGCTTTCAGGAAGCTAGAGATAAATTGAATGATGAAGTGTAAAAACAAAAACACATAGAAAAAGAACAAAGTGCAACTTGGTATCTCTTACCTCTATATTATTCTGACCTTTCTTCCTTACTCTGTTTACTTTTTAAAAATTACTTAGCTGCTTTAAATGTTTTGATTATAAGTTTTCACAAGTTCTTTAAGAAGTATGTGGGGTATAAATTTCAAATAAATAAAATTGATAAATCCTCTTCCTAGCAAAATGGTAGGCTCAAGGACTGATCACCAAGGGCACAAAACCCAATCTAATCCCAAAGTGCATCCATCAGAAGAGGCCGCTATCTCATAGGATCATAGAAAAAACCCCAGAGCAACATAATTTGATGTACAAAACAAATATGCACTAAAGACTTATTAACATAAATTTTCAATTCACATATTGTTCTGCCACTGGTTTTCTTAGCTAAAAATGTATCATGAATATATTTCCATGTAAGTATATAGAGATCTATATTCTTTGATTAAATGGATGCATACTTTTTAATTTTATGGATGATTATTTAAATTTTTAATTCGTCTCTCATTAATAGACCTTTACAAGAAAAGTGGCACATATTGTTTGCACTTTTTAAAATCTGTATTTCCCATTCATATCTTTACTCATTTCCCTATTTGGCTGTTTTCAAGGGTTTTTTCCCTTATTTACTTTTTGAAGGTGTATATATTATGGATCATTTTATCTTTTCCTTGTGTGAAAAATATGTTGCACAGTCTATCAGAAACCTGAAGACAGTAAGTGAAAGAGGCATTCCATTTGGCAGAAGAGCCTTTAGGGAACAGGAAAGAGCTAGTGCCCAGACAACAACAAAGAAATCAGTGTAATTGAAATTTAGTGATATAGAAGAAGTATGGTGGGGTGTGAGGTCAGACAAGTAATTGGTGGTAAGATCATGTAAGGCCAGGTAGACCCTTGCAAGTTGTTTGGATTTTACCCTGAGTAAGATGGGAAACCATTGGAAGATCATGAGCTAATGAAAGATATGACCTGACTAATGTTTCCAAATAGCTGTTCAGACTTATGGATGGAGTATAGACTTGTGGGAGGAGGCCAGGGCAAGGGAAGAATAAGGGGAAATAGTTAACAAAAATGACCATATTATTGTGGCTCAGACTCTGTCAGATTCTGAATATATTTTGAAGATAAACCAAATGTGGTTTGCTGACAGATTAGGTATGGAATATGAGAGAAAAATGAGTTATGGTTGTGTTGAACCACTTGGATACCCAGAATTGGAATGAAGATTATTTTAACTACAGGCACTTGAGATTCAATAGATGCAGAAAGAAGACTCCAGAGCTTATCTGGAACTTTCCAGAGATTATTTGCCTAACTCCTGGCAGTGAGATACCCAAAATCCCCTTTTGGGAGCAGCTTCACTCCAAGAAAAGACATAGAGAATAAAACTGACGCAAATCTCTTCTCCAGGGGAATTTTTTCTGCTAGGGAGAAGATGGAGGAGATCACTCAGGCAAACAAATATTATTGCGAACTGTCTTATCTCTTCTATGTTCTTCTAAGACCCATTTGTCTTTCCTTAAGAAGTCATTTGATCGTCGCATAAAAGGTTTTTCCTCCCCCTCCATTTTCCCTATTAAGTCTATAAATGCCTATCTCTAATTGTTGAGCTAACTACTTCAATTGTGCACTACCATATACGTATGAATAAACTTTGCCTTTTCTCCTGTTAATCTGTCAATTGTAGCTAAATTCTGAGGCCTCCAACTACTGAACATAAGTCTGAAGTAGAAAAGTTTCTCCTTTCAAGAGATGATTCCAAGATTTTTTGTCTAAGCAACTGGGAGGATAGAGTTGCCATCAATAGAGATGCGGCAAACTTAAAGTCAAGTTGGTTGCACATAGGAAGTCAAAATCTCAGGTAAATTTAAAATGTCTATTAAAAACTCAAGTAAACCTCCACACTACTCATGTACCTGCAGTTGACCTTGGCCCCTACTGCTGGCCCCAGCCCAGGGCACTGCATGAGTGTATACAATTGGCCCCTGCTGCCATGCAGGCACCTGCAGGCAGCCTCTACAGAAGAGTATGTGCACATCACCAGCTGGAGCCACCACTACCATCTGCCCTGGTTCCATGTTGCTGGACCTGGAGGCACTGCTAAGGACCCCATCAGCCCTTGCAGTCACTGCAGACTCCCCATGGCTCTTGCCAAGGATCACAAGTTGTTGATGTAAGGACCCCAAGTGCCAGATCCAATGAGACACCACACCTCCCTGGACCCAGAGCATTCACATATCCCTGCATGTAGCACACCACATCATTAGACTCGGGGTCACAGCAGGCTCCAGAATGCTCCCACCTACAGGTGAAGTTTTTTTCTTACCAAAGTGAGTCCAAAAAGCCTAGAAGAGATGATTGGTTTTTCAAATATGCAGACACCTACACAAGGCTACAGGGATCACAAACAATCAGGGAAACATGACACCACCAAAGGAATACAGTAACTTTCAGTAAAAGACCTCAAAGAAATGGCGATCCATTCTCTCAGATGGATGATGTCTTAGGTCACAAAACAAGTCTTAGCAAATTTAAGGAGATTTAAATCATACAAAATATCTTTTCCAACCGCAATGGTATGAAACAAGAAGTCAATAATAGGAGGAAAACTTGAAAACTCACAAATATGTGGAAATCAAACAACACACTTCTGAACAACCAATGGGTCAAAGAAGAAATCAAAAGAGAAACACAGCATCTTGAAATAAATGAAAATGGAAACACAACATACTAAATCTTGTGGGATGCAGCAAAAGCAAACAACCTCACTTTACACTTCATGGAACCAGAATAAGAAGAACAAACTACATCCAAAGTTAACAGAAAGAAGGAAAGAACAAACATCAGAGTGGAAATAAAGATCAAAATTAATAGAAAAGATCAACAAAATTGAGCTGTTTCTTTTGAAAAGATAAGCAAAATTGACAAACCTTTATCTAGACTAAGGAAAAAAGAGAGAAGACTGAAATAAATAAAATCAGATATGAAAAGAAGACATTATAATTGATACCATAAAAATACAAAATATTACGAGACTGCTATGAACAGTCATACACCAATAAATTGGATAACTTAGAAGAAATAGATAAATTCCTAGAAACATGCAAACTACAAAGACTGAATCATGAAGAAATAGAAAATCTGAACCGATCAATCATGACAACCCCATGTCTTGTTGAGGAATGCACCTCAGCATAATAAAGGCAGTATATAACAGGCCCATGGCTAACATCCTACTCAATGCTGAAAGTTTGAAAGCTTTTTCTCTAAGATCAAGAACAAGACTAGGAAGAAGATCAGGAACAAGCCCACTCTCACCACTCCTATTCAACATAGTACTGGAAGTCCTAGCCAGAACAATTAGGCAGTAAAAGCAAATAAAAGACATCCAATCAGATAGGAAGAAGTAAAACTGTTTTTGTTTGCAGATGACAGGATTTTTTTTATAGAAAATCCTAAGGACTCCAGCAAGAACCCATTAGATTTAATAAACGAATTCAGTAGATATTCAGGATAAAAAATCAAAATACAAATTCAGCTGTGTTTCCACACTAATAATGAAATATATGAAAAAGAAATAAAACCATCCCATTTGGAATAGAATCCAAAACAATAAAATACTTAGGAACAAATTTAACCAAGGAGATGAAAGATCTGTACACTGAAACAACAAGACATTGATGACAGAAATTGAAGAAGACACAAATAAATAGAAAGATGTCCTATGTTTATTGATTAGAAGAGTTAATATTGTTAAAATATGCATACTACTCAAAGTAATCTACAGATTCATGCAATCCTTATCAAAATTCCAACAGCATTTTTTCACAGAAATAGAAAAACAATCCTAAAATTTCTATGGAACTATAAAAGACCCCAAATAGCCGAAAAAAAAATCCTGAAAAAGAAGAACAAAGCTGAAAGCATCACACTTCCTGATTTCAAACCATACTACCAAGCTACAGTAATCAAGACAGTATGGTACTGGCATAAAAACAGACACATAGACCAATGGAACAGAATTGAGAGCACAGATAAACCCACACATACATAGTCAACTAATGTTTTCCAAGGGAGCCAAAAATACTCAATGAGGAAAGGATAATATCTTCAATAAATGCTATTGGTAAAACTGGATATTCACATCTAATAGAATGAAACTGGATCCCTATTTGATATAACTTACAAAAGTTAACTCAAAATAAGCTTATGATTTAAACCTGAGATCTGAAACCATAAAACCTCTAGAAGAAAACAAGGGTAAATCTCCTTGACTTTGGTCTCAGTAATGATTTTTTCAATATGACACCAAAAGCACAAGCAAAAAACACAATATAAACAAGTGGGACTACTTAAAACTAAAAAGCTTTTGCACAGCAAAGGAAACAATCAACAAAATGAAATGGCAACCTATGGAATAGGAGAAAATACTTGCAATCTGTATATCTGATAAGAGGTTAATATCCAAAACATATAAGGAACTCATAGAACTCAATATTAAAGAAATAATAATCCAATTTTAAAAAGGCAAAGGATCTTGATAGACATTTCTTCCAAAGACAAATGGCCAATAAATACATGAAAAGGTGCTCGACATCACGAATCATCACAGAAATGCAAATTAAAACCACAATGAAATATTACCTCACACCTGCTCAGATAGCCATATCAAAAAGACAATAACTGGTGAGGATGTGGAGAACCCTTGTGCATTGTTAATGGGAATGTAAATAGGTACAGCCACTATGGGAAACAGCAGATAGACTCCTCAAAAACATATTTAAACTAAACTTACAGTGTAATCAAGCAATCTCACTTTATGTATCTAAAGGGTATATATCTAAAGGAAATGAAGGGAGTATCTCAAAGAGATTTCTGCACTCCCATGTTCATTGTAGCATTATTCACAATGGCCAAGACATGGAAACAACTTAATTGTCCATCACATGTTGAATGGATAAAGAAAAATGTGGTGTATATATACATACATATATATATATGTATATATATAATGGAATATTATTCAGCCATAAAAAGAAGGAAATCCTGCCCCTTGTGACAACATGGATGGACATGAGGGCATTATGCTATGAAATAAGTCAGACAGAGAAAGACAAATTCTGTACAATCTAATTTATATGTGGAGTCTAAACAAGCCAAACTCACAGAAAGAGAGAGGAGATTGGTGATTGCCAGTGACTGGAGGATGAGGAAAACGGGAAGACATTGGTCAAAGGTTACAAGCTTCTGGTTGTAAGATGAATAAGTTGTGGAGGTCTAATGTACAGAATGGTCATTATAGTCAACAATAATGTATAGTATACTTGAAAGTTGCTAAGAGTAGATCTTAAAGGTTCTCAAGACCACCACTACCACAAGAGCAAAAAGTGGTAATTATGTGAGGTGATTGATATGTTAACTAATCTTATTGTGGTAATTATTCTGCAATATATACATATGTAAAATCATCACGTTGCTCATGTTAAACTTATACAATGTTATATGTCAATTATGTTTCAATAAAGCTTGAAGAAATTAAGAACCATTGACTTTAATACAACTGTAGACTCAGTAACAGGTAGTGTCAGGAACCTTAAATGCAATTTTCCTACACCAGCTCTTTAAAGGACCGATTTCTTGAAATCAATTGAACAACAATTTGTTAGTTACTATTTTTACATCATAGGAAAACTGTATAAATCCTTTGAAAGTCAGAAGAAATAATGATCTATCAAAAAGTCATTTATAACCTTATATTTAATAGAACTCATCCAATAATTAAACTCATTTAAATACAATAGGATTATAAAAAATGGTCTTAAATATCATTAAACAAATTAAAGATTAGCTTTGTTTGTGAGAGGAAAAATAAAGGAATGTTATGGTGACCTGCATTACCTGAAGAGTAGGAAATCAATTTAGTAGTCTCAAACACAAAATTATGTTTCTTTGGGTAACCATATACTTTTTCATCCAAACAGGAACATTTTCGATAGTGAAAAGGAGCACTAGAAATAATCAACAGTCATAAACCAGGATATATGGTCATCCCAATGTTGTTCAATATAGAAGAAATATTAAACTTGTGGTTTTGTTATCATTAAGCAAAAGAAATCCGAGTAGAAAAGTCAAGTGAATTATTAGAAATGAGTGCTTGGAGTTCTGGAGAGAGATCAGACTGGAGATATAAATTTAGGAGTCATTTCTATGGTAGAGAAAAATTGGGAACTTTTAGTTGATATATAAAACTGTAGGGTTGAGACCATCAAGGGAGTGAGAGTACGTGAAAAGAAGAGGACCAACGACTGAGTCTAGAGGGCCTCCAGTGGTTATTAGTAAGATGGGTGAGGACCAATCAGTAAACAAGAATAAGTGAACAATGAGGTAGGAGGATGTAACCCTGAAGCCAGGTGAAGAAAGTGATTCTGGAGGAAGCAGCAATTGTGTCAAACGCTGTTGATGAGTCAAATAAAATAAAAACTGAGAATGGACCATTTAATTTGGCAATGTGACGCCCACTAGCGACCTTGACAGGCACTGTTTCAATGGAGTGATGATAACAAATGCCAAAGTAGAGCAAGTTCAAGGACAAATGAGAGGGGTCGAAACGGAGAGGAAGTGTTGACAACTCTTTCAAAGAGTTTTAATTTTTTTTATTGCAGTAACATTGGATTATAACATTATATAGCTTTCAGATATACATCGTAATATGGTTCGAATTCTGTGTAGATGACATCATGTTCACCACCCAAAAACTAATTATAGTCCATCACCACACATGTGAGCCTAATCACCTCTTTTGCCCTCCCCCCTTCCCCCTTCCCTTATGGTAACCACCAATCCAATCTGTGTTGCTATGTGTTTGTTTGTCCTTGTTTTTATCTTCTACTTATGAGTGAGATCAAACGGTATTTGACTTTCTCCCTCTGACTTATTTCACTCAGCATAATACCTCAAAGAGTTTTAATTTAAAGTGAGGGGGAGAAATGAAGCAGTAGCTTAAGGGGGACGTGGGGTCAAGGGAAGGTTTATGTTAAGTGTGTGTGTGTGTGTGTTTAACGATGGGAGAAATCACAGCATGGTTACTGAACTAGAATGCTCCACTAGAGAATGAAGATAGATGAAAGAGAGAACAGGGAGAATTGCTGGAGACATATCCTTGAGTTGGTAACCAGGGATGAGGCTAGTGCACCACTGGACAGGAACATGGAAAGTTCATTCCACGCGAGAAGGTAGAGCACATGGGTACACATGCAGGTAGGGGGGCAGACGTGGTGGTAGGTATTTGAGGAAATTCCTATCTTATTCCTTCAATCTTCTTGTGAAAAATGCAGCAAGGTTATTAGATGAGAGTTGGGGTGAGGGAAGAGGAATTGGAGACTTGAGGTGAGACTGAGAGAGTGAACGGACTGAGAGAAATATAGCATGATCACCAGGCATATGAAGGACCTACACAAATTTGGCTGTCATGCATTTCGAATGAGCAACAACCTGGTGGCATGATTTCCTTAGGCCATGTTCAGCTTAGCAACAAGAGTCATAAATTTACTAATTCCACATGAAGAAAAAAATTTATATGGGGGGACAGAGAAGTTTCAGATTCCTGTAGTGTTTTTTCCCCCTTAAAATATTGCCTAGTATACTGAAGTATCTAATGCAATTGTTTTAAAATTCTTCTGCTAGAAAATGTCAATTTGTGTGGGGTCATTTTTCTCCTGCTCATTTATTTTTGTCTTTCTCTTAAAGTGTGAAGGATTTTCTGAAATACCTGGCTAACTTTGATTGCAAGTTTACATTTAAGAATGAGGAAATAGATATGCAATAGATAAGCTACCTAGGACCACCGTGTATTGGGTGGGACTTTTCTACAGTCAGTCTTGCTTCAGAGTGAGTGAAGTCAGGGGCAGTCATTATGCCAAAATCGGTAACATTTCATTTTACAGCAGGAGTTCTTAATCCTGGCTGCACATTTGGGGAGCTATTAAAAAAATATCAATTCAGACATATCCTCCTGGAGACTCTGATTCAAGTATTCTCTTCCACATAAGAATGCATATTAGAATGCAGATGGGTGTGATGTAATTAGAGGTATGTCTGCAAATCCTTTCAAATATTAACAGTAAACATTTCAACACTCCTCCTAATTCAATGTTTTAGACTTGGGATGTTGTGCTCTGAATTTGAGAGCTGTCTCTATCCTTCCCATATTGTTCTGAGCTTTCAGAAAAAGAAAAACCTAAAACTTCCAAACAAAGCAAAAATGCAATTACATGATCTTTTAATACCATGTTAGAACATTTCCTATTGAGCCCATTGAAAGTTATCGACTCTTTCAGTAAATGTACTTTTATCTGATCATCAGGGCCCAGATGTTCTACTGTACTTTAAAGTGTGGAACATTTAAAGAGTGAAATGATGTTTTTTTCTGTCTGATGGAGAATATAACACCAAAGGTTATGGTTTTATTCCCTGATAGGACAGTAACCAGTTTTGTGTCTAACCTAGCAAACATATTTCAACATCTCTGTCACCAATAATTCTATAAATCCAAGTTTCTCAAATCCTTTTGGAGACAGCTCAGTTATTTCTCTTGTTCTCTCAATAGGGAATTGAATAAAATTTTGACACATGCTCACTACATATTTGTATGAGAGTTCCATTTTTAACAATTGAGTTATATGCCTTCACAATTTTTGGTAGTTTTACTTAGATGTGATCAGTTCCTGAAGAACAACTGGAGCAGAAAGCAACCCTCAGTGAATGAATGCCACAACAGGAGCACCTTTAGGATCCTATAACCCTCTCTGACCTCCCTCTTCCAGAGTTACTTAGACCAGCCATTGATTTCGACCTGAGAATAGATAAATTGGGCATATTTTCAGGGATCTCCCATGACAAAGTCTGTCTTTAAGGCATATTTATATTTTAAAAATTGGGTTCTGCTTTTATATGTTGTTAGCATTTTTCAGTCGGAAATTGATAGGACCTGGTAATTGTCTTCCAAGAAAGCCGAAAGACTGTTTTAGGTACCGGAGGGAATCTACAGATTAACAGTCAGGAAGACCTCTATGGCCATCTTTCAGTTTTTACAGACTGAAGGCTTGAGCATGATGTCCCAGTTGTGGCACCACTGTATCTGAAAGTCTGTGAAATGTCAAAAGGTAAGATAAAGTAGTGCACTTACAGACTAAGAAGTGCTATATGTTGATGGCTGCAAAATCTCAGAGTGAATGGGAAAGAAATTAATGTGATGCAGTGGTCTTTATCTCTTATATCTAAAGGATGGTAAATGCCTGTATTTAAAAAAAAAGGATTAGAATGAACAATTATACAGTCTCTCAGGGTTTTGCTTATTTGTAGAAGTTCATCTTTTTTTGGCCTGATTTTGCCTGCAGAAGTTGTTCACGTGTATATATTTGTAGCTATAGTTATTTTATATTTGTCTGTGTCTATGACTCTATAAATGAGCAGTTTTAACAACTCCTCACAGAGGGGAAGTAATTGACCATTTCCAGTGATCTTCTTGTGTTTGTAGCCTTACGTATCTGTGAATGGCTTCCTGGGGGGCGCTCTTGGAGATTAATTGAGCATGTAAGTCTGTCATTTGTCTGTAATATAGGGATATAGAACTCAAAAGACAAATTTATGATCAAACACAAAGAAAATGCAAATTGGTATCAAGCTGACAATTAATCATCATAAAATTGTACTACTGAAAATTTCTGTGAATCATTTGTAATACTTGGTAAGTAAATGAAAAATTATATCTGAATCTAAGTTCATATAACATTACTAATCAAGGTAAATCCTTGGATACATCAGATTGGTTTGCAGGTTATGGTTTATAAACACTAATATGTATTCTCTATGATTTTATCACACTGTGGAAAATAATACAAGCTGTGTTAGTTTGGGTGCCCCAAAAGCAAATTCTGAGACAAAGAATTCACATGCAGGAAGTTAACTTGTAAGCTGATCTCAGGGAGCACTGTGAAAGAGTGAAGAACTGGGACTCAACGCCATTGTCCTGCTCAGAGCTAAGGAAACTGGTGCTTTTATCAACACTTTTCACTGGTTGGTTGTGTGTCGCTCTTAAGTATTAACTCCCCAGAACATCTGGCTAACCCTACACACAGGCTGAGCATGCTCTAGTGGTTAGAAAATGCCCTCAGGCAGGGAAATGCAAAAAGGTGCCTGCATGTACAAGAACTCCCTGTGGTGAGCTCCAGGATAGGCCAAGGTGATATGGGAGGGGCACCAACAGCATTTGCTCCCAAACTAATATTTAATGTTTTGTAAGACTTGGGTTTGTCTTTTTCATGGAAAGCCTAATTAATTTAAACTGCCTAAGTAGTTCTACACTGCTTTTTATGACAGATAAGTAAACATTGTTTACACAACATACTGAATTGTAATTACTGTCTGTCTAAATCAGTGATTGGTTTTTGTGAACCTCAATTTCTGTTTTCCCTATTGACATAAATATCTCTTCAAAATATTTGGGGTTTTTTTTGTGAGGAAGATTGGCCCTGAGCTAACATCTGTTGCCAGCCTTCCTCTTTTTGCTTGAGGAAGATTGTTGCTGAGCTAACATCTGTGCCAATCTTCCTCTATTTTATGTGGGATGCTGCCACAGCATGGCTTGATGAGTGGTACTAGGTCCGCACTGCGGGGTCCAAACCTGCAAACCTCGGGCTTCTGAAGTGGAGCATGTGAACTAAACCACTATGCCACCAGGCCAGCGCCCAGAATATTTTTAATATCAATAATGTTTATATTGCTTTATTGTGTCAACTTAAATATAATTTCCAAGTTCATCAAATGACGCTAAAGCTAAAACTAATATAATATTTACTTAATTGTTAAGAAAATGTTTGTCTTGTTAGTTATAGCCATTCTGACCAGTATAAGGTGATATCTCATTGTAGTTTTGATTTGCATTTCCCTAATAATTAGTAATGTTGAACATCTTTTCATGTGCCTGTGGGCCATCTGTATATCTTCTTTGCAAAAATGTCTATTCAGATCCTCTGCTCATTTTTTGTTCAGGTTGTTTGTTTTTTTATTGTTGAGTTGCACATGTTTATATATTTTGGAAATTAATCCCTTGTTAGGTATGCGATTTTCAAATATTTTCTCCTATTTGGTGGGATGTCGTTTCATTTTGTTTCTGGTTTACTTTGCTTTGCAGGAGCTCTTTAGTCTGATGTAGTTCCCATTTGTTTATTTTCTCTTTTGTTTCCCTTGCCTAAGTAGACATGGTATTCGAAAAGATGCTGATAAGATCCATGTCAAAGAGTGTACTGCCTATTATCTATATTTTCTTCTAGGAGTTTTATGGTTTCAAGTCTTACATTCAAGTCAAAAAATAGGAATACGATACAATCTAGCTATCCCACTACTGGGTATTTGTCCAAAGAACTGGAAATCAATGATTCAAAGAGATTTATGCACCTCTATGTTCATTGTAGCATCATTAACAATAGCCAAGACATGGAAGCAACTCAATTGCCCTTCATCTGATGAATGGATAAAGAAGGTGTGGTACATATACACAATGGAATACTACTCAGCCATAAAAAAGACAAAATTGTCCCATTTGCAACAATATGGATGGACCTTGAGGGTATGATGTTAAGCAAAATAAACTGGACAGAGAAAGGTAACACTGCATCATTTCACTCATATGTGGAAGATAGACACACACATGGATAAAGAGAACAGATTAGTGGTTACCAGTGGGGAAGGAGGTGGAGGGGTGGGCGAAAGTGGTAAAGGGGCACATATGTATGGTGATAGATAAAAGCTAGACTATTAGTGGTGAGCATGAAGCAGTCTATACAGAAACTGATAAATAATAATGTGCACCTGAAATTACACAATGTTATAAGCCATTATGATCTCAATAAAATAATTGAAAAAAATTATTGGGTTTACCTTTATTCAGTTTAATTACCAAAAGAATTGTGTTTAATTACATAGAAACATTTTAAATAAATTAAAATTCATAGAGCTAAAGAAAGCAAAGATCAAGTAAAGTTTTTAGTTATTTATATTGATCTATTATTTTTTTGTAAAGATTAGCACCTGAGCTGACAACTGTTGCCAATATTTTTTTTCTGCTTTTTCTCCCCAAATCCCCCCAGTACATAGTTGTATATTTTAGTTGTGGGTCCTTCTAGCTGTGGCATGTGGGATGCCACCTCAGCATGGCTTGATGAGTGGTGCCATGTCCACGCCCAGGATCCAAACTGGTAAAACTCTGGGCCACTAAAGGGGAGTGCACAAACTTAACCACTCAGCCACGGGGCCTGCCCCAATACTGGTCTATTTTTGCTTTTTTTTGAAATGTTTGGTATTTTATTTTATTTTTTTTTAAGATTTTATTTTTTCCCTTTTTCTCCCCAAAGCCCCCCAGTACATAGTTGTGTATTTTTAGTTGTGGGTCCTTCTAGTTGTGGCATGTGGGATGCCACTTCAGCGTGGCTTGATGAGCGGTGCCATGTCTGTGCCCAGGATTCGAACTGACGATATACTGGGCCACCTGCAGGGGAGTGCATAAACTTAACCACTCCGCCACAGGGCCGGCCCAATTTTTGCTTTTTGTAAATCTTCAATAAATATGGAAAATTCAGTGTGGTTTATACCTTCTCTTATGATATGCTTACAAGATTAAGTATATTTTGGGGTCGCCGTGTGCCTGAGCGGTTAAGTTTGTGCGCTCCGCTTCGCTGGCCCAGGGTTTCACCAGTTTGGAGCCTGGGTGCACTCATGGCACTGCTCATCAGGCCATGATGAGGCAGTGTCCCACATAGCACAACAAAAAGCACTTACAACTACAATATACAACTATGTACTGGGAGGCTTTGGGGAGAAGAAAAGAAAATTAAAAAAGAAGATTGGCAACAGTTGTTAGCTCAGGTGCCAATCTTTAAAAAAAAAGAAAGATTAAGTATATTCTAAAGCTAAACATTGAAAACTTCAAATAATATTACCATCTGATTATTGATTATATGTGTGCATATGTGTGTGTATATATATATATATACATTTTTATATTAATAAGCAGAAGGAGCTTATGTATGATGAAGAGGAAAGGACTGGCAGTTCATAGCAGGCCTTGTAATGTTCAATGTACTTTTAAGGAAAAATAGTAAACAGTGTTTTCTTGACTTTTTGTGTAATAAGCCCATATAGCAGAGATTCTTTATCTTGCCAGAATAATATCACTGAAGAGACTATTTTTCACCAATAAATATGATATTTGCTCTAAGTTTTCTTAGCTGTCCTACATCAGTTTGAAGAAGGTACCTAGTATTCCTATTTTGCTGAGAAATTTTACGATAAATGGGTTTTGAATTTTGTCTAATGTTTTCTTTGCACTTAATGAAATGATAATGTAGTTTGTTTTATTTGCTGAATATGATGAACCATAGTGATTATCATTTAAATGTTAAACCAACCTTGAATTCTTGTGATTAAACTCTACTTGTTCATGACTCATTAACTTTTTCATATATTGCCATTTGTTTGATGATATTTTGTTAGATATTTTTGTGTCTATACTTATGAGGGATATTGGTTTGAAATAGTCTTTTTTTGAAATCACTTTGTAAGGTTTGATTTTAGAATTATATTAGCTCATGGAAAGGATTGAAAAGTGCTCCCTCTTCTATTTTCTGAAAAAGTTTATGTTTGATGTTATTTCTTCCTTAAACGTCAAATGTTTGACAGCAGTTTTCTTTTTGGGAAGGTTTTTGATCAGTTCAGTTTACTTAAAGAAAATAATCAACAAAATGAGATGTAAATTTTAGTTAATTATCTTTTTCAAATAAATTTGCCTATTTTCTCACAGTTATCAAAATTTTTGACACAAAGTGTTTGTATTATTCTCATATTATCATTGATCACTCTAGCAAGAGTTTGACAATTTTGTTAATATTTTGAAATAACCAGCTTTTGGCTGTGTCAATTTTCTCTATGGTTTTTCGGTTTTATATTTTATTATTTTCTGCTTTCATCATTATTTCCTTCCTTACATTAATTTTGGGTTTACTTTGCTCTTGATTTTCCAATCATATTGGTGAACCTTAGGTCAGTGATTTAACTTTTTTCAAACATAAGCATTTAAAGCTATAAGTTGTCCTCTAAGCAACTGTGTTTTATCTGTGTCCCACAAATGTTGATACACTGCGTTTTCATTAACATTTTGTTCAAAATATTTTCTAATTTACTTTATAATTTCATCTTTGACCCATGAATTATTTAGAAGTATGTTGCTTAATTTCCAGGTATTATTGATTTATTGATATTATCCTTTGATTGTCCTATATTATTGATTTATCCTTTCATAAATTTGTAGTAAGGAAATCCACTTGGTATGATTTGGATCCTTTTAAGTTTATTGAGATCTGTTTTATGGCCCTGAATATAGTCTGAATGTACCAAGTGCACTTGAATAAAATGTTTATTCTACTATTTTTAGACATTAGGTCAAAGTGGTTAATGGTATTGTTCACACATTCTACGTATTTACTGATTTTTTTGTCTAGTTGTTCCACTAGTTGCTGCGATAGAGGTATAAAAATTTCTTATGTTTGTGGAATTTTCTGTCTCCCTCTTTGATTCTGTCATTTTCCACTTCATATATTTTGAGGTTCTGTTATTAAGTGCATACTCATTTTTCATTATTATGTCTTAATGAATTGTCCTATTTATCGTTATGAAATGTCCCTCTTTTCCTCTGGTAATACTCTTTGTCTTGCACTCTATGTTACCTTATATTTAAAACCACTCCATCATTTTATGCTTACTGCTTACACAGCATGCCTTTTTCCATATATTTCCTCTCAACATGGTTATGTTTTAGAAAGTGTCTTTATTATTGGCAACACGTAGTTGAATTTTGCTCTTCAACCCATTCCAAAAATTTCTCCCTTTCAACAAGAATTTTATTGATATATAATGCATATACCATACAATTCATCCATTTAAAGTAGACAATTCAATGGTTTGGGTATATTATATTTTTATGTGGTTAAATATATATAATATGAAATTTGCCATTTCTTTTTACATACTTTTAAACATACATTTCAGTGGCATTAATTGCATTCACAGTGTTGTGCAACCATCACCACTATTTATTTGTAAAACTTTTTCATCTCAAATGGAAACTCTGAAACCATTAAGCAATAACTCACCATTTCCTCTTATCCCCAACTACCAGTAACCTCTAACCTACTTTTTGTCCCTATGAATTTTCCTATTATAGGTATCTTATATTTATGTAGAATCATATAATAGTTGTTCTGTTGTATCTGGTTTATTTTACTTAGCATAACACTTTCAAGGGTCACCTATGTTGTAGCACGTATCAGAATTTCCTTTATTTTATGGCTGAATAATATTCCATTGTATGTATAAATCACATTTTATTTACCTATTCATCTGTTGATGGACACTTGGTTCTTTCTACCTTTTGGCTATTGTGAATAGTACTGCAATGAACATTGGCATATAAAATATCTGTTTGAGACTCTGCTTTCAACTCCTTTGGGCATATACCTAGGAGTGCTATTGCTGAGTCATATGGTAATTCTATGTTTAACTTTTTGAGTAATCAACAAACTATTTTCCATTTCACATTCCCACCAGCAACGGTGTACCAGAGTTCCAATTTCTCCACATCCTTGCTAACAGCTGTTACTGTACTTTTTTGTTGTTATAGCCACCTTAGTAGGTGTGAAGTGCTATTTCAGTGTGGGTTTGTCTTGCACTTCCCTAATTACTAATGATGTTGAGCATCTTTTCATGTGCTCATTGGCAATTTGAATATCTTCTTTGAGAAATGTCTATTAAATTCTTTGTCAATTTTTTAATTGGGTTATATGTCTTTTTGTTGTTGAATTATAAGAATTTTTTATATTTTGTGGATATCAAATTATTATCAAATATATGATTTCTAAATATTTTTGCATTCCATAGATTGTCTTTTCAATTTCTTAATAATGTCATTTGATGCCCAATTTTTTAAAAAATGCTGATGAAGTCCAATTTATTTACTTTCTCTTTTTTTGCTAATGCTTATGGTTTCATATTTAAGAATCTACTGCCAAACCCAAGGTCATGAAGATTTACCCCTACATTTTCTTCTTAAAGTTTTACATTTTCTTCTTGATCTTATATTTAGCTCATTGATCCATTTTGACTTAATTTTTGTATATAGTATGAAGTAGGGGTCAAATTTCACTCTTTTATATGTGGAAATCCAGTTGCCCCACAAGTGCATTTGTTGAAGAGAGTATTCTTTTTCCCCTTGAATGTACCTGGCTCCCTTGTCAAAAATCATTTGAGGAGGTTCTGAGTTGGTAAACACATCAAAGTGCTGGAAGGGTAAGGTACCTGGAGAGGGCATGGAAGCTCTCTGTACTCTCTCCCCATCCCCAATACATTGCCCTATACATCTCTTCCCTTTGTCTGTTCTTTAGTTCAATCCTTTATAATAAATTGGTAAATGTAATGCTTTTCTGAGTTCTGTGAACCATTCTAGCAAATTATCAAACTTGAGGAGGGGATCCTGGGAAGTCCCATTTAGTATAAAGTAAGTCAGAAGTACAGGAGGCCTGGGACTTGGGACTGGTGTCTGAAATTGGGATAGTCTTGTGGAACCAAGCCCTTTAACTTGTGGGATTTGATGCTAACTCAAGGTAGATAACATCAGAATTGCATGGAATTTTTGGATACCTAGTTGGTGTCAGAGAATTGGAGTATCAGTTAGGGTTAGAAAAAACACCCCACAATTGGTATCAGAAGTGGAATTTGCTTTATGGCCCTGGTTCATGGAAACATATGGTTTGGAAAGAGAAAGGGTGAAAGGGTAGGGGATGAGGAATCTTTGATTGTGGGTGGCCATGTGGTCACACTTGGTATAAAGCAGCAGCTGTGCTGCAGTCAGTCACTAAAGGTAAAAATTAACAATGGAATTTAGAGATGGATCCAACTCCCAGGGTATTGCTTCACTGGGTACATAAAGAAATACAAACTAATAAGAAAAAAGCAAAATATAAACTCCTTTGCCCATTGTTACCTTTGATAGCTAAAATGAGAGTAAAAGAAAGTGCTAGGCTCAGAACTTGATGCTGGACCAAGCTTAGATTTCAGTCAGTCTGAGCTTCAGCCACTAGCCTCAAATCCACCCCCAAAAGGAAAAATCATGCCGGGACAAAAAAGACCACTTCTAAGTTCCCTGGTCATCAAGAAGGTAGTCCACATTGGGGGAGGGAGAAACCAAGAAACTAGTAAAACCAGACAGTATAGTGTGAAGGAGGTGTCTAATTTTGTAGATACACACCATCAGCTCCTTGAGGAAACTTTACTATACTGGGTTGTAAGAGTGATTGACTGAGGAGCAGTATCTTTGATGTGAATGCTATAGAGTGGAAGAACATGTTTGGAGAGGTATAGGATCTGTAGCTCACTATAGAACAATTGCAGATGCTATGAATGATCCGTACACACAGCAAGTTGTTCCTGAGTAAACAGCCAGCCTATCGGACTGGATAAAAGCTATTGTAAGATCGTTTACTCTGAGAAGGGAGACTGTCCAACTCTCCCTAAAAATGCCAAGTGGAACACCTTAGATGAAACAGCTGATAAGCTACCAATGCAAGCCATGTGGGACCGACTTTAAAATAATAGTGATATTTACCCACTGAATAGGCCTGTTATACAGGTCGTAGTAAATACTGTGGTTAAGGGGGTCCTTTTTCATGGCACCCCATGTAAGCTTACTGCTGCAAAACTGAACAACAGTCTGTGAAGCCTCAGTGAAATTGCTCTCAGCGTCCTCGCCTGGGTCTTACAGATGCTAATAATTAGACTAATTAACAAGAGAATGTTGAGAGGCAGAAGGGAGAGTCAAGGGACTAGTCACAGCAGAGTGCAAATTTTTAAATGATCATTAAGAACTAGAGTGAATAAAGAACATATTGATGGGCTTGGAAGGAAGAGGAAAAAGAAAGCCAAGAGTCAAAAAACTTGTCTCAGCAGGGTGGAATTCTTTAGACAGTTATTAAGAAATGGGATGAATGAAGTGGACATTGGTGGAGTTGAAACAAAGTTATTAATGGAGTGCTGTCAAAGGTTGGGCAGATCAAAGGGACCTCCTGCTGGTTTCCTCAACATTAAAGGGTCCCACAAAAGTCTGCTTTATGTACCCCAACTTGGAGAAATTTTAAAAGCTGGTAGGCAAAAATTACTATGAGAAACCTGACCTGAAATTGCTTGTGGCCAATAATAGGCCAATTAATCAAGATAAATATTTAAAAAAAGGACCAGGATCCCTTGGGTCCACCCTTCACTAGGGACCCAAAGCCTTATACATAAGAGTAGGTAAAATTGGTCAGGGGGTGGATAAGAAAAGTTTCCTGGAATTCTTTACAGAGTAGCCCCATTTACTTGGTACTAAGACCTGTTGGCGAAGCCCTAACTTGGACTATCACTAAATCAAAAGCGTTGAGAGGGTTGTGAAAGTTGGATGGTTAAACAGGCTTTATGAGAAGAAGTTGCATATCCTTTACCTAAATGTTTTGTAGGCATAAATATTTTGTCTGACTGGGGAACAATTCCCCTATTTAGTATAATAAGACCAAAACATATTGAGGAATTCTGAATGGAGGCTACATTTAGGGATGTAAAGGACGATGGAATTAAGGTGAAAGTTTGGAGGAGAATTGGTGTGTTTCAACAGGCTTTATGTGAGGGGGTTGTGTCTCTTTTTCATGAATCCTATTATATGGATGGACATTATATCTGACTGAGGAACTGTTTCTATAAAACAGAAGGCAGGTAAATCCAACCTTCAAGCAATATTAACTGAACATGCTAAATGGGAACAAATAAAATAGTCCAAGTACATATACAGTGTAGAATAGAATTTGGAGTGCTGGCCTGGACAATTCTCTGTGTGATTGTTCTATGAGGAGCTAGCTCACACTGGCGTTTATTGCAAAAGCCTGTGAGTGCTTCCCAGGGATGACCATTGGGACTTTGGACTAGAGAATATCCATTTTAGGGGCAATTGCTAGCCTGCTATCGGATATTAATTGAAATTGCTCCTGTGATTGAATGAAAAAAATAATCTTTAACACCTAATATTTATGATGTCTTCAGTGATGTTGGAGAAATGTGCTAATGAAGACGGCAATGACCAGAAGAGTTTTATAAGAACATGAAAATGGTTTGTACAGGATCATGCTACTGAGGGAATAAAAGGAAGAGATACTCACAAGCAGGGGGACTCCTTTCCTCTAGGACTAATTTTGAAAATCCACGAGGAGTTGCTGGATTCTCCTGTAACTTGGATAGTACCCTATAAACAGTTCTTGGCTAACCAACAAAGAGCTGCTTGGCTTGTGGACAGCAGTTCTAAGGTGAATGGACAACATCCTATTTAGAAGAACGTAGAAATATACCAGCTCAGTTGGATGAATTGCATACTGCTTACCATATTTTGGTTGTTACCTACTTATGGGCAGTGACCAATGGTCTGGCCATATAATCAGGCAGAAGGACAATAGAAAACTGACCTATTAAAGAGATACCCATATGAGGCATGGCCCTATGGAAATTATGATGGGAATTTGGGAGGTACATTAAAGTAGGGCATGCCGATGCCCATCAGAATAACCCCCTTCCAGCATCTGAAGGTGCTTGCAATTGACAGATATTACCATGTGCTTTCTTGAAGTGGTCACCTGGGTCCATGAAATGAATGGATATGTATGTACTGCAGCAAAGCAAAGATGGGCTGAATCTAGACATATTCTTCTTGCACCCTCAGAGGCACAAAATTCCAATAAGAACTGCTCCATCTTTCAGTAAAAGAGAGATTATATGGCAGCGATGTGGCAGATTCTCCAGTGGGAAGGCCCTGAACACAGCTCTCAAGTGACACTGATGCTAGTAGACCCAGGGGACTACAAACGGATCTTCATAGGAATAAACTCTGAGTCTGGACTGGGTTTTGTTTACCTGGTGGTAGATGCAAATGCTCAGAGTGCTATAAAAGAACTGGAATAGATGATATTGCACCGATACGGACCCTGAGACACATTTCCCAAGACCGCAAAACACTTTACAGCCCATAATATCCAACAATTGGCATAGAGATATCCTCCTTAGAGTAACATTTTGATAGAGAATTGGAACGGGCAACTGAAACATTGGTTATGTAAAATGGGGGGAGATAGAGGCACAAAAGACTGGTTTACACACCTACACATGTGTGTACTGACACTCAACTTGAGGGAGGCTAAGGAAGTGCCCTCATTAGATAGATTCCTCTGTTTTGCTGGTGGATTTGGGGAAGAGGGGATGGAGGAGCCTGCTGGTATGACTATACAGTTCTTTCCAAGAGAAGTGGACACTGGTGTGATGATTACAACTTTTTTTCTTCACCACGTTACCTCAACTTCTTTTTTCCTGCAGGACCAGGGCTGTAACTATAAGTGCTAGAGACAGGGATGATCCTAAACAAGAAACTGTAACTATATTTTTAAACTTCTATGTCCGAATTCCTAAGGGCCTGATGGGGTAAGTTGTGCCTTCACTCTATCTGGCAAACTTGGAATTGACAGGGAATACTTCTGTGTTGCCTAGTGGTTGAGATAAGCCACTAGTTATGTATCTATGTAACCCTGCCCTATGTGAATGGGAGCGGACTGAGGGGGAGGGACTTGCTAGACTAGACTAGAACTGCTATCTGCAACTTAGACCAGCACAGTACCTGAAACTAATGTTCCTTCCAGAGGTGGAAAGTTTGGGTATAAATGGAGAAAAGGAAGAATAGTAGCTGAAGTGTAAGGATGAATAAATGGGCTATGTAATGAGGGAAGTCCAATATTACATCAAAACCTTAAAAGAGGCTCAGAGGAAGAGATGATGTTGTCTCTTAACTCAGTTACACCTGATGTGTGAAAAGATGAAGCCATAAATTGCTGAGACCGCTCTTGCTTTTGAAACCTGACAAGACCAAATGGAAGCCTGCAAACCTGAGTGACCTCTCCCTGGGAGACATTTTCACATGCTATGACGATGGGCTGCACAACTAAATAGGACTCTAGTAATGTGCCACTATCTTTTAACTGTTATGATCCTTTTGTTATAGAGGATCCATGGTCAAAGACCAAGGGGTGGCCCATGGTATAATAAAAAATATATTTACACTTTGTCCCTGATTCCTGACACAGAGCAACTAAAACTCTTGGAATTTCCTGAGTGACAAAAGTGTCTTTTGTTATTCATAACAAAACCCTTTTCATCACAACTAAATGAATGCTAAGGAAGTGACTCAGGGCGGGGCCTCTAGATAGCCTCAGGATGGGACTGGTCCTCAGAAAGAACAAGTGATTAAACTGTTGAAGAATTCACTTCCAGCCACTGACCTCTTGGAAGGGGCAGAGGGAGGTCTGGGACTGAGCTAAACAATGAGACTCAGAGAGCTTTCCTAGTTGGTGAACACTGAGGTGCTCAGAGGGTGGCACCCTGGAGAGGACATGGAAGCTCTGCATTCCCCTCCCGTATCGTATCTGGCCCTATGCCTCTTTCCCATTTTGCTCTTCCTGAGTTGTATTCTGTATAATAAAAACAAAAAATCAATTGGCTGTTAAGCGCATGAGTTTATTTCTGAATTCTTCTCAGCTTTTTAATGGAAGTGTTTTATCCATTCCAACACAATGTGACATTGTATATATACTGGTTTATGTCTACGATTTTATTTATTTTTGTGTTCTCTCCATTTTTGTTCTTCTATTCCCCCTTTCCTGCCTTCTTTTGGATTTTGTGACTATTTTTTAGTAACGTTTTTTAGTATTCCCTTTTAATATGCCAAGAGGCTTTTAATTATATCTCTTTGTATTGGAGAATGATTTAGATGTCAAATAATTTAGTATCTCCCATATGTGCTACATTATTACATACTTTTTAAATATGTATATCAACACGTAATCGTCCTTCTTTAGTTGATAACTTTGTTCCCCCTTTGTGGTATTCTTAGGCTGTATTATTCCTAGGAGTGTTAAGTTGGGGCCACATAACAAGGGGAAATGAATGCCACACTGAGGAATTTAGATTTATTCTTGGCATTCGATGAAAGACTAAGATGCTACCTCCAAAGCAAATGCAAAACTTTGGATATAGTTGGGATAGAATAAAACGGGCAGGGTGACCTACACAGAATTTAAAGTCATTGTTACAGTGTTTTAATTCTTACTCCTGGATATGTTAGCTGTGTGACATCTGGGAAGTTGCTTACCCATTCTGAAACTTAGTTTCATCATCTGTAAAATGTATATAACAATGCCTAAAACAAGCAGTACATTTATGAGGATGAGAAAATTTATAGAAGTGTTACTGGTGATGTCATTAATAGTATTATGATTGTTATTAACTGAAGCCTTCAAGGAAGAAGAAACTATGTCTCCCCTAAGCAGGCAGGTGTACTATCAATTTGTTGGGCGCATCCTCTTTACGTTTTCTCAATGGCTTTAGTTCACTAGGGAAAGAAGTAAGACTCAGGTGGAGGGTAAAACAAAAAAGAGAGAAAATGTCTATTCAAATTCCCCCTTTTTTTAGTCTATTAAGCCTAACCAAGTATCTTATTAAAACGGCAGCTATAAATCCAACCTCCCATCATCTTTTAGTACCTCCCAATTTCTCTCCATCCCTTCATAGACAAACTTCTTCCAAAAGTTGCCATTATCCCTGACTCCATTTCCTCAGTTTCTATATATTCCTAGGCTTCTGCCGTCAGGCTCACCCCTCCATCATCTCACCAAACACCTATCATTGAAGATCAAGTTATTTTACATCATATGCTTTTGCATCTCTCATTAACCTTGGTAGTCCTGGCTTCTGGGACTTATGAGACTCTCCTCTTCTCCTTTTCTTACTTCTCCTATTCTTACCTCACTGGCTACTTCCCTATCTCTTTTGTGGGTTCATACTGTTTTACCTGAACAGTCAATATTGGAATTCTTGAAGTCTCAAGGTAATCATTATCTATATGCTGAATGTTCATACATTGATATATCCAGTCTCTGAATGCTAGGCCCATATAGAATACCGCTCATATGACATCACTTCTCTTTCCAGCTTCATCTCCCATGGTTCTTCCTCCAGTCTCTGTTTATGTGCTCTGCTCCCTCCCGCCACAAGGCTTTTGCATGGACTTTTCTTCTGCATGGAATGCTCCTTCCTCTCTTTTTGTATCCTTAATTCTTGTTCATGGTTCAGATCTCAGCTAAGGCGTTACAGCCTAAGAATTCTTCCCTGACATACCTGTCTATGCGTATTAGATTGCCTAAGGTCTCATTTTCCAGTTGTGCTGGTGGAGCTTGGAGCACATTGTTTTCTTTCTT
Source organism: Equus asinus (assembly GCF_041296235.1). Classification (NCBI taxonomy): domain Eukaryota; kingdom Metazoa; phylum Chordata; class Mammalia; order Perissodactyla; family Equidae; genus Equus; species Equus asinus. Next base: position 131,238,326 of record NC_091820.1, read on the forward strand.
ATGAATAGGCCTTCAGCCAGAGAACAGAATCCTATGGAGTAGATAAAGATTGTGTGCACTCATATGTTGACTCCAACTGGCCAAGGTCCTATGGAGAAAAGAGAGGTGGCTCCTTAAACAAACAGGAGTTAAGGATTACAAATATTCTCCACTCCAGGTAGAGTTTGAGGCAGACTGACAGCCAAGAAAGGTAGATAAAGCCAGTCTGACAGCCCATGGTTTCTCAAGGAAACAGAGTCTTTTCTTATCTGGTCAGGAGAAAGGGCCATCTGTTAGTCTGAAGGTTGCCACATCAGACACATGGACCTTGTGCCTTAGGCTACCCCAAATAGATGTCCATCACAGCTGCCTCTTTATAGAACCACTTTAATGTCATCCTGGCTCTTATCAGGAATGACGAGGGAAGCAGGGATGGCATTGCCCAGGCACACTGAGGATGATCAGACATCTGCAGACTGAGTTTCCCAGGCACAAGTACCCACCAATCTGTTTTGAAAACACATAGCTAGAGGTGGCATGAGAGGGGCCTCTGGGAAACTGGTAATATTCTATTTCTTGGTCTGCATACTGGATAAATGGATGTGCACACTTTTCGATAGTTCAGTGAGATATATGATTGTATCTGCACTTTTCTGTACATATACTTTAATAAGATTATTTTTAAACCAATTTTACATTTTTATTTCAAACATGGAGTTGATACCTGAATTCAAACTTTTATATTGTAATCACTGTGTATGAACTAGTTTTATATATAAGGAATATAATCTTTAACTAATTCAGAGAAAGTTCTGATGATGAAAAAACAGTCTTCCTATAAAATGACATTTGTTTTGGGGTCCCTACTATTGAGAGGGAATTGTTTCTGGGACTCCTTACTAAGACCCTAGGTCAAATTATCTTGTTATAAGCTCTCCTAAGCCCATGTCACTCATCATCACACCATTTGCCTTTGTTGTCATTTTGTACTCATTCTTTTTTTGACTATTTAATTAATGGCAGTCTCTCCCACAAAGACACAATTCCATTAGGACCAAGAGTGTTTCTATCATATTCACTGTTGAATTCCTGAGATCTGGCATAGTGCCTGGGATATCATAGGTGCTCAATAGATATTTGTTGAATGAATCAATGAATCAATGAATGAGACAAATATAGTGACAAAAAATGACAGGGCATTGAAGGTGAGAAAGAGGCTGTAGACATTTAAAATAGGAAATGCTGCTCTCTTTAAATTGATTTAAGAAGATAATCGAATAGTTTTAGTATGATTGTGAAAGAATATCATTTACATCCTATCGGTTCATGAGTTTTTTTTATAGGAACACCTGGACACTTTTATAGTTTTAACTTCCAAATTTCAACCTATTTTTCATGGAAAAACAACTTGAAAATGTACCATAAAAACAGTCTGCCACTTTCTACTGCTGCACTGACTACATAAGAAACAGAAGCATGGGAATGTGCCCTTTATGTGGATTTTCAGCTGAGAGTGAAATATTGCTTTGAGCCTTCCAAATCTCTCTGTAATACAGTACTGACAGATTGGAAAGTTAATTCATAACCTTTCAACCTTTTTGTTCCCAAAAGTCAGAGAAAGAAGGAACTCATCTTTAAAAACATGCCTGAACCATCCAGATAGCTTTATATATACTTGTAAATGGTTCAATCTCATCTTCTTTCAGCTATTCCTTGCTATCAGGTATCTCTTTATACATGTAATTAAAATAGTCCATCACTGTTCCGACATTAACAGCAGTCTGATACAGCTTTTTCCTTCAAAGAAATAACATCTCATTCGTCAATCAGCAATGCCTTAAGGTATTTGCTGAGCAGAACGTACAACAAACCACACATCGCCCCTATCTATAGATTAAACTTTCAATCAAGAGGTACTCAGAGCTAAATCATTACCAGAATGACATAGCCTGTATACTGCATTCTGTTGAAGGCTTTCACATTTCTTTAAGCTTACAGTAAGCTTCACAAAAAAGAAGGCAAGGCTATCAATATATAGTGACTGATAGAAATGATAATTTTTTCTTTTAGAAAACAAATAAACAACTTCATGTAACAACATCTTACTAGAGAAAATATAAGATGATTCTCAAATTTAAAAGACTCCTAAATGACAGAGAAAATAAATGTTTTGCTATCTGGGGCCAGTCTGTTTTCCTGTCATTGCGATTGAAATGCCTATTATTAGAACTGCTCATTTTGTTTATTAAATGGTATCCTTAAAAATCTTCTAAAATTCAAATGTGGTGTGATCAGGCTAACAAAGTAAATAACCAGTACAACTGAGGGGTGATTAGTGTCATATTATTTAGCTTTCACATAACACAGAGAAAGGTGTTGAGATCATGATGAGATAGGTGACTTCTGATGAGGAAATGATCTGAAGTGTGTGGTCCAGGGAGGTAGCCAGAAAAGACAAGACGTAAGAGGGCAATAATAGTCTGTTTAGAAATGTGACAGCAGAGAGGTGTTAAATGGAGGGTTGGTCCAGATGATATACTAGATGCTACTCCCTCGTGGAGGTGGAGTTTAATCCTCAACCCCCATTGAGTGTGAGCTGGATTTAGTGACTCCTTTCCAAAGAATAGAGTATAGAAAGGGGAAAACGGTGACCTTATAGTGGAGAAATCTGGCAAAGACTAACGTCTTATTCAATTTGGGCTACTATAACTAAGTGCCACAGACGGGGTGACTTATAAACAACAGAAATCTATTTCTCACAACTCTGGAAGCTGGAAGCCCAAGATCAGAATATGAACTTGGCCGGGTTCTGGTGAGAACCTCTTCTGGGCCACAAACTGCCGCCTTCTTTTTGTGTCATCACATGGAGGAAATAAGGCAAGGGATCTCTCTGGGTTCCCTTTTGTAAGAGCACTAATCCCATTCTCCGAGGCTCTAGTCTCATGACTTAATCAATTCCCAAAGGCCCACCTCCTATTACATTGGGAATTAGGATTTAAACATATGAATTTTGTGGGGACACAAACATTCAGTCCATTGTAACTACCTTAACCAAATGATCAAGGTTAATATCACCAGTGATGAATCATGTTGATATCATGTATCCCCTGAGATGATGTGATGGAAAGGGCACATTACCTTGGTGGTATTCCTCTAAAAATCTCTAACTCCTGTCTGATAAGAAAAACATCAGACAAATTCCTACAGAGGCACATCCTAAAAACCACTTGACCAGTCCTTTGAAAAAAATGTAATCTACACAGAAATCAAGATATAATGATGTACACCTGAAAAATAACAGTCAATATCAGGAAAAACAATGGAAGATTGAGAAACTGTCACAGCCAAGAGAAGCCAAAGGAGATACGATGACTAAATGCAGTGTGCTATCCTGGCTTGGATCCAGGAACAGAACTAAAGGATATTAGGGGAAAAACTGGTGAAATACAAATGATACCTGGAAGGTCAGTTAGTAGTAATGTTGGTTTCTTAGTTTTTATAAATCTATCATGAAAGTGTAAGATATTAAACATCAGGAGTACATGATTAAACATGAGGAGTACATAGGAAACCATACTATTTTTGTATTATTTTCTGTAAATTTAAAATTATTCCAAAATAAAGAGCATATTTTAAAAATAATGCTAAAAATCTCTTTGGTTCTTTGTTACCATCATTAAATTATAAGGGTTTTTGTTTGTAAAAAGAGGGACGAGGGGAGGGCTAAGAGTAGTGAATGAAAGGCACACTGGCTTTGGAGCCTCTTCACTCGGGCTGCTGTAATAAAGCACCATGGCTTGGGAGGCTCCAACAACAGAAATCTAATTCTCATAGTTCTGGACCCTCGAAGTCCAGATCAAGGCGTGGGCATGGCTGGTTTCTTCTAAGGCCTCTCCTGGGCTTGTTGATGGCTATATTCCCCCCTCTGTCCTCATGTGATCTTCCCTCTCTGTGTGTCTGTGTCCTGAACTCTTATTATAAGGACACCTGTCATATTGGATTCGGGCCCACCTTAGTGACCTTGTTTCACCTTAATTACCTCTGTAAAGACCCTATCTCCAAATATAGTTGCATCCTGAGATACTGGGGATTAGGACTTCAACATACGAGTTTGGGGAGGGATAAAATTCAGCCCATGACAGAGCTCAACAGACCTGAGTTAGAATCCCTCATGTTAATATATAAACTGTTCCCGGCACAAAGTAATGGCTTTATACATACATGTGAGTTGTTGTGGTTGTTGTAATTACTATTTTCTGCGCCAACTCCAAAGCCATACAGACTCTTCCATTACTCTGAAAAGGACAGAGCATCACAGTAATGACTGAGATAGCATTTCATACCAACCCAGAAACACGTGGCCGCAATGTCAGCATTAAGTTGATTTAAGAGAAATAAGGAAGGTAATTTGTCTTGCATACTTGAGTGTTTGGACTGAGATTTATATTTGCTACATCAGTTTATGCCCAAATGGAAGAGAACTCTTCCCTGAGAGGTCTGATAGCTAATCTATAGGTACAGTACACAACAAACCACACAGACTGTTACTGATTATGGGAAAAGGGAGCTTCTAGTGGGTTACTGTTGTGCAGTGAAAGAAACAGCAGAACCGATATGCCAGGTAACTCTGCTGCCTACTCAGAGACATCAGAAGTTAGACGATTTATTTCAAATACTGTCTGGAATCTTGGGGCTCAGGCACTAGCGGGAGATGGGGCAAGGGCCATACAGTCTGTTCAGTGCAAAACAACAAAAAAGGGTTGATCACATAAGGCAGTAAATCTACAAAATAATTTGAAAATAAGTTACAGAGAAATGATTAAAATGACAGGATGAATTTCCATTTTTACCCCTCTTACAATGTAATTGAAAACCAAAAGCAACAAGTAAGCAAGATCACATGCAGCTCTTTTTTAGGTACTTGGAAAAAGAAAAGCAGATCACCAATGGCCACCAGCCTTTCGTCAGTCCTTAAAGAAAGTGGGCCCCTGCCTACAATTCAGCACTAGCTGCACATAGATCCATATTGTATCTACTGTTGCTCTTATATATTTTTTTCAGCAGAGGAAACAATGTGACAGCATCAGGAGAGCAGTTGTGATAATAGTCTAGGCCCCCGTATTAGTCAGGATTCTCCGGAGAAACAGAACAAATAGGAGATATATATACACAGAGAGAGGAGGGGGAGAGGAATATGGGGAATATTATTTTTGTCATAACATCTGCTATGATTTTGATTGGGATTTCATTAAATTTATTAATCACTTTGGAAAGAAATAGTTTTATAATATTGAGATCTCCAATTACCACCATTTATTCAAGTTTTCTTAGTGACTTCAACCACGTTTATAGTTTCTTCTTGTAAGTCTCATACATTCATTGTTAAGTTTAATTGTTATGTATTAAACTTTAGAGTTTAGGTTGTTATAAATGGAATTTTTAAAGTATATTTTAGCTGATTATTACTGATATGTGGGGAAAATATCATTTGTGTATCTTTATCATGACCAGCTGATTAGTTTTAGAATAAAACTAAATGTGCATCCTGTTTAACATCCAGTACATTGACTATATATTAATTATCAAAATATCAATTATAAAGTATTATTAATTATAAAATTCAGTTATTTTGCTTTCCTGATTCCCTTGTTAAATGAGGTTTAATCAGTAGTATTGAAGTTTTTGGAGTCAAATGAAGATTAATTTGTAGATAAAAACTCAATAAATATAACTGGGTCACATGCTGAACTACTCTGGGAATGATAGCAAACTTTTCGAATCAGTAGTAGAACATGGATATTCTGAACTTCTCTTATTAAAGACAGCATATATCATCACTGTGGGTCCACAAGTCCAAATGTAGACTGTGAGAAAGTATGGCGGTAGTATTAGATCATGGCACAAAGACACTATTGTTGGATGATAGTGTACCTAACACGATTACACTTTATCACTTTAACTTCTTGGAGCATATTTTTTCCTCATAATTCTCTGTATGATTTCAATTTCTTGACATTTCAAATAATATCATTATATTATAGACATTATAACTATCTCTTCTAAGAGCTCTCTATTTGTGCTAATGATAAACTCATTTAACCTTCACAACAACTCTATGCGGTAGGCACCATCACTATATCCATTTTACACATGCAGGAAACTGAGACGTCTTGAGCTTCTGGAGAATTGAAGCGACTTCCTCCAGCTCCCACAGTTGGTAGGAGGGACTGAGATTTTTACCCCCCAAGCAGTCTGGCTATAGACTCTCTACTCACAGCACTCCAGTTGCCTCCTTTTCCCACTGGACTCATCTCTATCATTAGGTGTACAAATTAAGTTGTCCACATTGATAAAGAGAATAAAGATGTGAATTCACCTATTAAGAATTTACTTCTAATGAACTTTAAACTGTCAATATTTTTCCCATGAGTCTTAAGACACAAAAGGAGGTTTTAGATTTACATAATCTTAGATGGTATCTGTTCTAATATACACAGGAAACTAACTACTTAGAGAGGGAAGATGATTACCCATGGTCATGCCGAGAGTTAGTGGCAAATGAGTAGGATTTCGGCCTCCTGTCTAGGGCTACTCTCTCTAGCCTCTTGGGAGAATACACAATTTTGTTCTTAAAATCTCAAACATCAGGAAGTGCACTACCTTTTGGATAAGCCAGGATATGGCTGTTCAATCATCCCTTTCATGAGGTAGAATTCTGATGTTAGAAATCAATCTATGTCTAAAAGCAAAATGTGTTCTAACTAGCATCAAGCCCAGAAACAAAAAAAGTCAATTCACAAAAGCTAAACATCTGTTTGTATTTGGCTACCTCCCAGCAAGTGAATACACATTCAGTTCAGTCTTTGTGTTTTCTTGAAAATGGTAAACCGTGGGAAAATGTGAACATTTGTTCCCTTCATTATTGTGGTGAAACAAAGGTTTGGAGGGGACAGAAGGGAAAGGCAAACATTTTTGCAAACATCTCCCACAGGCCAGCTGGTAGAATTGTTGCCAAAAGGCACAAGCAGGACTAAGTAAATGCGAATTTTTTAAAAAAGTGATTGTGTATCTATTTGTGTGTGTGTTTCCAGGAATCTGTTTATAATAGAAATTATCCTAACCAAATGTTGCTGAGAACTATCACTCATCATTATCACACCAGCTGTGACATGGTGCCTGCAAGGCCAATGATTCCCTATTATTGACCTAACACAAAGTAGTCCTCTCAGTTAAAGTAGTTAATGGGCTATGATGCCCATCACCATGTAAAGCAAACTCCTCTGCAGGTTCACACAATATACTGGTTTCCAGCTACTGAATGTACAAGTGAGTGGGTCTTGTTTACTGTCTTGGAGAGTTATAAATGAAGCAAGCAAATATTTCCAATTAAAAGGATCCCAGTGAGGTCTCTCTGTGGAATGCAAAGGATTGTAGGACACTTTGCTTTCTTCATATAACTGAACGTAAGTTAGATGTACATGGCACAATGTGAAATGATGGTCTTATGTTTTACTTTTGGAAATAGCCTCAGATTGGTGAAGAGAATATATGAGAATTTTTGTAAAACACTTTGTTGTCTGCAAACCATATTCTCTGACTCACAGATTCAAGTATGTTATATGTCTTTTCCAAAATACAATAGAATCATTTTTTTGTTTGATGTTTTGTGATAGCATAAAAATTCTCCATAATATGGCTGAATAGGGAGCAGTATCTGTCTGGTATACAGCATTTTTTCATAAATTAAAATTGTTATTGAATTAGTCATGTGTGGAAATTCTGAACTGAAACAACCTGAATGCAAGCAGGGAAAACAAACTGTGCCTTAGGAAGCAAGAGTGCTATCACTTTAAAAGGTACTTTTTCAAAAAAGGTCTTTTCAATTTTGATTCATTACCTCACCTGTGGATGTACGAGACCAGTCATGTGCTCAGGTCACTGTTTTCCAATACTCAGTAAGAATAAATATATAGGGACCTGATAAAAATCAAACAAGTCTTTCCTTCTCATGCTTTCTTTTCCTACACTTTTCTCTGTCATTGGAATCATATTTTATTTCCACATGCTTCAAAATGATTTGTGTTCTTTTCATTTCATTCACAAATATCCCCATTCAGGTCGACGGGCAAATAAACACATATAAAGCAGAGATGTACAATGGTTTAAATAATTATTTCAAATTACTCTGATTCATAACAAATAGTTTCATTATACTTAGTTAAGAATTTAATATTCAAAAAAGATTTTTATAATGGTAATTTTTTAAAATAAAAAATACAGAAAAGAAACTTTAGGACAGTTTAATACATGTAAATTATTTTACACAGCATCAGAGACTTTATATTTTATTCCTTCCTGTGGGTCTATAAACCATAATCTCAATTCATATTTTAATGGCAAAAACACAAGAAAACTGTAAATAACTACAAACATCTACACGCACGCACACACACACCCACACACATACTAGCATATACATATTCCCTTGTACAAAAAGCAGAATGTTATTGGGGGGAAAAAAGCATAGGCTTTGCCATTTACTACATATGATATTAGACAAAGGAATTTACCATTCTGAGTCTCAGTTTCCACCTTGTAAACCACTGAGGAAAATGTTTTTTTCATGGTATACTTAAGGTAATCAAAGAAAATAACATGAATGTTCATTATATTAAACTACAAAGTGCTTTACACGTAATATTTTTGTTTTTGTTGCCCTTCTCTTCCAAAATTCTGGATATAGAATCAGGTAAAAAATATTTCTGTAACGAATCTTTACATTCATAGGACATAATCTTACTGACTACATAATTATGATGGAGTTTCCCAGATCATGTGTGGACTCCTGATTCTACTGTAGTTCATAACTTTTATATACTGTGTGACAGATAGATGTGAGTTAAAACAGTCATAGCCCTGGTAATCCAGTTGAGAATATAAGAGAAAGAAAAAAGTATTATACATTTTTAGGAATGAACAAGTTGGTATAATTACAGAGTTACAGATTTGAGGAAGTAAAGAATATATATAATTCTATGCTGATACATATGAAAATCTCAGTCAAATGGACAATTTTCTAAGAAAATAAATGACCAAATTTAAAAATAGCTAGCAAACTCAAGTAAACTAATAACCATGAAATAAATTAGAAAATAAATGTTAAAGAAATATTTGGGTCAGTTTTGATTCCTGTCTCTCATAACTCACACTCACTATGTAAGGAAATCCTATTGTCTCTCCCTTCAAAGTATGTCCAAATTGTGACCAGTCCCCTCAACCTCCAGTACTGCAACCCAGACCAAAGCCATCATTGATCTAGCCTGGATTTTTGCATAATAGCCTCCTAATTGGTCTCCTTGCTGCATCCTTTCTCCCCTTCCATCTATTCTTAACACAGCAGCCGGAGAGATCTTTTCAAAACCTAAATGTCAGTCAAGATGAATTAACAAGAATCAGATTGACCCTTCTGCTTGAAGCAATGGGAAACCAGAAAAAAAAAATGAAACCAAGGTTTTCAGACACTGGACAACAGTCAGGAATGTGATCCCTGACAGAAGGACAACAAACAAGGTAAGCACTATTATTTCACCAGTTTATTTCTTGGGAAGAATTTCTAGGCCAAATCCCAGGGAGGGGAAACCCAGTCAGAGCCTGCAATCTTGCTGAGCTAAGAAGATATAAATAGGAACCTGGGAAGACCAAGGGAGTGAAAATCTGTGGGACTTGCTGCACAAAGAGAATGAAGAGAATGAAGGAGCTCTGGAGATACGTGGAGGAGAATACTCAGGTCTTCGGCCGAGTACTGATCTATGCACGCATGATAGGAAATTACCTGAGGTCTTGAACAGAACAAGGAGAAAGGAGTAGGCAGAGCAATTACTAAAGTTTATACACATGTAGGAATAGATCGTGCACCCACAAATCATAAGAGAAAGATTTTGTAATATATGGTCATAGGGTTGAATCCTCAGAAAGGTATCACCTTAGTAGTAAGGCTAGATTAGCTCTAGATTAAAATTTGCTATGAATCACACTTAAGGAAATTAAAATCAAGCCTTGAAAGGATCTAATTTCCAAGCAACTAAACTGAGAGCCAGAATAAAATCCAACACTATTTTTAAATTACAACAAATTCTAGTATCCAAAAATAAAATTTCCCAGGCATGCAAAGGAGCAGGAAAATATGACCCATCACAACAAAGATAAAAAAAAATTAATCAATAGAAACAGTTCCAGAAATAACAGAGATGACAGAACTAGCAGAGAGAGATGTCAAAACACCTAATGTGTGTGTGTGTGCATATATATATGTGTGTGTAGATACTTCATATGCTCAAAAAGGTAGAAAGAAATAGGAGCATCATCAGAATGTAAAAAAGTACCAAGTGAAACTTGTAGAGATAAAACATATCTGAAATGAAAAATATACTGGGTGTGATTATCAGCAACTTAGAGTTTGCAGAAGAAAATACCAGGGAGCTTGAAGACGTAGCATTAGAATTTATCCCAATTGAGGCATATAGAGAACAAAAGGATGCAAGATAGATATGAACAGAGCACTAGTCAACTGTGAGACAATAGCAAGCTGTAACAATGGCTGGAAATTTTCTAAACTTGAGGAAAACTATGAAGTCTTAGATCTAAGAAACAGAATGAACTCCGAGGAAAATAAACCTAAAGAGAGCCATACCAAGGTACATTATAATCAAATTACTGAAAACCAGTGATAAAGAGAAATTTTAAAAATAGCCAGAGTTAAATGACTTCTTACATATAGAGGAACACAGATAAGAATTAGAATACACTTCTCATCAGAAATTATGAAAACATGAGAAAGTAGACAAACATTTTTAAACTATTGAAAGAAAAAAACAGTCAACATGGAGCTCTTTATCTAACAAAAATATGTTTCAAAAATGGAGGCAAAATAAAGACATTTTCAGTGTCTTTATTTTTTCAGCATTTCATTTTCAGTGATGGAATTTATCAACAGCATATTTGTATTACAAAAAATGTTAAAGGACTTTCTTCAGGCTACAGAAAAATGATACCAGATGAAACTTTGTATCTAAACAGAGGAAGGAAGAGCCCTATAAATACTAAATGTGGTAAATATAAAATACTTTTCTCCCATTTTTAAAAAGTCTTTAGTAAAGTATAATTATTTAAAGAAAAAGAAGGTAATAATGTGTTGTGGGGTTTAAAATAAAATTTACAGGGGGGTTTGCCCTGTGGCCGAGTAATTAAGTTTGGCTTTGGCGGCCCGGGGTTTGCAGATTCGGATCCTGGGCATGGACCTGGCACTACTCGTCATGCTACACTGTGGCGACGTCCCACATAAAGTAGAGGAGGAGTTGCACAGATGTTAGCTCAGCGACAACCTTCCTCAAGCAAAAAGAGGAAGATTGGCAATAGATGTTAGCTCAGGGCCAGTCTTCCTCACACACACAAAAAAATAAAAAATAAAATAAATAAAATTTACAATAAAAATAACACCAAAATACCAGAAGGTGGAAAATGGAAATATACTATTGTAAGATTCTTTCAAAATACTTGAAGTAACATGCTATTATTTAAAAGTAGACAGTAGTAAGTTAAAAATGTTACATTCTAACTCTAAAACAACCAAAAAGTAAATTTTAAGAAAATGGTGAGGAGGGGGCCGGCTCTGTGGCCGAGTGGTTAAGTTTGCGCGCTCTCCTGCGGCGGCCTAGGGTTCGGATCCTGGGCGCGGACATGGCACCGCTTGTCAGGCCACGTTGAGGCGGCATCCCACATCCCACAACTAGAAGGACCTGCCACTAAGATATACAACTATGTACGGGGAGGGGGGGTTGGGAAATGAAGCAGAAAAAAAAAATGGAGAGGAGGAGCTAACAAACCAATAGTGGAGAGAAAATGAAATCATATAAAATTGTCCAAGACAAAGCAAGGAAAGAGGAAAAATGAAGCAACAAGCATGGGTCAAATAGAAAATAAATAGTAACATAGTAAATGTAAATCCAAAGCTATCTATAATTATACCAAATTTAAATGATGTAAACACTACAAGTAAACGTCAGTTTGTCGTACTTGATAATAAAGTAAAAGTCAAATATATGCTATCTGCAAGAAACGCACTTTAATGATAAAGACAGAAAGAATAAAAACAAAAATATGGAAAAATATATGTGATACAAATACTAATCAAAGTAAAGCTGTAGAAGTTATATTACCACCAGAGAAAACAGACACTGGAACAAGGAATATTACCAGGAATAAGGAAAGTCATTTCACAGTGATAAAGGGGTCAATAGATGAAGTAACAGATAGATGTGAAAGAATAAATCTACCAATCCGTTAAGATGGTTGGCAATTTAAACACTTCACTGCAAGTACCTGATAGAACAAGTGACTACTTCCTGAAAGGTAGAGTGAGAATCTCCGTAACCTGCTCCTCCATGAAAGCAATGACAATACTGGCAAAATTGTCAAAATTAACTTTTTCAGAGCTCTGGAAATTAACCAAAGACTCGCAACAATCTAAGGGTTTATCCAAGAAAAGCTGCTGAATCTTGGTCAAAATTGCGGAGTTTCTGCAATTTTAACTTGGTCTCCTCCAATCCCCTTTTCCACAGCTCTGTGGTAGTCATGTAAACTAGCAGCCTAGAAACCAGAAGCCTTTCATGGTAGCTGTGAAAATCAGCAGTCTTGTAGCCACTCGACGGGCAGACTGGATTTGGAGCTCCACAAAAAGACCCAACCTCCGAGCATTGTCAATATTTGTCCTGTCTTACAGCTCCCTGGAAAAGTCCAATTTGCATGGCCTTGTTATTATCCTGATCTGCCAGAGTCTTGGATTCCTGAAAGGCCCTACCTGATCTGCTCTACCTATTGCCTTAGTCTCTTTTTTTCTCTCTGATCTCATCTACTACTCCACCTCTTCCTCACTATGTTCCCGTCACCTTGGTCTTACCTTCTCTAGAATGAGTCTGGCATGTTTCCTCTTCAGAATGTTAGCATCGCTGTTTCCTCCAGCCAGAAAATTCTTCCTCCAGATACCTCACCTCTCCCATGTCTCTGCTCAAATTTCACCTTATTAGAGAAGGCTTCCTTGACGATCCTATGAATATAGTTGATAAAACTGTATTGCATAATTCCAATTTACCAAGAAAGTAAATCTTAAGCGTGCTTCACCAGAAAAAAAAAAGATAACTATAAGAGGTGATACAAGCATTAATTAACTTCATTGAGGGAATCCTTTTACAATGTACACATATATCAAATCATTGCTTTGTAGACTTTAAATATATTACATTTTTATTTGTCAATTATACCTCAATAAAGCTGGAAAAAGTTTTAAAAAATAAATTGAAACCCTTCCTCCACTCCTGGCATGCACTATGCCCCTTTCCCATTTCATTTTTCTCCGTAACATTTATTACCTTCTGACATACCATATATTTTACTTATTTAGTTTGTTGATTGTCTGTCTCTCCTCATTAGAATATAAGCTCCTTGCAGTTAAGACTTTTGTTTTATTTTCATCTGCCCCACCCCCAGCACCTAGAAGAATATATGGCACATAGTAGATGCCAATAGTATTTATTGAATGAATTAAGTCATTTCTCTGTTTTCAAACACTTCTGGAATGTGCAATATGGACTTGCCTAATCATTCTAAAGCAAACTGACAAAAATTGTACAATTCTAATATATCCACCTATTATATCTTATCACATCATATTTAAATATAACATGCTAAAAATCTAAACTAACACTGAAATCATCTTGACAATTTCACCAATGAGTTCCATTATTGCCAAATCCAATTGCCAGTCTAAGTCCTTTTGATAGAGTTGATGACTTCTTTGCTAAAATATTTTCTTCGCTGGCTTCTAGGATATCAAATCCACTGGGTTCCTCCTACTTCATTATACTCTCTTAGTGTTTTTTTTTTTTTTTATTTCTTCTTGTTTCTTTTAGATCTCTAAATGTTGGAGCATTCCAAGGCTCATCCCAGAACATCTTTTCATCTCTATCCTCCTTCCCTAGGTGAAGTCATCTAGCCCTATGACTTTATATCCTATCTTTTCACTGACAATTCTCAAATTTTTATTTCCAGCTAATACCATTCCACTCAAATCTGGGTCTCTATGTCCAACTAGCTAATATCTTCATTTGAATGTCTAATAAGCATCATAAACTTAACATGCCCTAAATTCAAATTCAGAATTTTCTCACTCAAATCTGCTCTTCCTCCAATAGCAACTCCATTTTACCAATCGCTCTAGCAAAAAACCTAGGCTTTATCCTTGACTGCTCTTTCACTTCTCATACCCTATGCCCAACCAGTGATCAAATTCTGTCAACTCTACTTGCAAAAAGTGTCCAGAGACAGCTCATAACCGTGTTTTCAACTTCACCCCTCTTTGGACTACACAGCAACCGAATTGACCCTTTGAAAATATACATCAGATTATGTCCCATGCCCATTTAAAGCTCTAGAATGTCTTCTCATTAATTCTTAAAATACAAAGTCCTTAACATGGCAGACAAGGCACTACATATTCTGGTGCCAAGGATATTCCAGATTTCATCTCTTATTAGTCTTCCTTTACTCACTGTGCTCCAAACACATTGGACTTTTTTACTCCTCCTTAAACATAACAAGTTCATTTCTACTTTTTTGCATTTTATTGATGCTCTATCTGCTTGCAGTGTCCTTCCCTCAGATATACACATGGCCTTGTCTCTCTCTTTATTCAGTTCTCTGCTTTGATGTCACCTCTCAGACAACCCTTCCTTGGGAACTTTATCTAATATAATCCCCCTTCACCCTACTTTCTATTCCTCTACTTTCATTAATCTTCTTCCTATCTCTTAGAAGCTACCTAATATTTTAAAATATATTCCTCATTTATTTCTTGTTTGTATTCATCTCTAGAGTTTAAGTTCCATTAGTGGAGCTGCTTTGTTTTGTTCAACTGTCTTTCTCTAAGTCTTAGAAATGTTCTTGGCACATAAATATTTGATGGATAATTGAATGAATGATGAATGAATGAGTAAATACATACATATAAAGGAAAAGGATATACAAAAATTGTATTTATCTCTGGGTAGATGAAATGGTAGGTCATTTTTGTTGCTTCTTTTTGCTTATTTGCATCTTTGCTTTTTAGTTAATGATAACCTATTGATTTTGCAATGAGAAAAATGTAATTAAAATTATTTTCCATTAAAAACTGCACACTCCATACTCCCAAGTGGATAAAGTAGTTGAGTCCAAAGGCCAATGTATTGGTAACCTATTTATAAATCAATTTTCTGTACTTCTAAAGCTGTCACAGCAATAAAAGAGAAGCATGCTGATTGACCAACTGACAAAGATAATGAGTAGAAAAATGAATAATGTTAGTTCTAAATTGTTTAAATATCATGCAGATGTCAACAGTAACTAAAATGGAAAGGGAGCATAAATGAATTACATAAGCCTGGATAAATGCTGACTTGCCTGTGAAAAATATTTTGTGATATAAAGAATTCTTTAGCAAGTTCACTACAAATATTTAATATCACAGTGCATCATGGAGTTTGAAAAAAATAGGCTATTTGAATGTATAAGAAAATGATCAGTATATAGTTTTAATAAGGGAATATTTGTTTTGTTTTCATCTGTTGTATTATTTTCCCTTTGCATTTAAAAGATTTTCAAATATTTGCACCATGATAAAATTATGTCATGCTTTTTCAGTCCATTTTAATTCTATTATTATTATTATTACTATTATTATTATTAATCACTTTATATGTTACAAAGCATTTTGTTGGGTGCTGTGGTGGAAATTCAGATGAATACAATAGTATCGCGTCTGTCCAAATATTCACACACTTATGAAGGAAGCAGGTACATGCACAATTAAACATCAAATAGGACCAACAATTCCACCTGTTTTTATCAGAGGGACAGGGGCTCTGGAAGGATAGAGGGAGAGATACATTTCAGGTTGGTGGTTGGGGAAGGGTATCTTTTAACATTCATAGGAGGAGGATTTGAGCTAGATGTGAAGGATAAGCAGGACTTTCATAGACAGGTAAGGACTAGGGGTAGGAGGAAAGAGTTCCTGACAAAATGAACAGATTGAGCAAAGGCCAAGAATTGGGAACTTTAAGTAATGGAAAAGAGAGAAGAATGAACAAAGAGAGGTTTCATTGGGGAAGTAGAAGGGGAGACAAACCTGAGAAAATAAGTTGAGGCAATGGTGTGCTGGTAAATTAACACCTGTCTCTCCAGAAATCCGTGATATGAACAATTTTCCAATTTATGTGGTATAAATATTCTCACCATCGCCAATCTCAAGCTTCTAACATATGTAAGTGAACGCAAAATTAGGAAGAGATGTTCACAGTGGGCTGCTGCAAACTGGTATGAGCCAGCTCCAGCATGCCCCTGCATTTGGATCAAATTGTGCAAATATTAGAATCACGAACTAAGAAAACCTCTTATGAGGAATGGCATAATCAAATTTATATTTTGGAACAAGGATTGGAGGCAGGTTTTTTTCCATATCTGGAGAGAGAAAAGCTAGATTGAGAAACCAAACAAAACAACAGGCTATTTTAAAAGCTCTGTTGAGAGACAATGAAAGCCTAATTTAAAGTAAACACAAAGAAAAAAAATGTACATATCAGAAAGTGTAGATGACTGTTTGACTATGGGATGACAAGGACAGAGGAATTGAAAATAATTCTCTAGTTTCTGGCTTAGGTGCCTGAGTGGATTGTAGTGCCATTAGTCATTATAAGGAACAAAGGGAGAATAAATGTTACTTAGGGATAGTTAAAATGGGGAGTAGGGAGGAGAAGATAATTTTCAAGTGCTGAATTTGGAACATTTTTAATGCCATTAAAATGTCACAGAGTAAGTTCATATTTAAAACCTTCTAAATTATGAGCCCTGTGCTAAAATGCTATTAATCACTATATTTAATAACTGTATAATATTCAGTCTAAATGCACTATAAGTTACCCATTTTCCTCTTGTTGGACATCTCAATTAGATCTATTTTTTTCCCATTACAATTGATTCAGTGTTATACATAATTAGACTTAGAGCATTTTCTTTTTTATTTTGGATTATTTCCTTAGTTTACATTTGTAGTCTACATTACTAGGGCAAAGAACGTGCATATTTTACAGCTTAATTATTATTGCCAATTTACTTTCAAAAAGAGTTATACCAATTTACACCCCCATGACCAAAAGTATACCAGCTTCAATGAATTCTCTTATTTTTCCCAGTTTTATTGAGATATAATTGACATATACATTACGTAACTTTAAAGTATACAATAGAATGATGATACATGTATATATTGCTAAATAATTTCTGTGATAGTTAACACCTTCATCACCTCACATAATTACTTTGTGTGTATGTGTGTTGAGAACATTTAAAATTTACTCTCTTAGCAACTTTCAAGTAGATAATACAATATTGTTAACCGCAGTCACCATGCTGCATATTACATCTCCAGAACATATTCATCTTATAACTGGAAGTTCGTACCCTTTGAGCAACATCTTACCATTTCCCCCACTGCCAAGGCCCTGGCAACCACCACTCTATTCTCTGTTTCTATGAGTTTGCTTTTTCAGATTGACTTCATGTATAAGTGAGATCATACAATATTGGTCTCTCTCTGTCTGACGTTTCACTTGGCATAATGCTTTCAAGCTCCATCCATGTTGTCTCAAATGGCAGGATTTTATTGATCTTTTTCTATTTTGTTTTTGGTCTCTATTTCATTTATTTCTGCTCTGATTTTTGTTATTTCCTTCTGTCTGCCAACTCTGGGCTTAGTTTTTTCTTATTCTAGTTCTTAGAGGTGTAAAGTTGGGTTGTTTACTTGAGGTTCTTCTTTTTTCCTAACACAGGTGTTTGTTGCTATAAACTTCTCTCTTAGAACTGCTTTTTCAGCATCCCATATGTTTTGATATGTTGTATTTTCATTTTAATTTGTTTCAAGATGTATTTTTATTTCCCTTTTGATTTCTTCTTTGACCCATCAGCTGTTCAGGAGTGTGTTGTTTAATTTCCACATATTTGTGATTTTTCCAATTTTCCTCGTATTATTGACTTCTTGTTTCATACCATTGTGGTTGTAGAAGATACTTCATATGATTTCAATTTTCTTAAATTTGTTAAGATTTGTTTTGTGACCTAACATATAATCTCTCCCGGAGAATGTTTCATGTGTACTTGAGTAGATTATTACTTTGCCACTGTTGTATGGAATCTTCTGTATATGCCTGTTAGTCCCATTTGGACTAGAGTATAATTCAAGTCCAATATTTCCATATTGATTTTCTGTCTGGGTGATCTAGCCAATGTGGAGAGTAGGGTATTGAAGTCCCCTACTATTATTGTGTTGTCGTCTCTTTCTCCCTTCAGATCTGTTATTATTTGCTTAATATACCTAGGTGCTCCGATATCAGGTACACATATATTTATGATAGTTATATCCCCTTGATAAATTGACCCTTTTACATCATATAATGACCATCATTGTCACTTGTTACAACTTTTGAGTTAAAGTCTATTTTGTCTGATGCAAGTACAGCTACCTCTGCTCTCTTTTGATTTCCACTTGCTTGGAATATCTTTTACCATCCCTTCACTTTGAAACTATGTGTGTCCTTAAAGCTGAAGTGACTTTCGTGTAGGCATCATATAGTTGGGTCTTGTTTTCCTATCCATCCAACCACTCTATGCCTTTTGATTGGAGAATTTAATCCATTTATATTTAAAGTAATTATTGATAAGTAAAGACTTGCTAATGTCATCTTATTAATTTTTTTCTGGCTGTTTTTTAGTTTCCTTGTTCTTTCTCCCTTTCTTGCTGCCTTCCTTTGTGAATTGATGATTTTTCATAGCAGTATGTTTTGACTCCCTTCTCTTTATATTTTTTATATCTACTATAGGTTTTTGCTTTTTGGGTACCATCAGGCTTACATAAAACATCTTATGGAAATAATAGTCTATGCTATTTTCAATACTCCTGTCCTTTAACCTTTATACTGTTATGTGGTTAACACACCACCATATTATTCTGAAATTGACTATATACTTACCTTTTCAGTGTGCTGTATACTTTCACATGTTTTCATATTACTAATTAATATCCTTAATTTGAGCTTAAAGCACTACTTTCAGCATTTCTTGTAAGGCAGATCTAGTAGTAAGGAACTCCCTCAACTTTTGTTTTGTTTGGGAAAGTCTTTATCTTGCCTTCATTTCTGAAGGACAGTTTTGCCAGGTAAAATACTCTTGTTTGGCACTTTTTTTGTTTTAGCACTTTGAATATATCATCCCACTCTCCTGACCCATAAGATTTCTGCTGAGAAATCTGCCAATAGCCTTGTGAGCGTTTCCAGCTTCACTGAGTTCTTATCAACACTGAATAAAGATCAATTTCTTTTACTCACCTTATACGTATAAAATAATGCCTCATTTAAAATTTCATTTTATTTACTAACAAGGTGGAATATTAGCATGTTGATTCTAATCAATGTGCTTGTTTTTCAGAATGCATTTTGAAATCAGTTTGGTGAGTCTTCAAGTTTCATGCTATTTTTCATGGTTACGCTATCACTTGCTCACCATTACTAATTCATCTTTGGGTATGTTATCTTTGTAACACCACTATCTTTAGCTATCTTTTTCATTTATTTTTTTATTGATTTTAAGTTTCCACTTCTATGTTATAAGCTTCCATATAAGCAGGAAAATTGTTTTTCTTTTCATTTTCCACTATTGTACTCCCAGAGCTGGGAATAATGCCCAGCAACATAGTAGGCATTCAATAAATATTTGTTGAAGAAATGATAAAACAACAGTCAAAGTTAGGCATCTCAGGGTGTAATTTCTTCAGCTATTTCCCATGAGAACTCCACTGTGGCTTCAGATTATTAATGCTCTTTCTTACAAACCTCATTACTCTTAGTGAGTCTTTCAGACACTAAGAAATGAAATCAATGTGTCCATATCTGGTTCAATCTTGTTTCTTTTATTCTTAGTGAGTCTATGATGTTGCTGCCTTGAAAAATGTAGGTTGGAAGGACAGAGATGTGACTTTTCTAATTAATCTCTGTGTCCTCTTCTCAAATACCTAGGGCGATATCACAGAGGCACTGGAGAGTGAAAAATTATTAACTTATAACAATAGTGCGGATAACCTGGCTGTTACAAAGAAAGGATGCCATTCTAGAAAGCTCTGTACAATTTTATTTTAGCAGAAATATAACATTGTGATAGTAGATATATACAGAGTTAGGGCTAATTTCAGCATGAGAACTTTATTGACATACATTTAAAAAAATAAGACAAAACACTGAATTTTCTATTCTACACAAATACATTGTCCTGGAAGGGATAAATCACAATCAGAAACAAACATTAAGAATGTATCACAGTACTTCTTAGCCTAAAGGAACAAAATAATTTCAAGGCATCCAGCTGATTGAGGAGTATTCAAATAAGCTTATATGCTGTCACTCACAACATATAATAATTTATTCATATATATATGTGAATATATACACACAAATATGAACATACACGTACATATATACATACACAAACTTAATTAATGCATTCATGTTTTGCACAATTTTCAAATCAGCATCAAACGTATTTAATTAAGCACTATGCTTATATATCACTCAACAGAGCAAACCATTTGAAAAGATTTTTATATCATCTTCAAAATTACTGTTAAAATATTGACTTAATGTCCTTTATAAAAATACTTATGCAATACAACTTTATCTTAGAAAAGAAGGTCAAGGAACACTTGGCATCTCCTACCTACAAGTCAGTGGTTATATTAATGATTCCCACTTATGCAGGATTTTACAATCCACAAATTACTTTTTCCACATTTGATCACTTGTCTCTTGCAACAGCCCTTTGCTGTCTATAGAAATTGAGCCTTTATTGCAATCCATTCTCCTGGTGCAAATAGTAAGCTCAGATTGTTAGGTGACTAGCTCTAGATCATTTAGCAGGTGAGGACCAGAGGTAGACATGCTGAATGCAGGTTTCCTTATTGATGAGAAACTTCATTGTTTTTCAATAATCAGGTTGTGAAAGCTATATTTCTTTCTTTACATTTTTAACTCTCAAAACGTACAGAACTGAATGTAACGCTTATAGCAATTTTCTCAGTCTTTGTATACTTATCTCCTCTTTGCTTAATGGCTTCTTTTATCATTATTTTAATCTATGTATTATGTACAAGTTAATTAATTTTAGAAGTAGATGTGATAAAAGATATTAATAATAACCAGCCTCTCCTAATCTACTCTAGCCCACTCAACTCCCATCTCTGGTAAAACTGACCAATTCTACAAGACAGACTTGGTGCTACACTGCTGGCACTGGGGTGGGCAATGTTGTGAAGTCTACCCTTCTCCATGTAACGACATGCCTGTCCTGGTCAGACCAAGGGGCTCCTCACCCTATCTGTTCTTTAAACGGGGAGGGGACCTGCATCAGGCATGCCTCATGTTTAATAAGTGGAAGAAAACGTTTTGGACAAAAATAAAAAGTATAGCAAATATAATGCACTGCATAAAAATTTGAAAACTGTATAAGACTGCATAAATCCTTTCTAAATATGTTAGAAACTGGATGTCCAAAGTCTTAGAATAGAAAAGTTACCAAATGAGATTTTAGAAAATAAAAAACTGTCCCAACTATATTTTTTTATTTGTGAAATGCATAGCGCTTGTCCTTTCTACCAATGGTAGAAACTTGTGACTTTCACGAAGCTGAATTTGAAGGGTCAAGCACAACGTCCCATCAATCTGTGTTGTTCCCCAGGTATCCAAATGTCTTGGCCTAAAGCATGCGGTGATTTTCCAAATGTAGTTGTTGAAGGAATTCTTTGAGATAGCCAGCTACTCCAAGGTAGATTGGAAGTGGGGACCCATTTTTTTTTCTGCACTCAGCTCTTCTACCAGTGTGTCTCATTTGCTAAACTCAACTGAAGCCAGCTTTTAAGGAAGTCTCAATATGGTTCTCAGAGGTTAGCACCCTAGAATATCAAGCAGAGCAGAAAAAAGGCAAAGAATGGATCTAAAGTAGCAAACAGCAATAACACAGAGGTATTCAACTGTTAGTATTGATTTTTAGAGCTCTTTATTTGTTAAGGCTCTTACTACGATGTCATCTTTATGACACCTACTTTTTCATTTTGTGGTAACTTATCTTGGCCTTTTCACAGGCCTAGGATTATTCTGTAAATTACTATTTTTTTAATCCCAGTTGCTTTAGATGATAAGGTCCTGGAAATATCCTGTTCCTCTCAATCATTTCTCTTTTAAGTTATTTTCACAGTCAGAGAGGCTCTGCTAATAATGCTTCTGAGTATATAACAATCAAGCTGTTATGATGAGAAAGTGGTATGCAGATAGATTGTCTTATGTGGTAAGAACATGGATAACACAGATTTTCTGTCTTCCATGCCTTCTTTCATTACCAAATACTCAGAAGGTCCTGCAGCTTACTCTCCATAAGGTTTTCCTGCATAAAGCAGATGCAGTTTCCCAACCTGGCAAGGTTTTACTACTTCCAGCAGTATTGGTTTTCCAAGTGAGTTGTAGGGTTACGATCATACTTTGCCTCTCGTCTCATAGCTGTTTTGGCTGTTTCCTGTGCTATGTGACAGGTCTGTGAGAGTCCTTCTTCTTCAGTCAAAATAATCATACAAAATGTCTGAGTGGCTGCAACACTCAGCAGCTCACTTAATTATTCTTTTAAGTTTATTTTATTGTAGTAAGAACATTTAGCATGAGATCTACCCTCTTAACAATTTTTAAGTGTATAATACATTATTGTTAACCATAGATATGATATTGTACAGCAGATTTCTAGAGCTTATTCATCTTGTTTAACTGAAATGGGGAGTTATTATTCCCTGTGCATAAAGTTTCAGTTCAGCAGCTCACTTTAAACCAAGTCCACCTTCCCTTAAGAGTGCTTGGTGATAAGGCGATACAAACTTCAACTATTTTGGTTCCAGGTCATGTTGTCTCAAGTGGAGCATTACAGAGAAAACAGTCTTGGGGGCATAATGAAAAGAATTTAGCCCCAAAGATGAGAGAGTTGACAAGATTAGATAAGGGCTTCTAGAACTCAAGCACCCAGGCTGGGGTTAAGAACGTGGCTCCAGATTCCAAATGAATCAGAGTTCCTGTAGAATACCAAAGCAGAGCCTTGTTGTTTTGACAGAGCAAATAAGAAAGACTGTGTTTTGGTGTGCAAACTAGTGCCCAGGGGCTCACCTGCGGTACATTGTAACTCAGGTTTAGGGCAACAAAACTAATTCTGGGCCATGACCCCTAGGGAATGGGTTAACTGAGGTAATTCTTGTCCAGGTCTAACTTGATTCAGAACTCAGGCAAAATTAAACATACAGGTTACAATCATTTTGATTTTTTTCCAGGTACTATTAAAATGAAATCACGTTGCTTTAATTTATACTTCTTCCATTATGAGTAGAGCTGTCAGATAAAATGAAGGATGCCTAGTTAAATTTGAATTTATGTTAACAACAAATAATTTTCAGTATAAGTACGGCCCTTGTAATATTTGGGATGTCTTTATACTGAAGAAATATACATTGTTTATTTGAAATTCAAATTTAACTGAGAATCTTGTATTTTTATTCGCTAAATCTGGCAAAACTGTGAGTGGCATTAAGCATCTTTTTATATGTTTATTGCCCATTAGTATACGTTTTTCTGAGAACTGCCTGTTAATGTCCTTTGACCATTTATCTTTTAGGTCATTGGTGTTTTAATGCATATTAGTAAGAAAATTGTTCTCCATATACTATATAAGACACAAAATTTGTTTCTAATTCTGTTTTTTTTGTATTTTTGGCAGAAAGTTTTATGTTTTTTAATTACAGGATGTATCCATATTTTCTTATATGGTAGCAGGAGTTTTCTCATGATTAGAAATGTCTTCCCAACTCTCTGATATGTGTATGTGTGTGTGAAAAAAATACATATATATATATGAAAAATGGCTCCTCAATGATGTCCATTTCCTAATTTCCAGAACCTGGGAATATATTAGAGTTCATGGCAAAAGAGGAATAAAGGTTGCTAATCAGTTGACCTTAAAATAGGGAAGTTATCCTGGATTATCCAGGAGAGCTCGATAAAATCACAGGTGTCCTTAAAAAGTGGAAGGAGGAGGAAGAACAGGAGGTCACAGAGAGAGGCAACTACAGAAGAGTGGTCAGAGAGAAGCAATGTTGCTGGCTTTGAAGATGGAGGAGGGTGATTATGAACCAAGGAATGCAGGTAAACTCGAGAAGCTGGAAAAGGCAAGGAAACAGGTTTTCCACTAAAGCTTTCAGAAAATAATGCAACTCTGCAGACACCTTGATTTTAGCCCCATTAAGATCCATTTTCAGACTTCTGACTTCCAGGACTGTAATCTAATAAATTTGTGCTGTTTTAAGCCATGAAGTTTGCGGCAATTTGTTATAGCAGCAATAGAAAACTAATACGCCATGTAATCTTCTAAACTTTTTTTAATGTTTAAACACTCCCCCAGCCCCATCCTCACCCTACATACCTCGCTGATTGTCTTGATCAAACAAACAAAACATGCTCTTATCTCACTATTCCCTCTGTGTAGAATGCTCTTAGCACAGATATCATCATGGTTTGCTCTTCATTTCAGGTAGCGGCCCAAAGTCCAACTTGCAGAGAAGTCTTCCCTGAGTACTCTATTAAAATACTCTATATAATATCCTCCTCCCACCCTCAGTTAGCCCCTCTCCCCTTACTCTACTCCTTATTTTTCGAATACTTATCATCATCTGCCATGTAATATGTATTTGTTTGTAATTTTGTATGCATCTCCAACCTCTAGAATATGCATTCCACAAGAACTGGGACCTCATATTCACTGCTGTTTGCCCAGCACTTAGAAAGCAGTAGACACTCAATACATATTTGTTGGGTGAACTAATGTGTTACTTTAGATCTCATTAGTTAAATTGAAGGAGTTTCCCTAATATTTCCAGATTATTTTCTGTATATACAGAGTAAATTCTCATATGCCAGGAGTCAAAATAAAAAAAGAAAGAATAAATATAAATGAGACACTCTTCTGTGTCTAGAGGTGAAGACAAGTCACCTGGAGGCAGATCTTTTTGAGGCTTGGGAACCTTGAGCTCCCTGCCACTGTTATAGAAATTAAAGGCTTATAGGTATCTGATATCTTAAGGGAAAGATGTGCTATATGTGGCTTGAAAAAGTGACCCCTCCCAATATACCGATATACTTTGAAAAACAAAAATTATTGAATAAAGAGGTTAACCAATTTTCATACAGATTAACTAGACACCTAAGAGGAAAGTGCTCTAATTCCTATCCCTTATTTTTTGAGGTTCGATATTATATGAACACTTGGTTGATTGGACTAATATTTACTGAGATTCATTGGAAAGAAAGGATGACAAGACTTCTAACTTAGATCTCACCATGGGTTTAAAAGTTGTCTAGGCTCATGACCAGGGCTAACACAAGAACTATGGGGCAAGATGGGGCATATGACAAATTTCCTGATATCTGGAAGCAAAGATGATCTCTTTGGACTCAATATCTACCCATGGGTTGTTGAGTATTAAAATGGGAGTAAGGGGAATGGGCAGGGATCAAAGGAGAAACTATGGAATTTGCTAACATCAGATTGTAGATACTTAGGACACAAGAGAGTTGAACGATTTGTACCCAGAATTAATGAAAATAGATCATATTGATTACGCAAGAGTTATTTTTGTTGGTTATACTTTAATGATCTGATTATGTATCTTCCCCACTAGCTCGTAAGTATTTTGAGAAGTCTTGTGTTTTATTCATCTCTATCCCAGTTCTTGAATAGCACCTGCATGTAATAAAACATAGTTTCCACTCAGAGTATGTTTGATCAATGAATAGATTGATTAATTCAGTAAAACATTCAGAGGAAGGGGATGAATCTTAATTGGTTTGCCAAGCCATTATATTTTTTCTCATTTAGGATGACCTTTGAATTTCAAAAGCAAAAAAGAAAATTAACAAGATAAAGGAAGAGAGTTGCTTCATTGAGCTGTGGGGACCTGGAATTGGCCACCCCAAGATATGTCTCTTTGGCATCAGGATTATTTGAGGCTAATTGCTTTTGATAAACTGGGACAGGGAAGGAGGCTCTGAGGAATGGAACTTGCCCTTTGTTAGGACACGTTTACATTTGTAAGGTAAATCTCGATCTGTAAAAGGTGTCTCCCTCTCTGTACCAGGAAGAAGAAAGGAGATGACCTTCTCTCTAAAAACTCTTAATACCAAAGGCAAGGACTTAAAATCTGCATTTTATTGTGCTAGTCTGGTAACCTCCTGTAACTGACTTCCCTCCCTCTCCCAACTTTGGCATTCTTTAAGGATTAAGCATCTTTCCTTAGGCTAGGAACCAATTGTTGCTGCGCTCACCTGTGACCGCCCAGCTCCAGACATAGACTTGCCTCCTGCTACGCCCACTGAGATAGCAGACCATTACCTGCTGTGTCCATCAAGCACTGTGCTGACAGGGCAATCTTGTGACTATTGTGGGAGGGACATTTCAATCACATGTGAAACACCCCGTTTAGGGGTATATAACCACTATGTGCACCCCACTTCTTCGGTGCCCTTTCTTCCTTCGGGAAGAAAGGCCCCGGGCCATGGTTCCTCATAAAGCTTTGTTTAATTTTCTCTTGCTATTCTGTCTCATGTGAATTTAATTCATTCTCCTGTCAGACGAACCCCCATTTGGGGAGAGGAAATGTCTTTCTCCCCTACAGTTTCAATATGTATTGAGCTGTGCTAAGTGATTTAGGAGATACTAAAATAAACAAAATATGCTCCCAGACTCTAGAAATATGAGAAAATCTAATTATACCAGCATATTGTGTTTTAATGGTTAAAATATTCTATCTTAATTCAAATACCTGGGTCAAATAATAGTTATTTTGAATTATATCTGTAGATTTTTTGTTCAAATGATTTCTAAGGCATACAAACTTTGAAATGAATGGCAAGTGCATTTATGTACTTATATTTGTTTTTACTAAATGTTCATTAGTGGATAGAGTCCATTTTGGTGATTATATTTACCATTTGATATAAAATGACTTACCTTTTAAAATCAATGTACATGGTGTTAAAGTACCCCTTGTGCTAATCATACTTTCACGCTGTACATATTTTTTTGTTTGTACATATTTTTGGAATTAAAATATTCCTGGAATAATCTAATGGTATATTTTCCCCCACTTAGTATTTTTTCTGTTTAATTTACTTCTCAATTTTAGTCTACATGAAAAAGAACATTTTAAAATTTAACATACATGACATTTTTCCAAAAGATGTAAAAGCCCACATAATTCATGTGTACTTCACAATTTCTCTTCAGCATGTACAGTCATATGCTGCAATAACAACATTTTGGTCAATGATGGACCACATATATGACTGTAGTCCCATAGGATTAGTACCATATATCGTAGGTGTGTAGTAGGTTATAACATCTAGGTTTGTGTAAGTACTATAGAGAAGGAAGAAATTTTCCTCTAGGCTTCTAGGTTCTTCCGACTGGTCTGAGAAATTGACATGAGACAGATTAACGGCAGAAAAACAAAGGTTTAATAACATATACATGGGAGAAACCCAGGAAATCCTAGTAACTTGACAAATTGGCTGAAGCTCTCACGTTAAATATAATCCCCAGCTAAAGACAAAGGAAGATATTGGGAGTGGGGAGAGTCAGGGACTTCAAAGGGAAGGAAGGCAATTCACAGGTAGGCGAAAAGGAGCAAACATTTGGAAAATAAGTCCCTCCTGAGCCTTTCACATTCTGAGACTGAGGAGTCCAGGAAAGATTCCACAGGGGTAAATGCATTAGGAAATGGTCAGGCTGATGTGTGGCAGCCACAACTAGAAATTGCATGTAATGCTCAATGTAAACATGCTGTAGAAGAAAATGTGATTATATAGACTTCATGGTGTTCAAGAAATTCTTTCAATTTTCTGAGATTTATAAAAACCAAAAATAAGAAAGAAAATGTTTGAATATCTCCAAAGTTCCCTCCAGCAGTGTTATTCTAATCTATAGGATTTGTAGAGTTACAGAGTGAGAATTTTTACCATTTTGAAACATACAGATGTGTAGGGCTAGTAGTTGAGATTGGCCAATAGCATATGGAATTGGTTGAAAGTGAAAAACGATATCTATTGGAGTTTTCGCATTTTGAAACATTACATTATAACACAAAGCCAATGACCTCTTTTATTCAGGATCCATCCAGTTTTACCGGTCCCCAAGTAAATAATTGTAAGCCAATTTTAAATTGATATCCTCCCAAAACGTAAGGAAATTCAAGTTCTGAATTTTTTCTACAAAATAGAAGAGTATAGTGTGATTACAAAAATCCTTACTAATAAACTCAGTACACTTTCTACTGAAGGTATTGATTAGTTTTTCAAGATAGTACTGGAGATTCTTATTGAAGTTACTTCAAGGCCAGCAGTGTCAACAACAATGGGCCACAATGAGTTTCAATTTAATATATTCCATTGCTTAACTCTTATGATACTTTACACTTGAATAGATATGACATATCTTCTGGCAATATTTATATGAATATAAGATATTAAATAATATGTAACATTTCAAACTTCTTTTACTGAACTGTTTCCATGGGAACCAAAGACATTACTGAAAATTAAAACACGTTTTTTTTTCTCATTGGATAGGTATGAGGCATCTTCTTAGAGATTCTGCTGCATAAGAGCTAAAACCACTAACTTCATTAATTACAGACATTAATTGCCTAACTAAATTTCTGAAAGGTCAAGGGAGGAAATATAAAATGTATTTTAGGCAGTTTGACTTTAAACACATCACCTTTATAAAAGGCCAAATCAAAAATTCTAAATTGCCATCAATATAAAATTGCTGCAGATGTTTTAATTTTAATTACAACACAGATCAAGAATCAAGGCGACTCATTTTAATTTAATCTACACAATGGATTTTAGGCTAATTTTATGATCATTTAGAGTTGTCCACAAAGAGGAATAAGCTATTTTCATAGATTATCCTAGCAAGATATTACCTAGATGGCATTCTGATTGTAGGGAACAGAAAGAATTCCATCCTGTCCTAGAAGAAGTTACTGTATTTTTATTTCTTTCCTTTTTTCTTCCACTCTCTTTCTTTCAGGAATAAAGTCTTATAAAGATTCTAATATCACGTCAAGCATGATTCATGTTAGAGGAATATAAAATTCCCTGCCTTCAGGGAGCTTACAACGTAGTAACAAGTTAATAGGAAATTAGACGGGACATTATGTATGCTTTTCAGGGCAGAATTTGTCTCTCGGATTTCTCTTTGAATCTTGCATCTCAGTACTCCATGGTGCTGGGCACTAGGAGATATTTAATACATTTAAAATATGTTGACAAATGGTTGAAGAATTAATATATGAAATCTTTAGACACTAAGCTAATACCATATATGATTAAGTATAAAATTAAGCAGTAAAAACAGTAAATAATACACAGATTTAGAAAAGATAAGCCTCTAAAATCAAGGTGTGAACACTTACTTCTGGAGGATTCAGAGAAAAGTCCTTTTCCTTGGCTGTTGCAACTTCTAGAGGCTGTCTGCATTCCTTGGCTCACAGCCCTTTCTTCACTTCAAACTACATCTTCCATCCTCACCTGTATGACTAATGAATCGGATCCTCCTGCCTCCCTTTCATAAGGACCGTTGTGATTACACCGGACCCACTGAATATTCTATGATGATTTTTCTATCTCAAGATCCTTAGTACAATTACATCTGCCAAGTCTGTTTTCCTATGTAAGGTAACCTATTCACGTGGTCCAGGGATTAGTACCTGGACATCTTTGGAGGTTCATTATCCAGCCTACCACATTCTTCCCTCTAGGCCCCACATCCAAACTACATTCATCTTATATCAAGGTCCAGAAAAGTCTCAACCCATTACAGCATCAACTCAAGTCAAAACTTTCTTCAAATTGTCTCTATCAGATCAAAGTCACAAATCTGATGATTTAAATCACCTAATTAGGTATGGGTAAGACTATCAGTATAATCCGTCCTGAGGAAAAATTTCTACCTATCTGTGAACCTCTGAAACTCAAGAAACAGGTTATCGGATTCCAAAATAAAATGGTGAGGCAGGCATTGGATAACAGTTATACACATTTACATTCAAAATGGAAGAAAATGAAAGGAGAAAAAGAGCTGGTAGTCCCAAGAAAATATAAAATTCCAAGTGGGAGGACTGCACTTGGTATTAAGGCTTGAGAACAATCCTCTGTGGCTCCTGGGTCCTCCCTCCAAGCCTGTGGCTCCACCCTCAGAGCCCTCAGCTCTGCCTTTGGAATCATCCTTCCTTTTTATGAATCATAGCATGTGTCTGCAGCTAAGCAGTTTTATCAGCATTCTTCTTGCCTACAGATTTTTGGGAGTCTGATAGCCTTCTTTCACTTCCTCTCCTCTCTGTCTCTTTCAGTACAGATGACAATATTTCTTCTGTTCTAACATTAATAAAACTTTTTGAGTCTCCCATGTATGTCAAGGGGATTCACTCCATTAGAGAAGAGGCCCCTCCAAAAGTTTTTCCTAGATGATCCCATATCTATTTTTGGCTCTTGCTGATTTGGCTAAGGCATCCATGAATCACATGACTAATCTCTTTAAAGAGGCCCCTGAGTGAATACTGTTCCCTTGTTCCTTGGGAGGCACTAGAAAAAGGTTGTCCAGCCACATCCTTCCCTTTCTCTCTGGAGTATGATTTCCTGACAGTGAATCTCTTAATTTTAGCATCTTTCATAATCTGATAGGCTGAGAATTTCACAAATCATCAAGTTCTGGTTCCTTTTTGCATAATAGTTCTTCCCTCAACCTTTCTCTTTCCTTTCTCATTTGGTTATAAGAAGAAGAAACTAAATTGCACCTCTAACACTTTGCTTGGAAATCTTGACTAAATATCCAAGTTCATTGCTTACAAGTTCTGCTCTCCATATAACTGTAGGGCATAATTCAGCAGGACTTTCTACAATGATATAACGAGGATCGACTTTTTTCCATTTTCGGGTAGCATGTTCATCACTTCTTTATGAGCCTTCAGCAGCAGCATCTTTATAAACATC
Organism: Equus asinus; assembly: GCF_041296235.1. Taxonomy (NCBI): domain Eukaryota; kingdom Metazoa; phylum Chordata; class Mammalia; order Perissodactyla; family Equidae; genus Equus; species Equus asinus. The sequence goes on from NC_091820.1 coordinate 131,269,567, forward strand.
TATATTTTTACCAAAAGTCTATTTACAATAATTTAGGTATTATCTAAGGCAATACAAGTTTTCTCTACCATATTCCTCATTTCCTTCTGAGCTCTCACCAGCAACACCTTTAGTGCCCATATTTGTACTAGCAGTCTGTTCAAGGCAATCTAGGCTTTTTTTTTTTTTTTTGAGGAAGATCAGCCCTCAGCTAACTGCTGCCAATCCTCCTCCTTTTGCTGAGGAGGAAGACTGGCCCTGAGCTAACATGCATGCCCATCTTCCTCTACTTTATATTTGGGATGCCTGCCATAGCATGACTTGACCAGCAGTGCCGTGTCCACACCCAGGATCTGAACCAGCGAACCCCAGGCTGCTGAAGCAGAATGTGAGAACTTAACCACTGCACCACCAGGCCGGCCCCTAGGCTTTTCTTATCATGCCTCTCAAAATTCTTCCAACCTCTTCCAATTACTGAGTTTCAAACTCACTTCCACATTTTTAGATGTTTGTTGCAGAATCCCACACTTGGTGCCAAAATCTCTATTAGTTTTCAATTGCTGCTGTAACAAATTACCATAAATTTAGTGGCTTAAAGCAACACAAATTTATTCTCTTACAGTTCTAGAGGTCAGAAGTCTAAAGTCAAGGTGTCATCATGGCTGTGTTAACTTCTGGAGGCTTCACGGAAAAATCCTTTACTTTGACTTTTTCAGCTTCTAGGAGAGCTCTTCAGTCCTTGACCCATGGCCCCTTCATTAGACCATTCTAACCTCTTATTTCCATCCTCACATCTCTTATTAATAACTCTGATCCTCCTGCCTTCCTTTTATAAGGATCATTGTGATTACATTGGGCTCACCTAGGTAATCCAGGGTAATCTTTCAATCTCAAGATCTTTAATTTAATCACATTTGCAAATTCCCTTTTGACATGGAAGATGACGTATATATGTAGATTCTGGGGATTTGGATGTGTATATCTTTGGGGCGTTATTATTCTGCCTACCACAGACTGTAAGGTATAAAGATTTAAATTAAACAGGAAAGAAGACAATGGATGAGAGATTTAAAAGTCTTTTCAAAGACAGGCACATTGTAGTTTATTTATAAGGACAGAGGAGGCTAGAATGTAAGTGCTGATAGAGGACAACACTGATGAGAACAGAACAATTCATCCTGAAGGACCTCTGAGGCCCTCATCGTTAGGGATAAAGTTGTTAGTTAATGCAGAAACTTACTGCAAGGGTAATATCAGAATTTAGTTCCTCTCTTACCTTGTCAGGCAGATGAATGTCAACTTTTAAGAGAAATTAAATCTGAGAGTCTCTCAGCTTGGGGGTGCCAAGTGAAGAAGAAAACTTAAATGAGACACAGACCTAAAGAAGAATTAAGTAAAAGTTAAACTATTAACCTTGTAGACTCACCCTCTACCTTGCTAGCAGAATATAAGCAGCCAGGCATAGACATCCTTAATCAGGTAGTTAAAGAATTCTCTGAAGACATTGAACAGCCAGTAAGAAGATTTTCAGATATTAAATGTTTTCAACCTTGCATTCTATACCACCCCAACTACCAATCAAGTGGAAGATAAACACTTTTAGACACGAGGGACTCAAAAATTTGCATACTGTGTACTCTAATTAAGAAAGGTACTGGAGGATGTACATCAGAATACAAAAGACAGGAAACTAAGACATGAAGACATGAGACTCAAGATATAGGAGATCCAAGCCTGGGGAATGGTGAAGGGAAGTCCCGTAACAACAGCTTATGGAGCAGGCCTAGGAACCACCAATCCAGGTCAGAAAAGGGAGCTGAAACCTCTGGGAGGAAGATCTCTAAGTTTTTTTAAAAATGGGAATTTATGGGTTATACGATATTTTTGGAACATTTGGAGGAATTATTAATAGATGTTTTACAGTTATGTTGGAATATATGGAGAAAAATGGAGCTAAAGTTACTTAATATCTAATCAAATAATGGAGAGCAAGGAGGAGGAGGGGAGGAGATTATTAACTCCAGGACAAATGAAATGTTTCAAGAGAAAGTAATGTAGTCATAGTTCAAAATATAGTCCAGCAATGAACAATATTTACATCGTCATTGATGCAAATGTTGAATATTTTTTAACAGTAACAACAAAATCTGTGATATAGCCACATGGGGAAATTGGCTTGGGAAAGTGGGGAGAACTATAGTATAAAAAGATACATCTTTAACTATGGCAATGTATTTTCAATAGTCAGTAGATAATGCCTGAAACAGAGGAATCCAAAAAGAGAAACGTGTGTATTCTATTTACAGATATGTCAATTAATACCAGTTGAAACAGTTGCAATAATTGAATTGATTGCCTCTCAAGAGCAGGATGAAGGGACAGCGAGTGGTGAGACCGACGAAGATAGATTCTTACTACAAGCCTTGTGGTATTTTATTTTTTAAAACTATGTGCATGTATCACTGGTAAAATATAAATTAATTTATATTTTAAATACTATTCATAATCCAAACAATGCAGGAATATACAAATAATGTGAAATCCTTCCCCAATATACTCTTCAATTTCAAATGGCTAGAATAGTCCATTATATCTCTCAGCTCTAGCATGGTGTGTGACTCATATGATTGGTTGGATTATCTATGGGTATTGTGCTAAATACATAGTCTGCTATTATTTAGCAACTTGTGAGGAGCTTTCTCTTTACTAGGCTCCATTCTGAGTGCTTCTATATACATTAACTCATTTCACTTTCATAACAACCCTCAGGGTAGTTATATATAGTATTTCATTTAATTAGCACACAAACTCTTTTTGGGTAAGTGATATTATTCTCATTTTAAAGATTAGGAAACAGAGGCAGCAGTACCCAAAATTATATAGCTGTTAAATCACTTAGGGAATGAAACCCAAGTTTTCTTGATTGCAATGTCTCTGCTGAGAAGTAAATAATATGATATGCGTTAAGCAACTAGCACGGATTCTGGCTCATAGATGGTGCTCAATGAATAATGTATATGAATATTAATCTACACAAGGAATTCAAGATATTTTTATAGAAGCCTTATCCTTGTGTATAGTAAAGAGTTATATTTGTTAAGGTGAATGAACAAATTCAAGTGTTCAACAGTATATCTGGTTCAGTATTTGATATAAAAGTCTGTCTTGTTTTATATGTACTTATCTGCATTTATCACAGACACAATTTCTACATAAAATCTATATGCCTTAAACATATCTTTAGTCACTATCTTGCAGCATGTCCATTTAAAAGAATGAGGCAAACATCTATATACTGATTTAGAAAGTAAAAAAGCAAAATTAAATGCAGAAAATTATGTATAATTAGGTCCCATTTTTATAGTAAAAACTCATGTGTGTGTGTGTAATATATGCTTGAATATACATAGAAGATTTATAGAAGGATATGCAAGACACTGGTAAGCATTATCTCCAGAAAGGGAAGATGCTGGTATCAGAAAGGCAGAGAAGGAGACTGACATGTCACCTTATAACCTTCTTTATTGTTTCAATTTTTTACCATAATCATGTATTACTTGTATAATTGAATAAAGCTAATTAATAAAAAACAATGCTTTATTATGATTAATAAATGATTAAAACAATTTTGTGGCTACTCTTTAGAGGTTTCATATTTCCAACCTTATAATGCATAGAGCTAGGCAGCCAGGCCATACTCAATATGGTACTTAATGAATATTTACTTAATGAAGAAAATATTAGTTCTGGTTGCAAGACTTCAGATAGGGAAAGAAATCAAAATTGGCTATTCTGCTCTGTTCCCTTTAATAATTTATTTTAAAACAAAATATCTGTTGCTCGCTTGCTAAAATTAGTAGTTATCCAACAATGTGGCCTGTTAATGACTACTGTACAATAAGAGAGTACGTAATCACTAATGCTCAATAACAAGATCAAAAGCTTAAATCAAAATGAAACTTATGGGAATAGTAATAACAGTGATTTGATTTTTGTTTTGAAAGACCTTATGCAAAGCTGAAAGTAAATTAAATATTAAAAACAGATGGCACAGAGAGACCTTTGTAAAGGCCGCAGTTTATAAATGTAGCTCTTTATTATTTCAACAGAACAGACATATAAATTTATTTGATTTTTTTGTGTCATAGTTTATAAAAAGCAGAAGATAATGAACAACTATTTCAAAGAGAGATTTGAAAAGGCAATTTATTTTAAACCAAGATTGTAAATAGAAATAGTCAAAAGTCTTGTTGGAATCCTTGTTAGCCTAAGTGGCCTCTCCTCCTTAACGACGGACTGGACATCTGTATCCCCTTGCATTTGTGGAAGGATGTGAAGCAAAAGATCACAGAGACCATAATTGAAATTCTTCAATAAAAAGCAATTGAGCAATGACTGTTGGAAAGCTTTCATTCATTTTTATTGGTTATAGACACATTCTGAATGCCATTACTGATTGCCTGTATACATTGAACATATTATGAACGCTGAAGATTTAGACAAATTTAAGAATCCTGTTGTCTTAACTATTGTAGAAGACCCATGTTTCCTCTCATTTATTTATTCACATATTCAACAAATATTTAGAAAGGCATACTATGTGCCCGTCACTATGGTAGATGACGGGGATACAAAAATAAGTAACACAATCTCTACTTTCAATCAGCTTAGGATCAAATAATAAACTTACTGTCTACATGTGTGACGTCATGAATGAAATAAGTACTGGAAAGTATGAAACCACTTAGGAAAACAACTAGATCTGCCTTAGTGGAAGGAGGTGGAGTTATAGAAGGCTTCAAGAGAGGATGCCATATGAATATTGTTTCTATCAATATTTATGTTTTCTAAACTTGCCACTCTGGTGTGATATACTTTTCCTTTTTTGGAATAATTTTTTTATTTTAGAGCAGTTTTAGATTTGTGGAAATCCAAAGATAGTACAAAGTTCCCGTACACCCTACCCACAGTTCTCTCTTGTATTAAGACTTTATATTAGTGTGGTTCATATATTATAACTAATGATCTAATTTATTGTTAGTGCTGTTGAGATGATCCTGACTCCTAGCGACCCTAGCAGACCCTAGTGTACAGCAGAGTAGAACCCTGCCTGGGCTTTTTGTGCCATCCCTTCACCTTCCAGCACTGTATCAGACAAGGCTCTGCTGCTATTCATAGGGTTTTCATGGCCAACTTTTTGGAAGTGGTGGCCAGTCCTTCTTTTTAGTCTGCCTTAGTCTGGAGCTTTGTTGAAACCTGTCCACCATGGGTGACCCTGTTGGTATGTGAAATACCGGTGGCATAGCTTTCAGCATCACAGCAACAGGGAGCTGCCACAGTATGACAACCAACAGATGGGTGGTTTGGTTCCCTGACTGAAACAGACCCAGCTAGCGCAGTGAGAGCACCAAATCTTAACCACTAGACCACCAGGGCTGGCTAATGAACCAATACTGAGTCATTATTATTAACTAATGTCCGCACCTTATTCAGATCTCCTTCGTTTTTATCTAATTTGCCTTTTCTGTTCCAGAATCCCCTATGGGATAACACATTACATTTAGACATCATGTCTCCTCAGCCTCTCCTTGTTCTGATGGGTTCGCAGACTTTCCTTGTTTTTGATGACCTTGAGAGTTTTGAAGCGTAGTGGTTGGTTATTTTGTCGAATGACCCTCTATTGAAATTTGTCTGAGATTTTCCTCATGATTCGGCTGGGGTTATGTGTTTTGGAAGACCAGAGAGGTAAAGAGCCATTCTCATCACATCATATCCACAGTTCATACTATCAACATAACTTGTCACTGTTGATGCTGACTTCGATCACCGGACTGAGCAGTATTTGTCAGGATTCTCCACAGTAAATTTACTCTTTTCTTTCCCCTTTTCCATACTGCCCTCTTTGGAAGGAAGTCACTAGGCACAGCCTAGACTTAGGGAGTGGGGAGTTATACCCCTTCCTTAAGGGCAGAGTATCTACATAAATTTGTTGGAATTATTTCACTTGGGAGATTTGTCCATTCACTCTATTTATTTATTTATTCAAACATTTATACAAGTATGGAGTCATGGATATTTATTACGTATGTTGAGTTATAATCCAATATGATCTTATTTACTGCGTTGGTCAAATATTTCAGCTTTGGCCATTGAGAGCTCTTTCAAGTTTTTCCTATGTCCCTTTTCTTTGGTGAGGAAGATTGGCCCTGAGCTAACATCTATTGCCAATCTTCCTCTTTTTTTTTCTCCCCAAAGTCCCAGTACATAGTTGTATATCCTAGTTGTAAGTCATCCTAGTTCTTCTCTGTGGGATGCTGCCACAGCATGGCTTGATGAGCGGTGTGTAGGTCTGTGCCCAGGATCCAAACTGATGAACCCTGAGCTGTCAAAGCAGAGCACATGAACTTGACCACTCAGCCACGGGGCCAGCCCCTTGCTGTGTCACTTTAATATAGCCCCAACATTGCAGGGTTTTGTTTAAACTACTTACTTCCTCGCACTACAAGATGATCCACATTCATCTTGTATATTTCCTGTTCCGATGCTAGCATCAACCATTTCTCCAAGGGACTCTTTTATTGGACAATGGCATTAGAAACCAAGATCAGGGCACAAAGTATGCTCATTGCTGCTGGGGTGTCATTGCTTTTAGGCCAACTCAGATAACAGTGAAAAGAAATATATGCCTGCATACTTGTTTAGCCTTTTCCAGAACGTCATATAGTTGTAATCATAACATGTAGTCTTTTTAGACTGGCTCCTTTTACCTAGCAACATGCATTTAAAATTCATCCATGACTTTTTGTGGCTTGATAGTTCATTTAGTTTTAGTGTGGAATAATATTTCATTATATGGATGCACCACAGATTATCAGTTCACTTAGTGAAGGACATCTTGATTGCTTCTAGTTTGGGGTTATTATGAATAAAGCTACTATAAACATTCCTGTACTGGCGTTTGGATGGAATAAGTTTTCATATCACTTGGGTAAATACCTAGGAGCGTGATTGCTGGATTATATGGTAAGAAAATGTTTACTTTTGTAAGAAAGTGCCATATTGTGTTCAAAATGGCTGTACCATTTTGCATTCCCACCAACGAATGAAAGTTCCTGTTGCTGTGCATCCTAGTCAAAAATTGATATTGTCAGTTTTCTGGATTGTAGCCATTCTAATAGATGTGTAGTTGCAAGTTTCCTAGGGCTGCTGTAACAAAACACTACAAACTGGGTAGCTTAAAACAACAGAAATTTATTCTCTCACAGTTCTGAAGGCTGAAAGTCTGAAATCAAAGTGTCAGCTGGCTGTGAGACTCTAAGTAGAATCCTTTCTTGCCTCTTCTTAGTTTCTAGCAGTAGCCATTGATCCTTGGCATTCCTTGGCTTGCAGCTGCATCACACCAGTATCTGCCTCTGTAACCACCTGCCATTCTCCCATGGTGATGCCTTTGTCTTCACCAGGCATTTTCTCTTCTTATAAGGACACCAAGTCATATTAGATTAGGGTCAACCCTAATGACCTCACCTTAACTTGATTAGATCTGCAAAGACTCTATTCCCAAATAAGATCACATTCACAAGTATTGGGGCTTACAACTTCAATATACCTTTGGGGACACAACTTAAAACATAGTAGTACTGTTATCTAATTGTTATTTTAATTTGCAATTGCCTAATAAAAATAATGTTGAGCACATTTTCATATGCTTCTTTGCCAACAGTTTCTCTTCATTGGTGAGATGTGTGTTTAGATATTTGCACATTTTTTAATTGGGTTGTTCTCTTTCTTATTGTTGAGGTTTAAGAAATTATATATTTTGGATACAAGTCCTTTATCAGATGTGTCTTGTAAATATTTTCTCCCTGTTTGTGGCTGCTCTATCAGAGTGTATCTTAACAGTGTATTTTGTAGAACAAAAGTTTTTAATTTTAATAAAGTCCAATTTACCAATACTTTCTTTCATGGATTGTGCTTTTGGGGCTGTATTTAAAAACTGATCTCCAAACCCAAGGTTACCTAGATTTTCTCCTATCTTTCCTCTAAAAGTTGTTTTTTCTTTGAGGAAGATTAACCCTAAGCTAACATCTGATGCCAATCCTCCTCTTTTTGCCGAGGAAGACTGGCCCTGAGCTAACATCCGTGCCCATCTTGCTCTACTTTATATGTGGGATGCCTGCCACAGCATGGCTTGCCAAGCAGTGACATGTCCACACCCGGGATCCGAACTGGCGAACCCCAGGCCGCCAAAGCGGAACGTGTGCACTTAACTGCTGTGCCACCAGGCCAGCCCCCCTCTAAAAGTTTTATATTTTCCTATTTTGCATTTAGGTCTATGATCCTAGGGTAGAGTGTGCAGCCTTTTCAGATTGGCTTCTTTCACTTAGTAATATGCATTTAAGCCTCTTCCGTGTCTTTGCATGACCTTATAGCTCATTTCATATTATTGCTGAATAATATCCCATTTAATGGATGTACCACGGGCCTTTTTTAAAATCCGTTTACCTATTGAAGAACATTTGGTTGCATCCATGTTTTGGCAATTATGAATAAAGCTGCTATAAATATTTCTGTACCGGTTTTTTTATGAACATAAGTTTTCAGCTCATTTGAGTAAATACTAAGGAGCATGATTGTCACATTATATGGAAAGAGTATGTTTAGTTTTGTAAGAAACCATCAAACTCTCTTCCAAAGTGCTCTACCATTTTGCATTCACACCAGCAATAAATCAGAGTTCTTTTTGCTCCAGGACCTTTCCAAACTTTGGTGCAGTGTTTTGAATTTTAGTCATTCTAATAGGTCTGTAGTGGTTTTTTATTGTAGTTTTCATTGGTAGTTCCCTAATGACATATCAAGTGGAACATCTTTTCGTATGCTTATTTACCATCTTCTTTGGTGAGGTGTATATTCGTATCTTTTGCCCATTTTTCACTTGTTATTTGTTTTCTTATTGTTGAGTTTTAAGTGTTCTTTGTACATTTTGAATACTAGTCTTTTATCAGATATATGTTTTGCAAGTATTTTCTCCCAGCCTGTGGCTTGTCTTCTCATTCTCTTAACAGTGTCTTTCACAGTGCAGATGTTTTTAATTTTAGTGAAGTCCAACTTCTAATTTTTTTCTTTCATGGATCATGCTTTTGGTATTGTATCAAAAAGTCATAACCAAACCCAGCGTCACTTAGATTTTTACACATGTTATCTTCTAGGAGTTTTATAGTTTTCATTCTACATTTAGGTCTATCCTCTATTTTGAGTTAATTTTTGTGAAAGGTACAAGGTGTGCGTCTAGATTCTTTTTTTTTTTTGCATGTAGATGTTCACTTGTTCCAACACCATTTTTTTGAAAAGAATATCTTTTTTCCAATTAATTGATTTTGCTCTTTTATCAAAGATCAGTTGCTTATATCTTTGTGGCTCTATTTCTGGGCTCTTCATTCTGTTCCATTGATCTGTCTATTATTTCACCAATACCATACTGTCAGAATCACCTGGAGGGTTTGAAACTACAGATTGCCAGAGTTTTGATCCACTAAGCCTGGGGTGAAAATTTGCATTTCTATCCAGTTTCCAAGGGATGCTAAATATACCGCTCCAGGAATCACACTTTGAGAACCATTGAGCACTGTTTTAAACCAGGGGTCAGCAAACTACAGCCAGCTGGCCAATGCTCTCAGCTTGTTTTTCTACACACCATGATCTAAGAATGTTTTAAACACACACACACAAAGAAGAATATCCGACAGAGATTGTATGTGTCCTGCAAAATATAAAATATTTACTATCTGATCCTTTACAGAAAAATGTTTACCTGCTTTAAACAATACAATTATTGCAAAAACAAATCACTTAACCTGGAAAAGGGTTAAGTTGCCTTTATCGCTGAAGAATAAGAACTAGATATTTATGTTTTGTGTTACCTAAATCACACTGGGTTTCCAATATTCTTTCTCTGCCTAATTCTTGTTTGGCTGCTTATATCCATTTTAGGAACGGTAAGAATGATTTCAATTATTATGCAAAAGTCTTTCACTGAATGAAAATGTAGATATTTTTAGAAGTATTCTTCTGTAATAATTTGAGGAAAATAGGCATGACGTTAGTGCTTTCAATATTTAAGATTCTGTCTTTATTTTAATTGTACTTTAAATATTTTAATTTTTGGAATGTTCTGATAGGCTACTTCCAGATGTCAGATTTCTATCTGGAACATGCAGGCTTCCAGAAACATCTCTAAGACTTATGGGAGCTCATTCCAAGCTTTTTAAAACTGTGTATTATGGGGGCCTGGAATTGGCCACCCCAAGATATGCCTCTTTGGCATGATGATTATTTGGGTCTGCTTACTTTGCAGACAGGAAAGCAGCTGAAAAGTAGAATTTACTTACCCTGTGTAAGAGACATTTACATTGTAAATGAAATCTCCACTGTAAAGATGTCTCCCTCACTGTACCAGGAAGAAGGGGGGATGACCTTATCTCTAGAAACTCTTAATCAATGCCAAAGGCAAGGACTTAAATCTGCATTTGTTTATTGTGCTTGTCTGGTAACCTCCTGTAACTGACTCTACCCACCCCCAACATCCTCCTTTGTCTTTAGCTGGATATGATATTTAAGGTGGGGGCTTCAGCCATTTTGGTGAGTTGCTCAGCTTGCCTGAGCCTCTCCCATGTATACATGTTATAAATCTTTGTTTAATTTTATCCTGCTATTCTGTCTCATGTGTATTTAATTCGTTCTCCAGCCAGAAGAACCCAGAGAGGGTAGAGGAAATGTCTTCCTCCCCTGCATTATTTTAGCCTTCATACTGTTGGTGCTGAGTATTGGTATGCCAAAGTAGGTTATCAACTTGGATTTCCCTTCTTCTTTATCTAGTTTAGAACTGCATCCAGGGTCAAGAAAGGAATCATAACAGAAGTAACCTCTTAGGTTGACTGTGGATTGGTTATTAGTAGCACCAATCAGGAATGTTTATTTCAGATACCAAGACTATGAGTTTAACCACAGAAAAAGGTAGTATATTTTATCAATAAACAGATGAGGCAGAATGGCCTAGAGCTAGATGTCAGTGAGCAAGCAGGGTGAGGAAGATATACCTGAGTGAGGGGAGCACCCTGAAGTAGGGGGTTCAGAGACTGAGTGAGGTAAAGAGAAAATCCATGCACAGGGCAGGGTGAAGGCCCCAATGTTGGGTGTCAGAGCCAAGCAGGATGAGGAGAGCTTCTACTTGAAAAGGCACCTCAGCATGAGGTATGGGAAACTGAGCAGGGAGAGGGAGGTTTCCACGTGGGGTGGTGGCACTAGCAGCAGTCTGCTTTAAGATGTTGTTTCCTAAATGTGGTAAAAGTGGCATTGAAGCAAGAGGCTGGCTAGGAACAGGGTGTTGGAGCCCAAAAGGGGTGAGGAAGGCATCAGGGCTGATGAGGAGGTTGAGGTATCAGCAATGGGAGATTGATTCCATTTGGAGAGAATGATCACATAAGTAAATATATTAAAGATAATGCCATCAGAGAAGGCAGTCACAAATATGGAAAAGAAAAAAAACTAAAATAAACCCTGTAGCATTCGGGTGAAATTGTATATATTGGTGTGAACCTATGGATATGTAAATGTAGATATGTAAACAATCTGTAAATGTCTCTGTGTGTGTGTGTGTGTATGCTAAGAGATCTTGTGATCAGTGATGTCCCAATAGCTGTGAGACTACTAGTGCTCACATCTTGGTTTCTTATACCTTCGCCCACCTAAAGGAACCAGGGATCCTTGTTAAAATGGCTGATTCTAGGGCTGGAAAAGAGAAAGTCAAGATGGGCTAGGAACATGTTGCACCAGAAAGTAAGGAAATGCAAAAAAAAAAAAAAAAATGATGGCGACATGTCAAAAGGCACAGAAGCCAGTTTGAAGAGATTTGAAGGGGTTTCTATTGGTCAAAGCTGAGACAATTTGAGCATCAAAATAAATAATAGTAGTTTTGGTTTATAATTTGAATAAAATAAGGATCAATAATATGATATATGATATAAATCAATGACATAAATAAATAAATAAATTGAAAGGTTAATGAAAAACAAGATATTTACATGGTTTTTGCTATGGCCTGAATATTGTGTTGCCCAAAATTCACGTTGTGAAATCTTAATTCTCAATGTGATGGTCTCAGGAGGAGGGACCTTTGGGAGGTGATTAGGTCATGAGGACAGAGCCGTCATGAATGAGATTAGTGCCTAATAAAAGAATTCCAAGAGAGCTCCCTTGCCCCTTCCACCATGTGAGGATACAACAAGCAGTCTGCAATGCAGAAGATGGTCCTCATCTGACCACTGTGATCCCAGACTTCCCATCTCCAAAACAGTGAGAAATAAATTTCTATTGCTTATAAACCACCTAGTCTGTAGTATTTTGTTACAGCAGCTGGAACAATCTAAGATAGTTTCAAAATACCTTTCTACAAAATACTTATTGGTTACAAAGGAGAAAAGAACAACTTTACAGTGGAGAAGCCTGGAAGACTTAAGACAGAGCAATTAAGTGATCAAAGTTAACATTACCAGTAATGGACTAAATAGAAACTGTGTATCATCTGATAGGTTGCACTGAGATGAGCACAGCATGACCTCAGTCATGTTCTTGCCAAGAGCCATAACCTGAATCTTACCATAAGTGGTGAATAAATGACAAGCAATAGGATATATTGTAGTGAATGAGGAAGCCATTTGGTGTAAAACTAATTTGGCCTAAACTTATTTTTCCTAAAGGGCCTAACATGGCCATTGATCATGCATTGTATACCTGCTATAAGTATATACTATGTCCCAAAGACAAGAACAATGCCCTTAGAGATGAGGATGTAACTTCCCCCACATCAGCATTTCCTTAAGCATAAGCATCTATCCCTAAACTAAGGATTGATTGCTGACCTGCTGCACTCACAGAATTGCTGTGCCAGCAAAGCTATCTCATGACTATTGTAAAAGGGACATTCCCATCACATGTGATACGTGCTCTTTGATGGCATATAACTACTCTGTACACCCCACTTCTTCAGAGTGCTCCATTCCTTTGTGAAAGGACTCTCCTGGGCTATATGACCCTCAGATCTGGCATAATAATAAACTCACCCCAATTTTAATTTATAGATTCGTTATGAATTATTTGCATCGACATAAGGAACCATCAGAAAACCCAAATGGAGAGATATTCTATGCAACAACTGGCCTGTAATATTGAAAAGCATCAAAGGTCATGAAAGTCAAGAAAAGACCAAGGAGCTGTCCTAGGCTCAAAGAGACTGATGAAATAGGCAACTTAATGCACCATGTGATTCTGGATTGGATCCTTTCATTATAAAGGACATTCGGTAGTGGCTCATTTGGCAACATTTGAATAAAGTCTAAGGATTATATGGTCATAATACATCAAGGCTAATTTCCTAATTTTCTGATCATATTGTGGTTATATAGGAGAATATCCTTGATTGTAGGAAATATCACTAAAGTATTCAAGGCGGGTGGAAAATTATGTCAGCCATTTATTCTCAAATGCTTCAGGTAGAAAATGTTCTTTGTACTATATTTGCAACTTTCTGTTGTTTTAAGGCTGTGTTAATAAATATATATATATGCATACATAGGCATATATATATATATAACATATCAGGGCTATAGAATGTTTATACTGAATAACTAATTCTGTTTGTGCCAGAGAAGTATTTTGAAGTATTTCATAGAAGGTAGAAACATTGACTCGTTTACCTCATAAAAGTAAAAGGATTTATGGGACCTCTTTCTGAAAAAAACACTTGAAAAGATATCGGAAAGGTACATGCCTAGCAAGCTCTCATTCTATAGGATAACGTTTGCTTGAAGATTCAGGAAGGAAAGGAATTATCTCATACAATTAGAACAAGAAGAGGAAGAAAGGGGCTGGCCCCATGGCCGAGTGGTTAAGTTTGCATGCTCTGCTTCAGTGGCCCAGGGTTCCGCAGGTTCGGATCCTGGGTGCAGACATGGCACCGCTCATCAGGCCATGCTGAGGTGGTGTCCCACAGGCCACAACTAGAAGGACCCACAACTAAAATATACAACTATGTACTGGAGGGATTTGGGGATAAAATAAAGCAGGAAAAAAACAGAATGCCAACAGTTGTTAGCTTAGGTGCCAATCTAAAAACAAAAAAAAAAAAAAAGAAAGAAGAGCAAGAAAAAAGAAAGAAAGAGGATCGTGCTGAATGAGCTGAAGGAAAAGAGATTTCCTGAGGGGAATACAGAGATCTTAGTGGCAAGACAAGACAGAAAAGAAAGAGAAAATGAGGTATAGCCAAGCCTAAGTGCTATTAAAAGTGAGACTGTGAAAGAGGGGGGATATTTTTGTTGGTACTAGACTAGGGAGTGTGATTAGAGATGGATCAAACTTAACATACTGCACAAGGAAAGATCTCAGAGAGCAAATTAGAATGATTCCTAGTGGAAGTCCAGATCCAAGAAACTAGTGAGAAGTGCTTTAGGAAAGCTTCAGATAAGGAGTTAAATAGACGACTGTTTTGGAGGGGGTAACTCCATTCATGATCTGGTAAACTGCACCAGGTGGTTACACAAGACCCAGGGAGATACAACTGTGTAAGTTTACATAATGTTTGGACAGACTCAGTATAGAATGCTTCAATTTTTGTTAGGTGGGTTTCAAAAGTGACATCATTACCGTAAGAGGGAAAGCAGAGATACCCTGTGCCATAGGAAAACATGCCTGGAAAACTTACGTAGTTATGCCTCCATAGGAAGTTACAAAGGCAATGAAACACAAAAAAGAGAAATAAGAGAGAAGATCCAAGATGGCGCCGTGAGTAGTCCTCTTTGTCTCTCCCCCTTCGAGTCTACAATTATTTGGACACTTATCGCTTGACAAAGGATATCCAGACAGCATCTCAGGACGTCTGAGAGACCCACGCGACTATACATCGGAAGGCGGATGGACTTTCCTCTGGGAGGATGTGGAAATAGGTGAAAACTCTCCGACCCCGACGAGCAGCCTAGTACCCACAAGTGGCTTTCTTCCAACGGACGCCCCCAGAGGATCTACACACATCTAGGGCAGGAGCGAGCACACAACAGAGGAGCGACGGTGGAAACAGGTGACCAGAACCCTACCTAAACCCCCCGCAATTACTCCTAAACGCAGAGGGAAACTTTGGAGTTGCACACCTGAGCCCGCGGGGAGAGTCTCTCCCCGCCATTGGCGGGGAGTCTCCGCCGGGTGTTCGCGGCGCCCGGAGGGTCCCAGAGAGAGTCACTGAGGGTACGGAGGTCTCCCAGCTGCCGTTGCCCGCCCCGTGGGACTAGGGATTGCTGGAGATCTTGGAGAGGACCGGGGCTGGGGGAAGTTTCAAAGGCCAGCTCTGCAACCCGGACGGGAAGCGCCGGAGTTCCACCCGGGCAGCAGACAAAACTCTCTGTCTGCCATTAGCAGAGGGGCCACACCGAGCATTCACGGCTCCGGGAGAGGCCCGGAGAGAATCCCAGAGGGCGGGGCAACCCCCAGCTGCCATTGCCCGCCCCGTGGGACTAGGGATAGCCGGAGATCTCGTAGAGGACCGGGGCTGGGGGACGTTTCAAAGGCCGGCTCCGCGACCTGGACGGGAAGCGCCAGAGTTCCGCCCGGGCAGCAGACAAAACTCTCTGTCTGCCATTAGCAGAGGGGCCACGCCGAGCATTCACGGCTCCGGGAGAGGCCCGGAGAGAATCCCAGAGGGCGGGGCAACCCCCAGCTGCCATTGCCCGCCCCGTGGGACTAGGGATAGCCGGAGATCTCGTAGAGGACCGGGGCTGGGGGACGTTTCAAAGGCCGGCTCCGCGACCTGGACGGGAAGCGCCAGAGTTCCGCCCGGGCAGCAGACAAAACTCTCTGTCTGCCATTAGCAGAGGGGCCACGCCGAGCATTCACGGCTCTGGGAGAGGCCCGGAGAGAATCCCAGAGGGCGGGGTGACCCCCAGCTGCCGTTGCCCGCCCCGTGGGACTAGGGATAGCCGGAGATCTCGGAGAGGACTGGGGCTGGGGGGAGTTCCAGAGACCCAGCTTCGTAGCCTAGGGGGAAACCCTACAGGCTCACAGCAGCCTTAGGGAAAGCCTCTGCACAGCACCAGTAGAAGGCACCCAGCCACCAGCCACAAGGCTGGAAGACCCCAGGGCAAAAGCAGCATAGCTAGGTGAACTAACCACAGACTGTAGAAGATGCCAATAGCTCTCCTACGACCCATAGAGGACAAGTGAGATTTTGTGGGTACCGACAGCAACGGAGCGACAAATATAAATGATCCCACCCCTGGCCGCTGGAAAAGCCCATAACACCGTTGCAGACCCCAAGGAGAGAGCACATCTAGGTGGGCTGCAACAGTAGGCACCAGCAGCCTGAAGCCCCCCTGTGATGGCCCCCACAGCAGAGGAGGGAATCCAAAGGGCCACTGTGGCTACGAGGAGGGGCCCAGGCCCAGTTAGCCACTGCGGACAGGGTTCCTGGTTGGTGCAGTATAAACAGCTGCTCCCCCACCGCAGCAGCTGAAACAAGTGAAAGGAGCAACTAAACTCTATCTCCATGCGGAGGCACAAATCAACAACATTAAGCAATATGAAAAAATACATTAAATCTCCAGAACAGAAAGAAAGTAACAAATACACAGAAAACAATCCCAAAGAAAATGAGATATATAACCTAAATGATGATGACTTCAAAACAGCCATCATTAAAATTCTCAATGAGTTAAGAGAGAGTTCTGACCGTCAACTCAACGAATTCAGGAGCTATGTCACAAAAGAGTTTGATACGATAAAGAAGAACCAAACAGAAATATTGGAAATGAAGAACACAATAGAGGAGATTAAGAAAAATCTAGATGCTCTGAACAGTAGGGCCGATAATATGGAGGAAAGAATTAGCAATTTGGAAGATGGCAATATAGAATTGCTGCAGGCAGAGGAGGAGAGAGAAGCAAGACTAAAAAGAAATGAAGAAACTCTCCGAGAATTATCAGACACAATTAGGAGATGCAACGTAAGGATTATAGGTATACCAGAGGGAGAAGAGAAGGAGAAAGGGGCAGAAAGCCTATTCAAAGAAATAATGGCTGAGAACTTCCCAAATCTGGTGAGGGAGATGGATCTTCAGGTGACAGAAGCCAATAGATCTCCAAACTTTATCAATGCAAGAAGACCAACTCCACGCCATATAGTAGTGAAGCTAGCAAAAGTCAACAACAAGGAGAAAATACTAACGACAGCCAGGCAAAAGAAACTAACCTACAAAGGAACCCCCATCAGGTTATCAGCAGATTTCTCAGCAGAAACTTTACAGGCTAGAAGAGAGTGGAATGATATATTCAAAAATCTGAAGGACAAAAATCTACAGCTGAGAATTCTCTACCCAGCGAAAATATCCTTCAAATACGATGGAGAAATAAAAACTTTCCCAGATAAACAAAAATTAAGGGAGTTCATTGCCACAAAACCTCCTCTTCAGGAAATCCTCAGGAAAACCCTCATTCCTGAAAAATCCAAAAAAGGAAAGGGGCTACAAAACCAAGAGCAGAGGTGATAAGTAGAAGGACAACAACAGAGAGTAGCAGCTCTACATCAGAACAGATTAAACCATGGGACGAGAAACAAAGGAAACTGAAGAAAAGCGGAAAACAAGACACAAAATGGTAGTGGTAGGCCCCCACATCTCAATAATCACTCTAATTGTAAATGGATTGAACTCCCCAATCAAAAGACACAGAGTGGCAGGATGGATCAAAGAACAAGATCCAACAATATGCTGCCTCCAGGAAACACACCTCAGCCCCAAAGACAAACACAGACTCAGAGTGAAGGGATGGAGAACAATACTCCAAGCTAATAATGAACAACAGAAAGCAGGTGTCACTATACTAATATCAGACAAGGTAGATTTCAAAGCAAAACAGATAAAGAAAGATAAAGAGGGACAGTATATAATGATAAAAGGGACTCTCCACCAAGAAGACATAACACTTATAAATATATACGCACCCAACACAGGAGCACCAAAATTTTAAAGCAACTCTTAATAGAACTAAAAGAAGACATCAACAACAATACAATAATAGTAGGGGACCTCAACACACCATTAACACCAATGGACAGAACATCCAGACAGAAAATCAACAAGGAAATAATAGAATTAAATGAAAAATTAGACCAGATGGACTTAATAGATATATATAGAACACTTCATCCAAAAACAGCAGGTTACACATTCTTCTCAAGTGCACATGGAACATTCTCAAGGATTGACCATATTTTGGGAACCAAAGCAAACATCAATAAATACAAGAGAGTTGAAATAATATCAAGCATCTTTTCTGATCATAATGCTATTAAACTAGAAATCAACTACAAGAAAAAAGCAGAGAAAGGTGCAAAAATGTGGAGACTAAACAACACGCTTCTCAACAAACAATGGATCATTGAAGAAATTAAAGAAGAAATCAAATTTTATCTGGAGACTAATGAAAATGAGAACACGACATACCAAAACATTTGGGATGCAGCAAAAGCAGTCCTAAGAGGGAAATTCATCGCAATACAGGCCCACCTCACTAAACAAGAAAAAGCTCACATAAGCAACCTCAAACGACACCTAACAGAACTAGAAAAAGAAGAACAAACAAAGCCCAGAGTCAGTAGAAGGAGGGAAATAATAAAAATAAGAGCAGAAATAAACGATATTGAAACAAAAAAGACAATAGAAAGGATCAATGAAACAAAGAGTTGGTTCTTCGAAAGAATTAACAAAATTGACAAACCCCTAGCCAGACTCACCAAGAAAAGAAGAGAGAAATCGCAAATTAATAAAATCAGGAATGACAGAGGAGAAATCACAACAGATACCAATGAAATACAAGAGATCATAAGAGAATACTATGAAAAACTATATGCCAACAAATTGAACAACCTTGAAGAAATGGACAAATTCCTAGACTCCTACAATCTCCCCAAACTGAATCAGGAAGAAATGGAGAATCTGAATAGGCCAATCACAAGTAATGAAATAGAAACGGTAATCAAAAACCTCCCCAAAAATAAGAGTCCAGGACCAGACGGCTTCTCTGGAGAATTCTACCAAACATTCAAAGAAGACTTAATACCTATTCTCCTCAAACTGTTCCAGAAAATTGAGAAAGATGGAGAACTCCCTAACACATTCTATGAAGCCAACATCACCCTGATCCCCAAACCTGACAAGGACAACACAAAGAAGGAGAACTACAGGCCGATATCACTGATGAACATAGATGCAAAAATCCTCAACAAAATTTTGGCAAACCGATTACAGCAATACATCAAAAAGATTATACACCATGATCAAGTGGGATTTATACCAGGAACATAGGGATGGTTCAACATCCGCAAGTCAATCAACGTGATACACTACATCAACAAAATGAAAAACAAAAACCACATGATCATCTCAATAGATGCAGAGAAAGCATTCGACAAGATCCAACACCCATTTATGATAAAAACCCTCAGTAAAATGGGTATAGAAGGAAAGTACCTCAACATAATAAAGGCCATATATATAGACCCACAGCCAACATCATACTCAATGGACAAAAGCTGAAAGCCATCCCTCTGAGGACAGGAACAAGACAAGGGTGCCCACTTTCACCACTCCTATTCAACATAGTACTGGAGGTGCTGGCCAGAGCAATTCGGCAGGAAAAAGAAATAAAAGGAATCCAAATAGGTAACGAAGAAGTAAAACTCTCGTTGTTTGCAGACGACATGATCTTATATATAGAAAACCCCAAAGAATACACAGAAAAACTATTATAAATAATCAACAACTACAGCAAAGTAGCAGGGTATAAAATTAACGTGCATAAATCAGTAGCATTTCTATACACTAACAATGAACTAACAGAAAAAGAACTCAAGAACTCAATCCCATTCACAATCACAACAAAAAGAATAAAATACCTTGGGATAAACTTAACCAAGGAAGTGAAGGATCTATACAATGAAAACTACAAGACTTTCTTGAAAGAAATTGACGATGACATAAAGAGATGGAAAGACATTCCTTGCACATGGATTGGAAGAATAAACATAGTTAAAATGTCCATACTACCTAAAGCAATATACAGATTCAATGCTATCCCAATCAGAATCCCAAGAACATTCTTCACAGATATTGAGCAAACAATCCTAAAATTCATATGGGGCAACAAAAGACCTCGAATTGCTAAAGCAATCCTGAGCAAGCAAAACAAAGCCGGCGGAATCACAATCCCCGATTTCAAAACATACTACAAAGCTACAGTGATCAAAACAGCATGGTACTGGTACAAAAACAGGTCCACAGATCAATGGAACAGAATTGAAAGCCCAGAGATAAAACCACACATCTATGGACAGCTAATCTTCGACAAAGGAGCAGAGGGCCTACAATGGAGAAAAGAAAGTCTCTTCAACAAATGGTGCTGGGAAAACTGGACAGCCACATGCAAAAGATTGAAAATTGACCAGTCTTTTTCACCACACACCAAAATAAACTCAAAATGGATCAAAGACCTAAAGATTAGGCCTGAGACAATAAGTCTTTTGGAAGAGAATATAGGCAGTACACTCTTTGACATCAGTTTCAAAAGAATCTTTTCGGACACTGTAACTCCTCAGTTGAGGGAAACAATAGAAAGAATAAACAAATGGGACTTCATCAGACTAAAGAGCTTCTTCAAGGCAAGGGAAAACAGGATTGAAACAAAAAAACAGCTCACTAATTGGGAAAAAATATTTACAAGCCACTTATCCGACAAAGGGTTAATCTCCATAATATACAAAGAACTCACACTGCTTAACAACAAAAAAACAAACAACCCGATCAAAAAATGGGCAGAGGACGTGAACAGACATTTCTCAAAAGAAGATATGAATATGGCCAATAGACACATGAAAAGATGTTCATCATTGCTAATCACCAGGGAAATGCAAATCAAAACTACACTAAGATATCACCTTACACCCGTTAGATTGGCAAAAACATCCAAAACCAAGAGTGACAAATGTTGGAGAGGTTGTGGAGAAAAAGGAACCCTCATACACTGTTGGTGGGAATGCAAACTGGTACAACCACTATGGAAAACAGTATGGAGATTTCTCAAAAAGTTAAAAATAGAAATACCCTGTGACCCAGCCATCCCATTACTGGGTATCTATCCTAAGAACCTGATATCAGAAATCTCAAGAGTCCGTTGCACCCCTATGTTCATCGCAGCATTATTTACAATAGCCAAGATGTGAAACCAGCCTACATGCCCAGAAACTGATGATTGGATAAAGAAGATGTGGTATATATACACAATGGAATACTACTCAGCCATAAAAAAAGACAAAATTGGCCCATTCACAACAACGTGGATGGACCTCGAGGGTGTTATGTTAAGCGAAATAAGCCAGTCAGAGAAAGACGAACTCTATATGACTCCACTCATAGGTGGAATTTAGTATATTGATATGGAGATCTGATCGGTGGTTACCAGGGAAAAGGGGGGGTGGGGGGAGGGCACAAAGGGGGAAGTGGTGTACCCACAACATGACTAACAAAAATGTACAACTGAAATCTCACAAGGTTGTAATCTATCATAACATTAATAAAAAAAAAATTCTCATCACAAGAAAAAAAAAAAAGAGAAATAATAGGACCATTATGGATCCACTCCAGGCTTTGGTTAGATATTGGCTGGTTGGAAAGTCATCTCCAGGGTGGAACTGCCAATAGCAATTAACATTTTTAAGTTAGGGACAGGAGTTTAAGCCATGGGACAGTCAATGGGGAGGCAAGAATCATAGTCCTGTGATTCTTATAGACTCCAATAAGGCCAAGCTGGGCCACATATATTCATCCAAGAACAAGTCATCAGAGCAAGAGAGGTGATGCTCTGGTTTTGTTTGGTTACATGCCTACCACTGGAGTCTGTGTCACCGAAAGCACATGCAAAGACAGTTCCAGGGGAGGTGGTTCCCTGGAGAAAAATAGGGATACTATTATTTTAAGAAGGACAAATTGGATTAAAAAAATAGCAAATAGGAACCGTAACTGGGCTTGAGAGATTTTGACAGACATTACACAATCTCTGACAAAATTTCTATCAAGGTCAAATTTACAATGGACTATCGTCACTCTCTTTGTAGGGACAAATGTTGGAGAAATATAGTTAAAAACAAAATCTTCCAATTCTGAGAACCTCTCTACAAAGGTAGAAGAGAAAAAAAAACGATTTCATTATTGAATGAGCATTAAACCAGAATGTGATGCACATCACAGGCTAGACTGCAATCCACTGACATTGCAAAGACAGAAAAGAAATCTTACCTTTTCATGTAGCCAAGTAGATACAACCCATTACATATGTGTTCTCAAGATAAACAATAACTAGTCTTCAAGTAAAAGGATATGACAGCACACTTTGTCACACGTAGTTAACCCTGAATTCACTTAGTAATTGGGGGACCATCTGTGTTAGGTAATTGGCCTTATCTAAAGGAAAATAAACTTCTCACATCTTTATGACAAGAGGTAGTTTTGCAACTTGAAGTGAGGCACTGGCTGTGGTTCCCAGGAGAATATGTAGAAAGCGAGAGAGTATGAATTTTCATGTTTAAGGCCTTATATTAGATTTTAAATTTCTTTAAAACCCGAAACAAAACAAATTGGAAAATTCTTTCCTGAGAGGGAGTGGTATGCAGTAGCAGATGTTGGCACGTTCTGGGGTATAAAAGCTCCATAACTGCTCCTTCCCTGGACATGCTGCTCAGGACAGAGACTTATTTAGACAGAACATTTTGCCTGTTATGGAAATGATAACCTACCCAAACCTGAGGAGACTTGAAGCAAGGTCAATTCTATTTAGGGAGAAAAGACTTTTGGATCTTGCTAGAGTAGACACAAAAGATGCTACGGCAATGGTAGGCATCTGAAGCCAAGAAACTGCAGAACCTGATGCAATGCCTAAAGGTACTCGGGCTCTCAAAGCATTTAAGTGACTTTGGCTGAATCTTCTCAAGCTTTAGGAGAAGCTTTCCTTCTTGCTGAAAACCTGAGTGCATACTCGATAAGCCTCTTAAATACACATCAGAGATCCAGAGAAAGAGTCATCTGCAGTTACACAGATGCTAGAGATTCTGTAACAGAGGAAATGGGCCTGGGAAATTTTGACTTAGACACCATTTAGCACAGATTTTGGCAGGAGAAGAAGTCCTGACAGCCACTTTGCAGACTTGTGGAAAGCCAGGTGGTAGCATGCTTATGCACTCTCTCTAAGCACAAGTTGCCAAGTGAAAGGGAATCTGATTTCTCACCAGATGGACACACCTTTGATTCTGCCATCAAGATGATAGCCTAGGGCACTGTGAGAGAAACTATGATTAATGGCACTGCTGGGCCATTAAGAGTTTAGAAAACTGAAATATCTCTTTTTTCCTTGCTTGTAGAGAGACACAGACATTTCATGGTAGATTGTGCCAATTAAGAAAACTCACCGGTAGTGACGCAGAAAACAAAGCTTACTTGGGGAATTTCAGAATATCTGGGAAGGACACACTAGTTCCACATTGGTATAGCTTCAGCCAGCCCATATATCCTCCTCTGGGTCAGACAACTGAGAGAAAGTAGTGGGGGAGAAAGAGGCAGGAACAGTTACCAGATGCTGGATCTTGGGTGGGTAGATGAATGACTGATTCCTAAGTCAGCTATCCTCCCACACTATACCCTGATGTTAGACAAAATGAGCAGGAGATGATATTCAACATTTTGTTCCCAGAACCTATGGCACGTATATGTATGTTGTAAGGAAATTGAAAAACATAAAGGACAGAGATTAATCTAAAAAGACCAGAGAAAAGAGATGGCTTAACTAAAACAAAATGACCATTATTAGGCTGATTTATCATATCAGTAATAACAGATGCCAGAAGACATACATAAATAAAAGTAGAGAAAATCAAAAAATCCAAAGACTAGTTCTCTAGAAAGAGTAAAAAAATCAAAAACTAGCAAAATAGATCAAGAAAAGTAAAGAAGGAAAGAATGCAAAAATGAACAAGATAAGGGAAAAATGGATATAATAACAAATTTTGAAAAGAGCATAGTATTAATAGCATTTTGACAGAATTTTGAAAATTGTTAATTATTAAAATATATTTAGGGCCAACCTTGGTGGTCTAGTGGTTAAGTTCAGTATGTTCCACTTTGGTGGCCAAGGTTCAGTCCCTGGGCATGGACCTATACCACTGGTGGTCGGTGATCATGCTATGGTGGCGGCTAACATACAAAAGGAGGAAGATTGGCAGCAAATGTTAGTTCAGGGTGAATCTTCCTCAGCCAAAAAGAAAAAAAGTATATATATATATACCTTTAAATAAATAAATCTATCCACAATCATTAATAAAATGAACTGGTAGTCAATTTCTACCTCCACCTTAATAAAAAGAGACACCTGGGCCAGGAAGATTTACAGGCAAATTTCATCAAATATTCAAGCAAATCATAGTCCCTATAATACAAATTATTTCCAGGAATAAAAGAGAGAGAAAGCTATTCAACACATTTTATGAAACTAGTCCAACCTTTGTACCAAATAAGGAAAGAATAGTATAAAAATAAGCCTATGGTATAGAAGCAAAAATCTTAAATATATTACCAAATTAATCCAGCTGTGTGTTTACATGCATGCACACATGTGTACATAAACCTAATAATCAAGGATGTTTTATCTTAGGAATATAAAGACACATCAATATCAAAATCTAGGGGGCCAGCCCAGTGGGGCAGCAGTTAAGTTCACACATTCCAATTCGGAGGCCTGGGGTTTGCAGGTTCAGATCCTGGGTGCGGACCCACACACCACTTATAAAGCTGTGCTGTGGCTGGCGTTTCACATATAAAATAGAGGAAGATGGGCACAGATGTTAGCTCAGGGCCAATCTCCCGCAGCAAAAAGAGGAGGATTGCTGGCAGTTGTTAGCTCAGGGCTAATGTTCCTTAAAAAAAACAAATCTATGCAGTTTATCACATTGGTAGTTGTAGAAGAAAACAATATCAACAGATGGCAAAAACCAATTTGATGAGTTAATGATTCACAACTGAAATTATTACCAAACTAGGAATCAACAATTTCTTAATCTAATCAGTGATATCTGTAAAAAAACTATGACAAAACATATTTAATGGTGAAACATTAGAATCATGTCCATTATGTTCAGGGACAAACAAATATTACTGCTATCACTCCTACTGTTTAACATTGTACTGTAGGTTCTAAATGAAACACTATAACAAGAGGAAGACGTATTAAAATTGACAAAACAAAGAGAGAGACAAAATTGTCATTGTTTGCTTATGATAGGATTTCCTCATAGAGAAACCAAGAGAATCATAGACAAATGAAACTGATAAGAAAGTCCAGCAAGTTTGCTAAACACAAGTCAACATGAGAAAACCAATAGTGTTTCTATACATCAGCAATGATCAATTCAAAAATGTAGTGGAAAAGAAATGATCCAGTGTTATAATACTTTAAAGTGTAACTTCCTTGGAACAAAACTAAAAACATTTAAGAAATACCCTTAAAGAGAAAAGTATACCACATCTTCAAAGAACACAAAAGTCCTGAATAAATAGAGAATAAACCATATTCATGAAGGAGAGAGCTCAATATCATAAAATAAAAATTCTTCCCCAAATTCATCTGTAAATTCAATGCCATTCCTATCAAAATCTTATAAAAGGAAATTTTTGGCATTGGATAGATAGATTCTAAAGTTAATATTGAGGACTAAATGTCCAAAAAACCTTAAAATCATCCTGGTAAAAAGAGAATAAAAGGAGAAAGACTTGTCCTTCCATACATCAAGATTTAGGACAAGGTTATCTTAGTAGTATTAATGGTGATCAATGGAGCAGCATAGATGACCCAGGAAAAGATCTGTACACATTGGTCCATGATGTAGTTGGCATTACAACTAAATGGGGAAATTGGCTTGTCTTGGATTAAAAATAAAAGATCCATACCTTACCATACCCAAAATAAATGAAAGATACTTAACTGTGTAAATGTTTAAATTAAACTTTATAACTATAATAAGAAAATATAAATGATATCTTTGTGACCTCATGGTAGGAAAGGATCTCTTAAATATGACACAAAAAAACACACATAAAGAAAAATATTGTGGAGATTTCATCAAGATGGCAGTGTGAGCAGATGTTGAACTCGCCTCCTCCCACAAACACAACCAGGTTACAACAATTTTTGGAAGAATTACCCTGGATTGAAAACTGAAAACTGGATAAAAAGAACCCCCACAACAAGGGACAGTCCTGACGAAGGCAGAAGAGGCAGTAATTCTGCCCAGAGAGGAAAAAAGCCACCTTTGGCAGCAGGGGAGCTTCTCAGCTGCCCAGGCGGGAGCCACCCTAAGGTACACAGCCCTCCCTGGAGGAGTGAGGTCCAGAGGGGGGTGATACTGCTATAAGCATCCTTCGGACTTAGCCCAACTGAGATGGGGGCCTTACTGCCTGGCTTTGCTGGCTATTAACTACAGCAAGGACACCCCCAGAAAAGTTATTGGCTGAAAGCCGAAAAGACCCGGGTCTTAAAGGTCCCATGCACAATCTCACTCATTACAGCAACCTAAAATCACCAGAGAGAAGGCTAACAGTCATTTGGTGAAACGAGACTCACCTGGTGGGCTATGGGGGTATCTTGGTGAGAGGAGGGACTTCCCCGGAGACTGAGACATTGGTGGGGGCCATTGTTCTGAATTGGTCCAGGCGTGCTGATAGGGACACCGGTGGGGGCCTCTGAGGGTCATCTCTTGGGCTGTTAGCCCAGGGGTCTGCCACACCCACTAGAGCACAGATTTAATCCAGTTCAGCCGGGGCAGGCAACCCGACCTAGGGACTGACCCCACCTAACAGCAAGCCCTCAGGCTACTTTTCAGCCTGTATTGACTGGGTACCTTGATCGTCTACAGGCAGGCAAGGGTGTCTGCCTCTGTGGGGCAGGGCCTGTGTGAGGACCAGGTGAATTGTGGGGGGCATTGAGGGAGAGGTGGGGGCCTCTGCAGTATGGCATTGGGGTACGCTCCAGGGGCTTGAGAAGTGTGCATGGACCAGGACTGTGTTGACAGCATACGTGGTCCTGTAGGGGGTGAGGCTTATCACCTGCAGGAGACTTGTGCTTCACAAATAGCCATATAAAGGATCAGCCCCACCTTCTAAAGCCTAAAACAATTGAGTACATCTGTGCCTGGGGCAAGCCCCACTCAGCTGCACTCCTAAGAGAACTGACAACAGCCTTGTAGGCCTGAGGCATATAGCAACTGTAAGCCCCTGAGCCTAGGAAACAGCTACACTGGGTACCAACCCAATTAAGAGGAAAACTGAGATAAGAGTGTGCTATAGACTTTGTAGCCAACAGTGCTGAGGCTCCCCAAACCAAATTTACAAACAGCTGGCCAGGGAAGGAAAGATCAGACTCCCTGGGTAGCTGCAGTGGGAGCAACACTGTCACAGCAGAAGGACACAAGTAGCCCACAAAGGGGTCACTGCTGGTTCTTATGGACTGGTGACACGACGGAAGCACACTGCTGGGCCTCATAAAGCATCTCATACATAAGGCCACTTCTCCAAGATCAGGAGACATAGCCGACTCACCTAATTCAAAGAAAATAGCACAGAGAAAGAGGCATAATGAGGAGGCAAAGGAATACTTTCCAAGCAAGGGAACAGGACAAAACCCCAGGAAAAGAACTAAGTGAAACAGAAACTAGCAACCTACTCGACAAAGACTTCAAACAAAATATCATGAGGATGCTCACAGATATGCAGAGAAGAATGGATGAACACAGTGAGCATATCAGCAAAGAACTGGAAGATATTAAAAAAAATCAGAAATGAAGAATACAGTATTCGAAATGAGAAATTCACTAGAGGGACTCAATAGCAGAGTAGAGGAAGCAGAAGAACAGATCAGTGAGCTAGACGAAAGACTAGAGGAAATCACCCAAGCAGAACAGAAAAGAGAAAAAAGAATTAGACAGAGAACAGTGTAAGGGAACTCTGGGACAATATCAAGCGTGGTAACATTCAGATTATAGGGGTCCCAGAAGGAGAAGAGCGAGATAAAGGGGCAGAAAATTTATTTGTAGAAATAATAGAGGAAAATTTTCCTAACCTGAGGAAGGAAACAGACATCCAAGTTCAGGAAGCACAGAAAGCTCCAAACAAGAGAAGCCCAAAGAGGCCCATACCAAGACATATTATAATCAAAATGTCTAAAATTAAAGAAAAAGAGAGAATCCTAAAAGCAGCAACAGAAAGGCCACAAGTGACATATAAAGGGAAGCCCATCAGGCTATTGCCAGACTTCTCAGTCGACACCCTACAGGCAAGAAGAGAATGGCATGAAGTAGTTAAAGTGCTAAAAGGAAAAAACCTACAGCCAAGAATACTCTATCCATCAAGGTTCTCATTCAGAATGGAAGGAGAGATAAAGAGCTTCCCAGACAAGCAAAAATTAAAGGAGTTTATCACCAAGAAACTAGTTCTGCAAGAAATGCTGAAGGAACTTATTTAAGTGGGAAAGCAATGACCACAAATAGAGGTAAAAAAATATCAATAAAAACAAAACAACAAGAAAAACCAGGCAATAAAATCATTTGTAAGGTAAAAATATAGTAAGCAGCAGATCAACCACCTGTGAAGATAATATGAAGGTTAAAAGACAAATGTACTAAAATCACCTATTTCAATGATAATGATGTGACTGATTTCAATGATGTGAAAAACATAATGTGGCAGGAGGGGAGTGAAAAAGTAGAGCTTTTAGAAAGAGGTCAAGCTAAAGAGTCTATCTACTCAATATAGATTGTTATATGCATAGTATATTAAGTAGGATCCTCATGGTAACCACAAATCAGAAACCTACAACAAGCAGGAAAAACGTAAGACAAATGAAATCAAACATATTACTAAAGATAGCCATCAAACCACAAGGGAAGAGAGCAAGAGAAAAAGAAAGGATCAGAGAAGAACTACTAAAACACCCAGAAAAAAGAAAGAGCGACAAAATGGCAATAAATACATATTTATCAATAGCTACTTTAAATGTCAATGGACTAAATACTCCAATCAAATGCCATAGGGTGGCCAACTGGATAAAAAAACAAGACCCATGTATATGCTGCATACAAGAGACACACTTCATACCTACAGACACTCACAAACTGAAAGTGAAAGGATGGAAAAAGATATTCCATGCAAATGGCAAAGAAAAGAAAGGGGGGGTAGCAATACTTATATCAGACAAAATAGACTTTAAATCAAAAACTATAATAACAGACAAAGATGGGCAATGCATAATGATAAAGGGAACAATCCAACAAGGAAATATAACACTTGTAAATATCTATGCACCCAACATAGGAGCACCTAAATATATAAAGCAATTATTAACAGACATAAGAGGAGAAATAGACAGTAACACAATAATAGAAGGGGACTTTAACACTCCACTTACACCAATGGATAGATCATCCAAATAGAAGATCGATAAGGAAACACTGGCCTTAAAGGACACATTAGACCAGATGGTCTTAGTAGATATATACAGAACATTCCATCCAAAACCCACAGAATACACATTCTTTTCAAATACCCATGGAACATTCTCCAGGATTGATCACATATTAGGCCACAAAACAAGTCTCAATAAATTTAAGAAGATTGAAATAATACCATGCATCTTTTCTGACTACAAAGGTATGAAACTGGAAATCAACCTCAGAAAGAAAACCAGAAAAGCCACAAAAATGTGGAGACTGAACAAAATGCTACGGAACAATGATTGGGTCAATGAAGAAATCAAAAAATTCCTGGAGACAAATGAACATGAAAATACGACATGCCAAAATCTGTGGGATACAGCAAAAGCGGTTCTACGAGGGTAGTTTATAGCAATTCAGGCCTACCTCAACAAAGGAGAAAAGTCCCAAATAGACAATCTAAAAGTGCATCTAAAGGAACTGGAAAAAGAACAACAAACAAAGCCCAAAATCAGCAGAAGGAAGGAAATAATAAAAATCAGAGCAGAAATAAATGAAATAGAGACTAAATAAACAATAGAAAAAATTATTGAAAGCAAGAGCTAGTTCTTCGAAAGGATAAACAAAATTGAAAAACCCTTAGCTAGACTCACCAAGAAAAAAAGAGAGAAGGCTCACATAAATAAAATCAAAAATGAAAGAGGAGAGATTACAATAGACACCTCAGAAACACAAAAGATAATAAGAGAATACTATGAAAAGCTATATGCCAACAAATTGGATAATCTAGAAGAAATGGATAAATTCTTAGAAACATACAACCTTCCAAAACTGGACCAAGAAGATGTAGAAAATTTGAATAGACTCATCACCAGTAAGGAGATAGAAACAGCAATCAAACGCATCCCAAAAAATAAAAGTCCAGTACCAGATGGCTTCCCTGGTGAATTCTACCAACCATTCAAAGAAGACTTAATACCTATCCTTCTCAAACTCTTCCAAAAAATTTAACAGGAGGGGAGGCTTCCTAACTCCTTCCACGAAGCAAACATTATCCTGATACCAAAACCAGACAATGACAACACAAAAAAGAAAATTACAGGCCAATATCACTGATGAACATTGACGCAAAAGTCCTCAACAAAATACTAGCAAATTGAATACAAATTGAATACAAGCAAATTAAAAAGATCATACATCATGATCAAGTGGGTTTCATTCTAGGGATGCAGGGGTGGTTCAACATCCGCAAATCTATCAACGTGACACACCATATTAACAAAATGAAGAATAAAAATCACATGATCATCTCAATAGATGCAGAGAAAGCATTTGACAAGATACAGCATCCATTTATGATAAAAACCCTAAATAAAATGGGTATAGAAGGAAAATACCTCAACATAATAAAGGCCATATATGACAAACCCACAGCAAATATCATTCTCAATGGAGAAAAACTGAAAGCTATCCCTCTAAGAACAGGAACCAGACAAGGATGCTCACTGTCACCACTCTTATTTAACATAATATTTGAAGTCCTAGCCAGAGAAATCAGGCAACAAAAAGAAATAAAAGGGATCCACACTGGAAAAGAAGAAGTGAAATAGTCATTCTTTGCAGATGACATGATTTTATATCTAGAAAAACCTAAAGAGTCCACTAAAATACTTTTAGAAATAATAAAGGAATACAATCAAGTTGCGGGATACAAAATCAATGTACAAAAATTGGTTGTGTTTCTATACACTAACAACGAAGTAGAAGAAAGAGAAATTAAGAATACAATCACATTTACAATTGCAACAACAAGAATAAAATACCTAGGAATAAACTTCACAAAAGAGGTGAAAGATCTGTACACTGAAAACGATAAAACATTGTTGAAAGAAATCGAGGAAGACACAAAGAAATGGAAAGATATTCCGTGCTCTTGGATTGGAAGAATTAACATCATTAAAATGTCCATACTTCCTAAAGCAATCTATAGATTCAACGCAATCCCTATCAAAGTTGCAACAACATTTTTTACAGAAATAGAACAAAGAATCCTAAAATTTATATAGAAAAACAAAGGACCCCGAATAGCCAAAGGATTCCTGAGAAAAAAGAACAAAGCTGGAGGTATCACACTCCCTGATTTCAAATTATACTACAAAGCCATAGTAACCAAAACTGCATGGTACTGGCACAAAAACAGACACACAGATCAATGGAACAAAATTGAGAGCCCAGAAGTAAACCCACACGTTTATGGACAGCTAATATTCAACAAGAGAGCCAAAAGCATACGATGGAGAAAGGAAGAGTCTCTTCAAAAAATGGTGTTGGGAAAACTGGGCAGCCACATTCAAAAGAATGAAAGTAGACCATTCCTTTACACCATGCACAAAAATCAACTCAAAATGGATTAAAGACTTGACTGTAAGACCCAAAACCATGAGACTTCTACAAGAAAACATAGGCAGTATGCTCTTTGACATTGGTCTGAGCAGCATATTTTCAAGTCCCATGTCTGACCAGGCAAGGGAAACAAATAAAAAATGAACAAATGGGACCACATCAAACTAAAAAGCTTCTGCACAGCAAAGGCAACCATCAACAAAATGAAAAGACAACCTAACAATTGGGAGAAGATATTTGCAAACCATATGTCAGATAAGGGGTTAACATCCAAAATATACAAAGAACTCATACAGCTCAACACCAAAAAAAACAACAATCCAATTACAAAATGGGAAAAAGATCCGAACAGAGATTTCTTCAAAGAAGATATACAGATGGCCAACAAGCATATGAAAAGATGCTCAACATCATTAGTTATCAGGGAAATGCAAATCAAAGCTACAATGAGGTAACACCTCACTCCGGTCAGAATGGCTATAATTAACAAGACAGGAAACACCAAATGTTGGAGAGGGTGTGGAGGGAAGGGAACCCTTGTTCACTGCTGGTGGCAGTGCAAACTGGTGCAGCCACTATGGAAAGCAGTATGGAGTATCCTCAGAAAATTAAGGATAGATCTACTATATGATCCAGCTATTCCACTGCTGGGTATTTATCCAAAGAACTTGAAAACACAAAGGCATAATGATACTTGCGCCCCTATGTTCATTGTGGCATTATACACAATAGCCAAGACATGGAAGCAACCTAGGTGCCCATCAAGGGACGAATGGATAAAGAAGATATGGTATTTATACACGATGGACTACTACTCAGCCATAAGAAATGACGAAATCCAGGCATTTGTGACAACATGGGTGGACCTTGAGGGGATTATGCTGAGTGAAATAAGTCAGAGGGAGAAAGTCAAATACCATATGATCTCACTCATAAGTAGAAGATAAAAACGACAAAAAAAAAACACACATAGCATTGGAGATTGGACTGGTGGTTACCATTGGGGAAGAGGGAGGGGGGAGGGCAAAAGGGGTGAGCAGGCCACATGTGAAGGGATGGACTATAATTAGTGTTTGGGTGGTGAACAAGATGTGATGTACATAGAATTCAAAATATGATGTACATCCGAAAAAAAAAAAAAGAACGAAAGAAAAAAAAGAAAAAATTGATGGCATTGATTATTTCAAAATTTTAAACTTGGTAAAACAGCATAAAGACTGTTAAAATACAAATCATAGACTGAGAGAAACCATTTGTGACATTCACTTAAAATAGCATTTAGCATCTGGAATATAAAGAAAATCAAATCCATGAGACATAATATAAAATTGTCATCTTGTAGAAGACAGAATTGGAGGCCTGGCCCAGTGGCTGAGTGGTTAAGTTCGCACACTCAGCTTCCGCGGCCCAGTGTTTCACCGCTTCGCATCCTGGGCGTTGACGTGGCACTGCTCGTCAGGCCATGGTGAGGTGGCGTCCTACATGCCACAGCTAGAAGGACCCACAACTAAAAATATACATATACACAACTTTGTACTGGGGGGATTTGGGGAGAAAAAGCAGGAAAAAAAAAGAAAAAAGAAGATTGGCAACAGTTGAAGAAAAAAAAAAAGGAGAGAATTGGAATGTCCGAGAAGAAACAAAAGGTGAGATGGTCACCTTCACTAACAATCTGAAGAAAAACAAAACAATCATCCATCAGATTTTGAAAAGAAATAAACCACATAAATGTTTGTGAGAAGGTGTGTAGAATTGTAAAGAAGAGCAAATTAACAATAGCTGGCCAATGCTAAAAACTTACATTTTAAATAGAGGCAACTACCGTCATACAAATAAAATTAAGTACTAGATGGATTTATCAAATGCCTATTAGTTATTGCCTTAGGTTAGAAAGAAGGGAAATTGGACTGTGGAGAGATACAAAGAGGAGATCAGCTTTATCTAAAATGTTTTTATCTTAAAAACAAAATCTGAATCAAATGTTTACATTTACTAATTCTTGGTCTAAGTATACGGGTGTCGATATTAGCATCCTATGTTTTTCAGTTTTCCGTATATTTAAACTTCTTTATACACACACACACATACATACACACACCCATACGAACCTCATTCAAATGGAACTAATTGGATCTTTTGGTTTTTTTTTTTTTTGAGGAAGATTAGCCCTGAGCTAAGTACTTCCAGTCTCCTCTTTTTTGCTGAGGAAGCCTGGCCCTGAGCTAACATCCGTGCCCATCTTCCTCTACTTTATATGTGGGACGCCTACCACAGCATGGTTTGCCAAGTGGTGCCATGTCCTCGCCTGGGATCCGAACCGGCAAACCCCGGGCCACTGAGAAGCAGAAAGTGCGAAATTAACCTCTGCACCACCGGGCTGGCTCCCAATTGGACCTTTTGCGTAGAGTGGAGAACAAAACAGGATTTAGATTGGGAAGCTAGTTCTAGGCTAAGGTTGAGTTGAAGAAAGCAGCAATAAAGGAATCAAGAAATCTTGGAGAGATGGAAACAGAGAGAGAGATTGAGAGAGAGAAAAAGAGAAAGGGAGAGAAAGAAGGAGAGAGAGTGTCTTAACTGGAGTGAAAAGTGGTGAGGTGACTGGGGGAGAGGAATAGAAGGTACCATGGACATCAAGCAAGATTCATGTAGTACTTGTGACCAACAGAATGATAAAGTTGAGTGATAGGGAGAGTCATGAAGTCGTAGACTAATCTGTCTTTTATCTAATAGACTATTGGGGGTAAAACATCACAGAACACAAAGAGAGCTCTCATTCCTGAATTCCTTCATCTCCTTGATGCCTTTCTAAGGAAAAGATCTAAGACAAGCCCTGCCACATTCTGTCTGCCACTGTTCCATCTAAAGAATGACAGAGTTTAGCAGTTTGGAGACATTTTTCACAGACACTACTCACTGAATCAAATAGTTCATCATAGGGTGGCATCCTCTGTAAGGGCACATTTCTTCCTGCCTGAAAATATTATGAGGACCAATTTTGCTATGAGGTGAGATGAATTCATTGCTTTCTACCTTGTCTCTTCTGCAAAAAGAAATGAAAGCAGGAAATGATCCTGCATCCTCATCTCAGGCAAATACCACATCATTTCTACTGAACACTTTCAACAATTCTGGTTGTTATTTGTCTTATAAAGTGCAAAAAGAAAGTCAGCAAAGAAATACCTGTTTAGAAGGCTGTGTGATACAAAGGGACTGATATTCCACATAGTAAGCATTATTTCCTGTGATGTCATGTGAGTTCTTGAAAAATAATCAAAGATTAATTAAAGAATTACCTATAGCTCCATGCAGAGGAGAAAATAGCATTTTTTTCACTTGACATTTAGAATAGCTAACTCCCGTTTTCAACAAACCACTGAGTTAGGATTTAGGGTTCTTGGGGTGTGGATCTAGCTCCAACATTTGTTGCTGGTCCAAAATGGGGAAATGTCATTTCTGTTCCTCATTTTAACTATGAAGCTAGGATGATAATTAGCTACTGCTGGATTCATTACAAGCTTTCAATTATCGTTTGAAGACTGATTTTCAGTTTATGATCTTGACAAAGTTTACACGTTAAAACAAAAGAATTGAACACATAGGGAACCCCAAGTGTGATAAGAGACAAGCTCCTTGGGGTTCATTGCAACTTGTAGCTCCCTGTGATCACTTGAAAAGGACTCAAGCATCTCCCCTTTATGTACCTTATTGGTGTAAAAGATACTCCACTGCATGCCTTTTCAATGCAGTGCCGGTGTATAATATAGTTGTAGAGAATAATATCCATTGTAAGAATTTATGAAAGCTATTATGTTATAAGTCAAGTGGGATGATAACAGCAGGAAATGATAGCAAAAATCTCCTTACACAAATAGGATAAAGAAAAGCACTTCATTTCTTCCTCATAAAAGACTTTTCACTTCCAAGGGAGTGTTCCAAGATGAGTTAAACAAATGCCATCCATTGAGATGTTGGAAGAAAATAATAGAAATTCTGTTTATATTTATTTTTGATCTCTTGCCACTTAATTTCTGTTTTGTTTCACAATTCACATAAATACTAATATAGTGATATATGTTTATAATTTAAATAAATAAATAATAATGCAAAAACACCATTTCATATTGTGGAAGAAAAATAATTTTTCCTTTACGCTTCTAGATTCTTGGCTAAGCACCCCCTGTAATAAAAGACAGATTAACAGGAGAAAAACAATCAGAAGTTTAATAACATGTATACCTCCTGTATACATGGGAGAGACCCAGGGAAACTGAGCAACTCTCCAAAATGGCCCAAGCCACCACCCTTAAATACCACCTACAGCTAAAGACAAAGGGAGACGTTTGGGTGGGGGGAGTCAGTTATGGGAGGTGACCAGGAAAAGCACAGTACACAAGGGTAAGGTTGTTCTGCAGATTTAAGTCCTTGCCTTCTCCACTCATAAGAGTTTTTAGAGATTTAGAGTCATCTTCCTCTTCCTGGCTCAGAGAGGGAGACACCCTTACAAATGGAGATTTCCATTATAAATGTAAACATCTCTTACAAAAGGGTAACTTCTGCTCAGTTTTCAGAGCTTTTCCTATGTCTGCTCTTTCTTAAAAATAGCCAGCTCAAGATAATTCTTACACCAAAGAGGCATATTTTGGTGTGGCAAATTCTCCACCCATTTACTGTCTTTATCAAGTCTTGTCTAAATTAGTCTTCTGATTGGTTCCTGTATCTATAGTCTTATCCAGATCCCTCCAATCCTTTCTCTACATTGCCACAAAAGACATCTTTCTAAAGCGTACATCTGATTTTGTTATTTTCCTGCTTAAAATCTGTTCAAAGGCTCCTTGTTGCCTAAAGGGAAAAATCCATAAGGAATGTCATGATCTGGTCAGCATATAATTCTCCAGGTTTATTTCTCACCATAACCCCTTGATACTCTTCACTGAAACTGTACTGAACTACTTTGATCCATGTTAACTTTGTTCACATCACACTTCACCTATAAGAATATTTTAAATTGGAAGTTTGAACTGAGTCACCATAGTACAATAGACGCGAAAGTCCAAAGTGAGGTGCCAGAATACAAAGCAGATTCTCACAATGGAAATCTTTAGAACCAGTTAGAGATTAACGTTAGGTCAGATTTTCTGGAAACAGACTGTGAGATGGGTGGTTACACGCAAGCAGTTCATTAGGAGTGTTCTAGAGAGATATACTTGTAGGGAAATAAGGAAGGCAGGGTTGAACAGAGAGAGAATCTGATCTCCACTGCTTGGCAAATGGGGACTTAGAGAACATTCCAGAAATCTCTAGAGCTGGATGACCAGCTTTTCAGAGTTGTACCAAATTGAAGAAAGAGGGTTGGGCCTTTGAACCCTCACACCACCCAATCATTGTCCATTGACCACTCAGGGGAAAGGCAGTTACAATCTTGGATGAGGAGGCCATGCCCACCCTTTGAGGGGCCCAGTTGTGAGCCATCAGCAGATGTTCCCAGATTCACACTGAAGAGGGGCTCCAGGTGGATCAAGACACTATTTACCAGAAAGTTCTAAGGCCCAAAAAATATATTAAAATTTCAAGTGAAGAGAGATAAAGGAAGGCCTTGTGAATGATTTTTGTTAGTTAAAAGAGAATTGCATCTCTGCCCAAAAGGAGAAAAATGTTGGAGGGGCACTATCCCTTTCATTTCAAGCCTATAAAAAGAAGCTTCAAGAACTATAAAAACCCAAAATACCTGAAGTAGGTCTCTTGAAGCTTGAGAAATATAGTGATTAATAGTGTGGCCTTTAATAAGTTATGTAATCCCTTTGACCTTCTGTTTCTTCAACTGTAAAATGGATACAAAAATATTTACTTTATTGGTGGTAGTGAAGACTAAATAAGAGAATAGATCTAATTAATTTAGCACAGAATCTGAGAGAGTAATTTATCAATTTATCAGTCAATATTAGTTCCCTTTATATTATCTCCTTTTAATCTTTGCTCAAATCACACATTCTTAATGAAGTCTTAAGTGACCATTCTTTTAAAAATCATAACTTCCCATTTCTTCAAATACCACTTGTTTGTTGTTCTCCATAGTACCCCCTCCATGTAACATAAAATATATATCCACTTAGTTTTGTTTGCTGTGTGACAACTCCCACTAGAATGTCAGTTCAGTGAGAGCAGAAACCTGATCTTTCTTTTCTCTGCCATATTCTCAGTACCTAGAACAGGGTCGACCACATAATAGGTACTCAAAACATTAGTTGAATGAATGAATGAATATAGAATACTATTTAGGGAAACATGATTAATTTGTACTATGACCAAATCTATTTTATATTATACCAAGTTAATATTTAAAGAGCATTCAATCCAGGAATTAGGACTATAATTGATATACATCGAAATGCTTAAAAAGTTATGGTTGACAGGACATTAGTATTGTGAATTAACTTTACATTTAAAATTTTGAAGGCACAGCAGCCCTGAAGAGTTAAAAAATTTTACCATTTGTGTTGGCATGGAGCAGGCTTATCTCAACAGAGAAAGTACAAGATGACAATTTGTTGTTGAATGAAGTAGACTAAAGAGACGACCCAAGGAAGTTTAAAATCCATGTTGTACTAGACTTTCATTGACTCTGACAAGCTATGGACATTATTAAAAGCCAAATATGACAAAGTATCTTATGACATTGGAGGAAGATAGTATTTATATGGCAACTGTTTGTGTACTAGGCACTTTTGTACATATGTTAACCCCATTAATCTTTACAAGAACCCTATGATGAAAGTACTATCATAAACTTCTCTTTAGAGATAAAAACATCTAAGATTCAGATAAGTAAAGTAACACTATAAAGCCACCCATCCAGGAAGTGTCACTCATGATGTGAGCCCGGGTCTTCAACACAAAGGCCATTGTATCAATTAATACAGCTGGTGGTATTAAGCACACTCCTCTTAGGGTATTTGAGTGCTTAGGGTACTTGAAGCAAGGGAACTCATCTTAAGTAGATACTATTTGTGAAATGTGAGATTTCCAAAGGGCCTTTGAAATTTCTCTACCACGTGGGAATCTACTTTCAAGCCCAGAAATAGAGGAAATGTGCCCTTCTCTTTCTGACTCAAGTAGAAACATTAGGAATAATTCCAGAGTCAACTCGCTTTTTATCACTGTTTCAATTCAACATGTTTAAGTTTTATGTAGGATTCCATGTGGAATTAAAAGTTTACAAAATTTTAAAACAAATATTGTTTCCAGTATTCATTTCAAATGGTCATTGAGATCTCGACTACAATGCCATTCACTATGCTGGTCACTGATGGATACAGGAAGCTACAAAACACAATTCTGTCTTCAAGGTGAGAGTCATAGCTGGAAGACAAAAGCACCAGCTAGAGAGGTAGACTGCACTCTCAGTCCTGGATCTACCATTTGTTAAGTACTTATGAGACTCATACTATGTTAAACTGAAAATAATAATGTATACATCACAAAATTGTTGTGAAGGTTGTGTGAGTTTACATAA
This sequence comes from Equus asinus, assembly GCF_041296235.1. Classification (NCBI taxonomy): domain Eukaryota; kingdom Metazoa; phylum Chordata; class Mammalia; order Perissodactyla; family Equidae; genus Equus; species Equus asinus. Next base: position 131,309,072 of record NC_091820.1, read on the forward strand.
GGGCCCAGAGAGTCTGACACATATTTGGTGTGCAAAAGTTAAACACATTTTTATTGTTGCTGTTGTTATCATTAAAAGTAGGCTAGAGAGTGCAAACAACACAAAATACATTTATTGAAAAATGATGGAGTACAGCTTTGGTAATGAATACTATTGCTATTTTTTTCTCCATGTGCATGCAAGATTAACTTTGTTACCTTAGCCAAAAATACTACTCTTCTCATAAAAAATAAATTATTATTAATATTCAAAAACTTCCTAGGAGTGAGGCAAAGCAGGATTTGCTGTCCCTGTTAAACATAGCTAGTAAGGGATGGAGCCACAATCTTCTGACACCATGCACAGCGGTCTTGCTACAATATGCAAGGCTTCTGATCGCTAGATGTGTACCCATTCTATTCTGCTAATTCTTAACAATGCAAAACAAGCATGCCAATTAGAGTAGGCAGGTGAAAGAGAACACTTCATTTCATATCTATATCTGTGTCAGTATCTGTATCCATATCTATATTAAGTTCAATGCAATGACATTGCTTTTTTATAAGTCAAACCTGGCCACCAATCTCATATGCTTCAACACGCTTACATATATGCAGTGGAGGATACTGTTTAAGAGAGTAAGTTTTGGAATTGGACAGGTGTTGGACTTGTAGCTCAGCTCTTTCACATAAATTGTGTGAGCAAGGGCAAGATCATTGACTACTGTGAGCCCCAGAATCCTCATTTTTTTTTTTTTTTGAGGAAGATTAGCCCTCAGCTAACTACTGCCAGTCCTCCTCTTTTTGCTGAGGAAGCCTGGCTCTGAGCTAACATCCGTGCCCATCTTCCTCTAGTTTATACGTGGGATGCCTACCACAGCATGGCTGCCAAGCAGTGCCATGTCCGCACCTGGGATCCGAACCAGCGAACCCCGGGCCGCCGAGAAGCGGAACGTGCGAACTTAACCGCTGCGCCACCGGGCCGGCCCCCAGAATCCTCATTTTTTTAAGTGAGCTCATAATAGTTTACACCATTGTGAAATTTCAGTTGTACATTATTTCTTGTCTGTTACCACGTAGGTGCTCCCCTTCTCCCCCTGTGCCCACCCCCACGCCCCTTCCCCTGGTAACCACTGAACTGTTTTCTTTGTCCATGTGCTTGTTTATAATCCTCATTTTTCAATGAAACTATTAAAATCTGTAATACTTCTTAGAGTTGGAGCTAGCATATACTAAACTCTCAGTAACTTAATTACTCTAATAGTACTATTATCATTATGAGTATCAGTGAGGATGCTCACACACAATAAAGAAGGAATCATCTGTACTATAGTCTCTAGTAGTTCTTTTCTTTTTCTTTTTTTTAAAGATTAGTACCTGAGCTAACATCTGTTGCTAATCTTCTTTTTTTTTCCCTCTTCTTCTCCCCAAAGCCCGCAGTACATAGTTGTATATTCTAGTTGTGAGTGCCTCTGGTTGTGTTCCGTGGGATGCCACCTCATCATGGCCTGATGAGCAGTGCCATGTCCATGCCCAGGATCCGAACCTGCGAAACCCTGGGCCACTTAAGCAGAGTACGTGAGCTTAACCACTTGGCCATGGGGCTAGCCTGCTAGTAGTTCTTTGAATAGGCATCTGGGTGAAGTATAGCAAATATTCACAACTTCTAGAAGACTCCAATGCAGTATTGTGGTGGAATCATCCTGTCCAACTCACAAGAGCTTAACTATTAAATTTTCAGAAATTTTACAAGCTAGTTCCTATAGTCATTATTAAAAATTATAATAAATTTACAATTAAATATATTATATTAAAAGCAGAAGTAGTAAATGTTCAAAATTTATAATATCTTAAACGTATTCTTCCATTTTACTATTATCTGTGCTCCTGAGGTTATTTACATCTATTGCACCTATATGGTTGAACTACTAAATAACAGTGTGCTACCGTGCATCTCTTTCTGCCTATGCATTCAGTGACACCATGTTGGCAGCATCAAATCAGCCACCGTGGGAGTATTACCTCCACAGATATCAGCAGATGCTATCAATCAGAAAGCAGAAAGCCAGTTGTTAGACATTTGCCAACATACAGTTAGATCAATGATGTACCAGCTGCTTTCATCCACAATATTATACTAGTTCCTTACAATCTGCCCTCCCCAACTCCATACATCTGAATTTCAGCACCTGTTTATAGCCATCTTCACTAAAGCCTTGAATAGAATATGAGGTAAATGCGAAACATGAGGATGTGGATAATTCCATGGCCTCAAACTAAGCCCTGGCTTTGGACTCTCTTCAGCCTATATGTTTCCCTTTGAAGCAGCTGATACTAAGCATATTTCACTATGAAGATTAATATATATGTACACACGCACACACACACATCTAGGAGACTCAAATGGTAAACAGCTAAAGAAATCTGAACAATACTTAAAAACCTTTATAAATTTAAATTTTGTGTGAAAAAGTAAAGGTATGACCTTGAACAAATCATAAATTTTATCAACTACTTCAATATATATATTTGGAGAGTGAATTCATGTACTTCTGACATAATAAATATATGTGAACTAAAATTCCAAACATTTTAAAGAGCAGATACTCCAATGGTATACACCAATATTTTTGCAGAGGTTGAGAACAATGCACAAAAATATTTTGTAGTGCTAAAACATTGTTCTAGCACAGAAAAGTATCCAGAGGAGAGAGAAATTTATATCTTAGGACCCATTACAATGAGTGGAACTGGGCAGAAATGAACTGTGCCAAATATTTGGCAAAATAAATCTTAGGAATTTGGATGACATTGGGCAGGTCCCCAAGTAATTAAATTCAAAAGGTTAAATTGGGTACTCATCCCTGAATACTATATTGCTATTGGAATCTGCATAGAAAACTAATTGAGGAGAGAGAATAATTCAGACATATCAAAGACAACTGTTGTAGTTCACATTTGCAATTAGTTCTGTTTTCATTGTGTAAATTTAATATTTAATAATGGATATGAGTATATATGCTTTCAGCATACTAGTTAAAAAAACACAGAAATGGAGCCAGACTATTTTGGTTTAAAACCTGTATTTTCAACAATTACTAGTTTGGTGACCTTGGACAAGTTAGTTAAAATATCCATGCCTCAGTTTCCTTCTGTGTAAGGATAATGATAGTATATGCCTCATAGAGTTGTAAAAACAAAATGAGTTAATACAGGTAAAAGTGCCTACAAAAAATGCTCAACACATAATACACTTTCAATATATGTTGGGTATAGTAACTGTTACTGTTGCTATTAAGCAATACCATTTAAACTGACATTATTAATAAGTTGTCTCTGGCCCCGTGGCTAGTAAGTTCGGGAGTCAATCAAATATTTATATAAATGCCTCCCTGATACCAAAAACCCATGCTTTTCCTAATTCAGCATTTCTCACAATATAGTCTAGACCACCTTCATTAGAATCACCTGGGGTGCTTGTTAAAATGCAAATTTACAGTCTCATGAAATGCTTAGTGATTCAGAATCTTTGGGGATGGCTCCAGAAAATCCTCCTTTTTGACTCTTCCTCCAGGTGATACTGATGCACATTAATGGTTGACTAACAATACATTGTGCCATTTGGTTTCACTCATTAACTTTCCCACTGGAACATTCTAACATTAACACCAAATGCAAAAAGTCTACAAGATAAGGTTCCTGTAATAGCAATCAAAGGACTATCGATTATTTCTTCTTTCTCTAGTTCTCAAGGCAGTTATACTTAGACTCATTCAGATTTTATCAGGTCATAATTAAAAATCTATTTGCTCACTATAAATTAAAAGTAATCTTCTCAGCCATAAAAATAGACAAAATAATGCCATTTGCAACAACATGGATGGACCTTGAGGGTATTATGCTACACAAAATAAGTCAGACAGAGAAAGACAAACAGTATGATTTCACTCACATGTGGAAGACAAACAAACACATAGATAAGGAAGACAGATCAGTGGCTATCAGAGGGGCAGGGGGTGGTGGGAGGGCCAAAGGGGTAAAAAGGGACACAAATGTGTGGGATGGATGGAAACTAGACTATTGGTAGTGAACATAACGCAGTCTATAAAGAAATTGAAATATAATAATGTACACTTGAAATTTACACAAAGATATAAGCCAATGCGACCTGAGTAAAATAAAAAAGAAAGTAATTTTATCCTTTTAAAATAAGGCAGACTGATATTCAGATCTATTACATATTATGGTTCCCATTCTGTTTTATGAAATAGTGGATGATGAGTTCTTTATTACACCACAGATAAATAGGTCTGATTAAAATTTGGGCTACATATTTCTTAGTGTAGTGAATATCAGTCTATCTAGCACTTGCTGAAACTACCACAGCTAAAATATAAAACCCAGTGCATGTGTGTGCGTAATATTTGGAAGAGAAAAATTTGGAAAAATAAATAAATTGTTCCTATTGTCGCTTGCAAATATAATCATTGTTATTTGTACAATGTTTAAATGTATTTATTTCATGGCCATTTCTACACATTTTAACATAGTTATTATTATATTTTATATACAATTTTACAGTCTACTTTGTCACTTATCATATATGTGTTTTTTTGTTATGAAAGTCTTCATAGATAGTTTTTCAGTAGCTGATAATATTGTAACTATAAGATGTACTGTAATGTGCTCAATTATTATGCAATAATTAAGCATTTAGACTGTCTTCAATCATTTTATTATCAATTTGAAAGTCTAGAATGAAAGATAAAAAGGTGTAATACCAAACTTTTAACAATGGTTATCTTTGAGTAGTGCAATTGTGGGTGGTTGTTATTCTCAGGTTTTCAAAATTCATACAACAAACATATATAAATTTTAACACAGAAAATGTTATTCAAAATAAACTGAATTAGGGCCGGCCCCATTGCTGAGTGGTTAAGTTTGCACAGTGTACTTCAGTGGCCCAGGATTTCACCGGTTTGGATCCTGGGCATGGACATGGCACTGTTCATCAAGCCATGCTGAAGTAGCATCCCACATAGCACAACCAGAAGGACCTACAATAAGAATATACCACTATGTACTGGGGGGCTTTGGGAAGAAGGAGAAGGAAAGAAAAAGAAGATTGGCAACAGATGTTAGCTTAGTGCCAAAAGTAAAAACACCCCACCAACCTAGAACGTTGTATCCAGTGAACACATCCTTCAAGAGTAGAAAGGTTTTCTCCCACAAAAAATAAATTGAGAGAATTTGTCACCAGTAGACAAGCCTCTCAAGAAATGTTAAAAGAAGTTCTTCAGAGAGAAAGAAAATCATATAGGTCAGAAATTGGCATCTACATAAAGAAAGGAAGAGTATTAGAGAAGGAATAAATGAAGGTAAAATAAAATATTGTATTTTTCTTATGCTTAATTGATCTAAAAGGTAATAGTTTACTCAAAATGATAAGAGAAACAATGTCTTGGGTAAAAATAGCTCATAGATAAGTGAAATGAATGACATCAAAGTTATGAGCAACAGAGGGGAGGAATTGAGAATATCCTCTTATAAGGTACCTGCACTATATGTGAAGTGATATAGTGTCATTTGGACTTAGATTAGTTGTAAATATACATTGCAATCTAGAGTAGCATTAAAAATATAAAAATAAGTATAATTGTTATACTAAGAAAAGAGAGACATTGGAATCTTATAAAATGTTCAACTAAAGCAAGAGAAGGCAGAAAAAGACAGGAAGATGAAAAGAGAAAGCATAGAGCAAAGAATAGAAAACAATTATAAATGTCTAGACATAAATCCAACCATATCAATAATCACTATAAATATCAAAGGTCTAAATGCACCAATTAAAAGACAGAGATTGTCAGAGTTGATCAAAAAACACAATCCAGCTATTTGTTGCCCTCAAGAAACCCACTTTAAATATAAAGACACAGATAGATTAAAATAAAGGAATAGAGACAGATATGCCACGCCATTGCATTAACCAAAAGAAGTTGGAATAGCTCTTTTAATTCCAGACAAAGGAGACTTCAGAGCAAGGAAAATTAGCAAGCATAAATAGGTGTATTACATAATAATAGGGTCAATTATCAAAGAAGACATAAGAATCCTTAATGTATATGCACCAAAATTCAAGTGTCAAGATACAAACACATCTGAGGCAAAAACTGATAGGCGTGTAAGAAGAAACAGATGAATCCACTGTTAGAGTTGCAGAGTTCAACACCCCTCTATAAGTAATTCATTGATCTAGTAGGCAGAAATTAAGCAAGGATACAGTTGAACTGAACCACACCATCAACCATCTGGATCTCATTGGCATTTATAGACTACTTCATCCAACAAGAGCAGAACACACATTCTTCTCAAACTCAAACAGAACATTTACCAAGACAGCCAACAATCTGGGCCATAAAATTTACCTTAACAAATTTTTCAAAATAGATCATATAAAGCATGCTCTCAGACAACAATGAAATTAAACTAGAAATCAATAACAGAAAGATTTCCACAGATATTTGGAGACTAAACAACATTCTAAATGGAATATGGATCAAAGAGGTCTCAGGAGAAAACATAAAAATATTTTGAACTAAATTAAAATAAAAATACAACTTATCAAAATTTGTAAGATGCTGTGAAAGCAGTGCTTAAAGGGAAATTTATTGCCTTAGGTGTATACGTTAGAAAAGAAGAAAGACCTAAATCAATAATCTAAGCTTTTACCTTATTAAACCAGGAAAAAAGGGGTAAGTTAAATGTAAAGTAATCAGAAGAAATTAAATAATAAATATTTAAGCAACAATCAATGAAATTTAAAACAGGAAATCAATAGAGAAATTAAACAAAACCAAAAGCTGTTTCTTTGAATGATCAGTAAAACTAATAAACTTCTATCCACTCTAACAAAGAAAAAAAGAGAGGAGACATAAATTATTAATACCAAGAATGAAAGGGGCCAACACTACTGATCCCTTGAACATTAAAAGAATAATAAAGGAATAGTAGGAACAAATCTATGCCTACAAATTTGATAACCAGATGAAAAGGACTAATTCTTTAAAAGATACAAACTGTCAAATCTCACACAAGGACAAACAGATAATCTAAAAGGCCCATATCTATTAAAGAAATTGAATCAATAATTAATAACCATCCTAAAAAGAAAGTAGCAGGCTCAGATAACTTCACTGGTGAATTTAAACAAACATTTAAGGAAGAAATGATAGCGATACTCTAGAATCTGTACCAAAAAACAATAGAAGCAGAGGGAACACTTCTCAACTCATTCTGTGAAGCCAGCATCCTAATACCAAAAGAAGACATAGGCATTACAAGAAAGAAAACAATAGGCCAATGTCTCTCGTGAACATAAATGCAAAAATCCTCAACAGAATATTAGCAAATCACATCCAATAATGTATAAAAAGAATTATAAACTATGAGCAAGTGGGATTTATCCTAGGTATGCAAGACTGGTTCAACATACCCAAATCAATTAATGTAATCTTTCATATCAACAGGCTAAATAAGAAAATTCATATGATCATACCAATAAATGCATAAAAAGCATTTGAAAAATCCAACACCCATTTGGAATAAAAATTCCCAGCAAACTTGAAGAAATCCCTCAACTTCATAAAGAACACTTACAAAACACCTACAGGTCACATCACACTTAGTGGTGAGAAACTCGATGCTTTCTCCCTAAGACTGGGAACAACATAAGCATGTCCTCTCTTACCACTCCTATTCAACATTGTACTGGAAGTCTTAACTAATGTGATAAGACAAGAAAGGGAAATAAAAGGTATACAAATTGGGAAGGAAGAAATAAACTGTCTTTGTTCACAGATTACATGACTGTCTCTATAAAAAAGTCCCAAAGAATCACCAATAACAAAAAAAACTCCTGGGACTCATAAGCAATTATAGTAAGCTTGCAGGATACAAGGCTAATACATATATAAATCAATTGCTTTTCTATATACTAGCAATGAACAATCAGAATTTGAAATCTAAAACATAGCACCAATTACATTAGTATGAAAAAAACAAAATACGTATAAATCTCAAAAAATATGTACAAGATCTATACGAGGAAAACTATAAAACTCTGATAAAGAAATTAGAGATCTAAATAAATGGAGAGATATTTTGTGTCCACAGAAAGGGAGATTCAATATTGTTAAGATGTTGGTTCTTCCCAAATGCTCTATAGATTCAATGCAATCCCAATAAAAATCCCAGCAACTTACTTGTGGATATTGACTAATTCTAATCATCCTAAAAAGAAAGTAGCAGGTTCATATGATTGATGAATGAATGAATGGAAAGACAAAAGACTCAGAATAGCCCACACAATACTAAAAAAGATCAAAGTTGGAGGACTAACACAATCTGACTTCAAGACTTACTATAAAGCTACAGTAATCAAGACAGTTTGGTATTGGTGAAATAATAGAGAAATAGATCAGTGGAACAGAACAGGGAGCCTAGAAATAGACCTGAACAAATATAGTCAACTGATCTTTGACAAAAAAGCAAGGTCAATTCAGTGGAGAAAAGAAGGTCTCTTCAACAAATGGTGCTGGAACAACTGGACATCCACATGGTAAAAAAATTAGTCTAGACACAGACCTTATATCTCTTATACCTTTCACAAGAATTAACACAAAACGGATTATAGGCCTAAATGTAAAACACAAAACCATAAACCTTCAAGATGACAACATAGGGGAAAACTCAGGTGAACGTGGGTTTGGAAATGAATTTTTAGATACAATGCCAAAATCAGGACCCATAAAAGAAAAAATTAATGTTGGACTTCATTAAAACTAAAATCTTCTGCTCTGGGAAAGACACTGTTAAGAGAATGAAAAGCAAATCTCCGATTGGGAGAATATATTTTCAAAACACTAAACTAATAAAAGACTTGCACCCAAAATTTGTAAAGAACTGTTAAAACTCACCAGTAAGAAAACACACAACCCAATTAAAATGTAGACAAAAGATCTGAACAGACACGTCAACAAAGAGATGTACAGATGGTAAATAAGTCATGTAAAGATGCTCGACACCATATGTTACGGATTTGAAAGTTAATCAATGAGAAACCACTCTACACTATTAGAATGGTTAAATCCAAAACACTGACAACAGAAACGCTGGTGAGGATGTAGAGCAAAAGGGAGTTCCTTCATTACCGGTGGGAATGCAAAATGCTACAGTCACTTTAGAAGACAGTTTGGCAGTTTCTTACAAAAGTAAGCATAGTCTTACCATACAATATAACATTTGTACTCTTAGGCATTTATTCCTATTGACCTGAAAATTTATACGCACACAAAAACCTGCGCACAAATATTTATAGCAGTCTTATTCATAATTGCGAAAAATTTGCAGCAACTAAGGTATCCTTCAATAGGTGAATAGCTAAGCAAACCGTGGTACATCAATACAATAAAATATTATTTAGCAATAAAATGGAATGGGCTGGTAAGCCGCAAAAAGAAATGAAGGAACATTAAAAGCATATTGGTAAGTGAAAAAAGGTAATCTGACAAAGGTGCTGTATTATTTCCACTATTACGTGACATTCTGTGATGGCAAAACTATATAGATAGTAAAAAGATCAGAGATTGCCAGGCGTTGAGGGGCGAGAGGGGAAGGGATAAACAAGTGGAGCACAAGGGATTTTTACAACAGCGAAAGGATTTTGTATGATAATACAATGGTGGATACATGACATTATGAATTTGTCAAAACTCATAGAACTGCACAATACCGCATGAATCTTAATGTAAACTATGAATTTTAGTTAATAATAGTATATCAATATTGGTTAATCAATTGTAACTAATGTACTAAACAAATGCAAGATGTTAATGATAGAGGAAACTGGGGGGGTCGGGCTGGTAGAAGCAGTTTATGGGAACTCTGTGCACTTCTGCTGAATTTTTCTATAAACCTAAAAGAGTTCTAATAAATAAAGTATATTATTTAAAATAAAATAAATTTTATAAAAGTGCATTGAACATCATTGTATAATAATCTTAGATTGCATTTCTATTTTCATAGGATAGAGTTCCATAAGTAAACTCAGTCGATATATATGGCTCTCTTTAAGATGCTTATTATAGCTGAATCAATTCCCCAAAGTGTTTTACCAGTTCCCACACCAGACACAACTGTTACATCTCAGACTCTCATAGGGGATTTTACATTTGTCAAGCTGGCTCTCTCTAACCCTGGCAAGTCAATTCCCAGTAGAGTATATATTGGTCATAAAAAAGAGCAGTCATGAGATTATAGATAGAATAGCAAAAGGCATCACTCTCATAGGAAGCAAGAGTAGTAGTTGTTTGTCACTTCTTGGCTGCTCAGCAACCAAGGCCCTTTTGTAACAGCTGTATCAACACACTGAATAATTCTCTTATCTTTGTAAATTAAATTAATCAGTTAAAAACCCCATAAATTATTATGCACACAACATAGCAGACACTTAACTGTGTTTATAAGTTGTTCATCCATTTCATTGCTGAGTAGCATCCTAATATATGAGTGCAACACAGTTCCTTTATCCTTTTACCAGTTGATAGACATTTGAGTTGTATCCAGTTTGGGGCTATCATGAATAAAGCTGCTATTTGCATACAAGTCTTTGTTGGTGAATCTCAAAAGAGTTATGCTAATTGAAAAAAATTCAGATACAAAGACTATATACAATATAATTTTATTTATATGGTATTATAGGAAAGGCAAATTCACAACATCAGACGGCATCTGATCAGTAGGAAGGAGATAGACTGCAAAGGAGCACAACAAAATTTGGGGGGTAATGGAAATGTTCTATATTGTAATTTTGGTTGTGGTTACATTGATTATATAAATTTGTCAAAGCTCATCAAATTATACACTTAGAATTGGTGAAATTTATTTATACACTTAGAATTGGTGAAATTTATTGTATGTAAATTATTCCTTAAAACCAACCCCCAAAAAAGGAAAAGACAATCATAAATTCTCGAGGATAGCACAGTCTCAACCTATCAACTGTCTCATAGTTTGCAAGACAGCCTCTCTCACATTGATGCTAGTTCATTATATTATACAGAGAAGTGTTAGTTTCTCCTCTTCATCTCCTTAATAGCTTCTTCCCTTTCAGATTTTTGTAGCTGATTGGGAGGGGGAAATCATGTGGTTGCTGAGCCATACACTTCCTTATGACCTTTCCCTCAGCTATAGAAAGATGCAGCTGAAGTTTTCAAAATATTTATAACGACTAAATTCTAAGTCAAGGATGATTCTAATTTTCAGTCTCCATCTGGTGGGACTGAAGGGGATGGTTTATTCTTTCAAATGCATAGTGTTTATGGTCGTATCCACAGTGTTTATATTAGTGCCTGGGATAGTAAGCATTCCATAAATATTTATTGACTTCAAAAAATATAGTTAAATGGTTCGTTCTGTTTTAAAGTTTTCTACTAAAAAAATATTTAAGCTTGAAGAGGAAACCTCTTTAATGACAATACAATCTATAATCACAGACCACCAGCCTCTTTAACGATTGTAATACATGGTGCAGTTCTCCAGCTCTATATCCCCATCAAGACCAAGCCACTCATTTCCTCATTTGCTGGGAGTGGAGGCTGCCAAAGGCTCATAGCTGAGTCTCTCTCTGGGAATTGCCCTTGACCTAAAGAGGCCACCTTGCCCAAAGTTACACCTCCTCCCTGGGATCAGCCTGCATCTAATGACTGGTTAGTGTAGGGGGACAAAGATCTGACCTCCTTGTCTCAATTCAGAACAATTCTGAGAGAAAGTTCCAGCTCTAGAGATTCCTGTGGGATAGCCTGAAGCCTGATTGCAACCAAAGCAAGGTTTAAATTTACCCTCTGCTCATCCTGCTTCCCTTACTCCATTAAAGGTGCTACTCCTGAGACCATTCTCCAATAAACCTGTATACAACTATTTATTTTCTTGGAGAACCTGAACCAAGACAAATCATATTGGTAATAGTCCTAAGAAGTAGTCTCAAATATGGGATTTTAGAACTAGGCCACTCACTGGTCAGACAGATCAGAGGACTTCATCTCTGGTGGTAGATGGAGTACTAATAGCCCCTGGTATGATGGAGCAATGCAATTGTTAAAACATTCATTGGTGGTAAACTAAAATGGGATGTGAGGTGGAAAGGAATGCAATAGTGTACACAATATCTCAGGCATTTGAAGGGTTTGAAGTGAGTAGTAATTAAAAAGAATATTGAATTAGATGACTTTAGTGGGTATTATTGATGCACTGGAGAAAAACAATGAAAGGATGAGGGTGATAAATCACCAGTTTAAGGCAAAACATGAAAATCAGAGGGCTCCCTTTATAGTATATAAATAAACTCATCTTCTGCAGCTGGAGGGCAGGAAAAGCTGAGGATCTGGTTCAGATTTAACTATAAAGGTAGAGGCACTCGAGAAGGTGAAATTCTAAACCATATGTCAAAGACAGGGCCATCATGGGAAAGAAAAGGGACTCTGAATCTCAGGATGAGTTCATCTGTGTCAATATGCTTGAAATTCTTGAATCCCCAGATTCCCTTGAACCCACTGGGACTACAAAAGTGTTTTCCTGCTCTGAAAGTAGCATTCACCCACTGCTTGAAGACAATGCATAGGCTTCCTCCTTGCAAGACAATTCAGGATCCTCTTGCAATCAGTCACTACCTCCCTTTCTGGCCAAAAGACAAATAACTAAGCTGAAGTCATGACATAACCTGGCTTTCAAAAAGTATTGGGCTGGCAAAAGGAGGGAAAGGTGAATATACACTAAATGAACTAGAGCACCTAGCAGGAAGAAATATATGGGGCTAGACCCTGAAGGTGCTGAATTAAAAAAAGGCAGAATATAGTTGGAAGTGGTAAGCTTACCAATGTGGGAGAAATCCCCCATTATTAAGAATTTAATAATCTAGCAAAGGCAGGAGGGAGTGATCACATGCTACTAAGATGGCTCCTAGAAATTTGGAAAAAGCACCCACTCTAAGTGAAAAATAAATGCTAGGATTACCGTGGTAGATGGTAGGAGAATAAATCAAAAAGCTTAGAGAAGTAGGCAGGCTAGAATGGATTTACTATATAAGGCCAGAAATGCAACAGCTCATCATATTCTCCAGAAAAGCCAAGAGGTTAATCTATTTACCAAAACAATATGGAATGCACTGGTAAGAAGGGAACTAGTAATTTTGAGGAACTCAATGAGTGGCTATATTAGTTGTATATTTCTGTGTAACAAATTACTGTAAACTTAGTGCTTAAAACAACACACATTTATTCTATCACAGTTTCCATGGGTCAGGAATCAAGGCATGGCTTAACTGGGTCCTCTGCTTCAGGATGTCTCATAGGTTACAATCAAGGTGCCAGCCTGGCAGCATTCCTTCCTGGGGCTCAGGATGTTCTTCCAAGTTTGCATGGTTGCTAGCAGAATTCATCTCTTCATAGAAGTGAGATCTCCAGCTTCATACTATGTACCAACTAGAGACCATCCTGAGGTGATAGAGGCTGCCTCTCCATATAGTTTAGAATGAGTTTGTTGATCTCCCTAAAATAACTTGCTTGGATTTTGAAGGAGATTGAATTGAATCTATAGATCAAATTGGGAAGAACTGACATCTTGACAATATTCAGTCTTCCTAACTATGAATATGGAATCTCTCTCTATTTAGTTCTTCTTTGATTTTGTTTATCAGAGTTTTCTAGTTTCCCTCATTTAGAGCTTGTACATATTTGGTTAGATTTATACTTAAGTATTTCATTTGTCTGGGTGCTAATGTAAATGGTATTGTAAGTTTAATTTCAAATTCCAGTCGTATATTGTTGGCATATAGGAAAGCAATTGTCCTTTGGACGAGAACTACACCATCGGCTCTCTTGGTTCTTACTCCTTTGGTCTCAGACTATAACTACACCATCAGCTCTCCTAGTCCTCTAACTTGCTAACTGCCTATCTTGGGACTTCTCAGCCTTCATAATCGTGTGGTCCAATTCATTATAATAAAATATGTATTTACACATATACATATAACTCACACACATACATATACAAACATCCTATTGGTTCTGTTTCTCTGGAGAACCATGACTTATATAATATGTATATATATTTTAATATATATGTATATATGCACATATAGGTGTGTGTATATCATATGTTCAAATGCTATTTGATTACTTGACTACTTGAGATGGATAAATATCTAAATTATAGAGAAGATGTAATACAAATAAAGTAAACATCAATATCAAATAAATATCAAAACCCAATGAGTCAGTAAAATATAATTCTCTTTCCACTGAAATATTGGTCTCATTCATTTCAAAATTGGATTCTAATTCTCATAGTAGCAGTTACCATTATGTAGTTCCTACCACTCCCCAAGCCTTGTAATAAGTTGTTTTTTTAATTAAATCTTTTTTATGGAAATATCATATTGTTTCATTTGTAACTAGCTATTCCATCCTGTATTTCCAGAAGATAAGGATTCTGTCATTAAAACTTATCACTTTACCATTATCTCCCAGAAAAAAGTAATAATTTATTATTATCAAGAAATACCACTTAGCATTCAAATTCCTCAATTATCTTATTTTTACAGTGTATTTGTTCACATCAATATTCAAACAAGTTCTATATATTAAAATTGGTTCATATATATCTTAAATCTCTTTTAATCAATAATTTCCTCTTCCATTCTTTCCTTCTTTTTTTTCTTTATTATTTTTGAGGAAACTGGAAGGTTTTCTGTGGCAGGCTAAAAACTACCTTCTCTCAAAGATATCCACATCCTAATTTGTAGAAACCTGGAATGTTACCTTATATGGGAAAAAAGGGGGTTTTGCAGACATGATTAAATTAAGGATCTTGGAAAAGGGAGATTTTCCTAGATTATCTGCATGATTCCTAAATCTAATCACAAATGTCCTTACAAGTAAGAGACAGAGGGAGATTTTATACACACAAAAGAGGAGAATACAACATGAACAGGAAGGCAAAGATCGGAGTGATGCAGACACAAGCCAAGGAACATTGGTAGCCACCAGAAGCTGAAAGAGACAAAGAACAGATCCTTTCCTAGAACATTTGGAGGGAATGTGGCCCAGCTGACATCTTGATTTCAGCCCAGTAATGCTTATTTAAAACTTCTGGGCTCCAGAACTGTGAGAGAATACATTTCTGTTTTTTAAAGCCAACAAATGTCTCGATATTTGTTACAGCAACCATAGGAAACTAGTACAGTTTCCCTAAAGAATTCCCTGCAGTCTGGTTTTTGCTAATTTCATTCCTCTGATTTTCTTTTATATGTTTTTCTGCCTTCTGTATTTTCTGTTCATTGATATTTCTTTTACAAGATGATTTATAAGTGCTTTGTGTACCTCTATCTGAAGGTATATACTCCCTGTGTGTTTCTCTTTTGTAATTTTTAGCACCTATTGTTTAATAGAGCCTAGATCCATTTATTCGAAAGGATTGCTAAACAGTTAAAATCTCTGTGATACGCACTTTGTGTATATATTGTCTTCAATCTTAGCAAAAAACTTCGCATTTTTGGCAATATATGATCAAAAATCTACTAAAAGAACAAAATTTTGAAAACAGAGAATTAAAATCCAAAGACTGGGCTATGTCTATAATACTTCACTTTTACCAGGAATCTTGAGCGAAACAGAGCTGAGAATCAGACATGTTTAGATTAGCACCCCCACCACTACTCTCAGTATCTATTGTCTACCAGGATAATAGATTTAGATGGAGACTAGGAGTCTGTGAGGAAAACATTTCTCACGTAGACATTATAGGCGAACTATGTGTATTAGAGATCCTTAGACTTTAATATATTTTTAAAAGGCTATCTTGACCCAGTTTTGAGGCCCTTGCTAGAAGTCAGTCAGTTCCCCTTCTCAAGCAGCTAATTAAGTCCGCACTCTAACCACTTCCCTTATCAGGCTCTCACACTCTAAGCCACTAGGCACCTGCCCTAATAGCCCATGGGGCCAGGTACCAGACAACTAAGGACAGCCTCGATGCCCAGAAGTGTGAGAAGTTATTCAAATTAGTCGATCCACAGGGAGCCCACAAAACCTAGCTAATCCTACCCCATTTGTCATACATAAGCTGTCCTCTACAACTCTAGCTTGCTGTTACCCTCTCCAGAGATACAACCTTCTGTGGGGCCCTGCCTGGCAGCCTTCTCTCTTTCAGAGCTGTTAGTAACAGAGTTCCACATTTCATCAAAGTTCTGCCCCAGTGTCAGTGTGTTGTATCCCACCATCAAAATAATTTTTAAATCTTATGAAAAAGACTATTCTAGCTTTACACAGGAAAGATAAAGTTAGGGCATTCTTTGAGTTGTATATATTATGAACCAGGTAAACACTAGGCTCTGGAGGATACAGAGATGAATCCGGCACAATCTCTGCCCTCAAGATCACAAGAAACAGAAATGGAGAAGAAAATTATAATACAGTGCATTAGGTTTTATCAGAAAGTACTTGGTGCTTTAGGGGGTCACAGGTGGGGTCTTTACCTCAAGCCAAAAGAAAGTTTTCTATGACCATTGAAGACTGCACAACCTGTGACAGTTATGTAGAAGTCAGGTACATGGGCAGAGAGAGCAAAATTCAGTTCATTACCCAAAACACTTCATAGGAATCATACTAGGAACTCAGCTTCAAATATTAACAGTACAGTTCCTTCCTTCAAAAAGTGTATTAGCTACCAGGGGATACAAGTGTGTAAAGAAACATATTACAATAAAGTGTGATAAGTTCAACGAGACATGTTATTGTGAGGGCACAAAAAAAGGGATCACAAACTCTACCTGGGAGAAGAGAAAAGAAGCACAGACAGCCTCCCAGCATAAGTGACTTGAGTAATGTCTTGAAGAATGAATAAGGGCCTACTGATAGGCCTGTGGGAGGAGAGGCACGGAAGAGGGATAGAATATTCAAAAGTAAACATAAGCATGCTTGTGTAAACACAAGGAATTGCTAGCCAGTGAGAGTATCACCCCACCCAACACTGACTAACTGCATGTAAGTCACACTCTTAAAATAGCCAAATGGTACACCAAGTGCTTCTGGCTCTTGACACAGGTCATTGATAACTTCTGGGCTTTGCATCAGAGATTCCTCTAGGAAAAGATAATTTGATTAGATCCATAGTTTCTGGCCTACTTCTTTTAAGGCCACTTGGGATTCCCCAGCAAGGCTGGTACACTTGCCACTTGGCAAGGTACAATACCACTTAGCCGTACTGTTTAAGGACATGAACATAAGGAAAGAACTGAACGTGTGACATTACAATTTTGGAAACAACAGTACAAAAGAGGGCTTGAAAAGCAATGCACACATTTCCAGATCACAGATCACAACCCAGGTAATTCTAATTTCTAGAGAGGTAAAAAGAAGCCAAACCCTCAGCTCAGATTCATTTCACACCATTATCATTTCAAACTTTTCCTCTTCAGTGGCCCTGACCTTGACTCACTCTTTCTCCCATTGGTACACTGCCTGGTAGGAGTATGAATCATGCCAGGAATCAGATGGGTCCAAAGGGAGCCCTGCCATTCCTCATAAAAGTAATTTGGGAAGTGTATGTACAATGACCGTAACTCTAATGCTAAGGGGTATGGAACACTTTTTTTCACATTAAGAGCAAGTTTCCTCAGGCACCAGAAAAATTCCCCCAGTTATGTAAATGAATGGAGGACTTCAAAAAAGGACAAGTCATAAAGAGAAAAGGAGAGTTGGGAAGTGTATGATACGTGCAGACATAAAATGAATAAGTATGATTGAAAGTGGACTTTGATGTTTTTGCCCTCTAACTACTTCAGCGTCCTGATTTTCATACGGCACACACACATTCCTGTCACTCATTCTAAAGATTTTCAAAAGCATTCTTTTTTCTTTCAAATATAAAAAGAGACTTTAATTTTTTTAGTTTTCATCTTAAAGCTTTATGTCTGCAGTTCTCCCCGCCTGAAATTGCCTCCACCACTCACACATTTGTCCAACACCTAACCTAGCCCCAACCTCTTCTCATCCTCAGCTGTCCTTTCACAGAATTTTTAGAATTTATTATCTTGTCCACATAGTCATGTCTAAGATTATTTTGCTTCAAATCTTCCAGGATTCAGCTCAAGCTTCTGGTAAGCCTTCCCTGCCCCTAGACTTCTTATTTCATTGCCCTTTTTGTGTTTTCATGGTAACCAGTCTATGCTGTTATCCTAACGTTTATCATACTGTAATTAGATGTTTGCAAATCTGAACCCTGCACTTGGCTCAGAGATTTATTATGGCAGAGAACTTGTTTAATCCATATGGTGCAGCACCTAGAACATGGTAAGAAAACAGGAAGTGACTTTGTGAAACTTTAAAAAAAAGCAATGACTTAGACAAACTTCTGGCAAATGTAATGAAAACAAAAGAGAAAATTTGAATAGAAAAAATGGAAACAGGAATAGTAATAGATGCAGAGTAAATTTTATTAATAATGAAGAAATTTTTGAGGAAATAAATGGTTTTGTGAGAGTATAAGAACTATCAAAATTGACACAAGAAGTATAAGAAAACTTGGAAAAATGAATATTTATGAAAGGAATAGAAAATGCTATCAGAGTTTCTTAAAAACGCTCCAGGCCCAGAGAGTTAGTGGTTGAATTGCTTCACACCAGTGATTCTCAACTGCTGAGTGTGTCTAAGGGAGTTGCCCCCCAGGGGGCATTTGGAAATATCTGGAGACATTTTGGCTTCTCACAATTGGGGGAGGGGTGCTACTGACATTTAGTGGATAGAGGCCTGGGATACTGCTAAACATCCCACAGTGCACAGGACAGATCCCCACAACAAAGAAGTATCTAGCTCAAAATGCCAATAGTGCCAAAGGTGAGAAACCCTGCTCTTCACTTTTAAAGAAAAGTAATTTCCATGCTATAGAAAACCTTTCAACACACAGGAAAAGAAGGAAAGCTGCCCAAAGCAATTTCTAATGCAAACATTACTCTGATATCCAGACATGAGAAAGATAACGCCAAAAAGATATTGGCCCCTATAGACTGATATATATTGGCCCATATATACATCTATATTTATATATTTTGTGCACAAACATCAAGTAAAACAATAACAGAACAAATCTAGCAGTATTTATAACATATTTAATAATGGCTTTTACTAATCGTGGTAAGAACACTTGACACGAGATCCACCTTCTTAGCAAATTTTTAAGTACATAAAATAGCATTATTAACTATAGGCACTATGTTGTACAGAAGACACATAGAACTTAATTCATTTTGTGTAACTAAAATTTTATACTTGTTGAACAGCAACTCCCCATTTCTCCACCCTCCCAGGCCCGGCAACCATCATTCTCCTCTCTGCTTCTATGAGTTTGACTACTTTAGAAACTTCATGTAAGTGGAATCATGCAGTATTTGTCCTTCTGTGACTGGCTTATTTCACTTAACATACTGTTCTCTAGCTTCATGCTTGTTGTTGCAAATAGTAGGATTTCCGTTGCAAATAGCATTATTTCCGTTTTTTAAGGCTGAATAACATTCCATTGGATGGATACACCATATTTTTTTTATCCATTCATCTGTCAATGAGCACTTCGGTTGTTTCCATGTCTTGGCTACTGTGATTAACGCTGCAATGGACATGGGAGTGCAGATATCTCTTTGAGATACTGATTTCAATTCTTTTGGATAAATACCCGGAAGTGGGATTGCTAGACAATATGGCAGTTCTAGTTTTAATTTCTATACTGTACCATACTTTTGTGCATTGTGGCTGCACCATTTTACATTTCTACCAACAACATAAAATGGTTCCAATTTTTCCTCACCAAAATTTATCTTTTGATTTTTGATAATAATTACACTAACAGATGTGAGGCAATAGATCACTGTGGTTTTGATTTACATAGCAATGTTTTGTTAAATCCTTGAAATGCAACGATTACATAAAATTTGAAAATTTATTAATGTAGTTAATTATGTCACTAGGAAAAATTTTATTTGTTTTTTTCAGTTATTTTTTATTGTGGTAAAAAATATAACACAATTTACCATATTAACCATTTCTGAGTGTACAATTCAGTAGTGCTAAGTATATTCACATTGCCGTACAACAGATCTCTAGAACTTTTTCATCTTGCAAAACTGAAACTCTATCCTCATTAAACACTAATTCTCCCTCCTTCCTCCCCACAGCTCTTGGCAACTGCCTATCTACTCTCTGTTTCAATTATGTGACTACTTTAGATACTTCACAAGTGGAATCATTCCACATCTGTCCTTTTGTTACTGGCTTATTTCACTTAGCCTAATGTCCTCGAGGTTCATCCAACTTGTAGCATGTGACAGTATTTCCTTCTTTTTTGAGGTTGCATAATATTCTATTGTATGTATATACATTTTCTTTTCTTCCAGTTTTATTGATATATAATTGGTATATAACACTGTGCAAGTTTAACGTGTACCTGATGATTTGATATATTTATATATTGTGAAGTGATTACCACAGTAGGTTTAGTAAACACCTCCATCATATCACATAATAACCATTTCATTTTTGTGGTGAGAACATTTAAAATATACTATCTTAGCAACTTTTAAATATGCAATACAGTATTGTTAATGATAATTACCATGCTGTACATTAGATCCTCAGAATTTATTCATCTTATAACTGGAAGTTTGTACCCTCTATCCAACATCTCCCCATTTCCCCCACACCACCCCCTCCAGCCTCTGGAAAGCACCATTGTACTCTCTTGATGGAGGCAGGCTTCTTGATAGAATCCAAAACGCAGTTGGTGGGATCCATGTGCTATAATGCCCTCCAAGAGTCCTATCTGCTGCTGGCTCAGCCTCTTCCCAGCCCTCAGTTGCACAGCTAATGACTCATTACTCTGGATGGGGTGAGGCAGAAATAGACCTCTTTGGCAATGTCCCATACAGGTGCTCACTCACACTCTCACCTTCCCAAGCAGGAGCAATCATGGGCCTAGAAGATCTTGCTTGGCACTTAGCTGTATCATCTTGGGGTAGGGGTGATGTGGCTAAAGTCAAACTGGTCTTCTTACCCTCTCCAATGGGCCCAAACTTGTATTGCTTTTTGTTCCAACAGTGTGTTGGAACTTCTATGATGGAAACCTGGACTCCCATGAAGGTTCTCTTGTCTCTGGGAGATTGTCTAAAAGATAGTATTCTCCAGGGGTTCCTGGACAGAGACCAAGAGTGGCTAGAGCTGTGTCATGGGACACTACAGGGTCCACAGCCAGGACTGAGGTCTGTTTGCCAATTACTCAATGCACAGGTGGGTGAGACTCAGTCCAAGTCCCTTGGTGTATGGTGCTGGATCCCACAGCTTCCACAAAGGCACTTTTGTCCATGGATCAATGCAAAATTGTTGATGTTGAGGGGGGCACATGATGAGAGATGTCTCAGTCATATTGCTGATATCGTCTCCATGGAAAATTTTAAAAGATGAGAAACCTTCTTCATAAATAGAGAAAATATTTTTGGTGAAATTAAAAACCTTTTCCTGACAAAATTCTTAGCAAATGAGAGATAAAAAGGTGCCTACCTAACACGATAAATCACAGCCAACATCACATTTCTTTGTGAGACATTATAGTATAGACAGATCCATTAAATTAAATAATATTTGAGCAGAAGCCTGGAGGAAATAATCAAAGAAGCCATCAGGAAGTCTGGGAGAAGAGCATTCCAAAAAGAAAGAGGACAACTAATGCAATGTCCCTGAGGTGTGTGTGTGGGTGGATTAGTCAAGAAAGAGCCAAAAGATCACTGTGGCTGGAGTGCAGTGAGCAAGTGGGGCAGATTTTATTCTGAGTGTAATGAGCAGCAATGGAGGGTTTGGACAGGGAGTAATAGGATCTGATCTATGTTCGATATATTCTGGTTTTCCTCATTAATTTATAACACTACTATTCCCCCAATTAGCCACAAAGAAAACGTCAAAGGCATCTTCAGCAACCCCACATACATTCCACGTATGATTGATCATCAAGATTTGCTGATGCTACTTCTCCAATTACTCCTTTAAGTGGCTCTTCCTCTTCAGCCCATTGCCACTGCCTAGGTTTATGCCCTATAATCTCTCACTTGGACCATTGCAATTACTTTCTTACTGGGTCTTATGCCACCAGTCCAGACATCATGTTGATGAAAGTTATCTTCTTGGAATACAGAAGTCATCCCTTGTTTCAAAAACTTCAATGACTAACGCTTCATGATAAAATCCAAACACTTCAACCTGACATTCAAGGCTCTTCTTGACCCTTGCTTACCTTTACAGCCTCATTTCTCCCTTCATAGCAAGGATGTCAGACCTTTCACCGGACTAATTACTATTTTTTCAAACACTTTCTGCTGTTCCCTGTCTCTGGTCCTTTGCTTGTTTTGGTACCTTAACCTCTCTAGGACTGACACGTGAACCGACAATTTCTTAAAATATCTTCCCATTTTCTAAATATCAATGAGTGTAGAATCTCTTAAATGTGCTCCTAGGAAGGCCTGTTTCATGGTATATTACAAGAAAATCATACGGGTATACCTCAGAGACATTGCAGGTTCAGTTTCAGACCACTGCAATAAAGCAAGCCACATGAATTTTTCTGTTTCTCAGTGTGCATAAAAGTTATGTTTACACTATACTGTAGCCTATTGTGTGCAATAGCATTATGTCTAAAAAAGCAATGTACATATCTCAATTAAAAATGTTTTATTGTGAAAAAATGCAACCATCACCTGAGCCTTCACTGGGTCTGTAATCGTTTTGCTGGTGGAGGGTCTTGTAAAAAACACAATATCTGCAAAGCGCAATAAAATGAGGTATGCCTGTAGTCTGTTTTTAAATATGTTTAGGAAACATTGGAATAAAAAAAGTTAGTTTTCTCTGTTGTAAAACTTTTCAAAGATTTTAACATGTATTGACAACATCAAGAAGAGGGTATTGAACATACGATTTTCTATTTAAACCATAAAACCATGAAACAATTTTTTTAATGAAATATCATGTGGAACTAGTGCTCTATGGGATACATTTGGTGAAAAACTGAAGACCTGATTTCTTATTCTCTAAAATGAATCAAAGTTCCTAGGTATTTAAATCTACTTTGTGAAATGATAGGCCTCAACAAAGCTACAACCATCTTTAAGATTTTGAAGTCATCAGAATTCACTCATATTTCATTTGAGAGAATTCCATTTTACAGCTCTCAGCAAGTTCAACAGAAAAGCAATGTCAGACAGTAGTTACCTATCAGATTAATCCAAAAACTTACTAGAAGATACATGTAATGAAATATGCAATGTGTTAATGCTGCTACCAGGAGTAAGCTCAGAAGTATAAGACCACAGTTCATGATTTCCATTTTTTTTTCATTAAATATTTACAACAGCCCACTGCAGGTTAAGTACCAGTTTTCCTAAGACTAGAGACAGGCTCCTCTTGACTTTACTCACCCAGATGGGGTTCTCAGAGCCATACGAAATTAACGCAGAGAAGAACAGAAGGATCAAATAAGATCAAACAAGCAATTGTTTGACCCCAACATATCCATACGTACATCGATAAGTATCTCCAAACAAGAACAAGATCAACTCCTTTTCCAAGCTCTGTGTGCTTCTGAGTTTTGAGTGTGAAAATACATTCTAGCAGCTTTCCAGCCCAACCAGCCTTTAACTAGTAGTCATTAAAATAAACCTTCTAGCTGGCTGAACCATTTCCTGTAAAGTCTCCGTATATGAGGACACATCTTTCATCACGCTTTGTTCAGAATACTCATGTACTCTGAACTCTGGTTGGCAGTTTCACCAACTTACACAAAATTAGGTACCCAACATTCTATAATAACTGGCTTGGATCCTTGCCAATGTCACCCCAGTCATCATTCTTGGGCAAAGTAATCCAGATCCTTAGACCAAACTATTCTCAGGCAGGGAAAATACAAAGAGGGTTGCATCCTGATCTTTTAAGCTCAACCTGAAGTCAGCCAGATTGTGCAAGTCCCTCTAACATTCATCCCCCCTTTCCTTGCCAAAGATATGTGATGGCAATGAACAAGCCCCAGGCAACGAAACGTGATCTAAGACAATCAGAGTAGCTCCATACCTCTTTGACAGTGATTAATGTAGAGGTTGGCATGCGACTCAGTTCTGGCCAGGGAAACATGAGGGAAGTCTGTTGGGGCTGGGGGAGGGAGGTTGTTCCAGAAAATATTTTTCTTCTGATTATTTCTAAGGATAGACCAGTTCAGATTCAACTTCTCCTTTCTTCCTGCTTTTGTATGCAACTGTGTGAAGACAGAATGCTTACAGCTGTGGCAGGCATCTTGCGAGCAAAAAGGGAAAGCGAAGAGAATCACAGAATAGAAGAACCAGTCTAGAGTCCTGAGAGCATTCAACTGGATTGAACCTAAAGCTGCCTACCCCCAAATTTCAGTTATGAGATTAACACACTTATTTTTTAAGCTACTTTTAGTCAGCTAGTTTATTGCTTGCATCCAAATCATCTTAACTGATAAAACCTGATTTCACAAACTGGGCTTTTGCCTTGTTCTCATGCCAACCCCCCACCTCACACCTGGTTTGGGAACCACAATGCAATATGATTCTTGTGCCAGAGCGCCCTCTTCTGTTCACTATCAAGCAGTTCAGTTCCTCCAGGTGCCAGAGTACACTGTAATTTGCTTATTTCACATAGACTGTCTTCTTTGTACCAAGCATCTTTCAAAGTCCTTTAAAAATTTTCAGAGTCTAGAATACTGACCTAAACTCTGTATACAAACTTATATCATCACAACTTGCTGCCAGTCTACCCTGGTTTCAAGTGAAACCTTGATTATATTTCTTGCTGCTACAGTCTGTCAGTGGCGTGTCTATTTATAGGATAAACGCTGATCACTACCTGACCAGGCGGAGGTCACAGATCACTGGTTTTCAATCTGGGGGTTTAAATTTAAATGAATATTAAAATCAAGTTGGGAGCTTCAAAATAATCCAGTCCCCAGGCCACACTCAGGAACTTTAATTAAATTAGAACCCCTGGGGGTGGGGCCCAGGCATCATTATTTTTTTAAACTACCCAGGTGACTCCACGTGGAACCAACAATGAAATCCACTGATTTAGGAGGTATAAAATGCATATTAAAAGCACCTGGAAAAGTCCTTTACCCCACAATGCGTCTCACCCCAATCATGCTGAAAACTACTGCCTTATAGGTTTCTGTCCTACCTATCCTTCTAAGCAACCAAGAAAATTTGTTCTAGGGGCCGGCCCAGTGGTGCGGTGGTAAAGTTCGCACATTCTGCTTTGGCGGCCTGGGGTTCGCCAGTTCGGATCCTGGGTGTGGACCTATGTACTGCTGGTCAAGCCATGCTCTGACAGGTGTCCCACATATAAAGTAGAGGAAGATGGGCACGGATGTTGGCTCAGGGCCAGTCTTCCTCAGCAAAAAGAGGAGGATTGATGGCAGATGTTAGCTCAGGGCTAATCTTCCTCAAAAAAAAAAAAACAACAACAACAAAAGAAAATTTGTTCTGTTACTTACTACACCTTGCCTACCATGTTGATCAGGTGAGCTAGAGCCTTGGTTGAAGAGTTCTGGGCCTGCCATCAGTCAGGAAAGTAGCTGTCAGGATAAGACAGCTGAAAATTAGTCTCCAGATTCAGGGAAACTCAAACTTTAAATAGAGTCAAACCCAGGTTTGTTTGACTTTGGAGAGTAGACTCTTTACAACTACCACAGTGTTCTCCAAACTTGCCTGAAAATAAAAATCATCTGGTATACTTTTACAGCGTCCTAGGCGTCAACCCATGACTACTGAAGTGGAATTTCCTGGGGAAAAGGTCTGGTAATTTATGTAGTTAACAAGTTGTCCCAGGTGATTCTTAGCAAGCACATTTTGAAAACACTACATTACTGCATATTTTCTCAGTTTTATCTGTTCCAGATGACAGGATTCAGCTTATCTGGGGTATGATCAAACTCCAGGAGGTAGCTCTGGATTCTAAGAATAGAAGGAGGCCCCGAAAGCAATCAGAAATTTAATACCCCTGACTCAAAGCTATGATTTAAGCAATATTCTTCCTGAAACCTCTCTGAACAATATTCTACAGCCTCATTTAGAAAAAATTGCCCATTCAAGTATGTGGATCTATCCTTATGGTCTCTGCCAGACCAAATAGGGTCTGACCCACTGCTGCCTGAACTGTCTGGGACTACACATAACCGCCCCACCCCCACCCCCAACCCCCGTGCCCCAATAACACACACACACAGCTTGATTGAAGATGTCCTGCCCAATCCGGGTCCCAGAGCTGGCAGGCCCAGCTGAAGCACTGAAAGTCAATATGCTTCCCCATACTTCTCAGACCCCTCACCGCTGAAGGGGGCCAAGTGACTGATTCTGGTCAATAGACTGTGGGCCAGTGGTATACCAAAACCACGGGGGTGGAGGCAGTCCTCCAGGCTACATATAATAAGGGTGTGTGGTCTGTAGAGAATTTAAAACCAACCTATTATCCCTTCGTTCAAGCGATTTTAAACAGTGTCAGTAATACAGCATTCCTTCCTGAAAAAAAACATTCTGGTGACCTAAGAGTTGGAAATAACTGCTGTGGTTACTGTTGAGTTTTAATAGTCTATATCTTAGTCTCAAATTAGCACTTTATTATCCTTTAAGAGACATTATATTCTACATGGAAGTTAATTTGAAGAACTGCCAGGTATACAGTAGGCTTTGATACACAGACTCAGCTACACAAGTTCCTTTCAAGGTGAACTGGTCAGAGTTTGCGATCATTTGAGCTCGTTAGAGCACAGTTCCTGTCTCCAACCCCTGTGGTACTACATATCCCTGTGTTTAAGCAGTGGATACAAAATAAACCATGATAGCACAGTGACTGTGAAAACAAAGACTTAGAATTTGTTACCACAAATCTCTCATTCTATGTGACCACTTGACATTTGAATTTGTATTTAAAATTTTTTGTGACTACAGAAATACTTAAAGGCTACTGGAATCAATCCGAAAGAAACAAAGACATGGATAGTACTGTAATTTCTAGAATTTACTATGAAACTAGATTTTTAAACACTCTACCAAACTTATGTTTAAGATTTTTTTTAAGATTGGCACCTGAGCTAACAACTGTTAACAATATTTTTTTTGCTTTTTCTTCTCCCCAAACCTCCCTAGTACATAGTTGTATATTCTAGTGGTGAGTGCCTCCGCCTGTGCCATGTGGGACGCCATCTCAACATGGCCTGATGAGCGGTGCCATGTCCACGCTCAGGATCCGAACTGGCAAAACCCTGGGCTGCCGAAGTGCAGCTCGTGAACTTAACCACTCAGCCACGGGGATGGCCCATGGGGTGTTTTTTAATTGTGTGTAAATCTGTTGTTTCTTATAAAAAGTTTTAAAATTGAAGCTAATCAATTTGTTCTTCAATCAACTATGAATGAACATGAATATGAGAAGATTGATTTTGATGAATTTTGACAAATTTGCAGAAATCTCAAAGTCAGAAAGTATAATACTATTTTTAGTTATTTATCACTGTCATACCAATATGTAATTGTAATTTCTCCCTTTTTTCAAAAACCACCTTTATATAAATATGAAGTGTTAATCTGTTACTTTTTTCCTTTTTTTGCACTAAAATATTCATTCTACTTTTTACTTTTGTGTGTGTGTGTATGTGTGAGGAAGATTGGCCCTGAGCTACCATCTGTTGCCAATCTTCCTCTAGGTCTGCACCCAGGATCTGAACCTGCAAACCCCAGGCCACCAAAGCGGAGCACACGAACTTAACCACTATACAAGCCAGGCTGGCCCCTGCTTTTTACTTTTTTTTTTGGCTTGGATGAAAATCACAAAGAAAATTTTCACTGCTTTATTTTCTGGTCATTTTTATCATTTATTTTATGCTATGATTATTCCTGAAAACAATTTGTCATATAGAGGAGGAAAGTACTACAAAATTATACAGTCCAGGCATCAAACACATTAGGTAAAACACTGCTGTGAGCAGAAGTAAAGTGCATTGTCTCTTTTGAGTTGAGGAAGTGAAAACCCTTACTTAACCCTCAGTGTGACCACAGAGGCCTCGCATTGAGATGGCAGAGTCACAAGACAGAAACAACTTGGATCTCTGAGCCACCCTTGGAAGGCAACTGGTTAGCAGAGCAGACAGTGCCGTTTCATATGTAAATGCGAATACTTCTATGGGTTAAGCCATTGAGATTTCTTTGTTATCACTGCAAAGCCTAGACAATCCTGACCAATACAGAGCTGAAGCACAGTTATGCCTTCCACACAAAGGAAGACACTGTCAGGTTTAGTGTGCTAAAACAAGAGCAATCCCATCTTTTACTTCTGGACACTTTGATCTTTGAGCAAGTCTAGAAGAGAAAGTACTATGGAAAGAACATATTTGCATTATGTAGGTATGTTTTATGCTCAGACTGAACCATCTTTGCTTAATTTTAACCCTCAATTTTGTGTTGGCCAGATACAGTGATGCCTCATTCACTCAGGATCATTCAGAATTGTTCATTCAGAATCATTCTGGAGTGGGGAGTTCCACACTGAAGGTTGCCTCTGCCTATAGAGACCAGATTGGTGATCAGGAGACACTCACCTTGCCAAGTTTTTATCATTCACTGTGTGACTTTGAGCAAATCACTTTTACTGCCTGAAGCTATCATTTAAGTAGCCATGTTGCAAAAAAAAGAAACCAAATCTGACTAACTTAATCAACAGTGATTTATTGAGAGGATACTGGAATAACTCATCAAATTAAAGGAAGAGCTAGACCATGAAACCTTGGAGATTAGAGCAAAAGGAACTCAGGAACTCCCTTTCCGTAGTGCTGTCGGATGACTCACTTCCAACCACTTTCAGTCTCTGCATATTGCTATGCAACGTTGAAATTCCTGAGACAGAGGGTCTTCTTGGCCCATCTTGAGTCATGTGCCCAGTCTAGAGATCCCAGGAGCTGGTCTAGTGGTCCAGCCTAGTAAGTAGTCCCAGGGAAATAGGGAGGGGGAAGGCTTGCAGGGCAACAGAAATTGGTTGAACCACATCAGTGTTGAGATAGATATAAATATATATATATATATATATACATGACATATATGGCATACATACTATACATAATATATGACATATAGGCATATATACATTGTGTGTGTGATGTGTTTATGGAACTCCTTTGTCAGATGAAACTTGATATGGAAGCTATAGTTAGTGGCCTCCCAGACACCTCTGTAAAAACAGCAGCTGAAAACAACTTGCCTAGATGTTGTCTACTATCCTTTCCAATGTCATGTTATTTAAACCATTTTGATGAAAATCTTTCTGACAAAGTTTTTTTTTAATATGTTCAACTCTATTCTTAGAATATCCAGGGTCATCGTTGTGAACATCAGATACTGTCATGGGCTATAAGAATGTAGTGTTTTTGCTTCCTCCCTTGAGCCCAGGATGTCAACTGTCACTATTGCTGTCAGTATGCCTGACTCATGTACTGTCCAGCTTCCTCCAATGTGCTGTTTATGTGGACTCACAAGCTAAATAACAAATTGTTAAGAGTTTAGGGGAGGAAGAGATGGAAGTAGTGTCATAAAAAGTGGCTGGACTTATTAGAAAAGCTATAGCTTAATGCCACTGTCATTATACATTAACCATGTGACGATGAACAATGGTCCTCAGCTTCTGCCTCTTGTAGTGTGGAGTAGACCCTCTATGCCTGGCACAGTGCCTGGCATATTGTAGCTCCTCAAAGCATGTTACTGATTGGAATCTCAGATCCTTCTAGTCCTAGGGGTCAATGATTTTATATGTCAAAGTGTTTACTTTAGCCATGAAGATTGCAACATGTCTAAAACTAACCGTACAGTTTGCTAAATTTTTAATTTAAATTTCTAACGATGAGGGTAACTAACACCTAATGATCACATACAATATGCAATGCATTTTAAATATGCTGTCTTATTTAACTAAAAGCCGTAAGGGAAAACTGGTATTATTCATATTGCAAGATAAAAGAGCGAGGTTCAGGGATCTGAATTGATTTTTTAAAGATCCAAGGCCTTGAGGCAGTAGGATTGGACTGCTTTCTTTAACTTGCAGAAAGTTTGTTGAAATGAAAATAAATAATATATGTGGAAGGGATTTCGAAAGTAAAAGTGCAATACAAGCACAGGGTAACATCATCATCTTTATTCTTATTGTATGTAGGTATGTAAATTAAGAAAGGAGAAGTTCATGAGTGGTGACCTGAGAGCTTCTACAATAAAATAAAGGGCAAAGGACTCTCTGACATCTGTCAGGGCTTCTCCGACTCCTTTTTTGGGGGGAGATCTATGGAAGCTGAGAGACCCCTAAGTGTCCCTTTTGAGTTTATGAAAGACCATACACAAATGGGCAAAGCGTGCCTGCAGCATTGTCATTCCAATCATGCACACTTCATCTAGGAGACACTGCAGCAAAAGGCAAATGACAGATCATGCTTCATCCTCTGCCAACAGCCTCTTACAGATATTGTGACACTGTGCTCAAATAATCAACTAATCAAATTCATTGGAACTGAGTTCATTTGAAGTTTGCAATAAAATCACCTCTGGCAAAAATTAATTTTGCAAAACCAGTCCAGTTTTCAATTACCTGAAAGTAGGTCCTAATTTAGCCACTTTTTGTCCACCTTGAGAGATCTCCCTAACATTTTCATCTTTCTCTCCTCCACCAGCTGACCTGGGTTCTTCATGTAAATCTGTGCACTTTAGCTAGTGCTAGTGACCTGTAGCGACCCATTAGTGAGCGATCTCTTTGGCATGTCAAGGCTGGGGATAGCTTTTACTAAATTATTTTTTAAAGACATGTTACCCTTTCCTAGACCCGCACCATCCAATATGGTAGCCACAAGCTCTTGAAATGTGGCTAATCCAAATTGAAATGTTCTCTAAGTATAAAGTGCACATCAAACTTCAAAGACTCAGTAAGAAAAAAGAATGCTAAATAACTCACTGTTATATTTTTTGTAATATTGATCATGTGTTGTAATGGTAATATTTTGGATATATTGTGTTAAATAAAATATATCATTAAAGTTAATTTCATTCATTTCTTTTTAATTTTTAATGTGGCTACTAGGAAATTTAAAATTGCTTGTGTGGTTTACATGACCTTTCTATTAGACAGGGCTGCTCTAGAATAATGGGTACCTACTTGCCTTATTTCTGCTTATTACTATTAAAGGACAAATATACGCTTCGCTTTGTAAGGACAAAAACCCAAAGTCAAACAAAACAAAACTTCCACTTTCTTGGTGTACATAAAACAGCTCTTCTGTGGAAAAAGCAAGCAAATAGTCCAGTGGTTTTGAAAATTGAAACCTTGCACAAGACATTTTGCAGTATAAAGAGCATTTACTCATCATGAACTTGCAATCAGTCTGACCTTCCTCTTAATTGTGTTCATGCGGCTCTTTAAATGTATCTAAAAGAAAATGAAAAAATATATAATTTGACATAATTGGTATTGTCCATGAAAAACACTCTTTTAAATTGACTTTTACTTCAAGATTCTGGAATCATTTTTTTCTTACTTTATAAAATAAGAAAGAATCTTGTTACTATAGCATGATCTATCCTCAGACATGATATTGTGTCAACCCATTTCTTTTCATATGATGAGATGGAGACCCAGACAAAGTAAGCAACTGGCTCAACATCACCTAGTTAATAAATGATAGAAACAAAATCTGAATTCCGTTCTGTCACCTGATTCAAATTTCTTCTTATTAACATGACACACTTAAACACTATCTCCAAGTCATTCTTTTTCTTACCATGGTAACATAAGCTTCAATTGTTTTAAGAAGAACATCAAACAGTTGAAAATAAACCACTAGTTAAGTTCCTCTGAAAAAATTCACGTCAAGAAAGCTCTCCTTACTGGAAAATATATGGATAGGACATAAGATAGGAAGAATTTTCACACAATTAGACATAGACTTGGAGGGAGCCTGGAGAACACTCTTTCCTGCTGATTCGTAGCCTGCAATTCTACTGGGAACAGTGCAAATGTAGTCCGTCTGTTTTGCTTGCCTCTTAAAATTTAAATGCTGCTTTCTCCTCAAACTGCTGAGATCGTCAAGGTGTATGACCCTTTGCCTGCTTGACAGTCAAATGAATTTAAAACTTTTGCACACATAAAAGCATGCATTGCTTCAGCTTCCAAATCATTTGAGCAGATTTGGGCTGCTTTAATTCATCAATTTTAGTATTAAATACAATGCACTGTGATATCATTAGGAAGTGAATTAACAAAGTTCCTATATCCAGAAATCTTCAACCTTTCCAAATTACTTTTTTCTTTTTCCAATAGTATACTTCTTTTTTTCTGAATAACTCCACCACTGATAACTTTTATTCTGAAATATTTTAAGAATAAAGAAAATGCACATAATATAAAACCCAAGTATCTATCGTCTAAACATAAAAGTGTTAATATCTAGCCATATTTGCCTCAGATTAAAAAAATATTGTGGTAAAATACATATAACATAAAATTTGCAATTTTAATCAATTTTAAGTGTATAATTCAGTGACATTAATTACATTCTTAATGTATTGCAACCATCATTATTCTCTATTTCGAAAACATTTTCATCGTCCCACACAGAAACTCTGTACCCACTAAGTAATAACTCTCCATTCCCCTCCCCAAGCTCCTGGGGTCTTCCAATCTACTTGTCTCTATGACCTATTATAGGGACTTCATATGAGGGGAATCACACAATATCTGTATGGCTTTTGTATCTGGCTTCTTTCAGTTAGCATAATGTCTTCAAAGTCCATCCATGTTATTGCATGAATTAGAATTTAATTCCTTTTTATGACTAAATAATATTCCATTGTATGGATATATCACATTTTGTTTATCCATTCATTTGTTGATGGACATGGGTTACTTTGACCTTTTGGCTATTGTGGGTAACGCTGCGATGAACATTGTCTCGGGTGTATCTGTTGGAATTCCTGTTTTCAGTTAGGAGTGGAACTTTGGGTCATATGATAATTCCATCTTTAACTTCTTGAGGAACTGCCAAACTGTTCCCCACAGTGGTCACACCATTTTAGATTCTCATCAGCAATGTACAAGTGTTCCAATTTCTCTACATTCTTGCCAACACTCGCTTGTGTGTGTGTGTTTTATTATAGCCATCTTTGTAGGTATGAAGAGGTTTGATTTGCATTTCCCTAATGACTAATGTTATCGACCATCTTTTCATGTGCTTACTATTCATATGTATATCTTCTTTGGAGAAATGTCTATTCAACCTTTGCCCATTTTTAAATTGGGTTGTTAATCTTTTTGTTACTGAGTTGTAGGAGCTTGTCTCAGACTTTTAAAGAAATGAAATGTTAAAAATCTAGTTGAGGGTCTGGCCCAGTGGCGCAGTGTTAAGTGCGCATGCTCCACTTCGGCAGCCCCAGGTTCACCAGTTCGGGTCCCGGGTGCAGACCTATGCACCACTTATCAAGTCATGCTGTGACAGGCGTCCCACATATAAAACAGAGGAAGATGGGCACGGATGTTAGCTCAGGGCCAATCTTCCTCAGCAAAAAGAGGAGAATTGGCGGCAGATGTCAGCTCAGGGCTAATCTTCCTCAAAAAAAAATCCAGTTGAAATCTGCATTATACTCCTCCCTAATCCCATAATCTCACTCCCTAAACTCATTCGGAAGTGACCAGTATTTTAAAGTGAGTGTACACCACTTCTGTCCATAAATTTGTTTTATTAAATATGTTTGTGTTCATAACAAAGTGTTCTTTTGCTATCGAAGTTGCATAAAGAATTTGCGTTTTTGTTTTGTCACAATTTTATGTTGTGAGAAGTGTGTTGATATATGTAGCTCTAGTTCATTTATGTTAATTGGCATGTGATATTCTATTACATGATGATTAACAACTTCTTCAGCCATTTTATACTAAAGAACAATCAGGGAATTTTATTAATTATAATAGTTTTTATTATTGCTATTCTTATTTTATTACCAACAATCTTGAATTGAACCTTTGCATATGAAAGTTATGATAGTGCTAGCTAAGAATGGAGAATCTGGAGCCAGACTGCCTGTGTTTCAATTCCAAGTCCTTTGCTTATTAGCTATGCATACCTGCACAAGTTATTTAATCTCTTTCTGCCTTAGTTTACTTTCTGTAAAATGGGGACAACAACAGTGCCTCCCTCATGTAGTTGTTGTGAAGGTTAAGTGAGACAATTCATGTAAGCACTCAGAATAGTACTTGGCACATAATCATCCCTCAATAAATATTTGCATATAAGAAATATTCTCTATACCTAGAAGCAGATTTGGTGAGACATATGGTATGTGCACCTCCAACATTACAAGAAACTGTCATATTGCCCTCCAAAGTGGTTACATGCTAATATATCTTCCTACCAGGAATGTCTGGGAGATCTCATTTCTCCTCATCTTCTCAAACAGTTGAAGTATCAGATCTTCTAATTTTACCAATCAGATGAATATGAAATATTGTATTGCTTTGTTTGCTTAGCATCTCTTTATGAATATAAGGACAAATACAGACCCCACCACTATTCTTTTATCTAGTGCCTAATTATATCATTTTGCCCCTATTTTCTTTTGGTTTGTTTGACTTTTTCTTATTTATTGGTAGGAATTCTTTATAGATTGTGGTAACTAATCTTTATCAATAATATGCTTTGCACATTTCTTTCCAAGTTTATGTTTCAACTTATTTGCTCATAATGTTTTTATTTAATTGTACAAAGATTTCAATTGTTTTTTGAGGAAGATTAGCCCTGAGCTAACATCTGCTGCCAATCTTCCTCTTTTTGCTGAGGAAGACTGGCCCTGAGCTAACATCCATGCCCATCTTCCTCTACTTTATATGTGGGCCGTCTACCACAGCATGGCTTCACAAGCAGTGCCATGTCCACACCCGGGATCCAAACCGGTGAACCCGGGGCCGCTGAAGTGGAACGTGCACACTTAACCACTGCGCCACCAGGTCAGCCCATCAAATTTTTATGTAGTCAAATTAAAAATCTTTTTCTTGACACTTTATTATGCTTAAGAAATCCTTTCATATATGATGGCCATAGAGATATTCTATTTTTATCTAATGACTTTAAAGTTTGCTTTTGTTTTTTCCCTCTATATTTATATCTTTAATACAGCTGAAATTTATCTTTGTGTAGTCTGTGAAGTAGGGATATGATTTTTTTCCATATGGGAAACCAATTGTCCCAGCATCATTTATTGACAATCTTATCCTTCCTCACTGAGTTTTTCTGCCACCTCTATCATAAGCCAAGTTACCTCACGTGCTTCTACCAGTTGCTGGGTTCTCTCATTTTATTACATTGGTCTATCTGTCTATCTCTGCATCGATAATACATTGTCTTAATACTATCATTTTGTAATAATTTGTGATTTGTAGTAGAACTCCTTAGTTATCTTAAAAATTATCTTGGATCTTATTGGCTCTTTTTTTATTCTATATGTTAATATATGTTTAACAAATACAATGCATCTATTATGTGACAGGTTCTGTTTGATGTGCTTTAAACACAGTAACTCATTTTTTCATTACAACAAACAACACTATGAGGTACTACTAATATTATCTGCATTTTACAGAAAAGTTATAAACTATTTCACATTAACTGTTTACCCCAAAAGATTTCTACTTTCGTAATTCTAATAGTTGGTAGAGGCCTTTGAAACTCCTGTGTAGATAGTTCTATCATGTAATAATAAAGATAATTTTCTTTCTTTCTTTTTATTTTTTCCTTTCTCTTACATTTTTTAAACTTTTTTCTTCCCTTATTGCAATGTTTAGGTCCTCTACAGCAATGGTAAATAGAATTTTTTATGGTAGATTCTCTTTATTATCTTAAGGAAGTCTATTTGTAGTGTACTAAGAGTTTTTTTCAAAATCACGAGTGGGCATTATGTTTGATAAGATATATTTTCTACACATCTTGAGATTATCTTTGTCTCTGTATCTTTTAATCTGTTAGTGTGATGAATCAAAATGATAGATTTTGGGGGCTGAAGAATACCAAAGGCTTGGGACAGATGCTAAGTTTCCTCACAATATCCTCAGGCCATTAGTGAAAGGGATTACAGTCTATTTTGTCAGATGAGACAGCTCTTGAAGGCATTTTGCTTTAAGTAAGAATTGTAGTTCCTCCTCCTCCTGTAGGTTCTGGGTGGCGTGTCTTGTCTGCATTCATGTTAGAAAACTCTCTTCCTACTAAAGCATATATGGAACATTGAAAACTTTATGGGCCACTGCAGTATCAGCTCATATTTAATGCCACACTTTAAAATTATCTCTTAATTTCTAGTACCTGAGGATTTTTTTGAACTTTCCTATATACTAAGATTTTTATTTTCACATATTTAATCTCATATTTCTATGTGTTCCTAATGAGAATCTGATATGTTGCTGGAAACTGATTTAGTAGATATTTAATTAGGTAGAAAATCAACAAATGCCTTGTTGAAAAAATTGCTTAGATATAGGGAGAACTAGGAATTTTATCTAATATTTCTGTATGTCATCGGTATTGAAGTGGTGGTCAGTGGGATGCAAATAAAGCACACATGCTCTGTTTAGTTAGTACAATGCTTTTCTTAAAGACTGAATTGAAAATTTTCAGTTGGCAAATTTCTTTCCAGGTCTCCACAGGCACCTAGACTCTCTCCTGGATTACACTCAGCCACTTCAAGCATTTACTTGATCTGCCCAGCCACTGAAGACTTTTCAGTTCATACCTCCTGTCAATCTATTTAAAACTGGGACTATCAAATCTAATCTATCTTCATAACATCATTTTCTACAAAATTACTGAGTACCTATTATACACTAACAAGAGCATGTCAAATCTTTTAAAAGCAGTATCTCTTTTAATTCTAATCAAACTCCTGAAAGGTAGATATTGTCATCCCATGCAATAGATAAGGAAGCTGAGTTTCAAAATGATTGAACCACTTGCCCACAAAAACCAGATGTCTGTCTTCAGAGCACGTATTCTTTTAAATAAATCCACCTGGCAATGTGAAATTTTTCTTTTCTTATATTTCATTTTATGCTTAAGCCACCTAAGAGCTATTATCAGTAAGTTGCTTTAAGTGGAGTCAGAAGGCATTATTCCCCCATTATGCCTTTCACTAAATTTCATGAAGGACTTTCATAGTTAAAATTGATTAAATTCAGAAGCTATGCTCTTGGTGGTCTTTGATATCTAGAATTTCATCTCTCTTCCCATAAAGTAAGAGAATGAATGAAACGCAAATCAAACTCCTGGATGTCCATGATGTATAGTCAACAGTCAAGCTTTTATAGGACGGTTCATAGCTTAACTCATAGCCCAGTTCCCTCAAATCACTATTGAGGTAATTTCTGTTTGAAATCTGTCTCCCAGAATGACTCTCTGGTACTAAGGTATGAAGGCACTGGGGAGTGGTCCTCAGAGCAGAGCTTTGCCCTTTCATCGCTCAGAACTAGTTTCCTTCTGCAAAGCCAAACAGAAAGACTAGAGATAAGAATACAGAGCAGCAAGATGGATGAAAAGTACCCTTCAGTTAAGGTTTTGTCTTTCAGAAACTTCAAAGGAAATAACTTTCCATGAGTTTTAGAAAGATATGACACGTAAGATGTATTTTTAATTAAGGAATAGAACTATACAAAGCAAAGAATGTCAAAATTAATTTAAGTTTCGGAGAGAAGAGAGAACCATGAGCAAAACTTGGGGTTTTGTAGAGCAACTGATGTGTGACCATAGCGAGTTATGTTACCACTTGTTCTCTGTTCTAGTTATCTATTGCTCCAAAACAAACCACCTCAAACTTAGTGGTATAAAATAATGGCAATTATTTGTTGTTATTTCTCACAATGCTGAGAATTTACTGTGCTCAGCTAGATGGTTCTCACCTGGGATCTCTCACACAGTTGCAGTCAGATGATATGTGGGATTGGATTAGTCTTGAAAGCTTCTTCATTCACATGTCTAGCAGTTAATACAGGCTGCTGGCCAGGACCACAGAAGAGTTTGTTAGCTGGAACATCTACAAGTGGTTTCTCCATGTGGCCTAGGCTTCTTCACACTCTGGCAGCTGGGTTCCAAGGGTAAGCAGAGAGAGAGGTAAGAGTGAGAGTGAAGGAACAAGAGAGAAAATGAACATGAGTGAACACCAGGTGGAAGTTATATCGTCTTTTATGACAGTCTCAGAAATCACATAGTATCACTCCTGCCATACTTTATTAGATACAATAGTCACAAAAGCCCAACCAGTTTCAAGGAGAAGGACCATAGTTTCTACCTTTTGATGGAGGAGTGACAAGGTTTCCTGAAGTACACTGAAACTAACAGAAAATACCACTTACACAATCGTTCATACACCGCATCATGAGAGGATACATTTAAAAAGTATTCAGTTGACTCTACTTGACTCTTGTTATAGAGTAAACAAACACATCTTACATGCCTACATACCTGGTGTCTTTGTAATGCCAACCAGGCAATGGCAAGTTTTGAATCCCTCTTGGCATGTTAATTTAAAAGGCTATGTTTCCATTTTCCTTCACTGAAGATACTGCTCAAAAGCAGTGTGTATGCAGACCTCTCAGACAAGACAAAAGAGAACATGTTCATTTGTAAATGTAAAATTAATTGCAAATTATTTTTCATTCAACTGAGAACAAATGAAGCTCATAATGATAGTGAAAATTTGCTGCATAGCAAAGTCATGGTGAAAAAAAGTCAAGAGTGGATTAATTGAACCAAGTGCCATGTTCTAACAAACTAGCAAGGAAACGGACAGTCTAATTGACTTAATGTTCTTTCTTAAGGGGAAAATCATTAAAAAGAAATCATCCACAAATAAGTCAGTAAGTCTGTTTATAAACCTCGGAAATGATTAATGATACTTTAAGAAGAACCAATCTTTTTTCTATCAATCTTCCTTCCTTTGGTATATGACAAGAACAAGGCTCTTAAATCAGTAAGAAGCAATATACAAAACATTCTTCATTTAGACTTGAGTTCATGTTACATCACATAGGACAATCAATATGTTGACTTGATTGGGTGGCCTAAGCTGATGTTTTCAAGTTTTCAGTAAATATAAACTCATTAGCCATATCAACTGATACTCCAGTAGAAAATCATAGGATCAAAGTGATTATTTTCGCCAATGATTTAATCGTTGGAAATTGTATCAGTTAGGTTATGTTAGGGAATACTTCAGCAAAATAAACATCACCCCAAATCTCAGTGGCTCAAAATAAGCAATATTTATTCTAAATGCGTAGGACATGTCCAGTGTGAGCTAGCTGGGCTCTATGTGCATTTTAGTTGCTCAGAGATTTAGGTAAAGGGAGCATCTACCATCCGCAAATTTGCTGGTGGTTGTGTTGGCTGGAAAAAGCAGCTTTTCAGAGTCTTGCATTTCCAAAGAATGGTCGGATACATTGGTCAGTTCAATCAGTCCCATCCAACCCAAAGGAAGCCAGAAAATGGCTCTGTGTACCTAGAATGGAGGAGAACCATAAATATTTGGTGAACATTATTAACAACTAGCACAGAACTTAATTATTAGGGTCAAATATGCTAGATCAAAGAGCCAGTGATAGGACAGTAGAAATGAGTGGCTGAAGCAGAGAAATAGAAGGGAATTTCTAGGTAAATTCATCAGATGAAAGCTACCTCCCCAACCAAAACTATTTGCAGTATAGGTATAGGTATAGGTAGGGTACGTACTCTTTATTACATTGGTGTGATAGATACATTTGGAGCACTGAAATGGAACAAGATAAGCACTTAAAGAACAGCTAACCAAGTAGTGAGTCACTCTTCCATAGACCCAAACAGTTCCCCACATCTGTAAAACAAATACCAGAACGATGCTATAATCAAGAAAAGAGAAGCTATTATATTTTCATTGTGGAAGTAATTTGTCAATGTATCATATTTTCATATTAAATTAGTGTGGAACTCAGTATTATATAATACTTTTGATTCTGTTTTTGGAGTTAAGTGTAGAGAGTTATTTGCGTTGTCATATTGGACATAGCAAGGCCCTTCTTCTATTTTATTTTCCCATCTTATTTGCATTTGTGTTTCGCATTCCCTTCCCTCCATAGGGAACCATTCTAATATGCTTAATATGTATCCTTTTTGTTTGTATGATTTTGCAAAATGTATATTATTGTTCTGTGTGCATGCATTTTGAATTTATGCAAACGGTATTTTACTATATTTCATTTACTTTCTTCCTTTTTTCACTCAGTGCTAAGTTTACTGAGCCATCCTTGTATATATCAACATCTGGTTGAATATTTCTAACTATTGTATAGTACTGGAGTTGTGCAGGAACCACATTTTACCTATCCACTTACCCGATGACGTGTGTAATTTAGAGATTGCTTCCAACTCCCCGCTCCCCAAAATAACACTACAATGTACATGCTTGCACGTGTTTCCTTATGCACCTGTATAAGAATTTGTTTGGACACAGACACACACACGAGTGAGATTAATAGGTCAAAAGGGGCATATATACTTAATTTGACTAATTGCAGATTTTTCTCTAGAATGGCTATACTTTAGCATACCTAATCTTCCCCCAACTCCCTCCCTCCCACATCCATATATATATATATATATAGTGTGTGTGCGTGTGTGTGTCTTATGTACCCATATGCATATGAAAGTATCTGGCAGTACAATATTGTTGTGGGGCCTGAAGTCATACTGCCTCCATTCAAACTTCCACTCTGCCAATTACTCCTTGTATGACATTGGGAAGTTACTTACTTAGTCTGTGTCTTAGTTTCCTGATCTGTAAAATATAAAGATATCCAGCAGATAGAATGGTTGAGTGGGCTTAAAAGAATGCTTAGCAGAGTATCTGGACCATAGTAGCCACTCAAAATCAGCTATTATTATTGTTATTATTAGTACATATTGATAAAGCTCTGATTATGATCATGATTCCGTTACTATCGTTCTGCTTTGACTTCAAAAAAATTTATGAAATATTCCTGCCCCTTCCAGCTACATACAAATTGGGTAATGCAGAGAATGTAGGATCTCTTTCAAGTACTCTGGACTGTCTGGGCTTGCCGGCAGTGGAGAGGACTTTAAAGATTTGTGTTCTTTTAAGCTAGGAATGTATATTCTATTATGGGCCTGGCTGGAAAATATTTTCCCAACCACCTAAATGCCCAGTCGTTTATGGACTTTCCCAATCTCTCACTACAAATATCCCAGACTGAGAAATCTGAAATAAAGAAATGCCTTCTTGGGATCAAATGACACATCACTTTAAAACTATAAGACTCTTTTAAAGGCATTCCACCACTGGACTGGGGTTACACTTCCTATAAGAACACCACATTAAGTAGAATCCAGCACTAGGGACTATGAAGATTGTCAATAAATGCCAGACAATTGAATACTGATGAGTGAAAGATTGAGTTCACCTCTAAGAGCTACAATGATAAAAACTGACTGGGTCACTGAGGAGAATTAAGATTCAAGTTCACATGTGATCCCATGTCTATGCTCTTATATTTAAAGAGTTTATCCTCAAGACTATAGAGCAGTGAGGCTAGAGTACTTATTCTAGACCAGTGGTTCTTAACTGGGGGTGACTTTGTTCACTAGAGAACATTTGGAAATGTCTGGAGACATTTTTAGTTGTCACAATTGGGAGATGCTACTGACACGTAGTGGGTAAAGGCCAGGGAGGATGTTCAACATCCTACAACTCACAAAACTGTCTTCTCAACAAAGAATTTTCTGGCCTAAAATGTCAATAGTGCCAAAGTTGAGAAACTCTCTTCTGGAGCCTTAGATGCCTGGGTTTAAACCCCAGTTCTATTACTCATGAGCTGTGTGACCTTCGATGGGTTACTCAAGTTTATCTACACAATTTGGTTCATAATAGTAATGTTACGCCTGGCATATTGCTGATGTTCAGTGAATGCTAGCTTCTGTTGTTTTTATTATTACTATTATAAAAGTAATTCAAGCATACAAATAATCTCTTGAAGGCCACTGATTAAATATGCATTAATGAGATGTATAACATGTTAACTAGTAGGTGGGGATTATGAAAAATTGTTACTCTTCTTCTTTGTTATTCTACGCTATATATGGATGTTTTTGGTGTTATGCTGTCAGTCTTTCTAAAGATTTTAATATTCTCATTCTGAAATAGCAGAAACAAACCTAACACATTGAACAAAACTAAGAACTGATTGTAACACAGCACAGACGCCAGGGAAACTTGCAAGTGGAAGGGACAAAGTTTCTCATTAGCTTTCTCTGCAAGCATCATTTTCTTCTTTTCACATTCAACTTTTTATCATGAAAAGAAACTTTGGAAGATGAACCTAAAACCATAATTTCTCCTATTTTATTTGATCAGAAATATTCTAGTGTTCCTTTGTGGAATAATTTCATTCAGAATCACCAGTCAGCTTCATCTGCCATGTCCTCTTACAATTTGTCACGATAGCATAGACCAATATGACAGAACCAGCCCACCCAAAAGCACTTAGTCTGGGGAGATTCCTTAAGCCATAAGGTCAAACAATCTTCTTTACTCTAGTATGTACATCTGATTTTATTTTTTTAAGGCAGTGCTCTATTTCATTTATAATTCGTGGAACTGCTTCAAAAGTGCTGAATGACCAGCATAGCATTTTTCGGAATACAATTGCTTTGAATTGCAAGGGGATTTTTTTCAAGGAATATGTAATTGCAAAGGGATTTTGTTCAAGGAATAAGCCTTTCATTCACTTATTACATCCTTCAATTTCTGTCTACTGAGAGCCTACAACAAGCTAGAGAATCTGAGCTGAAATAAGCAGCCTAGCTTCAAGGAGCTCACTACCAACAGAGGGAGAAAGGCAGGTACCCAACTGAAAATAGTGAGTTTAATACAAATACTTTACAATGAAAATGGTAAGAACTGGGTACTGGGGAGGCACAGGACATCTAGATTTAAGGAGTCAGGTCAAGATTCCTGGAGGATATTGGGCATCATCATTTTCAAATGTGTAGCTTTCACTCCCACCATGCTTCCTAAAACTTCTCTTCCTATAGTTACCAGTGAAGTGAGCTCTGCATTGCTAAGTGCAATTGACCCATCAGTAGCATTTGCCACAAATGTTCCGTTCCTGCTTCTTGATGTACTTTCTTCACTTGCCTTTGAGAACACTATACCCTCTGGTTTTTTCTCCCATTTCACTTGAGTGCTCCTTCCCAGGACCATTTGCTGGTTCCTCCTCATCTCCCCAACCCAGAGTGGAGTTTATATGCCTCAGAATTCAGTCCTTAGACTTCTTCTCTATCTCACGCCACCTGTTGACTCATTCAGTGTCATGGCTTTAGGTATCATCTATATGCTGATAATGCTCAAACTCATACATCTAATATGAAGCTCTCCCTGTACTCCAGGTGCATTTAACTACCTATTCACCATCTCCACCTCGGTGTCTTTTGAATTTGTTATGTCCCAAGCTAAACTCCTGGTGCCGCTGCCCCTCACCCCCACTCCCAGTGGCTCCTCTTGAAGTATTCTGCATCTTAGTAAATGGCAACTTCATTCTTCAGTTGCTCAGGTCCAAAACCTTGGAGTCATCCGTGACCTCTTTTCTTTCTCTTCTTCATATATAGTGTTAGAAAGTTCTTTCTGCTCTATCTTCGAAATAGATCAAACCTCAAAACATATCCAGAATCTGATCACAGCTTCCCACCTCTACTGTACCACCCTTGCCCAGTCACCATCAACACTGGCCTGGATAATTACAATAGCCTTCTGATTGGTCTATCTGATGGCATCCTTGTTCCCCTACAAACCATTTTTAACACAACGTGACAGGCAGAATTCTAAGATGGCCCTATGCTTTGTCTAATCCTCCCCTTTGAGTATAGGAATAGTCACTCCTTTGACTGTTACATTATATAAGACTCCAGAGCACACTGGAGGGGGATTAGAAGTCAGAGAGAAGTACCCCTGCTGTCTTGGAAGAAAATAAGTAGCTCTGTCATGAACTCCCTATGGAGGCCGTGTGACAAGGAACTGTGGGAGGCCTCCAGCTGCAGAGTGTGTTTCCTGGCTCCAACCTGCATAATTCAGGATAATCTCCCTGTCGCAAGATCCCCAAAGTATATTTTGCCATGTAAGGTAACATATTCACCATATCTTGGGATTAAGA
Organism: Equus asinus; assembly: GCF_041296235.1. Lineage (NCBI taxonomy): Eukaryota > Metazoa > Chordata > Mammalia > Perissodactyla > Equidae > Equus > Equus asinus. Next base: position 131,353,446 of record NC_091820.1, read on the forward strand.
TGTAAATATCTTTGAGAGACCATTGTTCAGCCTACTATGCTTTACTAAAAAAATACAAAAACCAAAACCAAAACAAAGCAAACCACAAAGCACTTACCAAACACTTTCTCTGATTTTCCTTCTGACTACTTATTCACTATCTAATATACTATTTTACTAATTTATCTTGTTTCTACCACTAAATACAAACTACCTGAGGGCAGGAACTTGTCTCTACTTTGTTCACCACTGTATATCCTGAACCTGGAATAGTACCTGCGACATGGTAGGCACTTAATAAATAAACTGTTGAGTGAATGAATAAATGACAAATTACCAACCTTACAACCTCCCCACCCTCTTCCCCTCCTCTAATCTTTCTAGATCCTTTTAAGGTCAATAATATACATATCTTGGTTGCTATTATTACTATGAATAAAGAAGGAATCAAATTCCTAAAAAAGGAACCAAATTCCTCACCAATACATTCAAGGCCCATTAAAATATGATTTCTATTTCTGCAGCCTCCTTCTCACCACTCTCTCCTGCAAGCAGTGCTCCTAGCCCCTCCAGCTCTGAACATATATCATCTTTAACGAGTCCATGCACTTCCTCATAATCTTCCTTCTATTTAGAATGTCCTTCTTCCCTGTCTCCTACTTTTCTAAAGATCCAACTTAAATCTTATAACTTCTGAAATATATTAACTAATAGCTTGCGATCACAATTAGGGTTTTCTTTCTTTGGCTAATGTAGAACACAGTTTATAACACTATCGTAGAATGTTTTTCTTTATTCTTATTAAGATTACAATTAGTAGTCTATGTAAATATCTTTCCCATTTGACAATGAGTTCTTCAACGAGTGATGTTATAGTATTCATCTTTTTTGCTAACGATTTTTAGCACAGTGCGTGGCACATGGAAAGGGCTCAAAATATGATGAACTGAATTTAAATGAAAGATGAAAAATAGCAGATAACATTTTTGTGAAATTGGAAGTAAATGAAATTGGAAGTAAATTAAATTTATGCAGTAAATATAGCTGCCAGCTGATATTTATTTAGAAACTCAAGTACATATTGCTCAACACAAACCTAAGACAATTTCTTAGATGAGAGACCATAATGAGGAAACTTTAAATGACATTAAACAACGCAACTTATTCATCGCTTTTGCCTTTTCTTTCTTTTAAGAAGAGTAATTTTTCTTTTATAAAAATGATAAATACACATTATAAGTAATCCAAACAATAGAGAAAATTACAAGAGGGAAAGTAAAATACCATCCCAGATACAGTACCCAGAAAAAAACAGTTTTCATAAAGGATAATATTATCCTACACAACTGCATTGGAATAAATATAGAAAGGAGAGTAGAAAGGAGAGTGGAGAGACTAACTATATTTTTACAAAATTGGGATCATTCAACATACTCATTTTTTAAGTGTTAATTCACTTCCTTTTCCTGTTAAGGTGGTGAATAGCATGGACTGCTGGATGCCACTTCAAAATGAACCCTCGAGAAATTATACAAGTTAGACAGAAACATTATTCAGAGGCACTAACAGCAATATCAAAGAAAACAAAACGTGAGATAGTTCTGGTAAAACACACGGCTGACTTGAGATGATGTCATTGTGAGTATGTGTGTATGCGTGAGTATGTATGGATGAGTATGTGTGTGTGTGAGTATGTGCATGTGTGACATGTGTGTATATGCACGTGTGTGTGTGAGAATATCTGTGAGAGAGAGTGTATGTGCGAGAGTGTCTGTGGTGCAGAATAACTGGAGCTCCGGGCAGAAGGCAGAGTGGGGCCAGATGGCAGCGAGAAGATAGGTTGAAAGTAGGCTCCTCAGTTCTCTTCTTGCCTTTTCTCCCTAGTTACCTTTACCTGCCCCTTTCCATTGAGATCAGGAGCAATAGACCAGGCTGCCGATGTCAAAGGGATATCAGACAAGTACAAAAGTCCTGCTGGAATAAGAAGTTATCAAGACTGGTGGGGGTCACCAACCGCCTGCTGGCATTGACTCTTCCCTGCAGCCGCGACATCCTGTACCTCCCATCCTCCTCCAATCTAAGCTCCCAGGACTGGTGGAAACTGCCTGTTTCCAACACTGCTTTTGTGAGCAGAGAAGCTTCCTGATGGAATGGCAGCAAAGGGATGTAGAAACAGCAATTTTGGAGCGCTGTATGTTCTCCTGGGGCACATCCTCTCAGCTCTTTCTAAACTCGCCAGATATGTGTTCAGCTCATATCTGAACATATACCAACTGTAATAAAATTATGCTAACAGAAAGACCAAGAATTATATATATTTGTAAACAGATCACACATTCAAATATTCTTAAAGAGATAATGAAAGGTACTAGCAATCTAAAATAGAAACAAAAAATTATATATATAAAAAAGATCCAAATGGAAAGAAATGTTAGGAATGAAGAATATAATACTTGAAACAAGAGCACAACAGATGGAATAAACAAGAGGATGGATGTAGCTAAAGAATAATACAACGATATGGGAAATCATACTGAGGAATTTTCCCAGAAAACAGCAAGAAAATATAAAGAAATAGAAATACATAAGAAGGGCAAACAGACATGGAGCATATAGGTAGAATTGCCAATAGGTCCACCAAATAAGAGAAGGAAAAGAAGAGAGATGGGGATTGTGTTAAGTAGGGAAAGTAATGCCATCGGCTGTAGCAAACCAGCTTAAAGCTCAGTGGCCTAACACAACAAAGGTCTTGAAACTATAGGTTAGAGGGGTGGAGGTGTCTCTGTCCCCTGAAGTCATTTAGGGACCCAGGTTCCTACTATGTATTGGTTCCTTCCCCTTCTAGACCTTCAGAGCCTGCCATCAGATCATTGTTTCCAGCCAGACAATGAGCGAGGAGAGAGCATGAGGAGACCCAGGTGAGATATTTTCGAGGCCCAGTCTGGAGGTGGCACATATCGCTTCTGTCCACATGCCATTGGCCAGAACTCATCCAACCATAAGGGGTCTGGAAATTGTGGTTTAGCAGTGCGCATGGAGAAAAGAAGAGAAGCATTTATAGTATGAATACTAGCATTCTTTGCCACAGAAATATGTGAAGAAATTTTGAAGATAAGCTTCTCAGAAATGAAGTTTAAAGACCACGTATGTAAAGGGTTCATAGAGTGCAAAACAAGAGATATACGTGGAAAACTTCACTGTACACATTAAAAGAAAACTTAGACCTATCAAAAGCAAAAAGAAAATTCTAAAAACTTCCAAGAAGAAGGATCAGATCAAATACAAAATGAATGACAATCAGATTGAGATTAGATTTCTAACCACTGAATTCTCACTCACTCAACACTGAATTCAAGGGAATGGAATATTTTTAAAATATTGAAAGAATATTAGATGTAAAACTTTATATCCAGCCTATTTATCATGTCAATGTGAGCATGTAATAAAATTTTTCTCAGACACACAAGTCCTCAGAAGGTTTGCCGCACAATAACCTACTTTGAAATCACTCTTAGAGGAGATATTCAATTTCAGCCAGTCATTCAACAGATATTTATCAAGTACCAAGTATCCGTGAGGTTCTAGTGATACCGAAGTTAAAAATGCAGATAAAAACCATTGCCTTCAAGAAGTTTACATTCTAAAAGGTAAAGGTCAATCTGTCTATCATACAACAAATTATATATATGTATATACATGTATGGTATATATCATACATGTATATACATATATAGGTATATGTGTGTATATATATATAAATGATGTAAGTTATATTGTGAGAAATAAAGCAGAGAAGAGGATATTTGGAAACAGGTGTGATTTTAAGTGAGAAGATAAGTAAATTTAAGAGGATGCTGTAAGATACGTGGAAATTAAGTTGATCAAATACCTTTAAAATTTTTTGCCTAACAAAGCTAGGACCAAAAACCAAAAAGTACATCTATAGCAAGCTAGGGCTAAATTTTAGTACAATATTAATAAGGTAAAGAATGGGGGAAGGAGTAAATGTCTCTGAGAGTATATTTATATTGTTAAGGAGGATCGTATAGATATTGATAAACCCAGGAATTCAATAGAGGAAAATGAACATGAGAATGGACTTTATGATATGTGGGCCATCTGAACAAAAATAAGATGTTTAACTTTTAAATCAGCAGAATAAAAAGTGATACATTCAGTGGAATTTACAAAGGAAGAAAAAAAGAAAGTACAATAGATGGAAAATATGAAATAAGACGGCAAATATAAGCCTTATTAAAACTGTAGATAAGTAAATATGTAAATATAAACTGGTTAATCTAGTAATTGCAATACAGAAATTCTCAGTCTGGATCAAAAAATATATCACAAAAATATTTTAAAAATTCCTTAAAATTAAGATACATAGACGTTTTTAAAAATGGGCAAAAAAATATGCGCTAGCCAAGTATGAATCAAAATAAAGCTAAGATAGAAGTCTTAATGTATGACAAAATATAAATCAAATCAAAAACATCATAAGGAGGGGCTGGCCCCGTGGCCGAGTGGTTAAGTTCGTGTGCTCAGCTGCAGGCGGCCCAGTGTTTCGTCAGTTCGAATCCTGGGCGCGGACATCACACTGCTCATCAAACCACGCTGAGGCAGCGTCCCACATGCCACAACTAGAAGGACCCACAACGAAGACTATACAACTATGTACTGGGGGGCTTTGGGGAGAAAAAGGAAAAATTAAAAAAAAAATCTTAAAAAAAATCATAAGGAATAAATAAAGATATGATACATTGATAAAAGGGAAAATTGAGCAAGAAGACCATCAATAACATGCATGGATATAACAATACTATTTAAAAAGAGATATTGCCTTTTTATAAAGAACAACTGACAAAAGTGGAGGGAGATTTTAAACATTCTTCTCAGACACTGAAAGGTCAAGTAGGAAAAAAAAGGAAAGCAGAGATACTGAAGTTATGAAAAATACAATAGCATTTGTTACAAAAGGCACCATCCATTGCAATTTCAGTGCATTAACAGGAGTACAGGCTCCTGAGTTCCTCCTAAACATCAGTGGTGTGGTAGTGACAACTTCCATCAGGTTAGCTGGGAGTATGAGTTGTAGGCTCCAGCCCAAGGGCAGTAGCATCTTTCTGAAATGTGGGAAACACTCTCATTTCTTTTGCTCTTCCAGTCCTCCCAACACATTTGTAACTAATTCTTTGCTTACAGTCTCTGGTTGATATACCTAGAGAGGTATTCCTGACTATATACATTGACTAATATGTATTATTTACGTCTACACTGCATAGGCCAAACTCAGCCCCCAACATATCTGAAGGAAAGACTAGAAATACAGCCTATGAATACTATGAACACATAGTATTGACTCTGTCACAGTCTGCTCCTCTGGCCATGAAACTTCAATTTTTCTTCCTACGCATAGAAAACATTCCATTCCCAAGAGAGACAATCTGCAGTCCAATCTGTCATTGCATCTGGCCCAAGGTCTAGGATGTGGGCTCCTCTTGTTCCAGGGGCCTATGGACTAAAAAGATGAATCATCTGCTACGTCCACCTCATACACCCATTTTACCCTGGTGGAGCAGGAGCAGAATAACCACAATAAACATCTCCATTCAAAAAGGGGGAAATGGGAGACACACAGAAGTTAATGGCTGTCAAAAGAACTTCTGGGGGCCGGCCCCGTGGCCCAGTGGTTAAGTTTGCACACTCCACTTCGCTGGCCCAGGGTTTCACTGGTTGGGATCCTGGGCACGCACATGACACCGCTCATCAGGCTACACTGAGGTGGCATCCCACATAGCACAACCAGAGGGACCTACAGCTAGAATATACAACTATGTACTGGGGGACTTTGGGGAGAAGAATAAAAAAAAAAGAAAAGATTGGCAACAGATGTTAGCTCAGGTGCCAATCTTTAAAAAAGAAAAAAGAACATCTGAAAGACTGCTGGAAAATATGGTGACAGTCTGCCTCCTAACTTAGGGGCTAAAGTGATTGCTTGCTTAGACTCTCATTCTGCTTCCTGAAAGAAGTTCCTTGTCCACTGTTCTCAGCAGTGTCTGAATTTACCTTTGGGATGTTCTTTTTCATTTTCTCCTTTCTCTGCCTGGCCACACCTGAAGGTGTTGGGGGAATATGCTGAAAGTGAGAACTACATAACCTTCTCAGCAAATTCGTCAATTCTGCAATGTTGAAGTTTGAAGGATTCTTTTAAGTCTGGAACTATCAAAAACATTTCGTCAAGAATTGTGCTTTTCTGGGCAATAAAATTCTCTCATAAACTTAGTACGCTTCTGACCTATTCACTTCTAGCCAGGTCTGTGTGGTAGTAACCACAGCTAATATTTCATTTCTAGACATATTTCATGAATATGCTTTATTTCGACATATTTCATGAATATGCTTTATTTCTCTGCTTTTTCATCCTTATCCCACCCCCCTCAACTTAGCAAATAAAAATGTAGGTCACCCAGTTAAATTTGAATTTCAGATAAACAATTAGTTTTTGTATAAGTATGTATCAGGCAACATTAAGGCCATACTTATACTAAAAATACTTCATATTTACCTGAAATTCAAATTTAACTGAGCATTCTGTATTTTATCTGGCAAGACTCCTGTGGAACACATGATCCTAAAAGTGTACATGCCAGTGAAGAGGGTGAGCAGGAACTATGGCACAGGAAGTCGCACTGTCAGGCTTGAAAATGTCATATATCACATATACTCACAAATCATTGTCCTGAGGTCAATCGCATGTACCCAAGCCAACTCCACAGAGGGTTGATGAAATACATTCTTCCTCTGAGTCCCAAAAGTGGAAATAGCACGGTGAATACTTATCATTTCTTCTACAACATTATTAAGTCTCAGCTATTAGAAATATAGACAACCTATACTCAACAATGGATATGCATTATTTTTAAGCACACATAAATTATTAATAAAATATGCCATACATTAAGTCATAAAGGCAGCCTTCACATATTTCAAAGAATCAATATCTCACAATCCATATTCTCTAAACTTAATACAATCCAATTAGATATTTAATAGCAAAGCACATCTTTTTTTTTCTGAAGAAGATTAGCCCTGAGCTAACTGCTGCCAATCTTCCTCTTTTAGCAGAGGAAGACTGGCCATGAGCTAACATCCGTGCCCATCTTCCTCCACTTTATATGTGGTACGACTGCCACAGCATGGCTTGCCAAGCAGTGCCATGTCCGCACCCGTGATCCAAACCAGCGAACCCTGGGCCGCCGAAGGGGAATGTGCGAACTTAACTGCTGCACCACCGGGCCAGCCCCCACAAAGCACATCTTAAAACGAATCCCACGTATGAAAAGTGGAAGAGTTCAAAACAAAATACTGGAGTAAAAACACAAATGATAAATTGAAAGAAGATATTTGCAAAATACATAAATAATAAAGAGCTTGTATAAACACTCTTATAAATCAATAAGAGAAAAAGACACAACCCGTTAGAAAAATGGGCTTAAAACAGTCTTTTTCTCTTTTTTTTTTTTTTTTAGGAAGACTAGCCCTGAGCTAACTACTGCCAATCTTCCTCTTTTTGCCGAGGAAGACTGACCCTGAGCTAACATCCGTGCCCATCTTCCTCTATTTTATACGTGGGACTCCTACCACAGCATGGCTTTTGCCAAGCGGTGCCATGTCAGCACCCGGGATCCAAACCGGCGAACCCTGGGCCGCCGAAATGGAACGTGCACACTCAATCACTGCGACACCAGGCCCGCCCCAAGTCAGTCATTTTTAAAAAAATGGATATCCATGTGGCCAATAAACATTTTAAATTGTGCTCAACCTTACTGGTGATCAGGAAAATGCAAATTAAATCCACAATAAGATACCACTTCATGCACATATTGATGCTTATTATTTGAAAGACAACATACCAAGTATTTGCAAGGAAAGTTGGAAAGTATACTTTCCTAGTGAACATGTAAAGTGTTATTACTTAAGAAAATGATTTTGGTAGTATCTATTACAGCCAAACATATACATACCCACCCTATGAAATAGCAGTTCTACTACTAGGTATAGATCCAAGAGACTTGCATATCTGTGTTCTCCAAGATTGTTCACAGCAGCGGTATTAATAATAACTAAAAGCTGGAAACAAACAAAATGCTCACCAAGTGTAGGATGGATGAATAAATTGTAGTATATTCATATAATGGAATGCTATAGGACAATGAGAATGACTGAATTATTGCTACATGCAATGGCATAGATAATGCACACAAACAATGCTGAGCAAAGGAAACCAGACACAAAAGAGTATATAGTGTGTGATTCCATTTATATGAACTTTAACAAAAAGGGGCAAAAGTAAACTCCACGTTGATAAAAGTGAGGATAGAAGATTCCTTTTGGAAAGATAGGACTGGGAATGGGCATAAGGTGGACTTCAGGGTGCTGATAATGTATTTCTTAATCTGGATTCTGTTTACATTGGTGCATACAATGTGAAAATTTAGTAAGACCTTCTCTTATGATTTGTGTGCTTTTTTTTGTTACACTTCAATAAAATTTTACTTTAAAGAACTATATATAATTCTGATAATCTCAGTGAGTGCTAAAGTCATTAGCTGAAAAATTTTGGGGGCCAACAGTGTATTGATGTGATCTCAAAGTATCATACCACAGACTACACATTAATTACAAAGGGAAAACATTGCCTTTACAAATGGAGAAATATGACAAATCTCATCTATACCAAGTGATTAGTGTCAATTACGTAGTGACACACTAGTGTTAGTTACCTCCTGATGTGATGTGACATAATACAATGGGAAGTACACAACATCATATACCTAGTATTCTTGCCAATAATGTTTAACCTGTGTCTCATCAAGAGAAAACAACCAGACAAATCTATACTGTGGTCAGATTTCAGTATAGCTGGACTGGACTCTTGTAAGATGTCAGTGTCGTGAAATACAAAATAAATAGGGACTGTCCTATAATAAAGAAGACTCAAGAGATGTGACAATACTATGCAACGCATGGTCTTTGGATTCTGGACCAACAGACAAAACAGCTATAAAGGAAATTTTGGGGATAACTGGGGAAATTTGAATAAGAACTATGCACTTGATAAAAATATTGCATCACTGTTAAACTCTTTGGATATGATAATGTTCTGTGGTTGTGTGAGAGAATGCTCTTGTTCTTAGGAGACACGTGGGTCATTTAAACTTTCTTCTTATTTTTCCTTATTGTCTAATTTTTATAATAAGCGTGTTTTACTTTAAAATAGAATAAAATAAACGTTGTAAAAATGAACTAAGCAATCAACCCTGGTAATTGGAAAAAAGTGCAAGATAGCAAACCCAGATAAGGAAAGAAATAAATAAAATAATAAAGTTAAGAGCAGAAATTAATAACAAAGATAAATAGAAAATGATAGAGAAGATTAACACAAGAAAAACGTGGTTCTCTGACAAGATTAATTAAATGGACAGATTTCTAGCAAGGCTGATCTCTACAAAAGATAAAATATAGATAAATTACAATGTAAAAGAGAAAACAACTACAAATATAAGTATTTAAAAATAATATAATAATGTAAACCTAGAGTAAATATATAAATAATTAGAAAAAATAAAATATCAATGTAAGAGGAAGGAAAAACTTAAATAGATCAATATCCATCAAATTAATGGAAAAGGTAGTGAAAAAATGTGCCTCAAAATTAATGTCTGGGTTAAGACTAAGGTAATTTTACAGGTAAATTATGCCAAAGTATAAAAGAAGAGTCCTAATTGTACAGATATTTTTTTCACAGAGAATAGAATAAAGTAAAAGCGGCCAAACAAATTTTACTAGGCGTCTCTAATCTTGATTCTAAAACCAGATGATGATAAAATAAAAGGAAATCTAAGCCTCATTCATATATGAATGCAGATGCAAAGCTCCTAAATAAAATATGAGCTAAATATGTTCAACAGTGCAAGACGAATACAATACGTGATGATTAGTAGGATTTCTCCCCTGGGAATAAAATGATTTTAACATCAAAAATAACTGCAATTAAAAACATTAATAGACTGAAGGAAGAAAATCATGTGTTCATCCCTGTACAAGCAGTTTCAAAACCTACCTAGGATAAAAACGAAATTCTTAGCAATGTGGGAAATCCTAGAAACTTTCTAACTTGGTAAAGATTGCATGCCAAATACCTACGGCAAATATTACATTTAGTGGAGAAATATTATATGTAACCCAGTAAGATTAGGGACAAGACACTATCAATTCACTATAAGTGTTAATGTTGAACATATCATTTGAAATATTAGCCAATTCTATAAGGAAAGAAAACAAATGAAAGGCATAAGAATTGAAGAGAAGAAATAAAACTGTCAAAAATTTGAATCTGATATAATCATCTACTTAGAAATAAACAAAATCAATAATAGTTTAAAAAAAACAAGATCTCTGCACTGATGGAATTTACTTTATAATGGAGAAAGACAATAATTATAATATGTGCTGTGGTAATAAGTGGTATAAAAAAATAAAGCAGGGTAGGGTAGTATAAAAAAAAGATGAGTGGGTCCTATTTATATTAGAGTGGCCAGAGAAGGCGATATTTGAAGAGACTTGTAGGAGGTGTAGATTTGGGGCAAAGAGGAGGTATTTCAGGCTGAATGAACAACCAATACAAAGGTCCCAAGCTGGAAGCTTGCCTGATGTCTTCCAGAAACAGCAAGGTGTCGAATAAGTCTGGGCTAGCATAACTGAAGATTTAAGAGTGGTAGGAGATAAAATTGGAGATTTTGGATACACTTTTAAATTTTATATAATTTTAAATCAGATATAATTTTTAATTAGAGCATATAGATTTAATGATATGTTGGATATAGAGTTAAGAGAGAACTTATCAAGGATAGTTCTAAATTTTGTCGCCCTGGCAAGTGGATGAATGTGGGGGTTGCACTTACCAAGATGGGGAATGATGAGGGAAGCCCAGGTTTAGAGGCCAAAGAATTCTGTTTTGAACAAGTTAAATTTGAGATACTCATTATATCTCAAAGAAAAGAAATCAACTGGTCGGGTGGATATAGCAACCTGGAGTTTAGAGAAAACATTGAGGCTATAAACAAACTGCAAAGGTCATTGATAAACTTGATAAGATCTGTTTTGGTAGAGTCATGAAGTCAAAAGCCTTACAAGACTGTGTTCAAGAAAGAATGAGAGGGGAAAAGGCCAAAAATTATTAGAAATAATGGACGGTCAAAGGAGAATATTTTTGTTTTGTTCATATTTGATGAGTGTTAATACAACATATTATATTTTGCTGGATATTGTCCAATACAGAAGGGTTATTGATGATTGCTCAATGAGCAATAACTCCTTTTCTTATTGTATGACTATATCAAGGTTTTGTCCTCTGGTAGTAATTTGATTTTCAGCCATGGTTATTCTCCTCCTTGGCAAGATATAAATATATACATGTATATCATATAGACACACATATATATACACATGTATATCTCAATTTGTCCACTTATCTCTCCAACCTCTCTGTTCAACACATTTTGATGATTTATCATCTTTCTTTGAGTATTTGCTTTGATGGATTCTTGTTCCTATTTAATTTTATGGTGAGACGTTGTTGTCATTATGTGCCATCAGGTTGACTCTGACTCCTGGTGACACTGAGTGCTGTCCACAATGTCCCGTCCTCAACAGCCCTACTCAGCTTCTGTAGACTCATGCCTACGGCTTCCTTTATGGAGTCCATCCATCTTGTATTTGGTCTTCCTCTTTTTCTGCTACCTTCTACTTTTCCCAGCATAATTTGCTGTAGGATCCACTTGTTCATTTTTCTGGCAGTCCAGGGTATCCACAGAGCTGTCCTCCAACACCAGATCTCAAATGAGTCAATTGTTTTCCTGTCAGCCTTCTTCACTGTCTAGTTTTTGCACCTGTACCTAGTAATCAGGAATATAGTGGTGTGGATAATCTCAGCCTTAGTCCTTAATGACACTTCCTTACACTTGCTGATCTTTCCTAATTCTTCATTTCTGCCCTTCCAAGTCTCAGTCTTCTCTTGATTTCTTGGCTGCCATCTCCATTTAAATTGATGACTGAACTAAGGTAAACAAAATCTTTAAAGTTTGCTGGGAATGTTCATTTATTGGAAACTAGTGTTTTGCATACTCAGGTGATTTCTATTTGCATTGTTTTCATGAATATAGGTTCATCTTGCTCATACATGGGCAGCTCTGTCCAGACTTTCTATTATTTTTAATATATTTTCTTCACCCCTCCTTATTCAGACATTTCATTGTACATATTATCCGCTAGCTCCTGAAGGCATTTGAGTTTGCTAATCCTGGCATAATATAGCTAGTGCAAATGGATAGATTTGCCTCAAAATAATTTGGTGACTAATTTATTAAAACAATATAAAATGCTACCTCCATTTACATGAAATGCTCATGTGTACTTGGCTCTTCCTGTATTTGTTACTCTTTTCAGGTGATTTCTCTGCCTTTCCTACCCTCGCACCAAACATTCAGGATGGTTTTATTACGAAGTTATTTTTAAATACCTGCTAATATAAGTCATTAATTTATTACCATTCAACTTTAGGATTTTATTGGCTAATTTCACATGAATATTTTTCTAGGATACTTTGAAATCATTTTGTCAAGTTTAAAAAATACTGTTGAAATTTTAACTGAAATTACATAAATTCTGTAGTTAATTTGGAGAGATCTGACACCTTATTAATTCCTATTTCTGTAGTTGTTTTCACTTTTTTTTGGATTAGAGTTACTGGAGATTTTTCTAGTCAGTCTTTTCAAAAAAACCAGTTCTTGTATTCATTTAACCAGTCTCCTGAAGAATTTTCTTTTATTATTATTTTATCGAGCATTCAATACCTTCTTCCCGCCTTCCCTAGTTTTATCTTTTCATCACTTTTCTTAGATTCTTGAGTTAAATAATTAGCTAATTTATTTCCATTCTTTGTGTTTAATATTAAACCATCTAAGGATATAAGATTCCCTCTGAGTATATCTTTGTTTATTTTTTCAATCCATCACTGTCTAGGAAACTAAAACTCTAATGTGTAAGGTACAAGAAGCTGTTTTGTTGGAAAATGTGTATTTCCAAGGAAATAGTAACATGAAAGACTTAAAACAAAGATCCAAGAAATCTAAGTCATGTTCAGTTCAAAACAATATCTGACAAACAAATCAAGAGGCAGCCTCTCCCAGTCATCTAGTAAAGTAACAAGGAAGAAACATGAAAAAGTCCTAAAAGCTAAGACCGACACACAATTATGAATATTTATAAGGAATTCCCAACTGAGTCGGCTAGGGGAGAGGCAGAAAAAGCCCACCGGCCTTTCCATTCTTTACCCTGGGAAGCAGGGGAGAAGATCACATCTCAAAGAAGCAAGGAATTTCCCATGTCCACCATGCTATGTACTCTGATAAACCAACCAACAATCCATACCTATGAGAAAACTAAACAGTTGACCTTGGTTTTTAAAACACATTATTTTGAAATAAAATGGGATCTTTGTCCGAAAGACTCAGGAAGTATTTAAATTCGACAAGATCTATAAAAAGAACGAGAAGAAGTATTTTTTACACAAATGAAATCTCACATTGATCCCCTATCTTGTGAAACTGCTAGGAAATTTAATTTCCTTCTTTCCTGGAACATCTATCTTCTTAGAGCTTGAACCAGACTACAAGATTCTCCTGTGATGCCTCCAAAATGGGCAAAAGGGCTTGATCTCCGTCCGGTTGTGGTCACCTCTGTTCCCATCATTTTTATGCCCACAGCGATCTCCTTATGTCCAAACATTAATTCCACGCTGAGATAAAAACATGGTGATTAGGGTCCAGTCTTCTTAGTTGTTCCAAACAACCATTTCCTCAGGGGACTTGCCATCTCTTTAAGGCCCTACAACTAAGTTGCACGTGACTCCCAGCTCTCTCTAGGGGAGTGGTCTGCTCTTTCTTCCCAAATTTGCAGGAATGTTTTTTCTTTCTCAAATACACTCTCCCCACTCCCCTCCTCCCTCTCTTCATCGTCCTTTTGAATGGGCTTAGGCTTTTATGAACGATAGTATCTTTGGGGTGCTTCTGTCTTTAGATCTATAAAAATATTTGAATTTAAGAATTACTAAGGGAGGGATCCTGGATTCCTATGTGGAACAGAGGAAAAAGGAAAATATGAAAAGAACAAGCACAAATGAATATCTCATGAGTAACATGTGCTATAAATTCAAACGATGGAATACAATAGAGCAACAAGAATGAACCAACTACAACTAAACACCTCAGTGTGGATATATCTCAAAGACATAATGTTGGGTGAAAGAAGTCAGATACAAAAGAGCACACACCATGTGATTACATTTATGTAAAGTACAAAGATAGGCACACTAATTCATGCTGTTAGAAGTCACGATAGTATGCACAAGTGCCTGAAAGGGACTACAAGAGGGGCTCCTATGATATTGATATTGCTCTGTGTCTATCTGGGTGCCTGTTATATAAGTGTGCTCCACTTGTAAAATTTCTTTGAGCTGTACAATTATGCACTGTACATATTTTTCTGTATTTATATCATACTTTAAGGAAACAGTTATAAAACAAAATGCATATTTATTAACAATATAAAGAATGAAGAAAATACATAGTAGAAATTTTAATTTTCAAAAGCCATAATCCTGCTACTGGAGATTACTGAAATACTTTGATTTGATTCCTTTCAGTATCCTTTTGGTGTGCATACACACACACACACACACAAGTACACAAACACACATGCACATATGTGTATATATGTATATATGTACGTGCATGTGTGTTATGTAGCCATATAAACTTATTCGACAAATATGTATTGAGTGCCAATCTGGTAATATTCTAGACCAGGAGTTGACAAACTACGGCCCATATGCCAAATCCAACCTACTGTCTGTTTTTGTAAATAAAGTTTTATTGAAACATAGCTTTCTCATTTTCATGCTCATTGACTTACATGTCGTCTATGACTGCTTTATGCTACACTGGAAAAGCTAAGTAGTTGTGGCAGAGACTGTATGGTTTGCAAAGCCTAAAATATTTAACATCAGGCTCTTTACAAAAGAAATTATCAACTCCTGATTCAGAATCTGAGGACACAACACTAAACAAAGAAAAGTCTTGGCTTCTTAGAGCATACAGTCTGATGAGGAATATGGACAATAAACAAGTTTATAATGTAATGTCTGGTTGTGATACATACTACAAAGAAAGATAAACAGGAGTGCGGAGAGTGCTGAAGGCCACAATTTTAGACATGGTGGTAAGAGTGGAGCAGATCCTCAAAGGAAGTGAACAAGTGAGCCATGCAACTATCTGGGACAAAAGCAATCAAGGCAAAGGGGAAGGCATATGCATTGTCCCTAAGGTGGATGTGCACCTGGAGTGTTGAGGCTAGAGCAAGGAGGCCCGTGTGGCTGGAGTGCAGCAAGAAGAGTAACAGCAGATGAGGCTAGAGATGTGGGCAAGGGCCAAGACATGAAGGGCTCTGCAGGCTACAGTAATGAGTTTCGGTCTAATTCCAAGTGTGGTAAGAAGCTAGTGGAGGAATGTATTAGGGGAGCCATGTGATCAGGTTTACTAATATCTGTACATATGTTAATATTTGTGCTCTTGTATTAAACAGCAGTGAAAAGCACAAGATCTTGGAGTATAAGATACCTGATTCAAATGCTGGCTTTGCCACTTGTGATATGAATGACTATAGGCATGTTACATAAACTCTTTAGGCCCAATTTTCCTCAAATGCATAAGGGAATTAACATTATCTACCTCATATCATTGTTATAAAATGCCTAGCCCAATGTTTGGCATGTAACTGTTCTATACATGGCAGCAAAGAATACAACTTGTCTGTACCTATGAGATATAATGAAAATATACCCACACACTCTAATAACTACAAATATATATGAGGCAGTATTCACAGTGGTTAAAAGGGGAGACATTACAGTCAGACTGTTAGAGTCTGACTTTGGCTCTAACCTTCATTTGTTGTTTGGTCTTTTGCAAGTTACTTAACCTCTCTGGGCTGGAGTTTCTTCATCTGTAAAATAGAGAAAATTATGCTATGTGCTTCAAAGGGTTTGTTCTGAAGATTAAATGAATAAATGCATGTAAAGTTCTTAGGACATTACCTGGCACATAGGAAGTACAGTCATGTATTGGCTGAACGACAGGGATACGTTCTGAGAAATGTGTCATTAGGTGATTTTGTCATGTGAGCATCCTAGGGTGCACTTACACAAACCTAGATGGCATAGACTACTACACGCTTAGGCTATATTGTACTAATGTTATGGGACCACCATCATGTTCACAGTTCATTGTTGACTGAAACATTGTTATGTGGCACGTGACTGTACTATGCACAGGGCACCCACTAGCAAATATAGTGCCTTGGTGCAAGGTAGGAAAAGGTGCTCATACTTCAAGACACATTTCTTTCATCTGTTAGGAAATTATTCTAAGACACTGACTTTGCCAGAACAAGACACTTAACTGTTGTTTTTAAAATTGTTATTCGAAATGAAGTGCAACATGGTATTTTAATTTGTATTTCTTTAACTATTCATGAAATTATTTTTCTTTATACTCTGGATGCTTATCAATAATTTGTTGTCACATCTGTTAACTATCTTTTCATGCTTTTTTGTTCATTTTTCTACT
Source organism: Equus asinus (assembly GCF_041296235.1). Lineage (NCBI taxonomy): Eukaryota > Metazoa > Chordata > Mammalia > Perissodactyla > Equidae > Equus > Equus asinus. Next base: position 131,370,170 of record NC_091820.1, read on the forward strand.
GTGGTTTCTCTTGTGTTGCCTATTAATTTGTAGCAACTCTCTCTATATTAGGGTATTAACTCTTTGTCATGTTCCTGACAAATATTTCCCTCGGGTTCCTTGTAACTTAACATGATAATCCATGAATAAGAATTAAAGCATCAATCATCCCAAGCAGAGGTAAAATCAAGTACTTCGGCAGATCTAGAGCAAAGAGTTTTGCAAAGCGAGGGGGAAGAGAATGGCAGGAAGGGACCGAGAAAATTATGCAAAACACTGTCATATGTTGAGCCTTGTATGCTTAGTTAATGGGTTTGGATTTTATTCTATAGAGAATGAGAAACCAAGGAAGAATGTTAATCTGGGGAGTGACATGCTCACATTGAGATCATCCTGGCAACAGTGTGGAAAACGGACTGGTAGGGAGGCTAGAATATTCACAGCATAGGTTAATCTGTCTCTCAGTGCAACAGCTGTTCACAGTAGCAAAAACAACCGATAAACAACAGAGCATCCCCCAGGTTGCAGCTAATGAATGGATTAGGGCCAGAGGAGAATTCTGCTTTCTCTCAGCCACCATATTCAGTAGCGCCAATAGTACCTATAGCATCAATTGCAGTAGCACTGGCGGGATCTGTACCAAGAGCAGAAACCAGAGCAATAACCAGAGCAAAATGCAGTCAGGCAAAATGTGACATGGGGTCATCTCTGTACATTAGCTAATGTTTATGCATGAAGTGCCAAAGCAAATAGAAAATTCTTTTTAGGCTCTTGAAATATGATAGTAGAGATTCTGATAGCAAATGACTTCAGAGAACTCTCGTAACAGCATCTGATATAGCATGGCCTCATCCTGTGAATTCTCATATGTACTGATCCCGACACTATCATTTTATAAATGGTCTATATTGGAATTTTGATTTTCTTATTGTCTCATAATTTCCTTAGAAACACATTTAAGATTTTTGTCATTTTCATAATTTACTGTATTGTTGACAAAGACTGTAGTCTATACTATTTCTATTTGTAACTTGGTTTTCTTGTAGCTTAATAAATGATCAACTTTCTCAAGATTACATGGCTGTTTAAGAACGAAGGATATTTTCTACTTGTCAGATGAGGTTGTCATATCTAATATTGTTAGAATGAATCCAGTGATTCTTTTATTGCAAATTACTTAAATGTTCAACTTTTTAATCTTCATGAGTCACTTTATTTGGAGTAGGCTGTTGTCGATAGCATGGAGCTGGATTTATGTCCTGACCTAGTTTGATAAATGGTTATTTTAATTAGTGAATACATCTAGTGTATATGTCTTATCAAGTGTTTCCTGTTCTTCAGTGCTTTCTTGCTCATCTTTTTGTTTTCAATCTTCTGCCTTTATGATGTTTTCTCTTGTGTTCCTCTCTACCCACCAATTAATTTAGAAGGTAAGCAGCAAGATTTAGTTCAACTAGTTCTTATTTTAGCTTTTGAAATGCGTACTTAAGCCTCCATTTCTCTAATTGTAAACCATTTCTAATGATTCCCCCTAGGTAAGTTGAGGAAATTAGCACATTTCATTTTTTACCCCCCTCCTGCCCCCAAGATCTCACACTTCCCAGTTTTTGTTGCTGTGATCTGGAAATTTTGTCCCAGTTACATGTTATTATTATTTTTCCATTATCTATGTTCTCTTTCAAGATTATATTTGCATTGCTTTATAACCAATTTACATATTAATTTGGATTTAAACCTATTTTTTAACCATTTCTCAGTTGGCTGGTTTATTTCTTCAAATATTTCTTCCAAGAAGGACAAATCCTGACTTTTGTTCCATCTGTAGATAATCAGACTTTTCAATTAGATGCTTGGATGATTCTTCCTTCATCCTCAAATATCAGAATTTCTACCACAAATAAGGTAGATATGGGCTGTATTCCATTAATTATACTTCACCTTTGGTGAGCCCTTTTGATCTCTTCTTTGATGCAGCTTTTCTCTTCAATAAAAATGTCTTCAATTATATCCTTACGCCATAACTCAGATGTCCCCAAGTTTTTTTGTCCTCCTGCAGTTATCAATAAGGTCACATTCATACTATTAATTCTAAGTCCTATTCCAAAACAGAGGCATAGGCTCCCTCCCTCTAGGTTGTGATCAGTTTGGGGGAGGGCCCCATAGCAAGGTTCTTTGGACTCTAAAGTATTAATGTCCACTGAGGCAGAGCTGCTGGTTTACACACAGCCCCTTGTTTTCTTTTTCACAATGATAAGCATAACGCTAGGGGCATTCACCAGTCACCAGAGCAGCTCTGAGATCAAGTTCCAGCCCTGCTTCTTAATTCTGTACGAATTTAGGCAAAGTATTGATAGCTTCAAGATCCAGTGTCTTCAACTGTAAAATTGGAATAATGATGATATCTTAGCCATAGGGTCAAACTAAAGGTATAATGGGTTAACATATACATAACACTTAACACTATGCCTGGTAAATTGTGGAAACTCCATAAATATTGGCTATATTTAAAATTATTCCATGGTGCTCTAACTAGAACCACTTCTTTCCTTTGTTCATTCTTGTGTAACCAGGCACACTCAACCTTCCCCTATGGTAAATTTCCTCTTAGGAGCCCTACAATACTTCTAATAACCTGGCTTTTGTTCAATAGTCTTTCCTACAGCCCACCAACTGGGCTTTGAGTCCTTTAGAAATGCCTGTATGTATCTAACCCATCCTGTTTCATGTGCCAAAGGCTACAAATATGTATCTCTAGCCTGGCTCTCTTCACCGAACTTCAGATGTTTAGATCTAGCTGCATACTTAATATCTCCATTTGATATCTATAAACAGATATCTCAAGTTTAACATGACCAAAATCAAATTATTAATTTCCACCCACCCACAAATCTGCTCCTACTCTCTACTGCATCATGTTCCCCATATCAGTAAACAACATCAGCTAATCTTTTGTTGGTTTTATGTATATAAGTATCTTCTTCCTAACTATGGCTTGTCTTTTAACTTTGTTTATTGTGTCTCCTTTCACATCATTTTGTAATTTTAAGTTGTATTTTTACTTCTCTGCATTCTGGGTAGTTTCTCAACTGTATCTTTTAGTTCATTAATTCTTCATGTCTATCTTGTCCATTGAGGTTTCTGATTCCATTGGCCATAATTTTTTCCTTTAAGATGTGCAATTTGACATTGACTTCTCATTCAGAAAAGGTTGTTTATTCAGGGGTAGTCTGCTTTTGCCCTGGGATTTGAAAATTCCTCTGTAAGTGGTTTTAGGCTTGATGCTGTGAGGACCCCAGACATCAATATTTTCAACCAATTTTATTAGTAATATCTTAGCTTGTGGATCTAACACTATCTAGTGAGTTCAATTTGGTTGCCACATGTGAAGGGCACAGTTCTTGGAGGGAGCACAAAACTTCTGGGAGGGAAAGAAAAAGAGGAGAGTGAATCTCCTGCAATGGGTAGGGGAAAAGAAGGTCTTGCCACAAAGCAAGCCCATTATGTTAAGCACCATGGAGTCCAAGAATATCAAAGCTAGAAGTGTACTTGAAGATCAGTTAATTTTACAGAGAAAGTTAGATAGTTGAGGGGGCATTGTTCAAGTACATGTGAATGAAATTTACAGAAAATAAGAGGGATATCAAATATTCTTTCAGTTCTCAGGACTTACGAGCCAAGTTTAATACTATTTCCATTACATAATGCTTCTAGAAGAATGCTGTTCCCAAGCAATGAGTTTCTACCTTCTCGGCAAGCATTCCCTTTAAAAGATACATCTACAACTCTGGTAAACCATAGGGTCTGGCATATATACAGAAAGTTGACCTTGATACCTGAGAAGATCTTAGAGAAAGAGGAATCAAGTAGAAGAATCACTTAAGAAAGAGATAAGAAAAGGAAGGCAGATATCTGCTGTAGTAGTCTGTAAAATGCTCCCAAAAGATAATGGTTCCTTATCCCTGGACCTATAAATGTTGTCTTTTTTGGAAAAGGGTCTTTTCAGATGTGTTTAAGTTCAAGATCTTATCCTGTATTATCTAGATGAGTCATAAACACAATTATATCTGTCCTTATGAAAGAGATAGAGAGAGATTTGACCCAGAGAGCAGAAAAAGCAATGTGACCATGGAAGCAGAGATTGGAGTGGTGGCTATAAGCCAAGGAATTCTAGCAACCATCAGAAGCTGGTAGAGAAAAGAAACATATTTTCCTCTAGATCCACTGAGAGAGCATGGTCCTGCTGACATCTTCATTTTTGCACCCTGAAAAAACTTCACACCTTTGGCCTCTACAACTGTGAGAGAATAAATTTGTTTTTTAAGCCATCAATTTTGTGCTTATTTGTTTAGCACCTAGGAAACTAATATACCTGCACATAACCTGTTAATATAAAGCAAGAAGCAATCAACTCAGTGTCCTCAGTGATCACAACTCAGGATTTACAAGTAACCATTTCCTTCAACTCCATCCTGAGCATATTTTGTAATGTTTCTTGCTGAATTTTGCAACTTTTTCCAAAGTTGTTATACAGAGTACCATCCTACTCTAGAGAACAACTGGATAATGTGTGATCACAACTCTACAGTTCTCACTTCTTGACAGGGGAAGCCAAAGCTACATCAGTCCAGGAAACTGCATGTAGGGCCTTGTCATTGTGGAAAATGGGCAAGGCCCAAGTGACATCAGCATCATGGTGTCGTAAGACATCCCTCCAATTTGCTTCCCTTCTTACCAACAAATTAAGCATTTATTCACAAACAAAAGTGCCTCTGTGGGAGCTGTGGGATTCAGCACCATATGCCAAGGGATCAGGGAGGAATCTCAAACACCTGTGCATCTGGTAATAGGCAGACAGATCTTGGAATGGACTACAGAACCAGCAGGAGCCAGGACACCAGCCCCAACCCTTCTCAGCTGTGGTTGGGAAAAACGTCAAGAGTGCTGGCTTTGGCAGAAATCCATGGATGAGAGACTTGGTAGAAGTCTAGCCTTCCTGAAGGGAGATTGTAGCACTCCTTTGGAGCAAAAGAAAATATGTCTTTGGATGCATTGGAAAGTGTAAGAGGAACTTTGCCAGTGCTACCTCTCCCTCAAGGTGACATAGCATGGGGCTGAACCAGCTGGTGGTGACCTCACCTGTTGGGGGAAAGGAGAGTGGTGAGTGAGTATCTGGCTACCCAAGTTGTGTGGGATGCTGCCAGAGAGATCCATTTGCCTCCTAAGATGAGAACTCCAAGACAGAGGGGAGGGAGAAAATTGGGAAAGAGACAAGTAAGAATACCAAAGGGCATTAAAAGGATGTGGTTCCCACTGACAGCAATCAGGACTTCAGCAGGAAGTCCACCCACAAGCCTGTGGGAGAACCTCACACAAGGATCCCCTATCTGGCCCACGGGCAATCCCAACACTCCAAGTGCTAAACCCACACCTAGCTCCTTGTGCATGCTCCCAAGCACAGTGCTTAGAGCAAGCTCCTATAAATAAAGTGCACTCAGAAAATCAGACCAGGGTCTATGGGCATGGGAGAAAACACAAACTTGAACTGTAGTGCAACCTTCTGTAAAACAAAAGAGAGGTTTCCAGCAACCAGTCTGGTGAGTTGAAAGAACCAGAGAAGACATAAAAGCTTAAGAATTCTGCCACAAGACGGAGCAAGAAGTGTGGAGCAGGTGTATACATACAAGGTTGGAGAAAAACCCAGATATAAAAGGACCGACAAACAGTATATCCCATTTGAAGGCGACTAATAAAGATTTCAGGAGGTGACTGATACTTCAAATGTGAAAGCAGCAATGCAAAACTACAAGGAACATGAAGAATCAAGGAAACATACCATCACCAAAAGATAACAATAATCCTCCAATAACTGAACTCAAAGACATGGAATTTTGTGATCTAGTTGATAAAGAATTTAAAATAGCTGTTTTTAGGAAACTCAATGAGCTACAAGAAAATTCAACAAAACCAGGAAAACAATATGTGAACAAAATGAGAAATTTAACAAAAAAATCATAAGAAAAGAACCAAACAGAAATTCTGGAGCTGAAGAATTCAATGTATGAAATGAAAAATACAATAGGGAGCATCTACAACAGAGTAGGCCACATGAAACACAGAATCAATGAGCTAGAGGATCGGAACTTTGAAATAACCCAATCAGAGGAGAACAAAGAAAAGAAACAATGAAAAAGGGCAAAGAAAGCCTACATGATGTATGGGACTGCACTAAATGTATAAATATTTGAATAATTGTTGTTCCAGAAGAGGAGAAGGAGAAGGGGGCAGAAAGTTTCTTTAAAGAAATAATAGCTGAGAACTTCTCAAACCTAGGAAGAGACTTGGACGTCCAAGTTTATGAATTATCTCAATTCAAAGTGGCATTCTCCAGACACATTATAATGAAATTGTCAAAAATCAAGAAAGAGAGAGAATCCTAAAAGTAGCAAAAGAAACATAGATTGTAACCTACAAAGGAACCCCCATTAGGCCATTAGCAGATTTCTCAGCAGAAGCCTTTTAGCCCAGGAGAGAGTGGAATTATACATCCAAAATGTTGAAAGAAAAAAAATTGCCAACTAAGAATACTCATTCTGGCAAAGTTATCCCCTAGAAATTAGGAAGCAATAAACACTTTCCCAGACAAACAAAAGCTGAGGGAGTTCATCACCACTAGACCTGCCTTGCAAGAAATGCTGAAAGGAGTTCTTTAAGCTAAAATGAAAAGACTTTAATTAGTAACCTGAAAACATATAAACAATAGTGGACATATCAACAAAAACACAGAAAAAATCAAATGAGCATACTGGAAAGGTAAATATACAGGCAGACTTAGAAAATTCTAATTCTGTGTTAGAATGATGTGTTAATCACTTAACTATAGTATAAAGGTTAAAGGAAAAGAATATTAAAAATAACTATAGCATCTATAATTTGTTAATGAGTACACAATATACAAAAAATTAAATTATGACATCAAAAATATAAAAGGGGAGGGTAAAGGGGTGGAGATTTTGTATGTGATTGAGGTTAAGTCGCTATCAGATTAAAATAAACTGTTTCATCTATAAGAAGTTTTACATAAGCTTTGTGATAACCACAAAGCAAAAACCTAGAGCAGATTCATGAAAGATAAAGAAAGGGGAATCAGAGAATTTCACCACATTAAATCATCAATTTACAAAGAAGCTATAAACAGCAGAAAAAAGAAACAATGGAACTACAAAAACAGAAAGGTACTGAAATGGTGGGGAAGATGCATTTTATGCAGTGGGAACAGCGTGTGTAACAAAGCAAGGAGGATAATAGTGTAATGTGGTCTGACCAGCCACAAGTAATTCAGTGTGTCTGGAGTGTATCATGTGTGCAAGGTGCAATGTGAGGAGGGAGATGTGTTAAGAAATAAAGTGAGAGATTATCAGGGGTCATATAAAACCATAAAGTTTCCTATAAATCATGTAAGGAGTTTGGACATTTCGTGTGACCCTAGGGTTCCACAGAAGGGTTTTTACATGGGGGAGAAATGATCAGCAAAGATCAAATGCCTCTGTTGGTCCATTTAAAAGATGGATTTTAAATGATAGAATTAAAAAGGCAGGAAGACTAGTTAGATTTATTTAGTTCTAGAACACATTTCACTATGGTAAGAAATTGCCAGGAGCATGGAAAGGGAATCTATCATGCACACCTTGATATAGGCTGTGATTGTCCTGTGACAATGACTGTGCCACAACTCACTGACTGCCAAGTACAACCTCTGTGGACTGAATGTTTGTATCACTGAAAAATTCCCAGGCTGAAGCGTAATCCCCAATGTCATGGTATTTGGAGGTGGACTTTTGGGAGGTAATTAGGTCCTGAGGGTAGAGCCTTCATGATGGGATTAGTGCCCTCATACAAGAGGAGGAAACAAAGGATCTCTTTGCTCTCCACCACATGAGGATACAAAAAGAAGACGGCCGTCTGTAAACCAGGAAGTGGGCCCTTACCAGACACCGAATATGCCAGCACCCTGATCTTGGACTTGTCAGCATACAGAATTATGAGAAGTAAGTGTTTGTTGTTTAAGCCACCCAATCCAGGGTAATTTGTTATGACAGCCTGCATTGCCTAAGACACCAACCAATGGCTATATGCTATCATACAAATGAAGAAACAAGGCAGCAGGGAATGAAGTTGCTGGGCACCAAATTTTGAAAAACATACAGAAATAGCTATCTTGAGAGACTGGGATCCTTTGAATCTTCTGGTCAGAACAATTTGCCCCAGTATGCATCAATTTACACTTTGGAAGTCAAAAGTGTTTTTCTGGGGTCCAGCCCAGTGGTGCAGCAGTTAAGTTCCCACGTTCTGCTTCAGCAGCCCAGGTTTTGCCAGCTCAGATCCTGGGTGTGGACCTATGCACTGTTTATCAAGCCATGTTGCGGCGGGCGTCTCACATATAAAATAGAGGAAAATCGGCATGGATGCTAGCTCAGGGCCAGTCTTTCTCAGCAAAAAAAAAAAAAAGTGTTTTTCTGAAAGAAAAATTAAAATCCATTTAATACAGAATTATAGAATATTGGCTCTTGAAAGCACTACTGGAAATCATTTAGTCTACCATGGCATTTTAAAAATTCGGAAACTGAGACTCATAAAGGCAAATTTATTTGTCTAATGTCATCTAGTTAGCTAGTTGTGGTTCTGAAGATAGTAACTTAGATCTCCTGACTTATAGTTCAGTATTTTGTTGACCTCATTCTGAAATATAGAAAGACTAGTGATATGAGAAACGGTCTCATAAATGCTCTATTATTATGGCTTTCTTATTATGGTCGTCTTATTTTGAATTCAGTTTCCTCATTTTGTTTTGGATATGCACAGCTCTAGGAGCTCCCATTCCATATGGTGGTAGAAGGAGAAGAATAAGGGGTCAGAGGAGAGTCAAATAACTGGATGTTCCATAACCAGCTATTAGAAAGCTGAAAAGCCTTCTCTCCATTAGACACAATTACAGCCTGCTAACTGAGTTCACTGTTAATTCAATTCAAATTTTGGCAACTAGCTCATTATATAATATTTTACTTCACTGATAGGTTTCGGAGCAGTATTTATTTGCTCAAAACAAGGTATTATTGAAAATATGATTTATTTATTCTTTCCCTAGGAGGTACACCAGGGGTAAAACTACCAGCTTTTACAAAGCAATGCTATAATTTTATAGCAATTAATGCCACAAACAAAAACAGACGAGCAGAAATTTTGCCAGGAAATGATCAGTCCTTTGGACTACTCACGCAATAAGTTGACTCTAGAATCCCAAGATGAAAAGCTGATGAACTGAGCCAGGAGAAGCATACCAGAGAAAAAATAATTATTTTGGTCAAGAATTGAACACATTTGTTTGTCAAGAAAAAAATAAGCTGTCTCTGCCTGCTATGTACCTAAAATTCTGCATGGCCTTACATGTGTTAACCACCCAGAGGTGGCAGCCCTCAGGCAAAATTCTCCATGTTTCCCTATGGTGGGCTACTTCCTAGAGGAACTCTTTTTCCTTCTCTTCTCTACTTTTCACTTTCCTCTTTACATTGCCCAGGGCTGGAGGAGGACAGGACTGTGGAGGAAGAATTGATCACGAAGTCTGGAAAGCGATTAGCTACTATTGATGCCACTTTCTGGTCTAAAATCAGGAGCAAATCCACCCTAGCCCCATGTCTTCATTACCCTCTCCTTTCCCTCACCTCCTGACCAGCGTATACTCTCAACTTCAATCATACTATTTACCTCAGAACCGAAATTCCTTTTTAAAAAAATGATCCCAAATCATCAGGCCCAGGTTTAATAATAGTAGTTATTATAAAGATAGTTACCATTTATTAAGCATCTAGTATGTGTCTGGTTCTATTAAGAACTTTTAAATACTTTAGCTGCTTTAATCTTTACTGTGGTACTCCGAGGTAGATGTTATCATCTTTATTGGATATTATTAAGCCATGTACATTAGTTTCCTGTGTCTGTTGTAACAAATTACCACAAAATTGATGGCTTAAAACAACAAAACTTTATTCTCTCACAATTTTGTAGGCCGGAAGGCTGAAATAATTATCACTGGAGCAAAATCAAGGTGTTGGCAGGGCCACACTCCCTCGAGAGGATCTAATGGAGAATCCCTTTCTTGTCTCTTCCAGTTTCTGGTGGCTGCCAGCCTCCTTGGCTTGTGCCTACATCACTCTAATCTCTACCTCCATGGTCACATCTTCTTCTCTTCTGTCTGCAATTAAATATCCCTCTGCCTCTTTTTTATACATGTGGTCATATTTATGGCCTACCTGAATAATCGGGGATAATTTTCCTATCTCATGATCTTTTACTTAATCACATCTGCAAAGTTAGCAGTTATGGGAAGGGAAGCAAGTAGGAAAGCTCCTCGTGTCAACGGTACACAAAAATGAGACGTATACTTGGAAGTAGATGAGTCAAAAATAGAGGGTTCTATTTTCCTTAACCCTCCTAGAATCCTTCTTGTACCTGCTCCTAGCCTTCACCCCACTGCAGCCTCTGCTCTCAGTCCTGGAAACCTGTCCATTACTTTATAGGTAGAGGTGTGCTTACCGCTACAACTGTATTGCAAGAAGATTTTTGTTAGTGTTACAGGTTGAATTGTGCTCCCCAGATGTCTACGTTGAAATCCTAATGCCCAGTACCTCAGAATCTGACCTTATTTTGAAATAGAGTTGTTGCAGATATAATTAAATTAAGATGAGGTCATAGTGGAGTAATAGGCCCTAGTCCAATATGACTGATGCCCTTATAAAAAGAAGGTCATGTAAAGAGAAAGAGACACCAATGGCGGGAAGATGGTGTGGAGACACAGGGAGAACACATCTTCAAACCAAGGAATGCCAAATATTGTCAGTAAACCGTGAGAAGCTAGGAGAGAGACATGGAAAAGATTTTCCCTCACAGCTTTCAGGAGGAACCAAGCCTGCTGATACCTTGATCTCAGATCTCTAGCCACCAGAACCAGGAGACAACAAATTTTTGTTGTTTTAAGCCACCTACTTGGTGGCATGTTGTTATGGTAGTCCTAGGAAATTAACACAGTTAATGTAGGTTTGGCTTCTATAGCAAATAGACCCTCAAACATATCATAGTTTAAACACAATAGAAGTTTATTTCTCATTCATGTGACAGTCCAAGGTGGGTGTTTCTAGTATAAGTATGTTTGTCTTCCATGTGGTTTTTCAAGGACCCGGAGCCCCTTTCATCCTCTCATTTTCCCATTATTATGTCTCATCATCTCCTGCATACAGCTGACAAAAAGGGAAAAAACACAGCAAGGGCAAACACACTTCTTAAAAATCGTGGTCCCAAATCGTCATACATCATTTCTGAACACATTCCTATGGTGAGAACTCAGTCACATGGTCACATTTGGCTGCAAGGGAGGCTGGGAAACGTAGTTTATCTGTGTGTGCAGGATGAAGAGGAGTGTGATTATTGATGAAAAGTTGCCAGTCTCTGCTATGTTTCATCTGGAAATTGGTAGATTATGGTTCAAAGAATGTTCTGGGTCTGGCCTCAGACCCTCATCCCCAGAGTTAGCCTCCCTTTTCTAAGATTGATATATGGAAATTGGGAAAATAAAACCTCAAATGATCCCCCAAAGAAATTTTTCTTTAAGAATCTGGCTTACCACTTGATTCATTCTTTTGATAAAGACTTTTTGAGCATCTACTATGGGTCAGGCAATGAGGACACAGCCAAGAACAAGATAAAGTTCTTGACTCCATGGACTTTCCTTTCTAATGATAAGAGAGAGATAATAAACCAACAAATATGGAATGTCAGGTGGTAATAAGTACTGTGTAGAAAAAAAAGTTAAGAATATACAGAATGACAGAATGCTCTTTTATTTATGTTGGTCATAGAAGTTGTCTCCGGCAAGGTGATAGATGTCTGAACAAAAACAGAGAGTGAGACAACTAGATGCCTTAGAGAACATTCCAGGCTAAAAGAAAACTACATACACAAACGTAATATATAAGTATGCCTAGGATGTTTGAGGAATAACAAGGGACTAGAATGGAGTGAGCGAGAGGAAGAGACGTAGGAGGTGAAGTCAGAGAAATATATAAGGGCCAGACCAAGAAGGGTCGTAAAGGCCATGTTAAGAGTTTTGCAAATGAGTCTAGGTGTAATAGGGAAGCTATTGATGAGCTTTGAGCTGAAGGGTGGCATGCTCTGACATATTTTAAAGGGACATTTCAAGGTACTGTGTGGAGAAGAAATAGCAGAGGTACAGGCATGTAAGCAGAAAGACCAGTTAGAAAGCTATGGCAATAAGCCAGGTGAGATATGATGATGGATTAAGACAGGATGGTAGTGAGGGACCTGGTGAGAAGTGGTTGCATTTGGGGCATGTTTTCAAAGTATAGTGTAATGGATACGAAAGTGTTCCATCTAGATTCCCTCTTCAGGACCACTGTACTCATGTTCCAGCTACTGGGAATACAGATCTCGAAGGCTCAGAGTTGCATCCCTTACAGACTCATAGAAGTACTTTGTCCAGGACTGAACTCCTCCCAGGGGCCAGTCTGCAGACAAAGCCTGAGAAATGTAGAGATACAAGGCCCTTGACCTCCTTACATCTACTACATTTGACCTATTCAGTCTCTCACTGATGAATACCCAGATTGCTCCAAACTCTCCACTTATATAAAAAGTACAGCAGTGGGCTACCTTGTATATGCTCTTTGAAAAGCCTGTGTGGAAAATACTTTGGGATATATATCCAGTTGCTGAATCTCTATTAGAACAGACTTACTTTAAATTATGCCTAATTGCTCTACAGGATGACTACAATAAACTACCTTCACATCAGCAATGCCTGAGGGTTCCTATATTCACATATTTCTGTCAGCAATAAGTATTATCCTGCTTTCTAGTCTTTGCCAGGCTAACACGTAGAAAGTGATATATCCTTGCTCTTTTGTGTTCTGATTACTACAGAGTTTTTCAAAAGGTTCAAAACAGATTTTGATTAGGATTGAAATTTATAGATTGAGGTTTGATTGGTCAACACTGTCTCATGCCATAAAGTCTTTAAAAGTAGGTGAAAACTGAGACAACACCATTGGCTTTGGCAATTATAAGGTAATTATAATAAGCAATTTCAATAACGTAGTGAGGAATTAATTTAGTTTTCAAAATTGAATGCTGAAAAAAATGTTGAGGTACAACATTCTCAAAGTCATAAAATAAAGGTACAGGAATGCAAAGGGTTCCTGGACCAGCTCTAACGTGTGTGTGTGGAGGCTTCTCCACACCAACAAGCAGTTCTCGGAGTTCTTGGATGTCAGCAGAGTGTCTGAGAATTCAACTCAACTCTGCCACTGTCTCCCTGGAGGTCGATCAGATTCCATAAGTAAAGCGCTCAGTCCCCCAAGACCACCCTCTACTTTAGATGCCAATCACAAGCCCAGTGCTTCTGACCGACTAGCTATGAACGGGAGGTTCCAATGACCCCTCCAACTCAGATGCTAGTCGCAAGTCCCAGTTGTTAGCTGTACTTCTGACCTACTGGCTATAAATCAGAGGGTCCCACAACCCCTTCCTCAGATTCAATTAATTTGATAGAATGGTTCACAGAACTCAAGAAAACCTGTTTAATCACTAGATTACCAATTTATTACAAAGGATATTGAAGGATACTAGTCAACAGCCAGATAAAGAGATATACAGGGCGAGAACGCAAACAAAGGAGCTTCTGTCCTCTTGGGGCTTGGGGCCCAGACAGGTGGCACATGGAAGCATGCTGGTCCCCCAATGTGAAAGCTCTCCAAACGAAAGAGGGCCAAGGAGCTGTCTTTTATGGGTTTTTATGGAGGCTTCATTATACAGTCATGATTGAATAAGTCATTGGCCATTGGCAATTGATTCAACCTCAAGTCCCCTTCTCCTCCCTGGAAATCAGCAGGTGAGACTGAATGTTCCAATTCTCTGATCACATGGCTGGTTCTCCTAGCAACCAGCCCTCACTCTTGGGTGGGGTCCAAAAGTCACCTTCATATCATAAACAAGACACCCATTTCAACTTTATGGCCGTGAAGTGTTTTCAGGAACTGAGGACAAGAGGCCAAATATTATAAAAAGAAGATGCTCCCCTTGCTGTTATTGCTTGGGAAATTCCAAGGGTTTTGGCAGCTCTGAGCCAGGAACTGTGGATGAAGACCACATATATCTGAGACATCTATTTTGGTCATCTGAATGACCAAGTATATATTTCTTATAAATCACAATATCACAAGGATCCTCAGCAAAATGACACAGTCACAGAATTTGCAGTGATGAAAATCACACTGTGCAATAAAAATAAAGGGGAATACAAGTCTTAGAAGGATCTAAATTTATCAATAGTTTATTGATAAAAAAAGGGAAAAATGGACATGATTTCATCTTACAAAAGGTGGAAAAAAATGAAGAGAATATCTGAGGAGAACTGAAAGTGCTCATTGGTGGAAACACTGTGCCATTTAGGAAGGCCGATTGAAGTCAAAGCCTAATAGCCGAGGACCACTTGAAATGAAAGAAAATGTGCATTGCTTATCAGGATAAACACTATGAATTGAAGGCATTACATTCATTTTTTAACATGGATTTAAAGCTTTAGAAAATGCTAAATTTAGACTCCAAAATAATATTTCAATAAAAATCATAGCATTATTGTGTCAAGTGGACCAATATATTGTTGTAATGTGTCTCATACTTCTGTTATCAGATTCATCACTGCGACTCTCCAATAGGTGCTCTGGCCTCTTCTGATCAAGGTCATGTGGAAAGCAGGAAAACACCATTAGTGGGATCACAGAAGCTGTTGCTATTTCTGTGTCATTTAGATCTTCTGTGTGATAAATTCCTATGGAGCCTTGAGAACCTTATAGGATGTTTACAGGAAAGGCTCTGGCACTGTCCACTGAAATAAAACTTCCCAATTTTAAGTACCTTTGTGGCCAGTTATATTTTTCTAAACATTTTGTGATTATCTTCTAGAAAATAAAAGAATGTTACCACTTAACTTTTATAATTTTCATAACTAGTAAATCATATTCTTCACTGTTCTAAACCTTATGTTTCAGTGTAAATATTATGAGAGTGAAAATGAGTATATTCTGGAGAAAAGCCAGGGACTTCCCATTGCATTCCTTTTCTAAAACATTTAAAATACATTTATTTTTACTACTGGAAGGAAATACTGATAGGCCAATTAAAGTTATAAAGAAGTCTAATTCCTATTTCCAAAATTATTGATGGGAGCACTACTATTTCAGGAGGAAGAATCAATTTCCTAGGATTTTTTTTTAAACGTTATCAAAAGTCTGTGCTCAGGACCAAAAAGAGAAAGCCAAATATGTTCTCCAAACCAATGGTATAGGATGTCCCACTTCTACTTAGCCTGCTTTCAACTCCCCTATGCCAACAGGCTCCAATCAAAACATACCTGAAGCCTTCTTTTTCTCCCACTATAAAGCTTTCCCAATTCCCTGACACATTTGGATCTCTGCCAAATGCAAGTGACAGCAGCTGACCCCCTTGCTATAGCAAGCTCTGAATACATACCTTCTTCTTCTTCTCATTTGTGTGGTCTCAGTTATTTCTACAAAGCAATGAGTCTTGATTTGGTCCCCCACATCAAGTGAGACACTTTTAATGCCTTTTATCCCAAGCAAAAAGAAATTCTGTATACTACAGTCTGCTTCAAGATCCAGATGCTTGGCTTCAGCTTCACTTAGAGATATTTATCTTGTTTCTGAGCACAGCTATATTGTTTTAACTTTTATCTTTTCTCTATTTTATCTGTTTTATCTATGTGTCTGGAATAGAGGACTTCAAAGCATGAGCATGTGATACTATCTTAAATAGAAGTTCTACCCTTTATTCCATAACACTTTTTTTGCACCTGACAGTAAGAGACAATAGGCAAAGTTCATGGCTGCACTGTTTATATGAGATGACACACATAATAAATCATTATATTAATGAAGGTACAAGATACTGACATTTTGTTAATAACTATTACATTGGTGATAATCACCATGAAATAATGGCTAATAGTGTGTGTTCAATGACCACTTTAATAAGATGGAAGATGACTTCTTTTTGCCAATCGATCAATCTGAAAAGAGTTGAAATACAGATCCACGAATAAATCAATACTCTATGCAAAATAATTAGTGCATAAGAGTCAATGTAAAACTTATTTGCAGTCAGTTTTAACCACAAAACATAGCTGAAAATTTCAACACAAAGAGATTTATATAAGAACCTCAAAGATCTCTTAGACTATAGCAAAAGAGCAGGCAGAATACCCTGACATTGAAAGATACTAGTGGAAATGATATTATGTAAATTCTTTGTAAAAATGAATAAAGAAAATTCCTCACTCTAAACACAGCACTCTTGTAATGTTAGCTAGGTATGCAAGAAAAAAATGTTTCTGCGTGTGCATGTGAGTGACTGTGCATGTGTATATATAAGGAAAGTGGAGTAGGGGGAAGAAAGGACACCAACAGAGGAAACTATTAAAATAGAGACAGCATACATGCATGATTTTTCTTGAAAACTCCTCACTGAGATCTTTCACCACAAAAGAGATCAGTTGTTTAATGTGACAATCACTTTTCCCACCAGTTCACTGAAACCTGAAAATCACAATGAGAAATGAATTCCTAGGTCCTAAGGCTTTGTTCACTGTTATAATACAAGCCCCAGGAAGTCTTAAATATAACTTAGGCAAGTTATTTAACTTCTCTGAGCCTCAGTTTCCTGAATTATAAAATAGAAATGATGCTACCTGCCTAATGGGAAGTTGTGAAGATTAAATGAGATAGTATGTGTGTATAAAACATATGTGCTATGTTTGTGTCCCCCCCAAATTCACATAAAGCCTAATCCCCAATGTGAGGGCATTTGGAGGTGGTGCCTTGGGGAGGTGATTGGGTCATATAAGTCATTATTAGGTCATATAACTGCTCCTATAAAAGAGACCCCAGAGAGTTTTTTGTTCCTCCTGTCATGTGAGGACAGAGGGAAAAGATGGTCCTATGTGAACAAGGAAGTTGGCATCACCAGACACCAAATCTGCTGGTGCCTTGATCTTGGACTTACAGCCTCCAGAACTGTGAGAAATAATTTCTGTTGTTTATAAGCCACACAGTCTATGGTATTCTGTTACAGCAGCCTAAATGCACTAAGATATGTGTCAGAGCACATGCACAGTGGGTGCTCAATAAATCGTAACTTAAAATGGTAGAATTTTGCTGAACTGTTTATCCTTCCCATGCATCTTCAAACACATAAATACTCTCGGTGCTTCGAACATAAGCTTTTAACTTGCTTCCACCTTCTTCTCTTTGTTATTAACCCCTTATTGTGTAAGAGTTCAGCAAATTCTAAGAACATATTTTGCTGAGGGAGGAAGATGGTGAGAACACCGAGAGTCTCCAGGGCAGGGAGAGGGCCACCACTGAATGGGAGGAGAGCTCCTAAGTGAAAGGCTGGGAGAGATAAAGGTTACATTTGCTTGACAAGTGTGCCTTGTAATGGAGGAAAAGACCTCAGATTTCTTCCTTTTCTTTCCATATAACTGCTATCTAATTACATACCTTGCTTCTTACTTTCTGTAGCAGAAATTGTGATGTATCCAAGATAGGTGCCATTTACACTATAAAGGTGATTAGTTAGCTTATGATGTACCCTAATCAGGAATTCACATTCCAGAGGAGGTTATTAAGCACCTCAGGCATGGATATAAATATCCATGTCCTGAGGGTACGTTAATCAGCATAAAAGATGTTAGAGATAATTTTTTCATTGGTGAAATAAATGGTGTTCAAGATATGTAGGTGTTTGGGGCATTGCTGAGGTCCCACTGCCCTTTCAAGAACAAGGTATAAAAATCTGGTAAGGCCAGCAGCCTAATAGTTTTGATGCAGTCCTTAAGGTCTAAAGTGCCATTGGTTCTGTGTCCCATTGGTTCTGTCCACTTTATTTTATGTAAGACTCTTCCCTCAACTGTCTACAAAGTTGGTTGATGCCGCTATCAAGCAACAGCCAGAGGAACTAAGAGAGCAGGATTCCTCCTGAACTAGAGGAACAGGTGGCATAATTGTTGCTGCCTGCTTTTGTTGACAAGTGTATCTTTGGAAAAGTAGATCTAACATTTGCTTTTATACCACTTGATAGAAAGATTGTGGGGAAGCAAACATATAAAGCACCAACTATTTCTAATTTCCAAAGGCTAGTGAAAAACACCACAAGAACCTAACAATTGCTGAATGGCTAAATTAACTTAAGTCAGTTTGTAATACCTGGTGCAACCAAGGGATAGTTTTTGCCTAGGTATAGAGCAAAAGGAAGAAATAGATCACTTCCCAAAAAAGATAAAATTGGAAGTTACTAAGGTAGTATGAGCTTTTCGCCATTTCTAAGTTTTCATGTTGTGTATAGGGGAAAGGAAAGGATCCTGGAGAATGTTTTTAAATAAGTCTACACTAACACATTGTAAAAAAAGTTGAAAGAATGGAGATGAGAAAGCCAGCCTAACACAGGGGACAATTATCACCATTCTGCTGAAGGTTTTGGCTTAGCTAAAGACTAAGAAGTAGGAAGTAAGGGCTTACACCTTGGTCAAGTTACTCATCATAGGAAAGAATTTGCCAGAGAGATAAAAAAAGGAGCTCTGGCTTGGTTATATACACTAAGAGGGGGAGACACCATTATGTTAACAAAAAATTAGAAGTCTCCTTCTTCCTGGAACATACTTAAGAGCCTAGAGTCTCCCTCAAGGATGGAGAAGCCCTCTTCCACTCCCCATGAAATAGATATTTACAGCCTAGTGAAAGAGCTGGCTCACAGATAATAGATTTAGAGGCAAATGAGAGAAGCTATTATTAAAGCCAAAGCTGAAGCTAGCCCTGAACAAATGGCTTTATCAAGATGTATCAAACCACATGGGAACTAGAGTCAAGTCAGGATACCCCAACAATTGCTTTTAATGAAGGAAATGGAACTCATCACACCCCTCAGCAAGAGAACTTCTCTAACTAACATATTGGGAGCTTAGAGACCTGACTAATGCCCTGCAATTAGTAGACGAATGCTCAGGTGAGAGTGGGTTCACTTTCGTCATTCAACTACAGAAACTGGGCAATAAGTTTGCTAGAAGAGAGCACGGATGATTTTTGAGAGAAAGATGGGTCTTGAAGGATAAAATTGACCGGCACTCAAATGGGGTAGTTACAGAAGTACCAAGACAACAATTTTAGATTCCAGAGGCAATCCCTGATGAGGCAATCCTAGGGGGCAGGGAGGCTTGGAGACAAGGTCTCTCAAGGCCAAATAAACCAAGCTGAGCTTGTCCCAAAATATCTCAAGCTGAAAGCGTAGCAGCCCCCTAAAATTACAGAGTTGATAAGGGATCCACAATGCTAGTCTGTGAGTGAGGTAGGCCCTGACCATCCTGTGCAATTCAAAAAGTCAGTAGAGGGAATTAGTATTAATTAACGATGGCTCTGAAGTGATGATTGCTCTTGGAAAGACAGAATGGTTTAAAGGTTTGGGTGACACAGACACACTGGTAATGAAGATTAAACTGGAAACAGGTGGCCAAGCAAGGAAATTGAACTCGTAGTAACCAGAACTTCTGAGTGAATAATTGGAATGGATTGGTGGATTAGGGTGGTGAAAGGTATTTTTATATGAATAATAAATTCAATATTTTGATGATTATGGTCAGAAGGCTAAATGGCAACTTGTCAAACTACCTACTTTAAAGTATATATTAAACGCAGCTGAAATGGAAAACAGTGTGGAAGTTCCTCAAAAAAAATTAAACACAGAATTATCATATGATCCATCAATCCTACCTCTGGGTATTTA
This sequence comes from Equus asinus, assembly GCF_041296235.1. Lineage (NCBI taxonomy): Eukaryota > Metazoa > Chordata > Mammalia > Perissodactyla > Equidae > Equus > Equus asinus. Next base: position 131,390,063 of record NC_091820.1, read on the forward strand.
TCCAAAAGAATTTAAACTGGGTTCTCAAAAACATGGTTGCAAACTCATGTTCATAGAAGCATAATTCACAATAGTTAAATGGTGGAAGTAATCCAAGTGTCCATCAAGGCATGAATGCATAAACAAAATGTGGTCTGTCCATGCAATGGAATATCATCTAACCATAAAACGAAGGACATTTTGACACATGATACAACATATATGAACCTTGAGGAGATTATGCTGAGTGACAGTCACAAAAGGATAAATACCATGATTCCATTTATGCGTTACCTAGAGTAGTCACATTCTTAGAAACAAAATAGAGAATGGCAGCTGCCAGGGGCTGGGGCTGGGGATGGAGAGTTGTTTAATGGGTGCCGAGTTTCAGTTTTACAATATGAAAAATTTCTGGAGATCTGTTGCACAACAATATGAGTATACTTAACACTGCTGAACTGTACACTTAAAAATTCTGAAATTGTTAAGTTTTATGTGTATCTTACCACAATTAAAATAAAACTCAAGGGACAATTATCAACTGAACATTTGCGTACTTACCACGCAAATCAAGAAATAAAATGTTACCAGCAAAAAAGAGAGAGAAAGAAAGAAAAAGAAAAAAGCATATATTTAGTAATCCACAAAAATGAATTAGAGGGGAAAGAAGCTGAAACCTCCCCAAATATAAAATACTTGAAAGAGGAGTGATTTGAAAAACCATATCTCCACTTAATCCTCTAGGATAAATGTTAAGAAAGCTTTACGTTAATTATTATTGTTAAAGCAGCGGGTGTGCTGACTATACTGTCCAAATCACTAATGAATTCATTAAAGCTCCTGAAAAATATTTAGCTGTAATTGACTTGCCTATTATGTTTTTCAACATAACTGAAAAGGAATGTGAATTAACCTGCCATTGTCTTCCAAGCAATGCAATATATTTTTGTCTTCCTCCAGTAGGTTTACATCAACGTTAAAAAGTAAGTATTTGGGGGCTGGCCTAATGGTGTAGTGGTTAAGTTCATGCGCTCTGCTTCGGCAGCCCAGGATTTGCGGGTTCTGATCCCAGGAGCAGATCTACACATCACTCATCAAGCCATGCTGTGGCGACATCCCACATACAAAATAGAGGAAGATTGGCACAGATGTTAGCTCAGGGACAGGAAGATTGGCAACAGATGTTAGCTCAGGGCCAATCTTCCTCACCAAAATACAAAAAAGTATTTTATTGCGGAGAGCAGGTAAAGGAAGGAGGCAACAACAGTCTACTCTAATTTAAAATAGCTGTTGAGCAGAGTGTACTATTAGTGACAACACAGTAGACCAAGCCTTTACTTGAGGCATCAGGAACTCTGCATCTTAGTGTCTGGAAATGGTCCCTGCAGAGTCAAGAAAAGACCAGGTGTGTAACAATCAGCATATAACTGCAGATAACAGAAATCTCTCTAGCTGTTAAAAGCAAAATCGTTTACTGCAGAAATTTAAGTGTTTACAGATCCAACCCTGATGGCCTAGTGTTTAAAGTTCGGTCCTCTCATTGCTTCGGTGGCCCAGGTTTGGTTCCCAGTCACGGAACCACACCACTCATCTGTCAGTTGCCATGCTGTGCCAGGAGCTCACATAGAAGAACTAGAAGGACTTACAACTAGGATGTACAACCATGCACTGGGGTTCGGGGAGGAAAAGTAAACCAAAAAAAAGAGGAAGATTGGCAACAGATGTTAGCTCAGGGCAAATCTCCCCCTGCAAAACAATAAAAAATTATTGTGTTTACAAAATTGTGGGAGGACCAAAGAAGCAGGCCTTAGGCTGAGTCTTGAATTAATTCCCAGAACACCACTACAGAGCCAACCTGTCAAGGAAACTGCTATCTCTAGGTCAATCGGGAAGATGGCAAATCAAGAGGCTGACACAGGAGGCGACTGTCTAAACTTCAGGATCCAGGCGCACACCACCTTCACTGTTATCTGGGGATCAGGAAGCTGCTGCTCCAACAATGGCCCTCAGTTGTGCCTTAGCTGTGATTGGAGGATGAAGGCCATTATGAGCCATGCCACACCTGCTGGATCTGTATCAGCAAAATGGATGCATCATTGGCTGCAGCCTCTCTCCCACTTAACTCAATTCCTAATTAAGATCAAACCTGAAAAAGCCAAATCTCATCAGCAACAAAGGGGTCTAGGAAGTGTAGTTTTTGGTTTTCCAGCCCCTATGGGATAGGAAGGAGCTTAGGATCCATGTTGAATGAACCCATCTGTGGTATCCTCCAGAGACCAGCAAGACTTGAGTGCAAGAAATTCCAAGGGCAAAGGCAACTTATACTGCCCTAGAAAATCAAATACTCCACAGCTTCTTGGGTCTATTGAAATAACTTAATGGGGCAGGTCCCCAAAACCTCAAAACCATTTTATTGCTGGAGAAGGGACTTTTGTTATGCTATGGAGCCAATCAAATCAGAGAGGAGCAGAGACCATCCAATTAAAATTGCAAGGACACCTTCAGAAAAGGGCCAAACCATGCCCCCATGGCACTATATATGGAGGTACCAGTCAGCCACTTGCTCCTCTGCTGCTCCAAGGAGTGTCCATGTCACCAATTAGTGAGGGAAAGCCTCTTTCTAAGTGGAGACAGCACTGGGAGAATTTTCTGGAGGAAGGTAGAGACAATGTTTTTGCTAGTGGATAGTAGTCCCACTCCAACCAGAGGCAGGGTTAAATGAAAAGCTGCTTTCTTTCATGTTAAGATGGGAAAATGGACAAGGGGCCAGCCAGACCAACTAGCAAACCATACTGAAATTTACACAGTTCTGGTGGCAGTGTAGGATGCATAGAAATCAAACAACCCAGATGTCCACATGTTCATGGATTTGTTTTTGGTGACTATTGTCTCAAGTAGTTTCAAAAAAATAAAAGGACTGGATAATAAATGGAAAACAACTTGGGGAAAGTAACTTTTGAAACACTATCAACACAGATTTAATGTGTCATGTTTCAGCCTACTCAAAAGGTGAAGGAGCGGTGACAAATATGTTAGAGGAGAGACACTAGAGCCATATGGCCTTTAAAATTTAAAAGCGAATGATTAAGACAATGGATGGTCTGGCGTGAGATCCTTTCACAGATGTGCTAAGAAGGTGGGCTCACACTGTATCTGTCCTTTTAAGCAAGTGGAGTACATCGAAGAGATTAAGATCGCATGTCCAGCAGGTAAGCTGACTCAGAGATTTATGAAGACCTCTCAAAGAAGAGAACCCAGAGGACTGGTTTCTGGACAACATTGGCAGATTGACTACAGGACCTCTAAAAAGGTGCCAATAAACAGCTTGGTTTTACTACAGTTTACTTGAATTTAGGGTTTGGAATTGCAATTGCTCTTTCACGATGGCTAGCCAAACTAAAATAAAAGTTTTGGAGGAATTGCACCAAAAATATGGGGCCTGTGAAACTTTTAATTTACACTCAGGAACATGTTTGATAAAAATACTGTGTGAACATACAAATAACATAGATAATCAATGGAGTTTCACATGCCATTCTATGTGACTTCAGCTGGAATAGAGGGAAGGTGAAATGATCTCTTTAAAAAGATAATTATAAAAGCAACTGTATCCCAGTATTAATGGGCAATGGGCAAAAAATATTAGTGCACCATATTAGGGAATCAAATGAGAGACCACATCAAGATGAGGAGCACTATAGCTCTGGAAAGATATTCAGAGGCAACTTAATGCTGCCACAATAACTATCCCCAGAGCAACATCAAGAGAGATCCCTGTCAGATATAGGTGAAGAAAGGAAAACATAAGCTTAATTGCTACAAAGGCAAATGACAGTGCCCAACTACTACAAAGCCAAATGAAGTTTCCAGTAATATTAAAGATATTTTATCCTCAGCCAATGACAGGATGTAAATTTTCCTCAGGGTGATGTATTACTGGGAGTGGTCCTATAATGCTAAAATTAACCCATTCATAGGGAAGTAAACAAGACAGGGTATGATATATCTCCCCTTACAGTGGTTCTCAACTCTGACTGTGCATTAGAAACACCTGGGATGCATTTTAAAAATACTAATTCCAAGTCTGTACCCCTAGAACAATTAAAGCAGAATCTCTGGATGTGGGACTTGGGCATCATGTATTTAAAAAGCTTCCCAGGTGATTCTAATTTGCAGTGAGGGCTGAGTCCTGCTGCTTGAGCACCAGGCCAACCAGAGCCATTCTCCAATTTTGTAGGAGCATTGGCCTGATTGCTCACGAATGCCTCACCTAAGTAAACGGATGGGTAGAGGACATAGGTTGTCACCAAAAATTAGTTTTATACATTTTCAACGAAATATTGTTTGTCAATTCCTTAAAACAGTAGTCTTAGGGATTAAGAATGGGTTGTTGGAGAATACTTCCTTGTTCTCTAAATTATGCTGCTTTGGGAAAATCCTGACTAATTTATATGAACTAACTAGATGACGTATTGGGAAATAATACTTGAACCTTGTCTCAGGGCTTCCCAAGACCACCCTCGGTATCAATGCTCTGCAAGGACTCACAGAACTCAAAAAAGCTGTTATACTCATGGCTGTAGCTAGGATCCTTGAAAAAAGGAACCTAACTAATAATTTATATACATCATCAAGTATCATTCAAACTTTATTAATCAGGGGTGAGTCTCAAGTGTCTCAAGCCAGTGATTCCCAAGGTATATCTATAGTACAGATGGCTGAACATGTGGCTTTTCCAACATTTAAAAATATTTAATAAAGGCATATATCAAAAAGCATATTTCAACATAAAAACTTCTATATGAATGTTTATAGCAGCATTATTTGTAATAGTCAAAACGTAGAGACAACCCAATGTCCATCAACTGGTGATTGAATAAACAAAAAGCAGTATGTCCATATGATGCAATATTATTCAGCAATAAAAAGGAATGAAGTACTGATACGTGTTACATCATGGAAGGACGTTGTAAAGGTTATGCTAAGTGAAAGAAGCCAATCACAAAAGGCCACATATTATATGATTCCATTTATACAAAATGTCCAGAATAGGCAAATCCATAGAGACAGAAAATAGATTAGTGGTTGCTTAGGGCTGTGGGGAAGGAGGAAGCATGTGTGGCAAAGAGTGACTGCAAATGGGCACGAGGAATCTTTCTGGGAAAATGCAAATATTCTAAAACTGGATTGTGAGGATGGTTGCACAACTTTGTAAGTTTACTAAAAGCCATTGAATCGTATACTTAACATGAATGAATTTTCTTGTATGTAAATTATCTCTCAATAAAGCTACTGAAAAATTAAATAAGTAATTAATATATGGTCATATAATGCTAATAAACATGACTCATTGGAAGGTTCCAGGGACTAGGGCACTAAATGTGTTTGGTGATATTTCATAACTGCTACTAGCAGATTAATATAAGGGAAATAGGATGATCTTTTTTACCTTGATTTGACCTTGATTTTTACCTTGATTTGATAACATTTTACTGAAAAATCTTCCCAGAAAATACACTTATATGTAGCAGCTCCCAAAAAACCTGGAATAGGCATGGGCCAGAAAATTGAGGCTTTTCATTCTTACTAAATTAAAAAGATAATGATATGGAGACTTGATTCCCCAAATTAATTCAAAGAATTTTGTCTCATTCCAAGTGTACAGGTACATCTTATTCCCATTTTAAGATGTGATCATTGAAGTACACTTAGACAATTTGACCAAGGCACATAAAATGGAAAAAACAATCAATGCCTCTTCAAATTATACTGAAGATTATGCCTATGATGAAATAGAAACCAGGGGCCCAAGCATTTAATGCATAAGCTAATATGTCAAATTATTTCTGTTTTCAGTACAAGACCAATAGATCAGCTGGTAGTGACTCACATAGCAACATTTTATTCTTGGTTGAAGATCCCTTTAGAATAGGAGTTCCTCTTGATTTATATGATGCCATATGTAGTAAGGATATTTTCAGATTAGAGTGAACTGCTACCATTTTGGAGTACCCAACTACACTGGTGGATGTGGAAACCACTCCCAAATGTAGTGAAAAATATCACACCAAAAGCCTACTCATTTGTTCACCTGGCAAGAAAATTTACTAGGTTAGTTCATGGAAAACACCATTTGTAGAAGGGGTAGACATGAAGGTCACTTCCTAGTTAGTCAAACTACTCACTAATAAACTTACACACACATATATATATATATATATATTGTTTCTTTAGTTAAGATACCCAGTTATACAACTTTGCTACAGAGAAGTTTCCTTTCAATCATGATACTTACTTTGTCTTTACCCAGCTCCAAGTGATAAAATGACCAAGGCAACCTGACAATAATCAGTAACTCATGGATGATATTCATTATGACTTAAAAAAAAAAAAAAAAAGAACAGGACAATGATGTGCTGGAGACCCAGCACACATCCAAGTCTCCTGTGAAGTATTATATAGCTTACCCAGGATTCCCCGTTTCTGTCCATCAACTTATGCTGACTTTATTAAACAGACTCTGCATGTCAGAATATGATGTATTGCAAGCTAGTATATTAAATTAGTCCTGTTTCCAGAAATACAAAATAATAAACTGATGGGTATCCATACCAACAAACACAGATATTTCTGAATTAGGGCAGTTTTACTCAGAGCACCCTAAAGTTTTCTGGTAATGATTTCATGGAAGGTGTAGTAAACCCTAGGTGTTAATCCTGGAATGAATATTAGTCATTCAAATTATTTCTAAGGTCAATACAACTGTCTGGATGAACAGAGATAGCCCTAGGGTTAAATGGAGGGACATAGCAAAGGAATGTCAGGATTTGGCTATGGCTAACTTACCGCTCAACAAATCAATTAACTGAAATATTCAAAATACAACCTAAGATGTGCAATGTCACAGGAATATTCTGGCAGAAACAGAACCTTACATAGGGATGTATTAGAGAAAATGAGGGCAGTAATGCATTTTCAGATATTAAAGAGGCTTGTACTAAAATCAAGAGACAAATAAAGGAAGAAATAAGACATTATTATTCTCAAAGAGCAATAATTTCCTGGTACAGTGGGAATATTCATTGGGTGTTGTAGACTGTATCACAATATTGAAATCTACTCAGCCTTATGATTACAGATGCCCCCTTGTTTACCAAGGACAAGGCCACACACAGAATCTCCAAGTTCTCATTCTTTGCCTCATAAGCAATTTGTTGAACTGTTTTGTCCCCACTGATCAATTGGAACAAAATGCTTGTTAACCAGACTTTGGTTAAGAATCTCTCCTTCCCCCAGGTCCTTGAACTTTGGCTCACCCACAGTCTGAGCCCACATGCAACTTTAACAGGCTCTTCTGAGATTAGGCTGGCCCCAGTGTAAAGTATTCTCTGATCTACTGTCAGGTCATGCGGCTCCCATTCATCCCACTTCCCGGCACCTGGTTCTTTCTAGACTTGTTTACTCCTCCCAGTAAAAGAAAAGCCTTTCTCTGCTTGTCCATTTAGACATTTACTGATGTTATGGTCGGAGACTTCTCCCTATTACAATAGTCCCCTTCCGTCTCTTACAATAATCCTTCCGAATAAAGTCTTTATCCAGGTCCAGATTTTTTTTTTTTATTTGACAACTGTTAAAAAATTCCCTGCCTCCAGAGCAGGAGGAACTGGTGCCAGTGCCGAGTTGGATTTCAGATCTTCTATGAACCAGTGAATGTTTAGGACTTTAAGCCTCTCGTCCCATTCCCTTTTGGGAAGTTGGTGTCTATTGCAATTATCATGACCCTGTCTTGCCTGTTGGGTGTGAGGAGGGAAGGTTTACTTCTTGTTTTAGTTCACAAGTCTCTAAATATGAGGAGCTGCAAAGAAGGGTCTTCATCTGCACCTGGAAGTGATTTAGATGAGGAGATTCCAGAGTCAAACCTAAGCCCAATGACTTGATGGGATAAGATGCATGCAGAAGGGACATGAATCACAAGGAGAAAGATGGCAAACTGGTAGACTGTTACATTGGTGGCCTCCTATCAACTACACCTCTTGGTATTCACACCCTTTCCTGGCCTCCTCCCACATTGATTCTGGGCTTGGTCATGCAACTTGCTTTGGCTGCTGGGAGATGTATTAGTTTCCTAGGGCTGCTGTAACAAAGTACCACAAACTGGTTGGCTTGAAACAGAAACTTATTTTCACACATTTCTTGAGGCTAAAATTCTGAAATTAAAGTGTCAACATGGTCAGGCTCCCTCTGAAGGGTCTAGGGAAGAATTCTTTCTTCCCTTTTCTGAACTTCTTGTGGTTCCCTGCAATACTTGCTATTCCTTGTCTTGTATAATGAATAAGTCCAGTCTCTGTCTGTGTCTTCAAGTGGTCTCTTCCGTGTGTCCTTGTATCTTTTTCTCCTTATAAGGACAGCAGTAATTTGATATAGGGCCCACTCTAATCCAGTATGATCTTATCCCAACTCGATTACACCTGCAAAGACCCTATTTCCAAATAAGGTCATATTCACAGGTTCCAGATGGACATGAATTTTGGGGAAACAGTATTCAACACAGAACAGAAGGTTGTAAAGCATGATGCAAGTAGACTCTTGCTATTAGTAGAGAAAGGCATGTGAAGAAGCCCTGGGACGTGAGACATCATATGGAGAAAAAGGCCACATGGAGAAAAAACAAAGGCACTCCAGCCGAGTCAACACCAAGGCTCCAGATACACGGAAGAAATCCTGGATCTTCCAAGTTAAGTCCAGCCACAAGCTAAAAATAGCTGAATGAGAGAGCAAGAGATTCTATTTGATGCTATATGGAGCAGAAGAAGTGCCCAGTCAACCCACAGAATCATGAGAAGCAATAAATAGTTTTTGCTCTACACTACTAACTTTGAAGGTGCTTTACTCATCAGTAGATAACTAAAATGGCGGGCAGCTTTAATTACTGAATTAGCATACTAGGTATTGTAAAATGACCCAAAGGAATCAAAATTGATTGGAGACCTAGAGACAGATGCTCAGCAAGTTATGGCCAAATGCCGATTTGAGAGATAATTAAAGGTGAGAAGGGACTGAACATTTATTGGAGTTTTCCAGTGAAAACTATGTTCCAAGGTAACCAAATGTGTTAAACAAAATTCTGAGAATGACCCCAATGAATGGAACCTATGAATATGATGAGATATCACTCCCATGATTACATTACCTTGTATGGCAAGGAAAGATTTTTCCACTGGGTTTAATTTAAGCAAACAAACAGTTTAGAAGCAGAAAATTTTCTCTAGGTGGTGGCAGAAGAGGAAGTCAGAGATATTTTAAGCATGAGATTGACTTGATCCAGGGGGCCTCTAGAAGCAGAGAGTTGGTCCCTGGCTGACAGCCATCAAGGAAAAGGGGACTTCAGACTACAACCACAAGGAACTAGATTCTGTCAACAACATGAGTGAGCTTGGAAGCAGAATCTTCCTGGAGCATCCATATAGGAGCTCACCCCACTCAACAGTGTGATTTCAGCCTTGTGAGCCTGCTTGGTCTTCTGGTCTATATAAATATGAGCTAATAAATGGGTGTTGTTTTAAACCTCTAAGTGTATGGTAATTCGTTATGCAGCAATAGAAAACTAATACATCAACAACCCCAACTGATGGGAAAAGTTTCACTTTACAGAAGGCATCCAGCTAATATTGGAAGATCACCGTATACAATCTCTAACGTGATGATTAATTAAGCAATGGTTTTCAACTGGTATTAAGTGAATGGATATTAGGCAATCAGACAATTGTGTGGTGCCAGGTAACACCACACAGATTGCTTTCTATCCCTAAGCAGAGAAGCAATGGAGGAATCAGGCTTTTATCGTGGAGCCAATGTCAGCATGACTGATGGCAGCACAGCCAGGCGTCATGTTTCCCTATGTAACATAATACAAAGTAAACAGCATCAGCTATGTTCTCATGTTGGTCGGGATATTCAATTTGAGTTTAAGTGTAAAAGATAGAGCAATGAGCTAAATCACAGGAAGATAAAACAAATTTCAAAGATAGGACATTCAACAGAACAAATTACGTGAACTCCTCAGTAAGTCAAAATGTTCTCACAAAAGCAACTGTCGACAATTTTTTTAAAATTGAGGCAAAGATACGCAACTTGTGATTTAGATTGGATCTTAGTTCACAGTGACCTGTTACAAAGAATATCTTTGCAGATACCTAGTTCTGAGAACCCAGCTGCCTAATAACTTTGGAGCAGTGCTTCAAGTCTAGACATTGTTAGTCTTTTGACTCTCCACACAATGAAGGTAACTATGAGGAGTTAGACTCCAGGCCAAAATCTTACATGTGATCCTTCAGGCCCAACCCTAGGCAATTACAAAGGCTTTACCTAGCAGGCCTCATGAGGAAAAGCTGCCATTCCTACACCAGATAGGTTCACAGTCTGGAAGGAGTCCCAGTCAAGCACTCAGGCTTCCTAGCAGACCACACTCTTACTCATATCTGCATTCTTGGCCTAATTGCCTTCATTGGAAGGCCTCCTTATTGATGGCCCCCAGCCGGGGCCTCTCAGTCACCTCTGTTGAGACCATCTTATCAGGGAGCCTTGAAGACATCTTCTTCACTCTGACTCACTATCCTGTACTTTTCCACTACTAGGCTTTCCCTTTGACCTCCCCTCAGACTATTGACTCTATAGACTGGCAGGAGCCTCTTGTTCAGAGCCCTCTTGGCAGTGAGATGATTCCTCCTGTTTGTGCTAATAAATCTGACTTTCACTCAGCGCTGTTCTATGGAGAAAAATAGAACATTAGGAGAGCTGGCATGTTATGGACTGATTTGTGTCCCCTGCCCCCTAAACTCATATGTTGACGTCCCGTCCCTTAGTACCTGATAATGTGACCTTATTTGGAGATAGGGTCTTTAAAGAGGTAATCAAGTTAAAATGAGGTCATTAAGGTAAGCCTTATCCCAATATGACTGATGTTCCTACAAAAAGAAGAAATTTGGACACAGAGACACACACAGGAAGAACACCACGTGCAGATGAATGCAGAGATTGGAGTAAGATATCTGCAAGCTAAGTAACACTAAAGATTTTCAGCAAATCACAAGAAGAGGAGAGAGGTATAGAATAAATCTTTCTCCCGCAGCCCTCAGAAGGAACCAACCTTGCCAACAACTTGATCTTGGACTTCCGGCCTCCAGAACTCTAGAATGATGAATTTCTGTTGTTTAAGCCACACAGTTTGTGGTACTTCATTACAGCTGCCATAGAAAACTAATACATAGCACCATCATTTTGGCCTCTAGCTTATACTATCACAGTAAGTGAATAAAGGCTTAATTGTTACTTTCATTTTGGCTTGTTGTTTTAATTACCCACATCAACACCTAGCCTCTCACCTCTCTCCATTTCAACTCTTAATAGTCTATCGCTTGCCTGACTATAGAGATGGCTGGTCTTGCCTTCCAAGTATCATTGCATCCACCAGTAAGTGATATTCACCATGCAAGGAGAAAGCAAAATGCCTAAAGGCAGAGAATGGGCTTCCTCTGAACTACATGATATAGGTTACGTGGTTGTCTCTGGGCCTGCTTGTTTACAGAAGTTTGTACACTTGTCAGAATTTTGTCAAAGATTTCATTGTAAAATATCACTTCCTAAGGAGGCTTGACAGGAGGGGAGTTTGGTAGGGAGAAATGTATATCCCTCACTGTCAAATGACCAGAGGCTACCTAAATATTTACCAAAAGAACCTGTCAATGGCCAAATAGTCAAATTGGCTTAAGTCAATTGACAGACTTGCTTTTAAACATTTTTATTTGAAAGATTTGTTTCTCCTCAAATATCTTGCATTCAAAGTTAATGACCCTTGAGTTGTAATTGGCGTAGTCTATTGTTTCTTTTTACCTCTGTCTCTGAAACTTCTTTCCACTTTTTGTGTGACCCCCCCAGAGGGTCACACTTCCACCTCTGATAAGCACCATATTTGTAAGATTCCCATAACAGTTTAAAAGAGACATTACCCATGAGATCTAGCTCTTTTCTAGGATTTTCTTATAAACAAGAAACCCAAACAATGTGTTACTGACACTTCATAGTGGGAATCAAAGAACCTAGATTTTACTGCTTTCTCTGCCACAAAACTACATTGTGACTGTATGCAAGCTGATTAAACATTCCTCATCTTTAAAATAAATTACACCTATTTTTCCCAGCTTTATTGAGGCATATTTGACAAATACAATTGTGCAGTATTTAAGGCATACAATGTGATGATTTGACATACTTTGAAATTACACCTAATTTTTATTAGATAGTTTTCCTTTTCAAATTGTGTTATTGTGTAGAAACCTACTTACAACCCCGGGGAGTAAATAGGGCTAGTGTGATGCTTTGATTTTGTAGATAAGGACACTCAGTTACAGCTTGGGTAACCGACCCCAAACCACATAACTGTGGTAGCTCCAGGCTTCAAACACAGGCCTTGAGTATGTTAAAACATACTCTTGGGTTTCTTCCAGCTCTATAATTCTATGAATCAGTAAATGAGGGCTTATTAAACCAAAAAAACAATTAGATGGCAATATCCTGTTAAGCTTAGATCTCTCCTAGAAATAGATGGGATGTGTGTAAGGATAAGTCATGTATAATAGCACCAAGAGTACAATATTTATATGGCATATTACTTCTTCAAGTGGGGTAATATTTTGTATTTATATGCACTAGGATATGAAAAGTGAGAAAAAGTTAATTCTAAAAAACAAATAGAAATAGTCTCTCTCTTTTTAGTTTTTCCCTTTTTAAAAGTGACTCCAAATCAAATCCTAATATAACACACAGTATTATAATATCACTCTACCACAAAACAAATGCCAAATTTCTCATCAACATGACTCTAATATCAAGCAATTTGGAATACAACAAGCTCTCAGTTCACAACAGAAGAACTGACAACCTCTTGGAGTTATTTCCAACAAAATTTTACCAATAGATAGATATGTTCCCCAGCATGCCACAAATCAAAGCAATAAGGATGGTAATTAAATTTCAGTCACTACCAGGAGGACCTAAGATTAATGGTAAAACAACTCCTATTCAATCATGTAGCTATCTGCCATTCGCCATAACCTGTGAATCTCAGAGAATCATCTGCAGTCAAGTCTAAATGGCAAATCAAATTATAACACCTAATCCCTATGAATACCACCTGAAAGTTTCAGAAGGAACATACTGAATAGGAATAAATTGTTTATATTCATCAGTGTTGAGGAGTTCAGCTCCAGGCCAAAATCCTACATGTGGTCTCTCAGGCCCACCACAGGCAATTACAAAGCTTTGCCTACAGGCCTCTGAGGGGAAAGCTGCCCTTCTTGCACCACACTTGGTTCACAGTCAGTGCATTGCAACTTTCTGGAGGAAGTTGCAGTCAAGGACGCAGGCCCTCCCGGTACAGCCATGCTCATACACATACACAGATCTGTGATCTGATACGCGTGTGAGCCGAGGCCCTTCCCATGTGCCTCCAGTGAGATGTCCTTACTGGGGGGCCTTCAGTGAGGCACGTCTCCCGACTCTGACTTAGTGCTTTTCCACTCCTGCCATATCCCCTCTCCTTGCTCGCAGCAACCCGCATCCCTAGAAAGGAAGGAGCCTTTGGTTCAAGGCTCCTTAGCAATGAGATGATTACCTCAGTTTGTACTGAATGTCATCATCTAATCCTCATTCAGTGCCATTCTGTGGGGGAAAATGAAACACTCAGGAGCTGGTACCTTTTGCTTTACTCTCTTGCCTGTTCTGTCCCAATAATGGAATAGAGACTTGATTGTTATTTTCAGTTTAACGCGTTTTCCTAACTGACCATTGACCACCTCAACACTGGGCAGGTTGACAATTGGTGCAGTAATCATGTTGGTAAATTGAGCACAATGCCATTCTGAAAGAGAAAAATGCCTCAGGGTCTCAATGGACCCTCTCGAGGCATGCTAGAGAACTGTGCAAGAGACTGGAGCACTTCACCAATGGGTCTTGGGGAGAGCTAGTGGATTGTTTACCGAAACTTTTTGGTTTTGAGGGGATGCTTCTCTTCAGCCCTTAATGGATGAGCTCACCTAGTAAGTAGATCAAATTAGCAATTCAACAAAGAGGCTCTAAACAAGCTAGGGAAGCAGTGCCCAAAAACTATTGTTAATTCAAAGTAGGTCCATTGTGCCAACAAATGCCCTGTGTCACAGTGAAAAAAAATATATAGCTACTTGAAGGATCACTTCATCCTGTAGCCTGAAGAGACTTTAAAGACTTGGTGAGTTCACCTTCATGATAGAGGATGTAATCTTCCTAAAGTTAGTGAGGGCAAGTGGTGCCATCCAAGGCATGTTATTATCAAGCCCCTCCTTCAGATTGCCCTGAGAGCAGCCACCGCCGAGATAGCAGAGCACAAGCATCAGGGCCAGTGGGGCTGCCTCCATGTAGTCTGGCAGCCAGAGCAGCCCACACTGCACTCATAATGCTGTGTAACCATCACCACTATCTACTTCCAAAACTTTTTCACACCAATTCACTTTTATTATGTATTTTGCATGTCTTTCCAGCTTTATTTAGATATAATTGGCATGTACCATTGTGTAAGTTTAAGGTGTACAATGTGATGATTAATACAGATATATATTGTAAAATGATTACCACAAAAGGATTATTAAACACCTACATCACCTCATAATTACTATTTCTTTTAATTTTTTTAATTTTTTTAATTTTTTTTAAAGATTTTATTTTTTCCTTTTTCTCCCCAAAGCCCCCCAGTACATAGTTGTGTATTCTTCGTTGTGGGTTCTTCTAGTTGCGGCATGTGGGACGCTGCCTCAGCATGGTCTGATGAGCAGTGCCATGTCCGCGCCCAGGATTGGAACCAACGAAACACTGGGTTGCCTGCTGCGGAGCGCGCGAACTTAACCACTCGGCCACGGGGCCAGCCCCAGTTACTATTTCTTTTTGTGGTGAGAATATTAAAGATCTACTCTCGTTGCAACTTTCAAATAGACAATATTGTTAACTATGGTCAGCGTACGGTACATTAGATTCCCAGACTGTATTCAGCTTATAACTGGAAGTTTGTAACTTTTGCCCGCGGTCACCCATTTCCCACACTCCCCAGCTCCTGGTAACTGCCATTCTACTGTGTTTCTACAAGTTTGGCCTTTTAGATTCCACATATGAGTGAGATCATGCAGTATTTGTCCTTCTCTGTTCAACATTTCACTTAGCATAATGTCCACAAGTTTCATCCACGTTAGAGCAAATAGCAGAATTTTTTTTCTCATGGCTGAATAATATTTCATTGTGCTTGTACATATTTATGTATATATATACTACATTTTCTTCATCCACTGACAGACACTTAGGTTGTTTCCATGTCTTGGCTGTTGTGAATAATGCTGCAATGAACATGGGGGTGCAGACATATCTCTTGGAGATCTTGACTTCATTTCCTTCAGATATATACCCAGAAGTGAGATTGCTGGATCCTATGGTAGTCATATTTTTAATTTTTTGAAGGATCTCCGTACTATTTCCCATAGTGGCTGTACCAGTTTGTACTCCTATCAATAGTGCACAAGGGTTCCTTTTTCTCCACATCCTTGCCAACAATTATCCTTTTTTTTTTGTTAATAATAACCATCTTAACAGGCATGAGGTGATATCTTATTGTGGTTTTGAATTGCATTTCCCTGATTATTAGTGATGTTGAGCATCTTTTCATGTGTCTGTAGTCCAGTATATATCTTCTTTGGAAAAATATATATTCAGGTCCTCTGCCCATTTTTTAATCAGATTGTTTTTTTGCTATTGAGTTTTATAAATTCCTTATATATTTTGGATATTAACCCTTTATCAGATAGATAGTTTGCAAGTATTTTCTCCCATTACACAGGTTCTCTTCTCATTTTGTTGATTGCTTCCTTTGCTGTGCAGAAGCTTTTTAGTTTGATGTAGTCCCACTTGTTTATTTTCGCTTTTCTTGCTTGTGCTTTTGGTGTCATATCCATAAAATCATTGCCAAGACCAAGGTTAAGGGGCTTTTTTCCTAAGTTTTCTTATACAAGCTTTATGGTGTTAGGTCTTGCATTTAAGTTTTCTATCTATTTTAAGTTAATGTCAATGAGAGGTCTAAGATAGAGGCCCAATTTCATTCTTTTCCATGTGATTATCCTCTTTTCCCAGAACCATTTATTGAAGAAACTATCCTTTCTTTATTGATTATTCCTGGCTCCCTTATCAAATGTTAGTTAACCGTCTATGTGTGAGTTTATTTATGGGCTTCTTGATTCTGGTTCATTGGTGTGTGTGTTTGTGTTTATGCCATACCATACTGTTTAGATTATGAGAGCTTTGTACTATAGTTTGAAATCAGGAAATGTAATGCCTCCAGCTTTATTCTCTCTCAAGCTTGCTTTGGCTGTTCAGGGTCTTAATGGTTCCCTACAAATTTTAGGAGTTTTTTAATATTTCTGTGGCCAATGCCATTGGAAATTTGATAAGGATTGCATTGAATCTATACATAGCTTTGGGTAGTATGGATATTTTAACAACATTAACTCTTCTAATCCACAAACATGGGATATCTTTCCATTTATTACTGTCTCCTCAATTACTTTCATCAAAGTCTTATAGGTTTCAGTGTACAGATTTTCACCTCCTTAGTTAAATTCCTTCCTAAGTATTTTGTTGTTTTTAATGCAATTGTAAATGGAATTTTTTAAAATTTGTTTTTCAGATAGTTTGTTATTACTGTATAGAAACTCAACTGATCTCTGTATGTCAATTTTTTATCCTGCAACTTTACTAAATTTGCTTATGAGTTCTAACAGCTTTTAGTGGAGTCCTTAGGATTTTCTATATAAGATCATATCCTCTGAAAAGAGAGACAATTTTATTTCTTCCTTTTCAATTTGGATTCCTTTTGTATTATTTTCCTGCCTGATTGCTCTGGCTAGATTTCCAGTACTATGTTGAATAGGAGTAGAAACTCCTTTTCTTTTCTTGTTCCTTATCTTAGAGGAAAAGCCTTCAAATTTTCACCATTGAGTATGATACTAGCTGTGGGTTTGTCATACATGGGTTTTATTATGTTGAGGTATATTCTTTCTTTACTCAATTTGTTGAGAGGTTTTATGATGAAAAATTGTTAAATTTTGTCAAATGCTGTTTCTGCATCTCTTGAAATAATCACAAGATTTTTATCTTTTATCATCTTAATGTGATGTATCACATTTATTGATTTGTATATGTTTGACCATCCTTCCATCTCAGGGATAAATCCCACTTGATCATGGTATGATCCTTTAAATATGTCATTGAATTCGGTTTGCCAGTATTTTGTTGAGAATTTTTGCATCTCTATTCATCAAGGATATTGGCCTCTAGTTTTCTTTTCTTATAGTTTCCTTATCTGGCTTTGGTGTCAGGGTAATGCTGGCCTCATAAAATGAATTTGGGAGTATTCCTCACTCTTAAATTCTTTGCAAGAATTTGAGAAGTATTGGCAAAGTAGGTTTAGGTTTAGGGTAAAGTGGGTAAATATAAGGAGAGATGAGATGGTTTGAAGGTGACAAGGATGGGTATGGAGGCTATGAGGGATAATGAGAGGGAGAGGAGAAAAATGGAAGTGACTCTGAGGTTGGAGTGGGTGAGGAAACACCATTTGATGGGGACAGGAGACCTTCGAAAGATTGAGTAGCCTCAGAGAAGGTAGACTGAGATTGTTGATTAAGCTTGACCTGTGCAAGTTATTCTTCAGTTTCTTATAGTTACTCAAAACCATGGTCCCATGTCCCTGGTCCTCACAGCCCAAGGACAGAAAGGTGCAGAAATTCAATTGCCTCTTCTCTTCAACGAGACATTTTTAAGCTTTGGTCTGGATCTGACTTACATTCTAGAGTAAAGGATTTCCCTTATCCAAGAAAGAACGGGGAGCAATTTTTTACACAATTTAGGTTAACGTTAGGGACATGTTCTTCAGGGCTTCCTGATCTTTACCAATTAGTCTAACTTCTCTTAGGACCTGGGGATGACTTCCTATGGTTTAAAAAGGCCAATGGGTCATAATTAATGAATATTTATAAATAAACCAAAATATACCCAGAACCTATCACAGAGCTAAGGAAATCAGAGAAAAACTTATCGATCATATTCCCATGGATTTCCCATCTAAAATAGACTGATCAAAGATCCAAGAGTGCAGACAGCAAGAATATGAATCATTTTCTAACTATAGGTACCACTTAGAAAACATCTGGAAAGATCATTCAGGTTTAACCCTAGGTGAATGCATAGCATTTGCTTTATTGATCAGTTTTGTTGATGGGCTTTGTGAACCAGGAGAGACTATTCAAAAACACAATATTTGTTGGCAAAATGCCCTCCCTCTGAGATCCTTGCTTTAGCATAATACCATGAAGATGCACACTCTAACAAAGGTAAATCTGTACAACATAAACTGATGGCTTTCCAAGTGAAAGAACTTGAAGGAAATCATCCCAAGACCATGGAACCATGCTCGACTCCTCTAAAACCTTCTGTAGACCAAGACACCTGTAGATGCTGCAAAGAAAAGGCACATTGAGCTAAAGTTTGTCCAAAAAGAAAAATAATTCAACTAACTGAAGAATCATAATGACTCCCCTCCAGGGATTTGCGCTTGTCTGTCCACAGATAACCTTAAACACATTGGGTAAAATAATATTCCCAGTCAATGAGCACACTACCCACTTTCTTGTAGATGCTAGAGTCACCTGCTGCATCCTCAACACCTCACTTTTCCCCACTATAATCCCTCGGGGTAGCCAAATAATCTCAGCAGTGGAGTTAAATAATTTACCATATGCTTTTCCCTTTCCTTATCCCCCTTTTCTATCTCTTGGATTCATGATGACCAAGATAGATTTTTGGTAAATTCCATAACCTCCGTTAATCTATTAGGCAGAGGTTTTCTTGGAATGTTATGTTAATAATTTATGTTTGCTGGAGGACTAACCCTTGAAGTCCAAAACTCCCTCACTTGTCTTTGCCCTTTAACTGCTGTAATTCATCACTTCAGTTTCATGCACGTGCACACACGCACACACACACACATACACACTTCCCCAAGCCCTTGGTAGTCCTCACATTCAGAACATGCTCACTCAACTTCCTGAATCTCTTTGAGCTATAGAACAACAGACATAGGACTTGATTGGGAAGCTGAGCTCTTAAAAGTAGAAATAGATCCACCACGCCCCTCCCTAAACTACCTATGTATCTTTTAATACATGAAGAATTGAAAGTGTTAGACCTATTATTCAAGGGCTCCTTTAAAAAGAACCTACCCTACTATTCTCTCTGGACAAAAGCCTAATGGGAAATTATCAATTAATATCAATTAATCCAAGATCTCTGGGCCGTAAACAAAATAGTAAAACCTAGGTTCCCTTTAGTCCCAAATCCTAATACAGTCGTGTGCTGCATAACGATGTTTCAGTCAATGACAGACTGCATATATGATGGTGGTCCCATAAGATTAGTACCATAAAACCTAGGCGTGTAGTAGACTATACCTTCTAGGTTTGTGTAAGTACACTCTATGATGTTCACACAATGACAAGATTGCCTACCAATGCATTTCTCAGAACATTTCTCTAGTTACGTTATGCATGACTGTACTATCATCACTTCTATATTTCCTGATGCTAGTTACTTCATTGTTGTTGACGTGTGCTGCCTTCTTTAATATGTAGATGACCTCCTTCGTTGCTCCAGTACATTCTATAACTTATCCTTAGATAACCAAAAGATATGATTCAAAAGGGAGATAATGTTTCCAGAAACAAAATACAACTCTTTGCCCTCAGGTTCATTATCTAAGACATGACATCATCCTTGAGGGAAAAACTTTGTCCCCAGAGCACATCAAGACTTTCCTCAATTACCCTTCACCTGAAGTGAAGAGACAATTCCAGGGTTTTCCAGAATTGGTGGCTATTGTACAATATGGATTCTTAAATTTTTCCACTATAGCATCCCCTTTTTATAGTATGATTAAGGAAACAGTGTCTGAACCCCTAGCATAGAACTTATCCTCTACAACAGCATCTGAATTCTTAAAAAATCTCCCGTTCCTCTTCCTCCCCCTTGGAGATCCCAAATTATTCCTGCCCTTCTTGCTAATCATTTATGAAAGAGAAGGTCATGCTTTAGGCATCTTGGCTCAGAAGCATAAAGGGAACCAGAGGCTTATTGAATATTTTAGTCTCACTCTAGCCTTTTTATCTCAGCCTTCCATCCTGACATTTTAGCAGTCACAGGAACAGCAAAATTGGTTCAAGCCATGACTAATGTTGTGCTAGATCATACTTCAAATATTTATGTATCCCATGGTATCCAAACCCTTCTCCCAACTCAAAACCCCCAACATTTTTGACCTCTTGCCTTATATCTCATGAGATCTTTTTGCTTTCTCCTTTTCACATTACTATCCACCACTGCTAAAGTCTTAATCCTGAGACTGAAGGACAACCACATGACTGTATTGCAGCCACCCAAACTTTAACCCTTCCCTGTCCTGATCTTGCCGAAGTTCCTCTTGAAGATCTAGATTTCACCCTTTTGTTGATGGTTCATATCTCTGCTTTCAAGCAGGAGAAACCATTAAAGATTTCTACAACCCCATAGAATATAAACACGTACTGATGCAAAATCAACTCAGATAGCAAAGCTCATGACTCCTGCAAGAGCCTTCAATAGCTCAGGGTAGGAGAGTTAACATCTATACAGACAGTAGACACGCTTTTGGAGTAGTATATAACTTGGGTATGTTACAGAAAGCAAGGAATGACTGCAGCTGGAACACCACTTAAAAATAGGAACCAGGTGGTTGACCTCCTAGAGGCCCGATTATCACCACAAGAGGTGGTCTCACCCAAAGTTGAAGCCCACATGGGCAATAAGATGCCCAAGGTGAGGGGAAACTCATTAGTAGTAAACTAGCAGTTTACGAATCTGTCCCAATCCCACCACAGTCAGATAAGATATTAAAATCTGTCCCACTTACCACCTCCTCTAATGGAGGAAGTCAAAATCTCTCAACTAAAGGCCCCTGATAGTGAAAAGTCCAATTGGAAGCAAGATAGATGTTTTATCTACTCAAATGCACTTTGGAGAAACCAAAACAGACATTTGGTCTCTCCTCTGTCCCTGGCCTGAAACTAATTCTATGGCCTTCACAAGATTACTTATCATGGGAAAGAAAAACAGAATCAACTTCTCTGCTGACATTAGTGGAAGAACTTCACTCTTTAACTAGAGCAAATGGTATTCCCTTCTCCCAAAATATATATCTTCCAAAATATAATCCTGGCAAAACTAAAGGTGGGGCAGGGAAGAGAGCCACCTCCGGTGCACCTTTTCTCCATTGGCAACTGGATTTTATTCAGCTCTCTAAATCTCATGGCTGTGAATATGCCCTTACCATTATTTGCACATTCTTGCATGGCTAGTAGATCTGCCATGTAAAATGGCCACCACTACGACTGTTGTTAAACTTCCCTTAGTACAATTTTTCCCAATCTGAAGATTTGCACTTGCCTTCTCAAGTGCCTGGAAACCCATTTCACTGGTAAAATCATCCAAGAAATTCAACGAGATCTTTCTTTGTCCCCAAAATTACAATGTCCTTATTATCTCATTATCTGGAGTGGCTGAGCAAGTAAGCAGATTATTAAACTAAAACATGCAAAACTCAGTGGATGTCAAGCAAAATGGCAGAGCAGGAGGCTCTAGGGGTTGATCTCTTCTCTGAAAAAACTATTAAACTGTAATAAAGAATCCCTATTAGAATCACCTATTGCACAACTTTGAAACTAAATTGGATACTTACAGCAACCAGGGAAGTGCTTAATGAAGAGAGAGGCTACTGATTGTGGACAAGAGAGCAGCACGCATCCATCTAATGGGCGACCAGCTAGCATCCCCCGTTCCTCAGCCTCGCCTTGGCTGCAGGAATAGCAGCCCATGCTCTTAGTGTGGCTGGCTGGTGCCAGGATGGGAAACAAGAACATTGCCCTACAAAAATTTGTGGTTATGTGTTTTGGTAGGTCTAGTGGTTCGCTGAAGTACTAGCACTGATGGTCGCCTTTGTTTTAGCACTTGGGCTGCAGTGGCTTCCCATGGACATTTAGAATATGAAGGTTCTAAATGTCAATGATATGTACACTTTAAAATATTTAAATGATAAATCTTATATTTATTTTACCACAAAAAGTTGTACTGTTTTCAGTGCTTTCATATAGACATGCCATGATGTACCGTGATTTTTATTCAACACTCTCTTAATATTTACCACACAGTAAGTTTTTTAATTTTAGTTCATAATAGTTTACATCATTGTGAAATTTCAGTTGTACATTATTTCTTGTCTGTCACCACATAGGTGCTCCTCTTCACCCCCTGTGCCCACCCCCCTCCTTGCCCTGGGAACCAATGAACTGTTTTCTTTGTCCATGTGCTTGTTTATCTTCCACATGAGTGAAATCATCTGGTGTTTGTCTTTCCCAGCCTAGATTATTTCACTAAGCATAATTCCCTCCAGGTCCATCTATGTTGCTGCAAATGGGATGAATTTGTCTTTTTTTATGGCTGAGTAGCATTCCATTGTATATATATAACACATCTTCTTTATCCAATCATCAGTTGATGGGCACTTGGATTGTTTCCATATCTTGGCTATTGTGAATAATGCTGCAATGAACATAGGAGTAGCTATGCTACTTTGGATTGTTGATTTCAAATTGTTTGGGTAGATACCCAGTAGTGAGAGAGCTGGGTCGTATGGTAGTTCCATTTTTAGTTTTTTGAGGAATCTCCATACTGTTTTCATGGTGGCTGCACCAGTTTGCATTCCCATCAGGAGTGTATGAAGGTTCCCTTCTCTCCACACCCTCTCCAACTTTTGCTAGTTTTAGTCTTAGTGATTATAGCCATTTTAACAGGCATAAAGTGGTATCTTAGTGTAGATTTGATTTGCATTTCCCTGATGATTAGCGATGTTGAACATCTTTTCATGTGTTTATTGGCCATCTGTAGATCTTCTTTGGAAAAATGTCTGTTCACATCCTCTACCCATTTTTTGATTGGGCTGCTTGCTTTTTTGTTGTTCAGTTGTGTGAGTTCCTTATATATTATGGAGATTAACCCCTTATTGGATATATGATTTGCAAAAATTTTCTCCCAGTTGGTGGGTTGTCTTTTGATCCTAGTTTTTTTTTTTTGCTTTGCAGAAGCTCTTTAGTCTGATGAACTCCCACTTGTTTATTTTTTCTTTTGTTTCCTTTATCTGAGAAGACAAGGTATTCGAAAAGGTCCTTTTAAGTTCGATGTCAAAGAGTGCACTACCTATATTATCTTCCAGGAGTTTTATGGTTTCAGGACTTATCTTCAAGTCTTTGATCCATTTTGAGTTTATTTTTGTGTATGGTGTGAGATAATGTTCTGCTTTCATTCTTTTGCATGTGGCTGTCCAGTTTTCCCAACACTATTTATTGAAGAGACTGTCTTTTCTCCATTGTATATTCTTGGCACCTTTGTCAAAGATTGGTTGTCCACATAGGTGTGGTTTTATTTCTGGGCTTTCACTTTTGTTCCATCAATCTGTGTGCCTGTTTTTGTACTGGTACCATGCTGTTTTGATCACTATGGCTTTGTAGTACATTTTGAAGTTGGGGATTGTGATGCCTCCAGCTTTGCTCTTTTTTCTCAGTCTTGCTTTAGCAATTTGGGGTCTTTGGTTGCCCCATATGAGTTTTAGGATTCTTTGCTCTATTACCATGAAGAATGTCATTGGGATTCCGATTGGGATTACATTGAATCTGTAGATTGCTTTGGGTAGTATGGATATTTTAACTATGTTTATTCTTCCAATCCATGATGTCTTTCCATCTATTTATATCACTATCTATTTCTTTCAATAATGTCTTATAGTTTTCATTGTATAAGTCCTTCACCTCCTTAGTTAAATTTATTCCTAGGTACTTTATTCTTTCTGTTGTGATTGTAAATGGAACTCTATTCTTGAGTTCTCTTTCTGTAAGCTTTTTATTAAAGTATAGAAATGCAACTGATTTGCGTAAGTTAATTTTTTACCCCAAAACTTTACTGTAGTTGTTAATTATTTCTAATAGTTTCCCAATGGATTATTTAGGGTTTTCTATATATAACATCATGTCATCTGCAAACAGTGAAAGTTTCACTTCTTCACTCCCTATTTGGATTCCTTTTATTCCTTTCTCTTGCCTAATTGCTCTGGCCAAAACCTCCAGTATTATGTTGAATAAGAGTGGTGATAGTGGGAATCCATGTCTTATTCCTGTTCTCAGAGGGATGGCACTCAGTTTTCCCAATTGACTATGATGCTGGCTGTGGGTTTGTCATATATGGCCTTTATTATGTTGAGGTAAATTCCTTCTATCCCCATTTTGTTAAAAGTTTTTATCATAAATGGCTGTTGGATATTGTCAAATGCTTTCTCTACATCTATTGAGATGATCATGTGGTTTTTATTCCTCATTTTATTAATGTGGTGTATCACATTGATTTGCAGATGTTGAATTACCCCTGTGTCCCTGGTATAAATCCCACTTGATCATGATGTATGATCCTTTTGATGTATTGCTGAATTCAGGTTGCCAATATTTTGTTGAGGATTTTTACATCAATGTTCATCAGTGATATTGGCCTATAGTTTTCCTTTTTTGTGTTTTGCTTCTCAGGCTTTGGTATGAGAAAGATGTTGGGCTCGTAGAATGTGTTAGGAAGCATTCCATCTTCCCTAATTTTTTGGGATAGTTTGAGAAGGATAGGTATTAAATCCTCTCTGAATATTTGGTAGGATTCCCCAGGGAAGCTGTCTGGTCCTGGGCTTTCATTATTTGGGATGCTTTTGATTACTGTTTCAATCTCTTTATTTGTGATTGGCCTATTCAAATCCTCTATTTCTTGATTCAGCTTTTGGAGGTTGTAAGAGTCTAAGAATTTATCCATTTCCTGTAGATTGTCTATTTTGTTGGCATATAGTTTTCTGTAGGATTCTCTTCTAATTCATTGCATTTCTGCTGTGTCTTTTGTTATTTCTCCTCTTTCATTTCTAATTTTATTTACCTGAACTTTCTCTCTTTTTTTCTTTGTCAGTCTGGCTAAGGGTTTGTCAATTTTATTTATCTTCTCAATGAACCAGCTCTTTGTTTCATTGACCCTTTCTAATGTCTTTTTTGTTTTAATAGCATTTATTTCTGCTCTGATTTTTATTATTTCTCTGCTTCTGATTTTTGGCTTTGTTTGTTTTCTTATTTTTCTAACTCAATTAGGTGTAGTTTGAGATTGCTTATTTGGGATTTTTCTTGTTTGTTAATGTTGGCCTGTATTGAAATGAATTTCTCTCCTAATACAGCTTTTGCTGCATCTCATATGAGTTGGTTTGGTATGTTTTAATTTTCATTTGTCTCCAGATATTTTTTGATTTCTCCTTTAATTTCTTCAATGATCCATTGCTTGTTCAATTGCAGGTTGTTTAGTCCCACATCTTTGTCCTTTTCTCAGCTTTTTTCTTATATTTAAGTTCTAGCTTTATGGCATTGTGATTGGAAAAGATGCTTGTTATTATTGCAATCTTCTTAAATTTGTAGAGGCTTGCCTTGTTTCCCAACATATGGTCTATTCTTGAGAATGTTCCATGTGCACTTGAGAAGAATGTGTATTCTGCTGTTTTTGGATGGAGTGTTCTATATATGTCTATTAAGTACTAATGGTCTAGGTTTTCATTTAATTACACTGTTTCCTTGTTTATTTTGTGTCTGAATGATCTATCCATTGATGTGAGTGGAGTGTTGAGGTCCCCTACTATTATTGTTATCATTAATGTCTTCTTTTTGGTTTGTTAATAGTTACTTTATGTACTCTGGTGCTCCTGTGTTGAGTGCATAGATATTTATAAGTGTTATGTCTTCTTGATGGAATGTCACTTTGATCATTATATACTGACCCTCTTTGTCTCTCTTTACCTGTCTTATCTTGAAGTCTACTTTTTCTGGTATAAGTACGGCAACACTTGCTTTCTTTTGTTTGCCATTAGCTTGGAGTATTGTCTTTCATCCCTTCTCTCTGAGCCTGTTTGTCATTGGAGCGGAGATGTGTTTCCTGGAGGCAGCATATTGTAGGGTCTTGTTCCTTAATCCATCTTGCCATTCTGTGTCTTTTTATTAGAGAATTCAATCCATTTACGTTTAGGGGGATTATTGATATATGAGGGCTAAATGCTGCCATTTTATCACTTGTTTTCCTGTTCTCCTTCATTTCCTTTGTTTTTCATCCTGTGTATTTTGGTCTACTCATCAAGTTGTGTAGTTTTTTATGTTGTGTTTTTTTGTTTTCTCCTTATTTATTATTTGTGTCTCTGTTCTACTTTTATGGTTAGTGGTTACCCTGAGGTTTGTATTCAAGATCTCGTGAATAAGATAGTCCAATTTCTGATGGCCTCTAATTTCCTTAAAATAAACAAATTCAGTTCCTTTCCTCTTCCCCTCCTATGTTGTTTTTTTCACATCTTATTCCATCTTGTGTTACGAGTTTGTGCTTAAAATGACAAGATTATCTTTGTTTTTGTTGTTTTCCTTCCCTATTATCTTTAGTGCTATACTTGAGTACTTGCTATCCTATTCTGATTCTGTCTACCTATTTATCGCCTTACTCCATTCTTTGTAACCCCTTTCTCCCTTTTTTTTCAGGTATGACAGCCTTCTTGAGGATTTTGTGTAGGGGAGGGTCTCATGGCTATGTATTCCTTTAGCTTATGTTTGTCTGGGAAAGTTTTTATTTTTCCATCATATCTGAAGGATATTTTTGCTGGATAGAGTATTCTTGGATGAAAATTTTTCCTTCAAAGATTTGAGTATGTCATTCCAGTCTCTCCTAGCCTGTAAGGTTTCTGCAGAGAAATCCATTGAAAACCTGATGGGGATTCTTTTGTAGGTTATGTTCTTCTGCCTTGCTGTCTTTAGTATTCTTTCTTTGTCATTCAGTTTTGCCAGTTTCACTACTGTATGCCTTGCAGTAGGTCTTCTTACACTGACATATTTAGGAGATCTGGCAGACTCTTCCACATGGATTTTCTTCCTTAGGTTTGGGAAGTTCTCTGCTATTATTTCTTTGAACAAGATTTCTACTCCATTCTCCTTCTCTTCTCCTTCTTGAATATCTATAATTCTTATGTTGCATTTCCTCACTGAGTTGGATATTTCTCAGAGACTTTCTTCATTTCTTTTTAGTCTTAGCTCTCTCTCCTCCTCTATCTTTAGAATTTCAACATGTCTATCTTTGATTATGCTGATACATTTCCCTATGGTGTCTGCTTGAGCATTCATGGAATTCATATTTTGTTTTATTTCTTCTGTTGTGTCTCTAATATTTCTGATTTATTCTTCTGTAGAGTTTCAATCTCTTTTGTGAAGTAGCTCCTGAGCTCATTGAATTATTTCTCTATGTTCTCTTTTGCCTTGTTAGGTTTTTTCATGATAGCTGTTCTGAATTCTTTGCCATTTAGATTACATATTTCTGTGTCCTCAGGACCGATTTCTGGGTACTTCTCATTTCCTCCTGGTCTGATTTAATATAGTGTTTGATATTGCCAGAGGGAGTGTCTCTGTTTTTCCACATCTTGGCATTATTTGGTCGCAGTTACCAACTATTGCCACTTGGTGGGGGTCAAGAGCTATGTTTTCTGAGCCCTCTGCCTTCAGCCGAAATCCCAGGGGCTGGAGCTGCACAGAGTGGGTGGGGGGATGGGTACTTTCACCTGTGTGCTCTCAGGGTTTTCTCTCTCTGCTCTTGCTACGTCCTTCCTGGGGTGTTTGCTTGATAAGGTCACTCCCCGTGAAAGCTTTCATCCTGGCAGCAGGCTTCCCTCTAGGCTGCAAGAGCCCTTGGGAGTCCTTGATGTTCCCATGAACAAATGCCCCATCCCCCATTCCTTCCCTCTCAGAGGCCTTCTGTGGTCCTGGATCACAGCCTTTAGGGGAGGCAGAGAAGTTTTCTCTTACCCTATTCCACCACCTATGAGGGGAGCTCCAACCTCTCCGCCCTCCATTGTATGGCTGTGTGAGTCTCTCTGACATGTTTTGTGTTGTTTGGATGTCCTCTGTTAGAGTATGAATCACCTTTTCATTGTATATTGGAGGGGAAAGATTACTGGAAAGACTCACTCAGCCATGATGCTGACATCACCCCACACAGTAAGTCTTTAAAGATTATATGTAGCAAAACAATATGAACAGCTTACACAATTCATCAGAAACATTTGCTCTGCCTAAATTTCCCAGCTGATTTAATCACAGCTTTTCCTCATCTGAACCATCCAAATTAAATCAAATTCAGAAAATAATTTCCAAATGCCACCTTTATCTGTTATTGCACAGCTATGATAATGGTACCCCATAAAACAGGTAAAATATATGGCATATACTTCATGAGTAGAGAAATAATGAGAAACCAGGATCATTCAGGCTTTATTTGCACAAATATATATGACATATTTGGCAGTCCTTCAAAGAAACCAGACAATATCTACAGACAAATTTTTAATGCTATAACATTACACATAAAAACATTTGACATTGGATCTATGAGAAAATTCTGGCAAGACTAAGACCTTTGAAAAACTTATATGGGAATCGGATGCCCAAGGAGCATTCAGAATCCATATGGCTGTGGTACTTTTGAATAGCACAATAAACTGCTGTTATTAAAATAGACATTGAACTTTCACATTAGTTTCTGTGGAGAATAATATATCAATTACTCTTCAAGGTATGCTGCCTGCATACAGAAACATATACTACAATAATAATTCAGAAGGAAAGGGACTAATTTCCACCATTACCTGTAAAACTTGTGATGATTCTTAAATGGAGTCCAGAGTAAGTAAGAAGAAAAGTAGAAGACACAGACAGAAGGAAAATTTGGGACTGCAAAGGAACTAATCCCTTGGTTTCCAACCTTCAAACCACCTTGTATAATGTTTGCTTCCTCCCTGGACCCTACATTGAAATTATTTTTCATACTAAACTGCATTTAGTAAGTCATAATTAATTCAGGCCATCTGTACTATTACTATTTCCCAGGTTCACTGTTTATTCAGATTTTAACCAACAATCCATAATTATGAAGGTTTTACAATAATATTATGAAATCACATAAATCATTGCCATGTTTGTGATAAGCTATAAAGTCAAACAAGCCTGCAGAAACTTATGTACTGCTCACTGATACCAACCATGTAAATTTGGCCATCAATCTGTGCTGAAGTCCAAGATTAGTCACATACCGGGCACGTTATTTTGAGTACCGTGACTGTCCTACATGGGGCTCTGCTGTCCATGATTGGTGCTCCAACTACCCGCCCAGAAATTCCTATGATGTCATCAAGAGCCAATGAGGTGTTCTTTCTGTGATACTGATTTGATGTAAACCAACCAAACAGTAAAGATATTTCACATTTGTTTAGCTTTTTCATCCTTATGATGGGAATATGTAAAACAATCATTAGGATTTTGAAATACTGGAAATAGTTGCTTACAGTTTTATTTCTATACACATGTAAAAACTAAGGATGTTAAGTAACTAAGTTTTTTAGTTAAATGAAAGGCACCAGGATTACATGGCAGTACTGGTATTTAAAGATGGAACACAAACAAATTGTATTAGACATAAATTTAAGTAAAATACTTTCAAGGTAGTTGCTTGGTTCACTGTTTTCTTATGGCACTTAGTATATATCATTATTATAGGAATGTCATTATATTCCAATAATTTTGTTATCTTTGTGATCCCAATGAATATTGCAGTGTCTGGTAGTCAGTAAGCAGTTAATGTATATTTGTTGAACAGAGGGCTTTATTTTGCCCAGCCTGAAGAACGTCTGTCTTTAAACTTGATTTTGTTCCACAAAAAAAGACAAGTAGAAATGTTGTTTTCTAAGGCAAACAAAAGGCATATGTGAAAGACATGAGAATGTCAAGGGAGCAAAAGTAAACCTCACTTCTACATCTAAATGCTTCAATAAACAATTACATGATGAGCTTCTTCCTCTTGGGGCCCACTCGTGTTCAGTAATGGCACACAATCCTGCACTTTAAGTTAGTGATTAGAAGGGAGGCTTTGAAATCACACGGATATGGGTCTATAGCCTGGCGATGCTACCTAGTATGTGTTCTGGGGCAAGTTACTAATTGACACCAAACTTGATGTTTCTCATCTATGAAATAGCGTGAAAATACTGACCTCAAAGGCATCTTAAAAGCTGGACCTACCCCAGAACCTTTGAGGTCTTAGTGAAGGTATTTACGATCAACTAAAGTGCAGGGCACTTTTTTTTTAACCATAGGAGATGGTTTAATATCCTTTTGAACTCCTATCTCTTTCTTGCCCCTGACCTAACATAACTTCCTAGCCTTCAGTCATTGTAACAATGCATAAGACCTTCAAACAAATATCTTGATTTGCTATACCTCACAGATAGCTCCTTATTGCCCCTCTCATATACCATTGTTCCTTTCAAGAGGAGAAGATTCTTTCAAAAAGACACAAATAACTTAGCAAATGGTCTGATGATGTAATTGAAACATACAATTACCCAACAGCTCTGAGTCAGTCAGTAATGATGACACTTGGATGCACTTTGGAATTTACACAGCTTTTTCCACAATCATCACCTCATTCCATTCTCTGCCTATTTCTTCCTGTCTCTGTCTGTCTGTCTCTCTCTCTCTCATACACACATACACACACACAGAATTATAAAACAGGTAGGACAGGTATTATTGTTTCTGTCTTTTGGGTGACAAATGAGAAGCCAGAATATTGTCGTTGAATAAAGCATGCACTTCAGAGTCAGACCTGGGTTTAAATCCTGTCTCCTTGTGACCTTGAGCAAGTTACCTAAACTGTCTAAGCCTCAGTTTTCTAATCCGTAAAATGGGTATAATAATGCCTAACCTCAAACAGCTGTTTGGGGTAAAAAATGAGATGACAGGGGGAAGGCCTCATGGCTGTCTGGTTGGGTTCGTGCACTCTGCTTTGGTGGCCCAGGGTTTGCTGGTTCAGATCCTGGGTGCAGACCTAGCACCATTTGTCAAGCCATGCTGTGGCAGCATCCCATGTAGAAGAACCAGAATGACCTAGAACTTGGATATACAACTATGTATTGGGATTTGAGGAGACAAAAAAGAAAGAAGATTGGCAACAGATGTTACCTCAGGACCAATCTTCCTCACCAAAGAAAAGAATTTTAAAAATGAGATGATAGGAGGCATTTAACACATGGTCATACTTATTGTTAACAAGTCCCAGCAAAGTAAAGAGGCCTGTCTCAGTTTATCTTCTTAAAAACAAGACCTAGTCTAGAATCTAGAAGGGCTGACTCCTAATCTAGCAGACTGTCTAGAAATAGCTATTGCTGGGCTTTCATATTGAAAATCTGTGTTTCTTCTGGTTTCCCAATGCAAGTAAACATCTATTGGATTTTGTTCATTTGTTCAAATCCTTACAAATACACCATGTTTACACAACACCAAACCAATCAGTATAACAGTGACATATTCAGTCAATCAAAGTGTGGCATTGTTCTCATGGGATCAATTTAAATTTTTATAACAGAGTTGCTGTTATAGTCATCAAATATGATGCCAATAGAACAGCAGTGCCCACATGAAAGATCTGCCCTCAAGGAAATTTTGTCATTAAAGGAACTGTACTAACAGTGTTTCAGGCAGCACAGTATCACAAACTAACAGCTGAACTGAGAATTTAGATATATTTATAAATGCCTAAGTATATTAACTGTGCACATATTCTCTATAAAAGGGAAACAAAACGTCAGGAAATCTAATGATACCACTTCACCATTATTTGAAGAGTAAATTGGCATATTGCACACTTGAAAAGAATAGGCATACATAGGAAGTACAGCCTGCAAAAGAGTCTGCTTAAAATGAAATGTATGTATTACACCTAGTGGGTAATTCTAATGATCAAAGATCCATTATTAGAATAATGCTACCTATCCGAAAAAGAAAAGTCACGGTTTTCACCAATTATGAGTTTAGGCTTACTCCTTTTTAGAAATGTATCAAGATATAGCAAATTTCATAAAATATTAGGGCTTATAAACAAATTTATTTGTAAGCATTTCATTAAGTAATCCATAAATTTCATTACATGAATTATAAAGATTTCTCAATAATCTTAAGAAATCAACAATAGTAATCACTTTTTTCCTCTACTACAAAATTCCCAGATTTAGCTACGTGGCTGATTAGCCAAAGTAAAATTTTTTAGGAGAAAATTGAAAATTTGCTGAAGAAATACAGAGGAATTTTAGGAAATCCTATTCATAATCTTATGGTCCCCAATCCTTCTACTTTAATATTAATTTGATTTAGAATCTGCTAGAATAATTTTCCTTAAAAAGCCTTCAATTGTAGCAAATTCCAAAAATCTCACACGCAAACTATCTTGCTACTCACCCTAACTCCCATTAAACACTCTGTTCACTTACATGTCCTTCTGACTCCATGCTGAATTTCAGTATTCTGGGGCGAAACCATTTGGTGGGGTCATAGCGGGGTGGGGGAGAACATTTTTCATTTAATAAACTCTCTGTCAGGTGCTGATGACACATCAAAGAAGCAGATGCTCTCTGCTCACAAGAGGCATGGTGCAAATGTTGTATATGGTGGGGTCCTAAAAGGAAAAAGGATGGAAGAAGTTTTGACATGTTTTAGGGTCTCTTGGAAGAACACTCATGTACAGAGGCTAGCATGCGATAAGTTTGTTGAGAATGCTCTCAGAAGCTACACCTTTGGGGGAGTAAATGAAGCAGGATTAGGAAGAGTAAGAAGTTGATCTGTGAAACAGTCACAGCAAAGTATGAGCTCCACTCATGGGAGCACTGGGGATGGAATGGTCCTTAAGAGTTTTCTTAAACTGAGGTAAGGAGTCCTAGTTTATGTATCCCTGAATCAGCCAGTTATTGGATATGGGCTTCCTCACTCACCCCAGCCACTCAGAAAAACCTTAGGAAAAGCAACTCTCTTTAGCCAAGGGCAACCCTGAAGAGGAGCTCAGCTGAGAGCTGTCAAGAGCTGAGGTGATGTGTATTTCAGTTTTTTAGGTGTTGGGGAACAACAGTAATTGGGCAACACACCACAGCATCCACAACCATCCACCCTTTGTTCCACTCAGATCTATGTGCTTCATATAACTTCTAGATGCAGATGCTTTAGGAATTTGGTGGGCTTTTCTTGAGGGAAACAACTAAGAGGAAAGTTACCAGGATGAACCACTGCCCCCACGTTAAGCGGGTCTTCAGGCCCCATCTGACGCTCATCATCTCCCTCTTACACTACCCATTCTAGATAAACCTCACCCTCAACTATCACTCTCCTCGTCTTGGTGGATTATCTGGTGGGGTGCCCCAGACCATCATCTTTGAGCAGTCTGAGACCTCCAGTTATCAGGCTCTTCTCAGGCCATAGCTGCTACACCTGTTCATTTGCTGTCAAAACTGGGCAAGGCAGTAACAAGAGAAATGCAAATGGATCACCTGGGTGCCAAACATAGCCTCTCAGTCCCATTGTGAATAGTAGCTCTATCTTCTCCTGATGATCAGGGCCACTAATTTCCATCAGGATGGTGACTCCTTTCTCTGCCTGCTGGGCATTAATGTTTGATGAGAGCCTTGCTGCATGCCCTAGCAGGAGCATTCTGCTCTGGGAACCAAGATTCCTAAGCCTGCAAGATCCAGAGTTGTGGGAATAGGAAGGACAAATTCTGAAAGTGGGTCACTGGGAATGATGGTGAGTAAGGCACTCCTATTTATACCTCTTGTTTACTGGACTGATGCATTCTAACTGCTCAGAACGTAGTACAATATACTGGCTGCTATGGTCTGAATGTCTTTGATCCCCTAAAATTCATACGTTGAAATCTTAATGCCAGATGTGATAGTATTAGGAGGTGGGACCTTTGGGAGGAGCTTAGGTTGTGACGGATCCACTCTCATGAATGAGATTGGTGGCTACAAACGAGGCCCCAGAGAGGTCCCTAGCCCTTTCCACCATGTGAGAACACAGTGAGAAGACATGGGGTATGAACCAGGAAGAAGGCCCTCACCAGAAGATGACCATGCTGGTGCCTTGATCTTGGATTTCCAGCGTCCAGACTGTGGGAAATAAGATTCTGTTGTTCACAAGCTACCTAGTCTATGGTATTTTGTTATAGCACCCTGAATGGGTAAAGACACTGGTGTTTAATTTAGAGTGCATTCTGTGTCCTTGATGATGATGCCCTACCCAGCAGAGTACCATCTCTGAGCTGTGTCTGTTTATTTCATCACTCTAAAGCTAGTAGCATCTTGGTCATGTGGTATGAGATAAGACCAGTAGATCTCATGATAATTTGCCCACTGTTATACCTCCATTAGAGTAAAATAACTTCCTTGGTCTGATGTTCTTACCTCACAGGCCGAGGAGCTAATGGGAGGATTCTGCCAACAATGAGGTGAATCTATTTCAATTACACATTTAGGGTCTCAGGAAATAAACATGCTGGGTTAGGGAGGAAGATATTTCAAAGAGAAAGGAAATATGAAAAGTGCATGATTTCCTGAAGTGCCTGGTGTTTTAAGGCAATTACAAGCATATCGGTAGGGCTGGAGCATAGGATGTGGGGGTAAAGGAAGAGTGAAGTGAGGTTGGAGGAGAGAGGGTCATGTAGACCATTGAATGGCCCTGAAGAATTTAGACATTATTTGAAATAGCAAAATACTGTGATGAAATTTACATTTTTAGACTTTATTCTGCAACAGTGTAGATATTAGATTGGAGAGGGTAAGACTAGTCAGGAAGACTTGTAAAAGATAACATGTTGAGTGTGAGAAAAAGAGGGTATTCAAAAATCACTATAGGTTTTTGGCCTGAGTAACTAGAAGGATAGACTTGCCGTTAACTGAGATGGAGAGAACTGCAGAGGGAGCTTGCTTAGGGAAGAAGATTCGCAGTGCAGTTGGACATATTAGATATCTAAGTGGAGATGTCAAGGAGGCAGTTGGACATATTAATATGGAGTTTGGGGGAGAACTCCAGGCTGGCAATATAAATCTCAGAAACACCAGCAAAAAGATAGAATTTAAAATTAAGATACTGAAAGAGATCTCCAGGGGAATGAGTGCAAAGAACAATAGAGGCCCAAGACTGAGCCTGGTACTTTCCAAAATTTAGAAGTCAGGAGGATGAAGAAGAATCAGGAGATTGAAAAGGAGCAGCCGGTGAGGGAGCAGGAAACATGGTCCTGGAAACCAAGGGAAGAAATCGTTTCTGGGAGGAAGGAGGAATGAGCTGTGTTAAATGCTGCAGCGTGTAGTGAGTGGAGAAATGAAACTGGTCATTGGATTAAGCAATGCGGAGGTCATTGGTGACCTTGACCGAGAGCACTTTTGGTGGAGAAGAAGAAGCAAGAGCCTGGATTCAAAGGAGAATTTTAGGGGAGGAATTCACGGTAAGCTATATAGACAACTATCTTCAAGAACTTGCTGTGCAGCAGGGCAGAGAAAGGTGGTGACAGATGGCTAAGGGAGAAGAGTGATCAAGAGGTCTAGAGAGCTGAATTTTGGTTTGGTGATTTTGTTTTGTTTAGCTTTAAAAGAAAAATTTTGGATGGAGGAAGTAACAACAGAATTGTCTTCTGAAGTGAAATATCTGGTAGGAAAAGGCATGATGCAGGAGAGAGGGAATACGTTTGCTGGAGAAATATCCTTTTGATAGTACGTGAGAGTCTGGAGTCTAATGTAAGAAGTAGATTCATCCTGAGGTAGGAGCACAGTTCATCCACAGTTTGAGGACAAAGACAGTACACATGAGCACACGTATACTTAGGTGAGGAGACATACGACTGGAAGACTGGGAAAGTCTCTTCTAATTGCTTCTATTTTCTCAGTGAAATAAGAAGCACGATTGTTTGTTTCTTTAAGTGTTTTCTTGCTTATCTTCTGAACTTCTGAGCATACTACCTTAATTCATTCACCCTGCCAGCCTCTGTTTGCCTTTTTACTCTATCTGAAAATTCCCTGATCACCAGAGGTCTTTGCAGTCGATAATACACATAGAGACAGAAGACAAGAAGTGGCCAAATATTTCAATTGACATTGTAGAGCTGAGTTCAGTCCGTAATACACAACCAAGAATTTTCAGGGGAAATTACCCTTCTTGAGTTGGACCTTTATATGGAGTATGATATTTGATTCAGTTCTATGGCATTCCTCCTTCCACCTTGCTCTGCCAGCTTCACTGCAGAATTCAAGGCTTCGGCCTTGGGCTATAAGAGTGTTTCAAGTTCTCAGGGTCCACATTAAAGAAGATCCTGCACCGCCTGCTTTCATCTTGAAGATAAGAGAAATAGTCTCTTAAAGGCAGTGGATATGAAAGCCTTAGAGCAGTGGTTCTCAAACTTGGCTGATCACTGGACTCCTCTGAATCACTCTTCTAAAATTATTGACTCCAGGGCCTCTCTCTTAAGCATGGAGTAAAGCAGGGCCAGAGTACTTCCAAGATATGCTATTACCTAAACTCATGCAACTTGGTGGACTCATCAGTAAGAGTGGAGATAAAAATACCTTTTTATTTCTAGTACAGTGCTTGGAATGCTGCAGAAGTGCAAAGAATGTTTTAAAAAAAGGATATCTCATTCCCCTTACATACCTCTCCCTCAGCATACCTAGCCCTCTCCCTATATTTTTTCATTGTGGTAAAATACATATAACATAAAATTTACCATTTTAACCATTTTCAAATATACAGTTCAGTGACTTTAAATATTTTCACATTGTTGTGCAACTTCCCTCTATTTTTTTTAAGATTGGCACCTGAGCTAACAACTGTTGCCAATTTTTTTTCTTCTCCACAAATTCCCCCAGTACATTCTTGTACAGTTTAGTTGGGTTCTTCTAGTTGTGGCATGTGGGACACTGCCTCAGTGTGGCCTGATGAGGGGTACCATGTCCGCGCCCAGGATCTGAACCGGGGAAACCCCGGCCACGGAAGAGGAGCCATGAACTTAATCAGTCGGCCACGGGGCCGTCCCCTCCCCCACACACTATTTTTCAAAATAAACCTTTTATTGAAATACTTTTAGATTCACAGAAAAGTTGCAGAGATAATGCAGCCTCCCCACATACTGTTTATCCAGTTTCCCCTATCATTAACAGCTTACAATGTGATGGAACATTTGTCAAAGCTAAAATTCCAATATTGACTCTAGACTTGATTCACATTTCACCAGGTTTTTTCATTTAAAGACCTTTTTCTATTCCTGGATCCAATCCAGGATACTCCCTTCCCTATTTTAAAAAAAAAATCATTTGTAACTTTTTAGCAAGGGCTTTCTAAATCGTTCCACTCGAAACATCTGAGATCATGCTTTATTTTGCTATTTTAAAAATTTGATTTTTTCTCTTTTATATATACTAGGGTAGAAACAACCCATACTTTTCTAGGCACCTAGAAAAAATATTCTTCCCTGTGGACAAGTAGTGTCTTCTCCAGATGCAGCAGCAGCTGTGCTGCCAGCTGTTCATACAGCTTTAGAAGCAACTTCTGTACCTTGACTTCAGTTTACAGAGAGGGAGCAAGGAATGGTATCTATGAAGCTACTCTACATAAAAGACACTAAGCATTATGAGCAGGATGATCCTAGTCTTCAGCATGGGAAATCAATCTCAGGCTCATAAAGTGATCATTTATTCATTCAACATTTATTACGATCCTACTATATGCTGGTATGATGGTATGGCACCCGAGATGCAAAGACAAATGAGGCAAAGTCTGTGCCCTTGATTTGTTTACTTTAATGGAGGAGACAGACATGTAAGAAAGCAATTATAATACGCTGTAATAAAGGCTAGATTGAGGTAAATGTAGATTACAATGAGTGTGACGAGGCTAAGGAAGGCTTTTCCTAGAAGAGATGATGGTGAAGTTGAAAGAAGAGATATCTCATCAAGGACAGTGAGGAGAGTGTTACAAGAAGAGTGAACATGAATAAAAGGAACAGAGACACGACCAAATGTGGCAAACTGGTCCTTTAAGTAGTTTGATATGACTGAAGTGTTAGTGTGTGTATATGGTTAAAAAAGGATGAGATTGGTTACGTGGGAAAGACTGAACATGGTATGAGATGTTAATGAATTTAGACTTAACTCTAAATGGATGTAGATTCATTGAGAAGGTGATCAACTTCTTATGTCTACTAAACCATACTTGTATTAATTCAATACTAAACTAATGCCGACAATCGCCTACCTCAAGGCTTCTTATTTCGTGAGAAAAACTAGCTGCTATTTGTTTAAGCTACTGTAAATAGTTTCTACTAATTGAGGCCTTATGAATTCTTTGCTTATATCCCACATCTTCCACTATTGCCTTATATTCCAGTCTCTCATTTAGCTTATGTCTTCATGACACCTAGGAATACAATCCAGTCCCCAGACTTATCCCCGGTAAAGCCAATGTTGCCAGATAAAGACAAAGTAGGCACACATGGAGAATACGTTTAAGTGCCACAGAAAGCACACAGCCATTTACCTCATGTAAGAAGGAAGATAAGTGAAAATAAGGGATGCAAAATAATCAACTGACATCAGTTCCACAACTGGCTTGTGTGTAAATTAACTCAGTGACTTGCCACAGTTCTGCCTCTGAAACAGCACTTGCTGCAAACGTTACAATCAGTGGTATATGCTTTAGAATCAGGGTACCACAGCTCCTTGCATTGGGAAACTGGATCACAGACTGTGTTCAGCCAATTAGTCAGAATGTGACTATTGACTGAGGGGGGAGGGTGTAAGTGTATGAGGGATGTGAGCAGGGGTCTAATCCTCTGTGCTATTTAGGCGGGAGAGTGGGTCAGTGTGAACACTTCAAACACACTCACTTAACAATTTCGTTCTATTAATTCTATAGCCTAACAGGAAGAGGAATTAAACCAGAAAAACTGATCTTACTGTAATGAAGTACTGTGTTTTCAATTATCTGAACTGCTATATTTCAGCAAAATGTTTAAAAGTGGAGTAACAAGCATGCTTTGTGTTTTTTACTGTTCAACTAAAATGGAAAAAAAAGATAATCAAGGTTATACTCAATGCCACCATTCTAGATGAAATAGTATCAATAAATTTTGAATTATTGCATGCATTTTCTTCATTCCATTAATTACACTCTCCAGTGCAATTCTGGGCTGTTAGAAAGGAAGTATGCTTGGTAATACCAAAGAGACAAATACAAATATTTTGAAAGGATTATAAGAATGTTGTTTAGACCACAAAATCTAATCAGTTTTGGTGAATACTTGTTCCAAATCATGGTGTTAATCAATTATTGAAGTCTTGAAATGGCATACTTTTTAAAAGTGGATTATCCAATTCTTTTACCTATGACACTATAATAACTTCTCTTGCTAATATGGTAATAATAGTGCCATGTCCGAGTCTTACTTTTTCTATCTGTTAAATGGTTAAAATTCTTATGATGTTAGGTGTTATTATGATTAATGAGAAATTTCTCGTATAGTGGTTAGAGCTTCTGAGAACAATGATCTCTATATAGAATGTTCTTCTGTCTTTAGGGAGGCATCATGGTGCAGTAGAAAACCACAGGTTTTGAAAGAAGAGAGACTTTGGTACAAATAGTAGCTCTCTTTGGACAAGTTGTTAAATCTCTCTGAATCTGTTTTCTCACTCTTATTTTTTAAAATTTTATTTATTTTTTAATTTTAGTAACATTGGATTATAACATTATATAGCTTTCGGATGTACATAATAATAATATTTCGAATTCTGTGTAGATTACATCATGTTCACCACCCAAAAATTAATTATAGTCCATCCCCTCACATGTGAGCCTAATCACCCCTTTTGTGCCTCCCCCTTCCCCTATGGTAACCACCAATCCAATCTCCAATGCTATGTGTTTGTTTTTTGTTGTTTTTATCTCCTACTTATGAGTGAGATCATACGGTGTTTGACTTTCTCTCTCTGACTTATTTCATTCAGCATAATACCCTCAAGGTCCATCCATGTTGTCACAAATGGCTGCTGGCAAAGAACATGATGGAATACTACTCAGTTTTCTCACTTTTAAAATGGAGACAAATACTCATTCTGTTAGGTTGGTTTATGCATAAAATGAAACAAATTTATTTTGAGATCAATTAAATATTAGGCATTGTGTTGCAAAGTAAGAGTGCACAGAATTTGGTGCTCTATATCCAAAAAAGACAAAACCGTAAAACTCTCAAAATGAGCATGAGAGAAGTTGTGCAAGATGCTCAGGCACTCACAGGACCAAGATCAACTTAGGCCCACAGCAGGCCAAGGAGCTTCAGGACATAGAAAGAGAGCAGATACCTCATTCCTTATCCCCATCAATAAGCAGTGTGAACCTGATACAGTCAACTATCTGGAAGTTGGGGAGCGGAAATGGAAGAAGCTCAAATTTGGGCTTAAAAATCATACACCTCACATTGAGCATCAGGGCACTTCTGCCTTTAGCAACTTTAGCAACTTCCTCTTTTCAATAGATATTAAAAATGTGCTAGTCGGCTAGAAGTGACTTTTTCCTATTACTGTAATTTCCCAAACAAAAACAAAAACACCCCCAAATCCTCTTTGGTTTCAAAAATGCTCCCATATTGCAGAAGCATATTTGTATTTAATTAAAAGCATTCTCATTTTCCAATTCAAGGTCACTGAGGAGCCTGGAAGTGAGCATTTTAAATGTTAATACAGACTTGAAAAGAAGTTACCAGATATTTTCTGAAGAAAATGAAAATACCTGAGAAAACTAGAAAGCTGATCTCTGGCTCTATGCGAACTCATCTACACAGAGTTGGCTATAGGACTGTCCCAAAGGAAAATTATTCCCTAAGTGCCCCTAGTAGTGACATTTGCGATTCTACAAAAATACATTTTGAGAAGAATTAGAGTTTAAATTATGAGAATTTAAAAGGCTGTACCTTTCACGTATCTTTGAGTCTTTCTTTTTTAACAACTGAAAACTGGTTTGTGAAAGATGTTCACTAATTTCCATATTTGATCATGGCACTATTTCAAATGTTCAGTTTTATAAGATTACCAATGTAATTTACAAATACATAATTTAGTAAATATTGAATGCTGCAGTCTAATGCAATAGAAGTAAAATAGAACTAAATTCATCTTGAATCAAATCATCTCTCATACATACAAATTATAAAGATTTATAGAGACTAGAAATGTGTTCCAAGTAGTCTCTCCTTACCCTTTATTTCACTCAACCTCCCTACCCTCAAACATTTGGTCATTTCCAAAGTTCCTGAATATCATTAAAAATATGCATAGGATATCTGAAGACTAGGTCTTCCTCGTTCTCTTTCTACAATAAGCACCATTTGTGTTCAACAAAAATAGTCTCTAAAATGTATTTAATTCAGAAAATCAAAGACACACAAACCTGATAAGAACCTGAAGAGTGTTCAACCCAAACAAATAATACAATCATTTGTTGAGCTGGTTATCCAAATTCAGGATCCTACTCATAGGTAAAGAATTCTGAGAGTAATGAAACAGATACAGTGTAACCTTATGAGTATATAATTTCAGAGATTGCGTGTGTGTACCAGCTAGCTATAGCAGAGGTAGAATTTTGTTCAGGTTTAGATTGGATGGCCTTTTGAAGGGCCGTGTGGTAAGCCTTAGGGCTTTTCACAAGATTGTGGCTATTCTTCTGGGCATAGGTTGATTGCACTCCTCCACCCATGAGAAGTTAGGTTTGGCCATGTAACTTGCTTTAGCCTGTGCTGTGCGAGCAGAGTGGAAGATTTGAGAGCCTTTGCACTCACTTTTCCCCTTTGCCACAGCATTCGGCAGCCTTCCAAATGGCAGCTGTTTCAACAGCCTAGGTTTTACAGGGAGAACAATCTAGGAGCAGAGTCACAAGCCAACCCATGAAGGGTTTGTAGTGTGTGAGGCATGAAACTTTGTTTCTTTAAGTCACTAAGATTTGTGGACCATTTGTTCCTGCAGCATCCCTAGCTTGTCCTGACTAACATGATTGTTTCTTGAGATTCTACGATTCACATTATTTGGGAGCTTCACATTCAGAGTCTGAAATACTGTAAAAATAAAATCACTGCTCACAAAAGTTGTCATTACTAGCTAGCTGGTGAAACTATGTCAATCAATGCCTTTTAAATGAGCAATCTCTCAATCCTATCTTATGAGTCCTTGAAAACATCTAAGTCAGTTATCAAAATACTTGTGTACCTTTCTTAACCTGACAGTATTCAGCAAAAGACTGATAATACCTACAGTTCAACATTTTCTTTTTCAGTTCTGTCTTTTGACTGAGATGATAAAAAACATGTATTTCTTTCTTCCAACAGTGTCCAAGCTTTGAATTCAATGGATTACACAGTATCTGGATTAAACTGTCAGCTTGTACAAGCTCGAGCTAAGAAAAGAAAAACTGTGGTCCAGTGTCTGGAAAAGCATAGTACATTTAATATAGAGTCATGGTGATCCTTTAAAATTGTAAGAAGTGGTGATGTGGAGGAAGGAAAAGATAAACTTAAATCTCAAAAATCTACTAGCACCAAGAATGTACAAGGAACATTTGACAGAGGCGTTATCAATATGGCAATATCTAGCATTCAACAAAATCAGTAGAATATGCATGAGAAGAATGTGAAATGCCTACATAATCATTTCCAAACAATTTGGGGGTGCTAAATAATGGTAAACAATGTGACAAGGTACTTTAATTACATATTTAAAAAGACGGACCCAAAAAGTCACAATAATATATCTACCAGAAGGCAATATCAATGCATTCACATTAAAAATGACTAAAGCAGCATTTCCTAAAGTGTTC
Organism: Equus asinus; assembly: GCF_041296235.1. Taxonomy (NCBI): domain Eukaryota; kingdom Metazoa; phylum Chordata; class Mammalia; order Perissodactyla; family Equidae; genus Equus; species Equus asinus. The sequence goes on from NC_091820.1 coordinate 131,433,055, forward strand.
TGCAAAGTACTCTTTTACACTGTGCCATAAAGATGTGTTCTATGTAATTTATCCTTTTCTTAAAGATTCACAGAGTCTATTCAATATATCAAGAGTTCTGTGAAGGCCCACAGTAAAGAAACCTAGTTAACTTAGCGCAATCTAGCATTTCCCAGCCTTTCTTGAGAATGGGATACTATTTTGAGGGAAGGAGAGCAGCACTGTCTTTATTTTAGTATGAGTATATTTTGTCTTTCTTTTCTTTTTTTCACTTGACTCTAACATTTCCCTCTCTTCCCCCCTTCCAATACCTGCCACACCCCAGGTAACCTGTGTTAACAATTTTATATGTGTGTATCCCTCCGTGTTTTGGGAGGCTTATATATTTCTACACATACAACATACGTATATAGGAAAAGTTTCACCCCTTGATTACCTGTTTTACAGCGGTGAGATCATTTTTATATCTCTTACTGCATTGGTCTTTCTTCCAGAGCAGTACTCATGGAGATTCCTTCTAAGTCAGCTGGTATAAACCTATTTGATTGTTTTTTTAATAACTGTATAACATTCCATCATGTGAATGTAATCATGGTTGTTTAAGCCACCCCCATATTTTCCATACTATGAAGCACTGTGTCTTCTCCCAAGATGCTCCATGGCCTCCCTAACTACTCCCTCTTCAATAACCCGAGGTCTTTAGAATATTTCTATGCTCTTCACTTTTTCTAGCTGTTCCCACAGGAATACCACCACCACAACTGCAAAATGACCTTTGGAAGACATTTATTTTGTCCTTTCCCCATTCCCAGGCTCTAGATTTTGTTAAGATAGTTTAGTAGTTATTCAAATTTACTTTGCATTATGTCCTATTTCTAGAGCCCTTATTTTGCCCATAAGGCACATATTCAAAACTTTCTAACTTTCTAGCCTACTCCATTTGTTCCTATAAAACCTTGCTCACCATGGTTTTCTCTCTTCTTTCTCTCATCTATCTTGAGATTTCCCTTTTTGTTCCTTTAGTGTTTCGTTATTATTTTTTTCTTTCAATTATTTTCCTCATATGAGGTTCATGGATGATATATATAATCTCTAAATTCTCACATAGTTGCAAATATCTTTGTTTTATGTCTTTGACGTGTCATTGATACTGTGGTTAGAGTATGATTCTTGGGTTATGGTCAGGCCTTCCTCTAACATTTGTGGGACCCAGAGCAAGGATAAAATTAGAGGTCCACATACAACATATCTAAATATTTAAAAGCTATAAACCAAGCTAATAAATCATTAAACATGTTCTAGTATCCTACCTTGATAAGCATACCTTTATAACGGCTTGAAAGAACAGGTTCCCCAAAATTTCTTGACTCCAGTTCTGTACCAGAAAGTGCCAGTTGCTGACCCCCAGAACACTGAATCTAGGTGGGCATGGCCCCTTGACTCACTAGGTTCATTGCCCTGTGAGGAGGGTCGTAACCAGAGGAAGGCCAGAGTGTTTACTTTAAAGATCCAGGTTTTTGGCAAAGTATCCTTGTGCTCTGGTCTAAGAGTGTTGCTTTTACTTGTGGTGCTTTTTTTTTTTTAATTTAATTTTTATTTATTTATTTTTTTCCTTTTTCTCCCCAAAGCCCCCCTGTACATAGTTATATATTCTTAGTTGTGGGTCCTTCTAGTTGTGGCATGTGGGATGCCACCTCAGCATGGCCTGATGAGCGGTGCCATGTCCGCGCCCAGGATTCGAATTGATGAAACACTGGGCCGCCTGCAGCAGAGCGCTTGAACTTAACCACTCGGCCACGGGGTCAGCCCCTTACTTGTGGTTCTTTTTGATCAGCCGTCTGTAGATGCTTTTCAAGAGCTTTCCAGTTTCAGCATTGCAGATGAGGAATGCATTTCCAATCTGATTATTTTTTCCTTTTTAGGTAATTTATTCTTTCTGCATTAATGTTTCTAAGAGTTTCTCTTTATCCTTGCAGAGTTTGGCAAACTACAGCCCACACATCCTATTTTTGCACAATCTGTGACTATGAATGGTTTTTACTATTTTAAAGGGCTGTCAAAATTAAAGAATATGTGACTGACATCTTTTGTGGACCACAAAGCCTAAAATGTTTACTCTCTGATCCTTTATAGAAAATGTTTACTGATCCCTGGAGTAGAGGAATATTACCAGAAAATGCTGAGGTGTGTGCATTTCTCATCAGTCCAGCCTTAAATTCAGTGAGCTGTCAACCAGAGATTCAGCTCATTCCCAGCTCAAGTATATTTTCTTGTATTATTTGTTTAATTCTCCAGAGCCCGATGTTTTAACTACCAGGCTACTGCATCCATAGGCAAATTCTTGTAGAAGACAGCTATAATAAAGAGAATCATTGTGCTGGAATGGGTGTTGAAGTATTCTGAGGTTCTACTTCTTTGTAATTTTCTAGAGAGTTTTTATCGGGATCACCACTTATTGTCATACAGGCTGTGCACTTCACCGCTCCAGGAGGTGCTATTCACATAGACTAAGCTGTGAATTCTGCTCCTCGGAGTTGTGCAACATGGTGACCCTGGTGCTTGTCATAGAGGCTCTCTCTGTTGCAAAAAACGCAACATTGCAAATGGGTTCATCTAATCTAGCGGCTTCAAAACTTGGCAGCACATTAGAAACAGAGCCTCGGTCACATCTCCAGATATTCTGACTTTATTGTCTTGGCGTGGGGTCTTGGCTTGAGTATTTTTTAAAAACTCCCCAGATGACTTTAATGTGCTGCCATGGTTGAGAACCGCTGATCCAATATTTTCACCGTGTTAGTGATTACACTCTTAGTCTGTTCAAGTTGCTGTAACAGAATACCACACACTAGGTGCCTTAAAAACAGTATAAATTTATTTCTCACAAATGTGGAGGCCTGGAACTCAAGGTCAAGGTGCCAGCAGATTCAGTGTCTGGTGAGGCCCCTCTTCCCGGCTCATAGATGACTGTCTCCTTGCTGCATCCTCACATGGCAGAAGGCACGATGGAACTCTCTGTGGTCTCTTTTATAAAGGTGCTGATCTCATTCACGAGGGCTCCACCTTCATGACCTAATCACTTCTCAAAGGCCCCACCTCTAAATATTATCACGTTGTGGATTAGGTATCAGCATATGAATTTAGAGGGGACATAAATATTGAGTCTATAGCACATCTACGGTCTGTGCAGCTAATATAAATGCCTATGAGGAAATGGACCTTAAAAAATCATGACCAGAATAAAAGAATGTATTCTGAATGTAAAGTTAGTACTAACTAACATTCCTAGGTTGACACATTGAATCTAGGTCTCTTGAACCCCAGAAACCAAACTTATCCACTCTGCTATGGCATCTACATGTCCAGATGAACAAGCAAACTAATGATACTTCATTCATTTTTCATTTATACAGGTTTAATCACAATAGTTCTATCATTATTTCTCTATGTTCTAGAAACTCTAGACATATTGCAACTGTGATACATGCTAGGCAGCTTTCCCTTCTCAAAAACTGGATGTGTGGTCAGCCCTGGTTGCCTAGTGGTTACGTTCAGCACACTCTGTTTCACTGGCCCGGATTCAGTTCCCAGGCACAGACCTACACTGCTCTGTTAGGGGCCACGCTGTGCTGGCAGGGCACATACTAAAAAGTAGAGGAAGATTGCCATGGATGTTAGCTCAGGGTGAATCTTCCTCAGCAAAAATAAAAAAAGTGTATGTGAAATCTTTCTACTAGTCCAAATAATCCTTTAACAGAATGTTAGTGACTAAGACCCAAAGGAGGATGTGAACCACTAAGTACCCCACATTTCTAAGAGACTAGGTAACAATTGGTGGCAGATACCTCCCTCTTCCCCTGGTCTGTATAAGGAGTATGAAGGCTGGAATCGCTAGTTTTGTGGGTTGTATAGTGTTTCTAGTGGGAAATTACGTTTTCCTCTCCCTATAGGAGAGTAGGTGGTGTGCTTTCTGTCACTAACACAGGCCAAGTGAGGCCAAGGGACAGCTTCAAGAGAATCATTGAGAGAGACCAGGGGCTTGCAGGAAAATGAGATGTCCTGGATGACCCTGTAATCTGATCCTAATAATGCCGCAAGACAGGAGAATGGTGGGAGAATTCTTGGGAGAGCCTGATATGTTTTGGGAAGCATGAGAAAACATAGAAACATGTCCTTTTCTGGTATAGATATTTCCAATGGTAGGAGGCCTGCTCGAGTTGCCTATACCAGCAGGACCAAAGGAGATTATGGCAAGGAATGCCTTGGAAGAATATGGGAAAAACTCTCTCAGTCATGGACTTTGGAGGATGTAGAAGAGAACCTTAGCCCAAAGGGTAGGAATTATAGGGCTATCTAGATAGATGTTGAGTAAATAAGAGGCCTTTCCACCTGGAGAAGCTGAAGAAAGACACAGGTGCTCCTCTCTGAGGTAATGTTCAGTGATTGAAGGGGCCAGGATGAAGTTGAACAATGCCTCAAAAAAGCCACACACTTCACATATGTGAAGACCACACAGCAGTAGAGGATACCAAACTGAATGAACTGAGGTTGCCAGCTACAGAAGGTGACCAATAAATTATACAAGAGGAGCTCTGTGTCCACTATTCCCCGTTCCCTGTCCCCAACACCAAAGGAATTGGTTTGGGAAAAGAAATGAAGTGGAATACATTTCAGAGCCAGTTGATGCTGAGCCCTCTATCATGGTCTACCACTCAAACTGATCTCCAAAGCCAGGGTCATGGCTCCAGTCTACACAGGAGGAGAAGTGGGAAAGTTTTTTTGGATTTTTACACTGAATTGAACAAAATTTGAATAAAGGAAAATGGCTACAAATTAATGGAATCTGCTAAAGATGTTGCTAAGGGCAGAATGAGGGATTGAGAGAGCATGGTTAAAAGCAGCACTTGAAAAAAAGCTGTTTTGGGGGCCAGCCCAGGGGCGCAGTGGTTAAGTGCACACATTCCACTTCGTTAGCCTGGGGTTCAGATCCCGGGTGCAGACATGGCACTGCTTGACAAGCCATGGTGTGGCAGACATCCCACATATAAAGTAGAGGAAGATGGTCACGGATGTTAGCTCAGGGCCAGCCTTCCTCAGCCAAAAAAAAAAAAAAAAAAAAGGAAAGGGAAAAAAGAAAAAAGCTGTTTTCCATGTTTATATTTCTTAGAATATTCCCACCATTGGCAAAAGATGGTTATGGTTCTATCTTGAAACCTTTCTTGTGGCAAATAAAACATTCTGTCTTGATATCATTATTTGAGTATTTCTCTTTCCTTTATGAGTGGAAGCCCCTGCTGTCGATATCTATATTTGATCCTATTTCTATTTTTCAATGCGATTAACAGAGCTCTGTGATAACAGCTGTTCTCATATAAGGGTATGGTGGAATGTACACAGGTTTTGGAATCAGAAAAGACCTAGGTTCAAACTCTGTTTTTGCCATTTTTTAGTTGTGCCCAACTTATGAAATATAGCCCATATACGTCAGTCTCTTAGTTTTGTGAGAGTTAAATAAGATACTATGTGTAAAGTGCTTAGCATAATGCCAGTCACACGGTAGGTACTTAGACAATATTAGCTTCATTTCACCCCTTCCCTTCTTTGTGCATTAAAAAATATGTATTTACCTAGCTAATTTATTTATTCAGACATTCAGGGGTGGGTTACAGTGAGGTAAATGAAACTTAAGCTTCAAGGCCCAGAGTTTATATGGGCCCTTTAAAATATTCTTTCTCACTCTTAATTTTGTATTTTGATGACTCAATTGTATGAACTTTAGGTCCACAAAACCTGGACCTGCCTTGGATGGTATTTAAAGCTTTTTGCTTTGGTCAAGTCTTAATAACTCAGGAAAATTGGAAAACGCTTTAGTAGCAATGACCAGAAGACTATGCAAATTAAACAGAAACTCACAGTCCATTAAATTGGTAATTTCTATTGCTAATTGAACCTTAAGTACTAGTGTCATTTAAGATATTATAAATGCAATTTAAAACTATAGAACATGACAGGTTGCAATTGAAGTCCAATCAGATAATGAACAAATGACAAAACTAGAAGAACTCAAGCGACCATCTAGGCTAGGAAAGTGAAGTCTTTCTTTGTGGCTTTCTGTAAGTGGAGTTGGAAGGAAGCTTTAGACATATCAGCTTAGTGTTTGGGTTATGCATCAGGAAAACGTGACCTTGAAAAAGCTGCTTTCCCTTCTTGGGGCCTCAGTTTTCCCATCAGTAAAATGAGGAGTTTGGATTAGGTGATCTGGAAGGAAGCTTCTGGTTTTGACACTCTGTGTATGATTTTATTAATCAATATTCTATGACTTTATGAATTAATTAGCAGTGAACTACTTCATTATCTCATCAGATGACTTAAATCAATTTGGATACTGTCGTTTATGCTCCTCTCACTACTCACTAGTACAAATGTCAATGAGCAGTGAAACAGACTAATTCAATAAAGGAGAAAAAAAGACAATGGCCATCAATGTCCACCACAAGAAGAATGAAGTCAACTGTGGTTATTTTTCTAACAGCTTTATTAATTAAAATGTTTAGTTTTCCAATTGCTTCTGGTTTAGACTACACATCTTCAATTAAATGCTAGAATTCATTTTAATCCAGTTCCTTGATCACCAAACAGGACATTATCTGTTGCTATATATGAGTAGCAGCTTCCAAGAACAATTGTTAATTTTTGGCTCCTGTGAATTTTAAGAGTCAAATGTACAGTGGGTTAACATAGCACAAGATTCCATTCTAATGCTTTGGAAGCCGAAATAAGCAGCAACCTGCTTCTTTTCTGATCAAAATTCAAGAACTTAGGAAATATTCACTATCTTAAATAAATTAAGATAATCTTTTTAAAAATATCTGGAAAGAAGGATAGCTACATGGCCAAATATGTGATAAATCAAGTATAGTAAAATTTTACCATCAGAAGCTAGTGGTGGGTATATTGGTGTTGATTGTAAATTTTTTCAACTTTCATATATATTTAAACATTTTCATAATGAAATGGCAAATTGTTGAAAAAATCTATCTTTATGAACAAACATTGCTAGCTCTTAATTGTGTGTGTGTGTGTGTGTGTACAGTCATAGAGCAACCTATGTTCTTAAAACAAAATGTAAAGCAAGCAAACAATATGGACAATTGCTATATCACCTTGAAATTAGATCAACAAAGTGTTAACCATCTGTGGAGCACTAAACAAACATACTACTTTGAACAGATAAAATGAACAAATGCAGATCAAATTTTGGGAAATATCTCAACATATAGCATCAAATTTACATCAAATTGTCAGACACCTGGGAGTCAGTTATACCTCTTCATAAAAAAGGAAAAATTCAAGTAGCTTGAAAATCAAGCAAAATTAAACCATCTAACAAATAGTTACTATGCACCTGCTTTAGCCAGACACTGTTCTAGGTCAAGGGAGATAGTGACAAACAAGACAGCCAAGGCTCCTCTTCTCATAGAGCTTAGTGGGTTCTGATAGAGAATTTTAGAAAATATAAAAATAGCTAAGATAATTTCAGAGACAAGTTTTAGGAAGATTGTTTTTTTAAGCAGCCGCGTAATATGATAGAGAGTAACAGGTAAGGGAGCTGCAACTTCGCCAAGTGCTGATGGGAAGCAAGGAACAAGCCTACTAAGATCTTAAGGAAAATAATTCTCAGAAGAGCATGCAGGAGGTGCAAAAATCTGAGGTAGAAAGTAGCTTACTATCTTAGAGAAAGAGAAGGAAGGCCAACATGGCAAAGTAAGCAATAGGGAATAGTTAGAAGAGGCAGACAAGAGCGACAGCATATAGGGTTTTGTAGGCCATGGTAAGAAGTTTGGGTTTTATCCTAAGTGTTGTGGGAAGCCACTAGAGGATTTTAAGCAGAGAGTAGCATGATATGCTTTATGTTCTGCAAAGATCACTTTAGCTATGAAGAGAAACAAGAGGACCAGTTAAGCTCAGAATATAAATGACGATGGTTTGGACTAGGGTGACAACAGTAGAAATGGAGAGAAAGGGACAATTTTGAAAGAGAGACAGACAGAAAGACAGAGACAGAGATATGGAAAGAGACAGAGAGACAGACAGAAACAGAGACAGAGGGAGAACCTACAGGACTTGCTGTGTATTGGATATAGGGGATGAGGGAATGAGAGAAACCAAGGATGACACCTAATATTTTGGCTTGAGCAACTGGATGAATGATGGTGCTAATTATCAAAATGGGTAACAATAGGATAAGAGCAGTTGTAGGGGGGAGTGAAAGGGCAGGGATCAAAGCTTCTCTTTTGGCCTCGTTAAATTTAAGACAGCTCTCCAAGTGGAGATGGCATGTAGGCAGCTGAAAATAGAAGTCTGGAACTTGGGAAGAATTCAGTTAAAAATATAAAATAGCAAATTGTAACAACATACATGGAATGTAGGCATAGGACTGAAGAGTGAGTGTAGTTAGGGGAGGGAAAGGGCCAAGGATGAAGCCGTGGACACTCCAAACTGTCAAAAACGGAAAGAGGAGGAAGAGCACACAAAAGAGACTGAGAAACAGGGGGCAGGGAGGTGGGGGTAGAGCCTACACGGTGTGACATCACAGGAGGCACGTGGACATGACTTTTACAGAGGATGTGGCCAGCTCTGTGGAATAACACTGAGAGGCTGAATGAGTCAGGACCGAGCATTAACCATTGCATTTGCACCTGGTTCTTGTTGATGACCTTGAGCAGAGCAGTTTCAGTGCAGTGGCAGGGACACAAGTCTAAATGGGTGGCAGCTATGGAGATAATGGTGAATTTGGGAGTGAATACAAACATTCAAGTTTTGATGTGAAGGAAAGACAGAATTTAGAAACAAGGGCTGAAGAAAGAGTTTAATTTTTTTTTAAAGATTGGTACCTGAGCCAACAACAAAATCTTCTTTTTCTTCTTCTTCTTCTTCTCCTCCTCCTCCTCCTCCTCCTTCTCCTTCTTCTTCTTCTTCTTCTCTCCAAAGCCCCCCAGTACATAGTTGTATATTCTAGTGGTGAGTGCCTCTGGCTGTGCTATGTGGGACACCTCCTCAGCATGGCCTGATTAGTGGTGCCATGTCCACACCCAGGATTGGAAAAAGGCAAAACCCTGGGCCACGGAAGCAGAGCGTGCAAACTTAACAACTCAGCCACGGGGCTAGCCCCAAGAGTTTAATCTTAAAATGGGAGATGTTAGAGCATTTTTGTTTGCTGCTGAGAACAATCTGGCAGAAAATGAGAAATTGATAATGCAACATAGACAGGAGTTGGTTGAGGGTCTACCGTTCTCGAACATGCAAAAAGGGATGGAATACAGGGTGTAAGCAGAGAAGAGGACCTTTAATAGGAATGATGGTGTTTCTATCATCCTTGGACAGAAGGTGGAGAATATGTGTATACAGATAAGTTGTCTGGGTGATTGAGTGGTGAAAAGACACAAGAGTTCCCTTCTGAATGCTATTATTTGTTCAGCTGATACTAAAAATAAACTTAATAGTTATGAATGGTCAAAATCTTAACGTGTATCAGACAAACCAGAAATGAAATGGTTACACGAGTACCTGTCAGGCCTGCTATAGCAGAGGACATGAGATTGTATTTCTATAAAGTAGTATAGTGTCTATGCCTCTTTCCATTGGTGGGCATTTTTGTAGGTCAGATCCCAATCTAGATGTTAGGGTACCCACAAAAATGAAAGGAATATAACCATCCCACCAATCTCCCATTAACTGTCTCAGCAGGGAGAACTCACTAGCTGTAGAAAGAGAGGTTCAGAGATGCAGAAATCTGCAGACCATACAAATAGAGAGAGAAACCATTTCCTGGATAATGAGAAGTCATCTTGCAGATCCAATTTAGAGGAAAACAGCCTTCTTTAGAATCAATTGAGGAAGAATTGTTATTTAAAAATCTGAACTTTAAACAATTCCAGATGCAAAAGAGATCAAGACTCCTCTGCAATTAGTAATTAATGTCCTGCTAGGAGTACAAATAAGAGACCATTCCAGAATAGTCAGTTAGCCCTCAAAGTGTGGGAGCTGAAAGGATGCTACACAGCACCTGGATGAAGAATCTGAGAAAAATGTAAGGATTAAAGAAGGCAGGGGGCCGGCCTGGTGGCGCAGAGGTTAAGTGAGTACGTTCCGCTTCTCGGCGGCCCGGGGTTTGCCGGTTTGGATCCCGGGTGAGGACATGGCACCGCTTGGCAAAAGCCATGCTGTGGTAGGCATCCCACATATAAAGTACAGGAAGACGGGCACGGATGTTAGCTCAGGGCCAGTCTTCCTCAGCAAAAAGGGGAGGATTGGCAGCAGATGTTAGCTGAAGGCTAATCTTCCTCAAAAAAAATATAAATAAATAAAAAAGGAGCAAACGAGGTATCTTCCTCAGAGTTTCAGCACAATACCTGAACACTGCTTGATTCCCAGTCATTTTATTAGCTTTATAAAATGCAAGTTAAAGAACCCCTTCAAAAATTCCTGTTACATATATATCTGGACTAGTAAAATGTTAACTGGTGATTAAAATCCAGGTTTGAGGACTGAATTGCCAAGGTCATGTAAGCAGCACCTCTTATGAAATGTCATAATGATGTTTATACTTACAGGGGTGTGTTACACATTGCACACGTATCAGGAATTTAAGGCTTGTTCATGGGTCAACTTCCACATCTGGATAAGGAGAGAGTTATACCTTATAACTTAACCCACAAGTTCTTCAGAGATTTGAAATCACCACTTATCAATCTTATTTCCTAATTTAATCCATTCTGCTCACATTATCACCGCATGTGATCTTTGGTAATGAAAAGGTAAAAATGAAGGGAAATCTCAGTTTCTTTGCTTTTTTTAAAAAAAAGAATTCCAAGTGCTTATCCTCTCAGTTGTCCATAGCACTCTTTTGTGAAGTAGCTAAAGCAGGATGGGTAATGAACTGATCATAGGATAGTAATAGCCAAATATGAATTCCTTTGTTCTTCATCCAAAAATGCTCTTTACATGTCTTTCTAATATGATGACTCAACTAATTCTAGCTTGTGTAACCAGAACCTATATATTGAACACAAGAGCCAATGCTGTGGGGCCATAATTACTTTAAGAGTTGAGCAAGGTAGCCTCTTAAAATCCATTAGTCTGGAGATGTGATTTTTAGCAAGTGCAGACTAAACATTGAAGAGGTAAAATTGTTCTTCTCAAACAAGACCTGAGAGTCTTTTAAAATAACTGCTGTGGCACTAAAAGAGATACACAGAACAGGATCATAAAATCTGTTTCTAAGTGGCACTTATTTCTTCTTGCACAAAATATAGGCCGTGTAGGCATATAGGGTGTATAGTTAACTATAATATAGGCATATGGGCATATAGGTTACCACAATAAAAAGAACGTATATTTTTTAATCCTCATTAGTCATTTGCTAGCTGTCAGTCTTTGGGTAAATTACTGGGATTCAATTTCCTTATCTACAAAAATGGGATTTTTGTCACAAGGTTAAATGAGATCTAATATATAAAGGTCCTGGCACAGAGCCTGCCATTAAGTAGATTCTTCATAAATAGCTTTTGTTCCCACCATTTCGGTACATCACCTGCTTAAGTATACAGCCATGATGATATGCAAACAGCTTCTTTTTTCTGGATGTCTATATGTGTATGTGTGCACAGAGGGAAAGGTCCATTTGAAATATAGAGAATTTTTAACAAGTCCTTTAGAGGAACCACATTGTCTGTGTTAAAATCATAAAAGGATTGCAGATGAGAATATTGAAACATGGCAGGAAAGCAGTTATTAGCTTCTGCACGAGGATTCACATGGACTCTCTGGTTCCCACATTTAAAGAGCATCTCAGAAGGATATAACTTATACAGTGAAATCCTGTTTGGCTTTGTAAAATCCATCATTTCTCTCTGTCTTTGATAATTACATTATATATAAACCATGAGTGGGTAAGGCCTTATCATTTCTTATTTTAGACTGCCCCCTGGAGTCAAAAGTGACTACAACATTGAGTTGTCCTTTTTCTCTGAAATAACTTAATGGGGATTCTTCAAGAGTGAGACTGTCCATTGCTACTCTGTATTCTACTCTTTGGTCACAGATGCATACAGATCACATGAATAACTTATATGTGTTGATAATGGTAAACACAGGCCAGCGTCAACTGAAATGACAAATCCCAAACTCCAGAATGGTGCCAATTTAAAACTCTTTGTTAAATGGTTTCTTAAATTTTACACAAACACTTCAACTTGTGATCACATTGATGGAATATATTGGTGCAGCATTTAACTTGAAATATAATGACAGGTAAAGGGAAAGAATAGTGGAATATCTTTAACAAAATATAAAAGAGAAATTATGATGTGAACATCACTTAAAGTAGGCAAGGTCCACTGTATAATGTTGGCATTAAGCTAAGAAAGAATACAGATTATAAGCAATTAGAGCTAACAAGCAAATTAATAATCAACTACATATAAGCAAGCCTTTGATAATTTTTTTAGATCAGAAAATAAAATTAACTACTATATAATAAGACATTCATTTTGTTACCACTAGAGGTGGGTCATCTGCCCACCACAAGATATGCCAATAGTCAAGAAGCAAGGTGGTAGGAGAGAAAGGGTTTTTTTATTGCAGCTTGCTAGCACGGGGGAAGATGGCTAACTAATGTCCAAAAGAACCATCTTATAGAACAAAGACTACAGGCCTGTTATACAGGAGGCTGGTCTCTGGGTGAGGGAGGCAGCTGGTCTCCAGGTGGGGTTAGACATCTGGTCTTAGTTCCTGATAGTCTTTTGTTTTACTGGATATGCATCAGAGACCAGAGCAAGGCCTTATACCCTGACCTTTCAGTTGTCGTTGATGATGGCTAGCAGCATAGACTCTCTGCCCAGAAGGTATCATATTCCTAAGGAACTCAAAACAACGAAGTTGTCAACTTATAGCAGCTGGGAGGGGCTGTAAAATCTAAAGAGCACGTCTGAGTTAGTTAATCAGAGGTCTTTCAAAGTTACAATATGGTTTATTTTCTACAATATGGCCTCTCTTATGTCAACCTTGTGTTGAGCCTGTATCCATTTGAAAAGCATTTTTTTGTAAATACTCCCTTTAACAGCCTCTCAATTATGTCCTCAGTGTTAATTGCTTCATGTGAAACTCTTCTTAGACTTCTAACTTTTCATTCATTTTAATGTTTTTTCTGTGTACGAGTTCTCAAGTAAATGGATTCAAATTATGTTTAGATAAAATGTATGTATAATTATTAATTATAATCATTGTTCTACTAAAAGAAGAGTCTTGTCTCTATTAAATTTCTTTAACTGAGTCTGTCAGAATACTCATTACAGTAAGAACTCATTCCAGGTCAATTCTTACTAATTAAGTAGTAAGAAAGTAGGAGTCTGTAAAAATCTTTTAAGGTTCTCTTTCACGGTTAACAGTGTATAATATTGGAAGAGGAGAAACCTTTTCAAATCAAATATCTTGATTCAATTTTATTGTTTTCTTCAAATCTACATTCCTCTAAAACTCATAATGAAAATGTACCAAGAGATCCAACAAATATTTTGCTAGTCACTAGGCATACAGAAACAACACACAGACCCTGTTCCCAGGGAATTAAAAATATACTAGAATGAATGTGTTTAACCCATCCCCCCATTCTCCTCCCCTGCCATACACATAGAGTGCAGGATATTCAATGACAGAATTACGTAAACATAAGTAAATAGTCTAGAGGAAAGGGGTCTCACCTCTTTTGTCAGAGTGAGATTTCACAGAAATTACCTGCCTTTGGATTGGAGTGGGCGCCTCTGCGACTTGGTGGAAGCAATTGTGGAAAAGAAAAAATCTTCCCCTTAAAAAGAAACCAAAATCTAAACCACATAGAGACATATTGCTACGAACAATCAACAAAATCAACCATCCAAATAGGAATTTACTCCAGATGAAATTAGTTGTAGAGCACAGTCAGTCCAGTGGCCCTCATGCTAAATCTAGCACAATGCCTGTTTTTGTAAATAGAGTTTTATTGGAACACGGCCATGTCCATTCTTGTCTGTATGGTCTCTGGCTGCTTTCACACTACCGTGGCAGAGTTCACTAGTTGTACCAGAGTCTGGCCCACAAATCCTACAATATTTACTGTCTGGCCTTTACAAAAATGTGTGCAGATCCTTGAATCAGAGAAAGACTTTAAAAGAAATACTTTTAGGGTGCTCAAAGAGATAAATTAAGCAATTACCTCCATTAAAAAAAGAAATTACTGACAATGAGATAAATGGAACAAAAGCAGATGGATATAAAAAATAAACCATTAAAAATCTTGTAAAATAAGAAGAAAAATGAGCAAAGGATAGGAACAGAGAACAGACACACACACACACACACACACACACACACACACTGAATCCCAAATAGTCAATAAATATGAAAAATGTTAAACCTCTTTAGTAATTTAGTAACCATGGAACTGTAAAGTAAAATGAGATATCATTATATACCTGTCAGAATGGCACACAAATAAAATTCTGAAAATATCAATTGTTAGTGAGGAAGTAGAGAAAAAAACAATACTTATTTCATTAGTTCATTGGGTTCATTAGTTACAATTACTTTGTAGAGAAAATTAGCACTGTGCCTAGTAAAGCTGAAAATGTATACACTCTATAATCCAGCAACTCAACTTCTAGATGTGTACCTTAGAGAAACCCACACGTATACTCAAAGAAATCTACTTATTATTTATAGCCGAATTGTTTTTGGAAGTAAAATGTTGGTCTCAGTTAACTATAGCCACCCCGAAATTCAGTGGCTTAAAACAGTTCTCATTTATTCTTGCTCACACGGATGAAGCTTGCCCAAGGGGTCTCTAATGACCTCAGCTGGGCTGATTTGGTCTTGGTTCCAGGCCACAAAATCGGTTTACATTGGCTCCGTGTGCCTCTCATTCTTCTCGGACACCTGGACTAGCAGGGGCTTTTTTTCCTAACATGATGCTGGCAGAAGTGCAAGAGGGCAGGTTCAAATGTAGAAACAGGTTTCAAGCCCTCTCTTGTGTCATTCCCACTAACTTTCCTTTCATATGTCAAAGGAGGTCATATAGCCAAGCCTAACGTTAATTGGGTGTGAAAATATATTCTCCCTCTAATGGAAGAAATTAAAAATTCACATGGAAAAAGGGTGGACACTGGGAACAACAATGCAATTCACCACAGGTTCATAAACAAGAGAACAGGTCCAGTATATGTCCAGAAGAGTACTCTCTAAAGCAGTAAAAATGCACAAACTCCAGCTCTATATATCAACGAGGCTACGTTTCAAGAATGTTATGTTAAAAGTAAAAAACAAACTATACTAAGTTTGAAAAATACTTCTATGTATTATTTATGCATAAATACATATATAGGGAAATTGTAGAAACATGCATGGAATTGATAAACATCAAACTCAGGATAGTGGTTCCCTTTGGGAAGATAGAAGAAGAGAGGTTGGGTAGGAGCACATGATGAGGGGATTTTTACTGTATTCTGTGATTTTTTTTATAAAAATGATCTGAAGTAAATATGCAAGATTCGTTAAAGATGAAACATGAAAAATAGTATAGTGTAAGTGGTTAAGAGAAAGACTGCCTGCTAGCTGTGTGATCCTGGATACATTACATCACCTCTCTGAAACAGTTTTCATCTGCAAAACAGGAGTAATAATAACAGCCTATCTCATAGCATTGTTTTACGGGTTAAATGAGTTGATACATGTAAAGTACATAGAACAGCATCTGCTACAAAGCAAACACAAGGAGTATTAGCTATTAATAGTCTCCTGCATACTTTTCTCCACTTTGATATATTTCATAATTAAAAAGAAATAAAAAGTATGTATAAGATAGAGGAGGGAGATCGTAGACAAGGCTAAGTGTTTAGGGGCTTAGGTCACACAGCTCAAACCTTACACTGGAGGGAGATTTTTCTGTCCTATTTGATCCAATTCTAAGCTGAGAGTGTCTTTAAAAATCAGTGGATTTTGTGCTTCCTATTCTCCATTGGACACTAGCTTATTCACAAGATTTCTACAAGAACCCAGGGTTTTCAGGGAAGGATACGAATGTAAGATATACTTCGTGGTAAGCCTGGGATCTAGCAGTACTACTAAGTACATAGAAACTATTCAACAAATATTCTTGGAGTTGAAAGCTTCCACTCCCTAAGACTGAGGGAACTAGGTGTTTGTGCTACTTCCCCTGGAAATGGAATCAACACATGACAGCTCTCAGAAGTTCTTCACTTCTATGGCTTAGAACCATAGTGAATCCTTGTGAGGAAAACAGCTCTATGTAGCCATAACCACAGAATAATGATAGAACATATTTTAACTGGCAACTAATTCATCTTTCTTCACCATCCCTAACTCTTCACCTAGATATGACTTTTCTCTCTGTAGCAAAGTAGTAAGTAATGGGTAGAAGAATTACCCTAACTTTTTCCATTACTTCCCCACTTTCAACTCCCACTTTTACACTTGCCACTATTGAAAGCCTGAGCTATGACACCCCAAAACCAGGAGAAACGCCAATGAACCAGATGGATAGCACTGCCTTGCCCACTAATGCCCCGTCATTCTGTTGGCCTAAGTATCTCATATTAGACCACAGATGCAAACATATCCAGGTTTTTAATTCTAACTTAGAGATAAAGTCAGTTAATGCCACTAGGCCTCGTGTCTCTATTATCTTTGGTCATCTCCTTACTGTAATTGATCCTTATAATAATAATAATAAGTTTTATTTAGCACTTAGTATGTGCTAAGCAGTAAATATTCATTGATTTATTACTTTTTACAATAATCCAATGAGCTGCATATATTTTTTTTATTCTTTTCAAGGATTGGCACCTGAGCTAACATCTATTGCCAATCTGCCTGGTTTTTTTCTTTTTTCTTCTTCTTCCAAAAGCCCCCCAGTACATATTTGTATATTCTAGTTGTAGGTCCTTCTAGCTCTTCTATGTGGCATGCCACCTCAGCATGACCTGACGAGCGGTGCCATGTCTGCATCAAGGATCTGAACTGGCGAAACCCTGGGCAGCCAAAGCAGACTTTCCCACTTGGGTACTGGGCTGGCCCCTGAGCTGCATATATTATGGCTCCATTTTACAACCAAAGAACTCAAGTAAGTAACTTATTCATGAATACTGGGTTTTTAACTGATGGAGCTAGGATTTAAGCCAAGTCAACACGATACCAGAGTCTACAAATGCCCCTATTACTCTTCTCTCCATACTTCTCTGTACTTCTCTGAATAATACAAGAACAACTCCCTCCTCAAAAAACCAATCTTTCCACTGGGTCCTCCATGAGCCTCATTTAGTGGTAAGCTCCGACATCCCCCACGTACTCAAATTCTTTACTAAAGTCAACTGAAACCTGATATTGCTCTGAGGACAACATTCCTCTGAAGCTTGCTTAATCAGAGCCTGTTTATTGTCCAACACACCACATATTTTTACATTCATGGACAAAAAAAGCTTTGATGCATCTACGACCTCACTCAGAAACATTCTGGAACAGATTCATCTGCTGAAAAGAACGCAAATAAATCACTTGTTCTCTTCCCAGTTCTTACAAACCCAACCTGACTCTGACCACCTTTCTTCTTCAGCTTCACTGAGACCATTACAGTCGCAGTCAATTTTCACCCTACTGGCCTCTCCTGTCTCTATACCCTGCCCAGCTCCCATGGTTTGTCACCTAGACTCCTCTCTCACCTATACATTTTACTCCTACCCACTGTCATACCTTGTAAAACCTTCACCCTTGGCTGATGCTATGTCATGCCTCTGCTATTCGTGAACCCCGGGCAGCTGCACACAAGTGGAGATGATCAAATGACACAGAATGATCTTCAGTCTTAATAAGGCCCCCAGTACTCCTTGTGAGTACCCCTCCTCCTCTGTCAGCATGTTTTAATCACTACTCTCAAACTCCATACCCATTTTAAACTGTTGACTTCGTTTCCTAGTTCATGAAGAAACACAAGACCATCTGATGTGTCCTCCCTTAACTTCCTGTACACTATTCAATTATCTACATACATCTTTATTCCCACCTCGTTCTTCCAGTCTCAGAGGATGAAATATCCCTGCCTCTTTCTCAGGACCAGCACCTTCCCCGTGCCTTCAATCTCATGCCCTTCAGCAGGACTAGGACTAAGGTAAGGCAAGAGAGGTATCCACGGCACAAGATTTAAAGATAACTCACTTTCAAGTGCTGACCCTGCACTTGCACAACCCTGAGAGTAAGTGTCTCCTTAAACTCTGTGCCCTGGGTCCTTCACTTGCTTCACCCTAGTCAGTCCCTGCCCTCCTGCCTCCTCCAGAACCTTGATTCATCATTCATCCCCACTTCCTTTATCTCCAACCTCTCCCTTCTACGTAATCTTTCCACTCACTCTACACAGTGTTCAAGTCATGCTCCGTTTGTTCATGTTGTAAATGTCCCCAAAGGTTTCTCTCTTCCATGGGGACCATAAGTGGTCTGCGATCTTTTGTAACTAGGCAGGTAAACGTGACTAATTCTGATATTCAATAATAGGAAGTGAATTTTGTTCTTATACCTAAGTAACAGTCTCCAACAACTTTGTCATTAATAAAAGATGATACTTTGATCCCTTTATTCCTGCTCCTTTGTCCTTTTTTTCCCCTGAATTTACTCAAAACCCAGACAGTGAAAAAGGTTGCTATTTATTGGGTGCTTCTCAGAGACCCCAATGGCTGCATTCCCTCTGAAATACGCTATTCCTTCTGCCTGGAGTCAGTCTATGACCGAACCTAAACCAATCACCTCGTGTTCATCCTTCAAATCTTGGTTACTTTCCGAGGGAAGCCTTCCCTCGACCTAACTGGAAACTAGAATAAATACACCTATTATGAGTTCTCCTAGTACTAGGTACTTCTCCTTTGCATCAATTAGCATGGTTGTAATTTTATATTTATTTGAGCAATTATCTGACTGTCTCTGCTAGTAGAATCTAAGTGCTAAGGGAGCAAGAATTATCCCCAAGTTTTCTCACCATATATCTGAAGTGCCTAGAATAATGTTTGGCACATACATAGATGATCAATGAACGTTTGCTAAATGAATGAATGATGAAGTTCAGATCATACTTCTTCTAGGAAGCCTTCCTGAACAAGCTTAGGATAAGGGCCCTAGGTCTTTGTTTTCCTGCCACAGCAACATAGTTCACTTTCATTTCCCTGAACACAATGTACTACAATTGTTTATGACTTTATCTCCATTACTATGTCCTGACCTTTTTGAAGGGAAGTATTTCATTATATTTAGCCTTGAAACTTTAGCACCTGGCACAATCCCTTCTTGAGATAAGTGAGCAATAAAGCTTTATTCAATGAATGAAATTATGTAGGCTTTGCTCCATAACAAAAGTAGTAGTCTTTAAAAGTTAGATAGCAATGAGAGTTGGTGAAAACATATCAGTAGGTCGGAGTGCATAGCTGTGGGAAGTTAGCAAAGCTAGTCCTTGGAAAAGTCTCTGATGTTTAGAGTTGAGGAGATGGCAGATGAGATTATATGATAGAAAACCACGTCATTTAGCTTCCATAAATAACCAGTTTGTAATGTCTTTTTCACCAAGGTAGTTATGTAACTTTAACACATTTTTCAAGTTCCTAAGTCAACCTGAGGTTCCCAAGGAATGAAACCACTGCCAAAAATAATGTAAATAAAATTCAATTTACAAAAAAGAAAATCAGAACAAAATTAAAAAATGGAATATATCAATGTGACATCTTTCCTCATAAAAAATGTAAAGATGTATAAATGCCTTCATCAGGAACATGAAGGCAAATGTATCTTCTCCAAATTTGAAAGTTTATAACAATATCCAGAGAAAGGCTAAATACTAATACCAGAACATTGTAAACTTATAGATGTGAAGCACTTCACCGAATATTACATACACACCTTATCATTTATGTAACAAAATACCTACAGAAGAATCATTATTGTTCCCATTTTATAACCAACAAAACTAAGGTATACAATGCTGAAGTGATTTGAGATAACACGGTTACTAAGTTTGAGATTCAAGACTTGTTATACTACAGCATGCTGCCTCCCTAGCAAGGAGGAGGAACCTCCCTAGCAAGGAGAGTGACTCAATGTATCTTCATCTTTGTTCTGAAATTTAGGGGGCCACAGTGTAAACTCCAATGGCTAACATATTTTAATACCACATCTCTATTAATACAATTCAATATTTTGGATAAGATGGTTAGAAATGGCCATTACATGTTTGGTGACACTCTGGAAAAGTCTGCAGTATGATCTACAGAGGGATTTTGTTGAAGGCTTTTTATGGCCAAATAATTTTCTTTTGTACTTAGAAGTCTGTATCCTTATAGTTATTATCAGTTGCCCAAGAATATCTACTCCATAATACCACTTTCTTTTTCCAACTCCAAATATCAATTTTGCTTCTTTTTCCCTTTTCACTGAGGAAGATTCACCCTGAGCTAACATCTGTTGCCAATCTTCTTTTTGTATGTGAGTCACTGCCATAGCAGGACCACTGACAGAAGAGCGGTGTAGGTCCGGACCCAGGAAACAAACCCAGGCTGCCAAAGTGGAGAGCACCAAACCCTACCCCTGGGCCACCAGGGCTGGCCCTCAATTTTACTTGTTTTTAAAACCTTAAAAAATTTTATATCTGATGCTTTTCTTTTAAATGCTTCAAAATCAATTATCTCTGGCAAATAATCCTCCAAGACTACTGCAGGGATTCTGTTTTATAGCACATCATTTCAACTTTTAGATAAAATGAACTAGTGCTAACTGCCCTCTTCTTTATAAGAATGCCTATTTGTTAGTGCTAAGAAAGGCTTAAAATTGCTCACTTCACAATACAAACATTCTGCATCAAATCTAGTCGTTTATGAATTAAGGCAGATGGTGGAACAAGTAAGGAAAGAGAAATCTTTTCTCGCATTAGTAAACGAAATAGGCTGCCAAACCCTCCAGTTCACTTGAAAGGAAAAACATTCCTGTCCCAAATATCTCTCTGTTGGTTTGTTATGCTACTGTTTTATAGTTATATGCCTTAGTCTATATTATATATAATATGTATGCATATTCTAAAACTATAGCTAGCACATAAAACCTGTGATTTCATGGATATTATTGCCTAGAACAAAATAAAAGTAAGTGGAGATGTTAGTCATGAGTTGATTCAAAGAAAAATGTTAAGTAAAGGATAGTACAGGTGATACAACAGGTAGGGGCAAAAATGTGAAGATGGTAAGCAAATGCCTGGCATTAGGGCAAACTTGGCCTTGTGGTCATCCCTTTTGGAAGGTAAGTAAGTTCTAAAGGGACAAGGGTGATGACTAGCGTAAAGCTTTTAGCATCTCCTGTCACTTCTGTCTAACCAAAGCCCTAGAGGAACATGGCCTAGGGCAGGAACTGCTGGACTGGTGGAAGGGAGAGAGCAGGAGAGAGAAAGGAAAGGAAGGCCTGGAGCACGGGGCTCTGTTCAAGGTTTGGAATGAAGGGTGAGTGCTCCTGGGCCAAAGGAGTGGGCTGTTAGAGGCGGAAGAGGCTCTAGGTGACAGGATTTGCCAGCCCCAAGGCGAAAGGCTGAAGCTGAGTGCAGGGTATTTTCTATCACTCAGAGTGTTCACTGACCTAGGGTCCTTGAAACAATTGTGTATCTGAAATCTGCCTTGCCTCAGGTTGAATTCTTTCCAAGAAGACTCCATAGACCCTCATGAAAAATGGATCCCCGGAGGCTCTGCCTGACAGGTCCTCCAAACGTGCTCAGTTCTGTCTGAATCCTAGGCTGAACACAACGCACGCTGTCAAACAGAGGTGCTATATAGAATGCACAAATAACACAACTTAATGTAGCAAAAACTACACACACCTGTTCTAAGAAATGGAACTAATGGAGTGCCACAGGCTTAAAAGAGATATAGATGAAATAAAAACCAGAATGCACTGCCTCTTAATTATGTGGAAACTCTCTCTTGGGAGTGTATCTTTAGAAGACTTATAGGGGCCAAAAATTTAAAGTTAAAAAGGGTAAAATGACAATATAACAGTAAGTATAAGTGGAGAATACAAAAACATGCATATACATTTGCAGGGTTATTTTAATGAGCAATAATTTTCACTGAAATTGTGACTGAAAGAAAAACAAGAATATTAAATCCTATTTTCATTACAGGTGCCATACAATGTTTTGGTAATTTTCTAGAGTATTTTCAGTGTTATATGTTCTGACAGGTGATGGGAGTAACATCAGTTACCTAGCCTCTAGCTGCTACTTTATTCACATACAAAGCCGTCTTTCCCTTTTTCCTTCCAAGCACAATGCTTACTCCTCCTCCTGTGGTCAGAATCCTTTGCCCTGTGACCTCTTCACAAACATCTCTTCATTAATTACTCAACTTTCTAATATCGTTTGAACGTCTCTAATTTTACTGATGTCTTTCCTATCAACGTTTAAACAGATTCAATTAAAAGTAAACAGCATTACTCAATCCTGTGTTGCCCTACATCCACCACTCTCTGTTATTCCTCCCCTTCGCAGAAAAACGTATTTCGAGAATTGTCTATGTTTGCATTTTCCAACAAGAAAATCTTTCTAGGTTCCTAGAGTTAACAGGTGGTCTGGTTTCCCTAGAAGAATTCCATGTAGGCCTTCTGCCTCAGTGTTATAATTAATTGTGCCCCCTTTCTCTCTCAAAAATAAAATGATTTAGATGATAAAATTATATAGTCACCCTATACCTGCAGTAACCTGTTAAAAACAATTTGGAAAAAAACAAAATATCAAATTCTTACAGCAACAAATACATATATATGGTGCCTAGGGTTAAGTAACATTAATCTTTTTTGAGTCATTTTCAAAATTCTGCTAAGAGACATAAAGACGACAAAAACTATACAACGACCCAGAATTAGAAGACCATCTAAAGATGGCAAAAGAATAAATACAAATTGAATGAAACTACAATGACAGTCCAAGTGGGATTTTTCAGGAAACTTTATGAAATGATGCATATGTTTATATAGAAGTTAATGTCAAATAAATGTCTGAAGAAAGAATAATCCGGAAGGAAAAACTAGCTATAAGGGAAATGACAGAATGTTATAAAAGCTAAAATAATAGAAATCATGTAATAAGCAGTGTGTAACACGCAAAAAAATTCACCAGGGGTGGGACGAAAAATATTACAAACTATATTTCTGTTTGATCTCAAGATATATTAGTGTTAACATATGGATTAACAGTAGTACAAGCACGTAATAAAAATAAATATGCGTATGTTAATGGTGCATGTACAAATATTTAGTGTTGCGCATGTGCAATCAAAAAGGTTTGGAGACCTCTCTACTAGATAATTCGGAAAAAGATGTTGTCATGTATAAAATGTAACACATGATGAAGAACATCATCAAGCTATGGGGAAGGGATAAATGATGCTGGTAGTATTTTTCAGCCACTGGGGAAATGAATTTATGTGTTTATCTTATTTCATGCAGCAAAATAAATTCCAGCTGGATTACAGAAATAAATGTAAAATTAATCAATAAAATTCTAGAAGAACACAGAGATGAATATTTTTTCAAGTATGTGCAAAGGAGACTTCCTCAGTTTCAAAGCAGAAAGAAATCATGAAGAAATATTGATATAAATGACTGGAATAAATCAGAAAACTTCTGAATTTCAAAATATAATTTGAAAATTAAAAGACAAACAATAAACTGAGAAACGTAATGAATATGGCAATTTATTTTCTTTTCTTTATTTATTTTTATTTTTTTAAAGATTGGCACCTGAGCTAACATCTGTTGCCGATCTTTTTTTTTTTCCTTCTTCTTCTCCCCAAAGCCCCCCAGTTCATATTTGTATATTCCAGGTGTGAGTGCCTCTGGTTGTGGCATGTGGGATGCTGCCTCAGTATGGCTTGATGAGCGGTGCCATGTCTGTGCCCAGGATGCGAAACCCTAGGCCACCGAAGCGGAGTGCACGAACTTAACCACTTGGCCAAGGGGCCGGCCCCACAACTCATTTTAAAACTTCAATATAAATGTTTAAGGCATTAAACATCTTTATATAAAATTGAGCAACTGACATAACACAGATAATTCACAAATGATGAAAAACAAATTGCTAATAAGTTTGGGGAAAAAAAAGTTCACCATAGTAGAAATCAAAGAAATAAAAATGTAAAAATAAAGTCACATTTCTCTCATCAGAGTAACAATATATGGTTCCACTTTCTATTTTATAAAATAGTCAATTTTTAAAGTGAAATATCTAATGATGTCCCTTTCATCCAGTCTGTGTGTGAATCTACCTTAAGAAAATAATTCTAAGTGTGGGACAATCTGATATGGGAAGATATTTTATAGCATCATAATTTACACAGCGAAAAAGACACACAATATTGTATGATTCCAAGTATAAGACAGGCTGGAAAAGGCAAAACTATGAAACAATAAAAAGATCAGTGGTTGCCAGGGGTTGAGGGGGAGGGATGAGTAAGTGGAGCACAGAGGATTTTCAGGGCAGTGAAAATATTCTGTATGATACCGTTATGATTGATACATGTCATTATACATTTGTCCAAACCCACAGAATGCAGAATATCGAGTGAACCCTAATGTAAATGATGGACTTAGAACCATCATGATGTGTCAGTGTAGTGTCATCAATTGTAACAAATGTCCCACTCAGGCGAGTGTTTAAAATGGGGGAGGCTATGCCTGTGTGGGGGCAGGGGTATATGTGAAATCTCTATCCCTTCCTCTCAATTTTTCTATGAACCTAAAACTGCTTTAAAAAAAATAGATACACTTAAAACTTTAAAAAATAGGAGAATTGGATCTCTTTTATCATTGAGATATCAGGCAGTGATTAAAAAGATGATTCAAAACCATTTTATAATCAGACAGGGAAATATTAATTTTATAGTGTTAAAGTAAAAACAATCAAGAGTAAAAAAGTTATGTATTCTCTGTGATATCAACCAAATACATGATTTTCTACGTAGGCACAATGCTGGGATAAGGGAATAATAGGATCTGAACGTGTCATGCTGTACCAAAGAAGCTCATATTTCTATCTTCACTACATGAATAACTAGTTTGGATGTTTTTCTCAAGTGTTTTGGTATTGAGAACATTAAATCTAGATCTCCATTAGGAAAGTAAAGCATAGAATAGAGTGTGGTATGCAGATAATTGTGAACAATATCTTATGTTGAACTGATTTTGTTGGTAGCTTTAAAATGAGCCTTTGAGGGGCTGGCCCCGTGGCTGAGTGGTTAAGTTCGCGCGCTCCACTGCAGGCGGCCCAGTGTTTCGTTGGTTCAAATCCTGGGTGCGGACATGGCACTGATCATCAAACCACGCTGAGGCAGCGTCCCACATGCCACAACTAGAAGGACCCACAACGAAGAATATACAACTATGTACCAGGGGGCTTTGGTGCTTTGGGGAGAAAAAGGAAAAAGAAATAAAATCTTTAAAAAAAATGTGCCTTTGATATTTGTCTCAAATTTCTATCTACTTGTTCCAGTTGAATGGCAGATATCACTTTGGTACAGAGCTTAATATAATGCCTTGCCCAGAATAAATACTCCAAATATATCTATTGAAGGAAGTCGATTAAGGCATTAGATCTATTAGTAGTAAAAGTTATAAAACCAACCCCATTTTTTTGGATGCCACTTGGAAAAATGTTATACTTTTGAAACAACTTTTAAATTATTCAAAACATTTTTGAAAATGAGAACATTGTCTTATAAAAGCAAAGAACAAAGCAAATGGTAGTCAAATTTATGGGCCATTAAAGGAGAAAGGATTAAGTGATGGGGAAAGGACCCTCCTGAAATATGCCTTATTATTTATGTTCTGCGGTGGACAGGAAATTGTAGGCAAAGAGAAGCAATAAACATGCAAAAAGCATTAGTTTATGTCTCTAAGTTTAATATGGCAATGGTCATGTGCCCAAATGCCATTAGCATTTGGCGCAAAAGCCAGATAAGTAAGTGAAAAGTCATCTGGCAGAGATACAAATGACACAGACTCAATGGAGAGAGATTCCCTTGTTTTCTATGTATTTTAGCAGGAACATAAATACCTAAGCTGGAAGGAGGGTGATAGCTGCAGACAAAACTGTATCAACGTTTATGAGGGTAAGTTATAGGAGACAAGGACTGGGTCTTCAGCATTTGGATCATAGATCATCGCACTAGTAAACAGCCCTGCAAAGAGCAGTGAGCGTGGCCTCCAATTTATGAATCCCAGGCTTCACTTCTAATTCCTTTTTAAGTCTATTTTATTTACCTTGTGTTTTTTTTGCTTGATCTCAACCCACTGAAGTTTAAGAATAGGAAAAGGAGACATCACAGATGCTTTAAATCTCATCCTCAATGGCTTCCTAATTTGCCTATTTCTGTAAATAAAGATATTGGGACACAGCTACACCCATTCATTTACTTATTGCCTGTGGTTGTAACATTCTGTATGGCCCACAAGGCTGTACAGTATTTATTTACAATAAATTCATAGTACAATATTTGATATCTGGCCTTTTACAGAAAAAGTTTGCACAACGCTAGATTACATAAATATATGATTCTAATAATTATCTGTCGATCAGGGAAAACGTGAAAATATTCTCAGGGAAAAGAAAAGACAGAAGCCACTAATCCAGAATGCCCAGCGTGTACCTCCTCTGATGGCTTCGGGCACAAGGAGCCAGGTGGGGTCTCCCAGGACATTTCAAAGGGCAGGAGGCACAGGGGTCCTCCCACAAAATGAAAGGACTTCCTTCCGTGGGCTAGAATTTTTCAAGGATTGCTAGTTTTCCAGTTGCTTCGTAGGAAACGTGATGACAGAAGCAACTTGCCAACAGCTTCAGTATCGAAAATGTCATAAATACATAGCTGGGATCCTAGAATAAAAAAGTATATGTTTTAGAATATCAAACCCCAAAGTTAAAGTGACAATTCACAGAGAGAGATCTGTGGTTCACGTTGGTATTTATTTAGTTTGCATAAGCATGCTGGGTTTAACAATGACAGAGCCGAAGTAGAGCATTTGAAATGTTTTGTGGAGAATCCACTGTATTATTTCTTAGCATCTTTTCCTTTTTCGGAAATAGAACAGTAAGAGAGAAGTACAAAGCCTTGTCAGGTTGCATTCTTAAACACATCCTTCAAAGGATTTGTGTTGTGATGCTGTAACTGCCTGACATCATCCTAGCCTCGGAAAACTCTTTTTCCTTGTAATTAAATTCTTCCTATTTTTAGTAAAAAACATTTACTAGACCACTTAAAATATTGCCTTTTCTCCATAGATCTAAGGGAATTCAATATATATAAAGACTTTTCATTAACCTCACTTTAAAAATTACATTCAAACGTTTGTGGCTTTAATATCTAAGCAACAGAGCTAATAACTCAATGTCATGGAGAAAAGAAGAGACACATTGTTCTTTGGCTAAACTAGTGAATTCTGCATGCATCGGGTTTAAGAACTCACCTGTCCTAGGATTTAGCTACATAATTTCTTTGAGGAAATACTGTCATGGACCTAAGCAAGTCATTTTATGACTCCTCACTACTTCCATCCAAAAATTGGAAGTGTTATCTTGCTCCGCCTGTATTTCTTACTGGGCACATGATGGTTAAATGCGTAGTAAATGATATCATGCTGTTTCCTAGAGAAAATCAGAGGATTAGAACTCGGCCTAATTAATGTCTACTGCAAAATGCTTTGAGAACTTTGTTTTTCACATGAAAAATTATTGGAGGATTTTTCCCTGACCTGGTCACTGAAAATGATAAAGCTTCTTTCAGATAGATTAGTTATAACCTTCTGTACTCTTATTTGCAATCTTTAAGCTTCGTAGTACATTACGATATAATTATAAAAATGTCAAACAAAAGAGATAACATATTTTCTGACCCTCCCCACCCCCAATTTACCAGTGGAGTGTAGATCCTTACATAATTTTTACAAAATTAATTTACATGCTTATGAACTCTCTAGAACTTGTAAATTATTCTGATTTTACATTTGGAAAATATTCAGGTTGATAATTTTTCCTAGTTTATATATATAGTAATGTTTCACAGATTCGGCATCTATTCCCTCTAATTTGATTTAACTAATATTATATTGATTTGGACTTTATGAAACAATAAGACAATTTCTGAAAATAGATCTATTTCTTTGGGCTTTCACAGACAAACAAATTCTCCAAGTTTTGTTTTGCTATAAATTTGCCGTAAGAATTATTGTTGTTTAATTTTATGATGATCTTTACTTGGATTACTGGCTTTTTAGCAGCGAAAGAATCAAAACCAGCAGAATAGGGGCCAGCCCCGTGGAGGAGTGGTTATGTTCGCGTGCTCTGCTTCGGTGGCCCAGCATTTTGCTGGTTCAGATCCTGGACACGGACCCAGCAGTGCTCATCAAGCCATGCTGACACACGGGTGTCCCACACAGCAGAACTAGAAGGACCTACAACTAGAATGTACAACTATGTACTGGGGGGACTTTGGGAAGAAGAAGAAGGAAAAAAGAAGATTGGCAACAGATGTTAGCTCAGGTGCCAATCTTAAAAAAAACCCTGCAGAATAAGAGGGTGAGGAAGAAAGAACAATCAGGACAACAAAAGGAATCAGGAGAGAAAAGAAATAGTAAGAAACATTAAAATTAGCAAGCTTAAAACAAGATCATAGAAGCAAGATAATAATGAAACTGTGTGATACTTATCTATTAAAAGAAAAATAACAAGAGAATGAGCTAACAAACCAAATCTACCTAAAACAAAATTAAGGCAAAGGGTTAAAAATAAGAAAATTAACAAAGGAATGCCAGACACAATACCATAAGCAAAAGGAAATGCTTTCAGTGACTCAAAGTTTTTCAGGGACTCGTTATATTGACAAAAGGCAAAAGTTCATGATGAGTAACTTAATCATTTGTTAACATTACAAGGAAAAATAAAAATAAACCAAATTTGGTGGCTTTCGTTAAAAATCTATAACAGGTCAATTAGATTAAGAACAAAAGCAACTATATAATTAATACAATAGGGATGAAAAATACAAATGATATATTAAGTTAAAAACATAAACTTCTATATGCAATCTGATACTATTAAAATCCATGTTTATATATTTCTGAGAAGTGGGGTTATAGGTGATTTTAATTTCCTTTTGTGCTTTTGTATATTTTAAAAATTGTTTTATTAAAATCACAGGATTGCTTTGCAAACAGTAAAATAATTGACAAAGTAAAAAAGTTCTTTGACGTTTTTTTCACTTCCCCGATGTGCTTATTCATACCTCCCCGCTTTTGGAGTCACAGTCGGCCCTAAAAAACTACTCTCTTCTTTTTTCTTTATCTATCCACGTTCTACCTCCAAGACCTTTATGAAAACTTTCTCTGCCCTATAGCAGATCTAACATGGCTCACAGAGGTTTACCCCCAGCAATATAGCACAGACGTAAGGGCTTAAAACATTCAACATTGGCTCTGGCTTTTATCAACTGTGTAAACTCCAACAAGGTAATTAACAACCTTAAGCATCATTTGCCCCATCTGTTAAACAGATAATAGTAACTATCTCATACAGTGGCTATATAAGGATTAAAAACTGACATATAAATTTACCATAGACCTTGGGACATAATAAGCACTCAATATGATTGTATTCTACTTGAGCAAATTTTGTATCTCTTCTATGCCCAGCAAAGTATACCATAGGCACTTTCTCCTTGTTGATTAACTTATCCACTAGACTCTATCTTGCATTTTAATGAAAATAAGTCAATATGAATAAATCTGAAATATTTTCTTTATTTCACTTAGAGTTCATTGTTTACGTTCTCATACACTTTAGAAGAATAGGAGGTGAAGAGTCTTAAAAGTTTCTCGAGGCTCACTTGTTTTGTTCATCAGCAAAGTTGAATGGACGCGGGTTCCAAGTTCTACTTGTAGTTTCATATTTCGTGCAAGTTTAGGAAGAGTCCAGATAACACCAGCTATGTTTAAGAAATGCTAATCACGCTGTACAACTTTTGAACAATTAGCCTAAGCATCTTGATGTTTTCTAAGAAAAATATGTATTTTTAATAACCTGATTCCTAAAATACTCTGTGGTAACATTTGACTCTATGAAGAAATTGGATTTTCCCTGAAACATGTTAAATTTAAATGAATATTTACCATATATCTAAAGGATACTTCATCTGAAGTTTCTAGTATAGCTCATACTATGTAAGAGTAATTTTAAAAAATCAAACCATAAAAAATGCAAGTGATAATCAAATTACTGATGGTGATGCTTTTAAAGTTTGATAGCAATGGAAGAAACTGCAAATGAAAATATGGATGTTCATTTACATAAAAAATTAAAACTTGAGCAGAATAAAAGCATAACTAAAATGCCAATCACATCTCTCTCCCTATATATTACATATATATGTACATACATGTCACACGCATGTGTGTGCATGTATACACAGTCGTGTGTCACATAATGACATTTTGGTCAACAATGGACTGCATACATGACCGTGGTCCCATAAGATGAGTATCATATAGCCTAAGTGTGTAGTAGGCTATAGCATCTAGGTTTGTACACTCCACGATGTTCGCACAATGATGACATTGCCTAACAGCGCAGTTCTCAGAAATATATCCCTGTCGTTAAGTGATGCATGACTGTGTAAACACATATATGAATGAATGAAAGCATGGAAATTTACATGAGATACATTTCCATCCTTCAGTTTATTAAAAACAAACAAGAATATTCAATTTTGGCGAGGGTTCAGTAAGATGGAGAACTGCATGTGCTACTAGTAGGGATATAAAATAGTATGAACCTTCTGGAAAACATCTTATGAAGATGCACCATGTACTATAAAAACATGAGACAAAATTACACATTAATTTGAATGACTATTTTAAGAAGTTAAAGTTATGTTTACAAAGGATATTTAATGAAAAGAGAAAATGCTTGTATATATGTATATCCCTATATATTCAACAATTGTTTGCTGATCACCTACAGTGTGCAACAATGGTAAATATGTTTAGAAAATAACCTGAATAAAATAATGGAAAGAACCAATAGTGGTTATTGGAAATATTGGTGATCTTTTTTCTTTTTACCCCTCTACGTTTTTAAATTCTTCTCTAATCGACATGTATTTCAGAGTTAGAATGTACTTATTTCTTCAAGAAAAATGACAGTGAATAGTTTTTCTATTACTGATTTTTAAATTATATACAATCTAAATAAGCCTTGGCAGGCTTGGGGAATATAAACATTTATAGCAGTCAGTCTTTCAGACTGGATCTCTCTTAGAAAAAAATTTTAGAAATCCCTGAAAATTCTCAGTAGAAGTTGTGCAGAAAAAACATTTGTTTCAATTGGAGTAAGAAAATTAAAAATTATAACAAAATATTTTGCAAACATACAGAATGGGCTTTGGGGTCATACACAGAAAAACTCTGAACCTCTTCAGGACTGACCGAACCTGTTTTGTGAGGGATGCATGACCTAGACTGCTGTAATACACCAAATTTTCCACAAGGGGGCAGAAGAACAATAGTTTTTTTTTTTTAAAAAAAACCCCATCCTAGAAATCTTGCTCTGCATCTTAATTTTACCAGTTTAAATTTACCAGAATTATTACTATCAATACTATTAAGCTGTAGCATCACAATATGTTCACCAAACTCTTTCAGATTTCATTCTAAAATGTTTATCCTATACTATTGGTAAAAATGAGAAAACAATAAATGACTCGGGTAGAGTGGTAAAGTCAGCTACACGTCCATGTTATTTGCTTTTTCTTGGAGTTTTGAAAGCCACAGCTTCCACATGCCTGTGTTTTTTATTTTCATTTTGTTTTATTTATTCATTCATTTACTAAGCTTGAGGAGGGGTCCTTCACCAACATACCTCAGAAGGTACCATGAAAGTAAGTAGAAAGAATTAGCTGGAATCCCAGAAGCTTAGCATGTCTGCCTTCTTAGGAGGCTTTAGAGATCACCTGGTCCATAGCTTTCATGTTGTCGATGGGGAAACTGAGGTCCAGAAATCACATGCCCAAAGGCACTGCTATGTTAAAGTCAGAGGCAGGACCAGAAGGCATATCTCCTGACAACCAGATCAGTGTGGTGACAATCAGAAAGTTTTAAGGTTTGAGGGTTTGAAGACATCGTCTGAAGGGGTAACAAGTCTGCCCTCTTTCTGAGCCAGATCTCAGAGGCCCACCTCTGAGTTTGCAGCATCAGTGTCATATCAGGCGTGGTCTAGGATGGAGAGGGAGAACATCCTAATTCTGACATACATGTGTTTTTGTCGTTTCAGAGCCCAGATTCTTCAAGTGGCCTGCAGAAACCGATTGTGATCTGACCCAAATAGATCTCAGAAGCAGCATCTCTTCTAAGCCAGGACTGGGGTAAAATGGACTGTTTTCTACTAGGTGCTGTTAAACAGAGAGTTAAAGAGGTTTAGAATGATAAAAGACCTTAGGAGGGGCCGGCTCCGTGACCGAGTGGTTAAGTTCGAGCGCTCCGCTGCAGCAGACCAGGGTTCGGATCCTGGGCGCGGACATGGCACCGCTTATCAGGCCACGTTAAAGCGGCGTCCCACATCCCACAAC
This sequence comes from Equus asinus, assembly GCF_041296235.1. NCBI lineage: Eukaryota > Metazoa > Chordata > Mammalia > Perissodactyla > Equidae > Equus > Equus asinus. The sequence continues at coordinate 131,465,757 of NC_091820.1, forward strand.
TAAAAGGACCTGCAACTAAGATATACAACTGTGTACAGGGAGGGTTTGGGAAGATAAAGCAGAAAAAAAAAAAAAAAGATTGGCAACAGTTGTTAAAAAAAAAAAAGACCTTAGGAATATTCTAGATCAAGATTTCACTAAGCCCAGCTATAAAATGGTGAACAAGCTGTTACACAGTTTCTTCTTATTGGATTTGGGGCAGCAGGCTTAGCGTGAATGCCAGCAGACAGTAACAATATCCATTTAGTCAAAGTTCTTTCACTCCTCAGCTAAAAATAAAAATGTGCTGAGAAAGTTGGTTGTGGATACGTAATGCAATTTATAGGGCTTTTGCAATCATAAAAGCGTTGAAGTAAAATGCTAAAATAGTCATTGAATAGTCAACCTTTCTCATCAGTTCGCCATCCTCACCCCAACATACCCCTTGCTAATATGTAAAAACACTTTATTGACTTTTGTTTAAGGGACAGATTTTATGCCAAAAAGTCAGCTTGTAATTAAAATATGGCTTTCTTAGGTCTTAGGACGTTCTTAGCATCAGCTGGCAGAACTCCCTCCTGCTTATCTTCCCCTTCCCCAGCCCGTCACTTGTCTGTACATCCAACCCTGGATTTTCTCAACTATGCAGGCTGCCCCTTACTCTCTGAGGAATCCCGGAGAAAAATCATCCCATTCTGGCTTCTCCCAGTGATGATGCTGGCACACATCTTTGAGTGCTACATGTTCTGTTTTTTTGGGGTTTTTTTCTTATTTTTCCTACTAAGGAGTAGATGAAAAGGGATATTTATAAAAAGTGTAGAATATGAGAAATAATAATCCAATAACTATCAATGCACGCTCCCTGTGTGATTTCCTGTCTCATCTCCTCCCCATCTCTCCAGCCATCCAAGTAAAGGAATTTTGCATTTATCAACCCTTTATTTTATTTTTCTTCATATGGTTTTATTACATGTATTTCTATCCTTAAACATTATATTGTTTAATTTTGTCTGGTTTGAGTGTTTTACAAATGGAAACATGCTGAATGTGTTCTTTTTTTCTTTTAACTCATACTTATCTTCCTGATATGCAACCATGTAGTTTCATGGCTGTAATTTATTAATTTTTCATTACCATTTAACATTTCATTGTGTGACTATACCAGAATACATTTATTCGACAGATTCTTTGGTTGTTTCTAGGTTTTTGCAATTAGAAACAATGAAATTATGAAAATCCTTATATACATCTTGCTCACCAGCACAAGAGATTGGGATAATAATCTGAAAGGGGACTTGCTGGGTCTTAGGAGATGAGCACTCTCGATTCTTTGAGATAATGGCAAATTATTTTTCAAAGGTTTTGAACCAGTTCACTGTCCTGTGTACAGTGGTGGCAAGTTTGGGTTGGCCCACATCCTAACATTTGATATCCTTAGATTTTTATATTGTTGATAAGCTTATGGGTACAAAGTGATGTTCAATGATTGTGATGTGCATTTTCCTGATTATTAATGAGGCTGTACATCTTTTCAGATATTTATTTAACATTTGCACTTCTTCTGTAAAGCGCTTGTGAATCATTTTGCCCATTTTTCTATTGAATTGTTTGTGCATTTTTTTAATATCTTCTTCATATATTGTGGCTACTAGTTTGTTGTCAGTTACATGTGTTGCAATATTTTACTCCTACTTTATGTCTTGTCTTTTAGCTTTATTTATGGGTCTTTTAAAGAACAATGTTCTTAATCTCAATGTGGTTGAATTTAAAACATTTTCTTTGTAGTTTTTGCCTTCTGTATATTAAGAGAGCATTTCCTATCCCAAGGACCTAACGTTATTACCTTTCCCCCTAATAGTTTAATAGCTTTCCTAGTCACCTTTAACTCTGTAACTTACCTGAAATTGGTTTTTGTTTCTGGTGGGAAGTAGAGATCCTATTTCATTTTTTTGTATGACTAAACATTTGCCCCATAAGTATTTATTGAAGAATCCTCCTTTCCCAGGTGATTTGCACTGCTCCATCTGTCATAATTCCAGTTTCCAAAATATGTGACTCCATCTCTGATCTCTCTTTTCTATACTCCTCATCTATTTGTCTCTGTCCGTGGCAACATCCCATAGCTTCATAAAAATTCTTGAAACCTGGTAAGGTAACACCTCCCCACATATTGGTGTCTACTTCAGGACTATTCTAAGACTTTCGATTTTCCAAACAAATTTTTAGGAACCAGCTTCCCAAGTTCTACAACAAAATGTGTGGATTTTGACTGGAATTTTGTTATCTTTATAAATCAATTTGGGGATGACATATCTTTATAACACAGAGCCTTCTAATCCATGAATGTGATGTTTGTCTCCATTTATTTAGATTTCTTTCATGCCTTTCAGTGAAATTATACAATTTTCTCTTCAAAGGTCTTGCATATTTTTAGGTGAAATTTATTCCTGAGCAATTTATAATTGTTGACGCTTTTACAAGTGGTGCTATTTTTATTATATTTTCTAACTGCATAGCTGGAGGGCAGAAATACATTTTATGTATGTTAATCATTCATCTCAACACTTTGCAACATCATGTTATTAATTCTAATAATTTACCTGTGTATATTTTGGATTTTGCATATAAATGATCATCATATGCAAATAATGATTAGCATTTTTCTAATCCTTACATCTTTTTTTCTTCTTGCCTTACTGCACTGACTCAGATAGGAAGCAGTGTTGAATAGAAGTAGTGACAGTGGGAAAACTTCTGTCATTCCAGATTTTAAGTGGAAAGTTTTCATTACTTCCTCATTAAGTATGATGCTTCTGTGATGTTTTCATTGGTACCCTATATCAGGCTAATAAAGATTTCTTCTATTCTTGCTTTGCTGAACGTTCTTTTTTCTTTTTTAAAAAAGGTAGCTGTTGAATTTTATCAAATTTTTTTTCTGCACATATAAAGATGGTCATATTATTTTCCCCTTTAATAAGTAAACATGGTGAATTAATTGATTTTGGAATATAAGACTATCCTTACATTCCTGAGGTAAATGTAACTCTGTCATTTTAAAATACTACCAAATTTGTTTTGTTACTATTTTGTTAATGATCATTGCATCTATGTTCATGAGAATGTTGTCCTCTATTTTTCCTTATTATACTGTCCTTGCACAATCTTGGTTTTAAAGTTTTGCTAGTTTCATTAAATGAGGTGAGGAGTTTTTCTTCATAACAGAGGGGTTTGTGTGAGATTGGAAATTTTTCCTTGTGTCTTTGGGAGAAGTGTTGATAAAACTAATGCTGGTACACTTGTGCAAGAGTTTCTCTATGATATTTTCCTAAGACAGCCATTGAGGTTTAACTGAAATGATTGTATTTTTCATTTCCAGAAGTTCTGTTGATCTTTTTTCAGTATGATTGACCCATTTTTAACAATATCTCATCCTTTTCTCATAATTTAAGTGGATACCTTTATTTTTTTTAACGTATCCATTTTATGGTCTTTTATATGAGTGTTTTATTGTCTGAAGTTCTTGGAAATATAATCCTGCTGTTTCTCTTACCAGTTTACTCTCACGTTGAATTGTTTCTTTGCCATTTTGGAAATTTGGGTTGTCAATTCATCCTCAGCTGTATGCTCAACAGTTGTGAAGTTGTGATGTTCATGAGCTCATAGCATGCCCCTCCAAAGAGATTTTGTGTTTGCTTCTGCACATACCAGCAGTTGACAGTTTTTTATATTGATTTTTCATCTTGAGAGTGTCCCTGCTTTGCAGATAGTGTCAGTTTAACCTGAAGAGTTTCCCTGAATACGTGTAACCAGGGGCGAGGCTAGGCCTCTGCTTACAACACATCTGGGGACGCTCCCTCCCCCTACAAAGCCTAGGAGAGACTGACAAACTTCTTTTTAATCTCTCTGTGCTTTTGCCAGTGGATTTTTGCTGTTCCTCTATTTCCTTACACAGAGGCCAAATTTCCAGCTCAAAGACTCATGAGGGCTCATGTGAGACCGTTAAAGGCCAAGCCTCTTATTTAAGGATACTGGGCAAAGGCCTCTAGGGATGTCCGTTAGTTTTTTCCAAGCTCAACTGTACCTTTAACAAGATTTTTTCTCTGTTTCTGGGCGTTTTTCAGCAGAAGGATTATCCGCTTCCCTCAAGTATATGTTTAGGAGACAATCAGTGAGATCTTCCTCATATTTATCCTTCACAAATCACAAATTCAGTAACATAAATTTGTGCTATACATCTGGAAAAACAAACATAAAATTGATATAAATTAATTAATAATATAATTAAGATATTATAATTAAGATATAGATTCAGAAGCAAAGAAAGCAGAGTGAGTCTACCTTTTTTTAGTCCTGTTGAGGTAAGTTCATACCTTCCCAAAAGTCCTCTGTTTCAGTGATTTACCTGTTATATTTATCAAGTTGGGGATGGTTGTGGGGAATCACAATATGAGCCAGAGAAGAGAATAATCTAGAAACACGTTTCTGAAAATAAGATTTAAACTTCTATTACAAAAAGTACAGCAAATATTTCTAACAAGTCCTCTGTGTTTTTGTAAAAGATCGGTGCAGACTAGTTACTATTGTCTTAGAATGTTCCTTAATTACTTCTTCTAGTTATCTACTCAGTAGAGATTCATGGCTCATTTTCTCATTCTGAAAGCAATTTGTTTTTGCCTCAAGCCATACATAGTATTTTTTAGATACCTCGTAAATATGTTAGGTACCGCACATTAATGGTATTAGAATCCATTCTGGGGCAACATTTCTTAAAATATGGTGGTTGGGGGTTAGGAGCAGCTGTGTTTTATTTCTCACTGGCATATACTTTAAATTTAAAATGATAGTTCACAAATGATGGTCCTTTGGACATTGTATGTGTTTTATTGCTTTTTGGCAGAACTGAGTTCCCCGTAATTCTCACTGAGTCAATTAATACTGCATATTTTTGAAACTATGTGTTCAGTATTCCCATTGTAAAAAAGTGGAGGTGTGTAAAAAAAGACAGAAGAAGAGGAAATGAGAGGCATATTGGGAGTAATTGTGTCACCAGCCCTAAGGGACTGGTGACCCACAAGTGGGTCCTTTTGCCCGGGGTTGCTCACGCCAGTAGAACAAGGCTGGGTACAGAATAGCAGAGAACAAACTTTACTCATTGATCAAGGAATAGAGAAAAAGAGAGCTCATGCTCTAAAACATCATGTCCCCACCAGGAAGGTGAGCAGGGTTTTTATGGGATGTGAAGAGGGAGGGGTCTCTGCGTCATCACTGGTCGGGGGGAGGTGACATTTAAGGCATGCATAAATCTTCCCTTCTTGCATTTGGCACCTTTTGCACACGTTTCCTTCTGTGCATGGCACACCCATCGCCATCTTGGACCTGTCTGTTTTGGACCAGTTCTGCAGTTTAGCCATCTGGCAATGTTCTGCCTTGGTTCCTGTGAGCAAGCACAACTTAAAAGCAAAGCATTAGACATGGAAAACATTTTAGGGACTTCCCTGGGTGACAAGGGGAATATTTACAAACTATACAAGGTCAAGAATTGTGCTTTGTGCTTTCACGTATGTTTTATCCTTTGCTTTCCATAGCAATCTTATGAATCAACAATTACTCTTGTTTTACAGATGATTAAAACAAGGCCAAAATAATGTAAGTATTGTAGGGGAGGAAGACATTTCCTCTCCCCAAATGTGGGTTCGTCTGGCTGGAGAACGAATTAAATTCACGTGAGACAGAATAGCAAGAGAAAATTAAACAAAGCTTTATGAGGAACCATGGCCCGGGGCCTTTCTTCCCGAAGGAAGAAAGGGCACCAAAGAAGTGGGGTGCACATAGTGGTTATATACTCCCAAACAGGGTGTTTCACATGTGATTGAAATGTCCCTCCCACAATAGTCACAAGATTGCCCTGTCAGCACAGTGCTTGATGGACACAGCAGGTAGTGGTCTGCTATCTCGGTGGGTGTAGCAGGAGGCAAGTCTATGTCTGGAGCTGGGCGGTCACAGGTGAGCGCAGCAATCAGTTCCTAGCCTAAGGAAAGATGCTTAATCCTTAAAGAAATGCCAAAGTTGGGAGGGGGAGGGAAGTCAGTTACAGGAGGTTACCAGACTAGCACAATAAAATGCAGATTTAAGTCCTTGCCTTTGGTATTGATTAAGAGTTTTTGGAGAGAAGGTCATCTCCTTTCTTCTTCCTGGTACAGAGAGGGCGGCACCTTTTACAGATAGAGATTTACCTTACAAATGTAAAGGTGTCCTAAAAAAGGGCACGTTCCATTCCTCAGAGCCTCCTTCCCTGTCCCAGTTTATCAAAAACAATCAGCCTCAAATAATCCTGATGCCAAAGAGACATATCTTGGGGTGGCCAATTCCAGGTCCCCACAGTATCATACTTCAGTTTACAATTTTAATAGGCTGCATATTCTCTCTATTTCTGACTCAGAATTCAGGTTTTTTTCCCTGAACACATATCTGTCCCCCATTCTACCCAACACTAGTCTCAGTGCAGACACACAGTATGTTGTACCAAGTATATGTAGTTCAGCAACCAACTTTATTAAGTGGGAAGGGATTAGGGTGGTTGGTAATACTTATAGTACAGTCTGCACATTTGAAGTCAGAGGCCAGGCCTGAGCCTCAGATAATTCGACAAGATCCACCAATTTAGGTATCTCAAGACATTGTTGGGGAGGAAGACATTTCCTCTTCCCACTCTAGGTCCTTCTGGTCAGACTATGAATTAAATTCACATGAGACAGAATAATAGGAGAAAATTAAACAAAGCTTTATAACATGTGTACATAAGAGAGACTCAGGATAACTGAGCAATTCACCAAAATGGCAGAAGCTCTCACCTTAAATAGCATCTCCAGCTAAAGACAAAGGAGGATGTTGGGGGTGGGGGGAGTCAGTTATGGGAGATTACCAGAAAAGCACAGTAAACAAGAGCAAGGTTATTATGCAGATTTTAGTACTTGCCTTCCATATTGATAAGAGTTTCTAGAGATAAGGTCATCCCCTCTTTTCCCTGGTACAGAGAGGGAGACAGCTTTACAGATGGAGGTTTCCCTTACAAACATAAATGTCTCTTAACAAAGGGTAACTTCTACTTTTCAGAGTTTCTCTCATGTCTGCAGTTTTTAAAAGTAACCAGCCCAAAATGATACTCTTGCCAAAGAGACATGTCTTGGGGTGGCCAATTCCAGTCCCCCACAACATTATCCACTAAACAATGCATATTTGCTGAAAATAAGTAAATCTATTGTATCAGTTTCCTAGGGTTGTTGTATCAAATTATCACAACTGGGTGGCTTATAACAACAGAAATTAATTGTCTCACAATTCTGGATGCTAGAAGTGCAAAATTAAGATGCAGGCAGGGTCATGCTCCCTCTGAAGGCTCTAGGGGAGAATCCTTCCTTGTCTCTTCCTAGCTTTTGGTGCCACCCAAATTCCTGGGCTTAGAGCTTCATCACCCTGGTTTCTGCCTCTATCTTTACACAACCTCTTTCTCTGTGTCTCTGTATTCAAATCTCCCTCTCTTTATAAAAACACCAGCCATTGGATTTTAGGGCTGCTAAAAAGAAAACCGCGGGCCCCAAATGGCATCACTCATGCTAAAGCGCATAATACAAACCTAGATTTAATGCCTGATCTAATTGCAGTTCCAACTTCTTCAAGAAATGTAATCTTAACGGACCAGTCTGTAATTTTCTGGTCCTGTGGGCCCTCTCCATCCCCCTAGAAGAAGAGGTAATCTGCATGATAAAGACCTCTGCCATTCCATTCGCACAAGAAGAGATGGCCTGGCCTACAAATACTCCTTTCTTTTCTTTTACTAATAGCTTCCTTGTCCCACCCTTCTTCCTATGAAAACTTTCCAGTTTGTACAACCCCTTGAAGCATGCTGCTAGTTGCTAGAGGGGATGCTGCCCTATTCATGAATCATTTAATAAAGTCAAGTACATCTTCAAATTTACTCCCCGTTGACTTTTTTGTTTCAAGAGAGCCCACCCTAAATCCAGGATGATTTCATTGCAAGATTCTTAAATACTTACATCTGCAAAGACCCTATTTCCAAATCAGATCACATTCTGAAGTTCAGGATACATGAATTTTAGAGGGGACACTATTCAACCCACTATACCTATCAGTAGAAGCATTGTAACATTAACCACATCAACAGTCTGTTATTGTTCACCTCTGTTACTACCTGTAATATATCACCTTTCATTTCTGTGTATGTGTATTTTTATTTTAAAGTACACAGAAAAACTTTCATACACATTATATCACCTCATTCTCCTAAAACCCTATCAATAGATAGGGAATTTATTATTATTACACATTGTGTAGATGGAAATCCTGAAATGAAGGGAAGTAAAAAGATCTGCTAAAATTTCAAAGTGTGGTAAATTCAGGGAAAGAGACTTTAATCCAAGAGGGATAGGAGAAAGGCTTAATATGAGCAGAAATGTAGTGGATATGAGTGAGTTGTGAGAGTTCAGTGTGAAAGGCATGTTAAAAGAGCCAGGCAGGGCCAGAAGTATCCCATGCTTCAGATAGGCCCAGGGCCTGTGTATATCAAGGCAGAGAGAAATCTAAAGATGGCCTGAGACCACCCTACCCTTCTTTGGGCTAACCGTTTGTCTAGCTGGATATTTGTATAGGCACTGACAAATACATTTTCTTTCTCTTCATTTCTTGTAGTACTACTCATTTGACATTTAGCATGGAAAGAGAAAGGAAAGGTATTAAATCCCATTCCAGAATTATTTTTTCCAGAATTATTTTTCTCTATATCTTATCTCCCCTTTTAGATTGTAAACTGATTGAGGGCATGGGTATAGTGTTAAAATTTATATCTTCCACAACATTTAACCTACTTGTTATTTATTCATTAAGCATATACTTACTGTGCTGGGGCATTAATGAACAGTCAGTTTACATGCATATTGCTTACTTCTACAAGCATTGTAAATCTCATCTGTGTATATCATAGAGCAGAATCTGCATTATTCATTAATTAATTCATTCAATTTATTTATGTTAGTGGAGAGGAATGGGATTTAATACCTCTTCCTTCTCTTTGCAAGTTTTCTCCTCACTTGATGATCATTAAAATGGTTTCCTATAGGAACTGCCTCTGAAAATGAAAAATGATTCTATAGATGATGGATGGAAGCCACAATACAGAACTGAAATGATAATATGGATATGCAAACTAAAACATCTCATAGCCTACAGTAGATTTTGACTGCTTATTTATGAAACCCTGAAACGTGGGGTCTATAATGAAACTGCTGCTAGACCTTTAGCTATAACATCTATCACAGAGAGTGATGGTATGAGACTAAATGATAAATTGTTAAGGTCAAGCTATGATCAATATGCAAACATTCGATATAGAAATATGTGACTTATGCACACCAATAGCAATAGATTAAAATATTATGGATTTGATTTTTTCCTCAATGGACATCATCTTTAAGATAAATTGTAAAAGTAATTTTATAATAAGGTCATACCTGATTTTATTTATTTAGCCTCAAAAGTAGCACAAGCAAATTCCTTTTTTTAAAGGAAAAATCTTTTATTTTTTTGTCTCAGTCATTACGCATACCTCAATTTATGTGTGGAAGTCTGATAACTCAGAATATACACACTTATACAACATCATATACAACAACTAACTCTAAGCACCAAAGAAAGGAAGAAAAGGAAGAGCCTCTGTCAACTCAAGATCAGAGACAATGGTAATGTCAGATGGCCCTACTCATGCTCCTCTTTTTCCTAAAGATCCCCCCGCCAAGAGTCCTACCCTGTCCTTGCCTGGCATAAATCCCCTTCTCAACTCACACCCCTTCTTATAAAGACTCCATTCCCATTCAGTCATCTTCCTCTTCCCCCAAACCAATGCCCTTCTGTGCCCACCCTATTGCCCTTCCAGGTGAAGAAGAAAACCACGAAGGTAAAAAAAACCCACAAGGGTGTTTGGGAAAACCTAAGAGAGCAAAACACCAATAATATTAGTCTGGTACCACAGACTGAATAAGAAAATGAATCAAAATCAGCCAGAGCAGGACCAAGAGACCCTGGAGAAATCCACCACTGCAAGTAAAGACTGGTACGGATAATAACTACAGAGCAAAGCCAGGAAGCTTACAAATATACTGGTCTCCAGTGGCCCAGCTAATAAGTTATGGGCAATCACATAGAGACCAAATCATACATGAACAGGAATAGTTACAATCAAATCAATATTTTATGAAAAGCTCCCTCTTCAGGGGATGAGTGTATGCCTCTGAAACTTCTCTGATGATGATGTGATGGAAGGAAGGGAAGTGGTAGGTGTGTGAGGAGGGATGGAGGTGGGGTCCTTTAAGTTCAGGGGCCAGACTGGCAGGTCCACAGGTAACTAGACATTGGGAATGAGCACTGAAGACAAATTTCCCTCCTTAATACTCTATCCCAGAGATAAGGATGAAAAATGTCTTGGTATTACTGCTTGAAGTGAGGAGGGGGGCACCCAGATGAGAGGCATGATGTGTATGGGGTGGCAGTACACCCCCTAAAAAGGCACATCTACTTCTTAGTGGTCCTACGATGTAAGCAACTAAAGACCCTCAGAAGGGCCAAAAAACTTATCCTACAGAAAATCACCAACACCACCCCCAATAACAGTGTTTGAAGACCACAAATCTGAAAGTGATTAGAACATTTTCTTGCTAAGTGATTTTGGGTGTGGTGCCGTGGCCTACCTAGGGCTGGGCAGTAGGGGTATTTCATTTCCTATGTAGGCAATAAAAGAAAACAAAGAATTTCAAAACAATAATGAATCTGAGTAAAACCAGGCTTGTTTTTATTATCACCATACTCCAGTATTTCTAAGTAATGTCAGTGATACGCTACTCTCCCCCTCAAAAATTGTTTTCTATCAAAAGTTGTTTGTTTTCCTGCAGAGAACATAATTATAAGTAACTCTACTGAGCCATAATTGAATTACAATAACCTGTACATTTTTAAATTGTAAATTGGACTAGTTTTGAACCTATATAATATATATATATATATACCTGTGTATACATCCAGACAATAAAGATAGTGAATATATCCATCAACCATAGAAATTTCCTTGTGCATCCCCTTCCCCTTCTCATCCCCCTAAAGAATCAGGAGCAGTGCTTTTTGGTGCAAAACCATTCCAGGGCTACCATTGGCTGGAGCTGTAACTTAATGACCAAATAAAGCTGAAGGGTGTGGCTCCTCATTGCCTAGGAGAGGGTGTATATAGGAATATCAGGATCCATGGGGCAGACAAATGGGAGGCTTCACCATGGCTGAAATAACCAGCAAACCACAGGAGTTTAGGACAGATAAGGACCAAGCAGCCAGAAGTGCAGAACAACCAACAAGAAGCACAGAACAACCAGCCCATAGCAGAGAAGAACAAAGCACAAGCAGGAAACAAGTAATCACAAGCATGGAACAACCAACCAGAAGTGCAGAACAACAAACCACAAGTGTGGAACAACCAACCACAAGTATGAAACAACCAACCACAAGCACAGAATAAACAGCTCCTAGCCCAGGGCAACCAATCACAAGTGGGGAACAGCCAGTCATAAGCACAGAACAACCAATTCCAAGCATAGAACAACAAAAACAGGAGCATAACAACCAACCACAAGCAGGGAACAACCAATCACAAGTGCAAAACAACTAACCACAAGCATGGAACAACCCACCACAAATGGGGAACAATCAACCATAAGTGCAGAACAATCAACCACAAACATGGAACAATCAACCAAAAGCAGGGAAGGATGAAACGCAAACATGGAAGAACCAACCACAAGTGGGATCAACCAACTACAAGCGGGAAACAACCAATGACAAGCACAGAATAACCAACCACAAGTTGGTAACAACCAATCACAAGTATGAAATAGCCAACTACAAGCATGGAAAAACAAACCACAAGTGCAGAACAACCAACCACAAGTGAGGAACAACCACTCACAAGCAGGGAATAACTAACCACAAGCATGGAACAACCAGCCATGAGCGGGGAACAACCAATTACAAGGAGGAACCTACCAACCTGAAGCACAGAACAACCAACCGTAAATGTGGAACAACCAAACACAAGCAGGGAACAACCAATCACAAGCAGGGAACAACCAACCACAAGCACAGAACAACCAACCACAAGTGGGAACCGCTGATAACAAGTGGAGAACAACCATCCACAAAGGCAGAACCACTATCCACAAGCACTCAGGACAGGAAGGAGAGGATGATCACCTGTCAATACAAGTGCAGAGACACTGGCAAGGTCAGATGACCGTACCCATACTCCTCTTTTTTCTCATTGATCCCCCAACCAAGACCTCTACCCTGTCCTTGCCTGGCACAAACTCCCTCCTCAGGCTACTCCTTCTTACTACATCCCCTTCCCATCCAGTCTCCATTCTCTTCCCCCAAACTGATGCCCTTCTGTGCTCACCTTGTTGCCTTTCCAAGTGCAGAAGACAGCCAAGCAAATAGAGATGTCCCTGCAAGCACATGCAGCCACAAGATCTTCTGAAGCATCCATCACTAGTTCAACAAAGCACAAGAGAAGTGAATCAAAATACCAGATGGAATTAGCTGGAGCAGAACCAAGAGACCTCAGAGACCTCCGCCGATCCAAGTAATGCACTGTGTATAGAGAGCCCTGGAGAGCCTACAACTATCTGCTGCATCTCCAGAGGAGCCTGTGGAGAGATGGCCAACCACGCAGAGACCAAATGTTACACCAATAGGCTACACAGATTGCAATTATTATTAACATAAGATCAACAAGATATGAAAAGATGTGTGTGTCGCTGTGAGTTCTCTGACGGTAGGGATGGAAGGGAGAGGCAGGTGTGTCAGGGGGTGGGAGATAGAGTCCTGCAGGGTCAGGGGCTGGACCAGCAGGTCCACAGTTAGCCAGACAGTGGGAGATAAGGACTGGGTCAAGACTGAAAACTGAAGACAAATTTCCTCCTTAAACTCTTTATTTGACTGGCAGGAGGGAAGGAACTTGGTGTTTACATGAGTGTGGGTATTTGTGGGGGGAGGTGCAGATGGGGAATGGGATGGAGGTTAAAGAAGGGTGTGATTTGTGTGGGGTGGCATTACCACACACAAAAGTCAAATTGCCTCTAGGGAACCTGCCTCACAATGGTGTTTTCTGCTCCCCACCGTATGCTGTAAGCAAGGACCAAAAACTCATCTTACTAAAAGTTACTGACAGCAGACAGCACAGCATCCTCACTGACTAAAGATGTTTGGAGGCCATAAAACCAACACTGATTAGGCCACTTTCTTGCTAAGAAACTTGGGTGAGCAGTAGCCTACCAAGGACAAGGCAGTGGGAGTGCTTTGTCCCTGGAGCAGAGGAACAGTCTGCAAAGAATTTTCATAACAAGAATAAAACTGAGGGAAAGCTGGTCCTATTTTTATCACCACCTCCATACTATAACATTTATAAATAACGTCAGTTATTAAGTACTCTACCTCTCCAAATTCTTTATTTTGGGGGGATAGCAGTGAAGGGGTGTGACATCAAGTGTATTAATCATGTTCCTTGAATTGATTGCTCAGGACCCTTTGCAGTTTATTTACTCATCTGTTCTCCTTTATTTCTACTCCCCAGCCCCATTCTCCTCCTAGGCAACCATTCTAATAAAGTTGATGCATATCCTTTCCTTTGCATAGGAAACTATTAGAGATGCCACAAACCCAGCATGGATTAGCCAGTCTTTTTTTGTATCATCACCATACTGCAGCATTTCTAAATAATGCCAGTGATCAAATAATCTCCTCCTCCAAAAGTTTTCTTCCAAAGTTGTTTTGTATTTCTCATAGAAGATATTTTTTAAAAACAGCTTTATTAAGATATAGTATGTCTTAATAAATGGCATATAATAAACTGCACAAAGTGTACAATTTGGTTAGTTGTAACCTATGTATTCACCTGTGAAACCATCACCAAAATCCAGATAGTGAACATGCCTGGGCCCTCCAGAGAAGGACACAAATGTGTTTTCAAGCCCAGGAGCCAACGGGAAAGGAGCAAGGAGTTTCAGGGAAACTCCAGTATATTCAAGAGTCAGATCTAAGCTCTAGGCATGCCTGAAGACGTGTTGCTACTCTGACATCCTGAATTTCTGTCCACACATTGTATGCACGGTGCTATACACATAAAATACTGTTGTTCGCAATAATTTCTCCAGTTTCCAAGAGCATTTGACATAGCTTAAATGTGTAAGACAGCTCTATTGTTTAAATAGCATATAAATATTTGAGCCTTGTATTTCTCACATCCCTTCTTGTGAGTGCTGTATATTTTTTCTAGTTTAGTTGGATTTTGTTTTGAAATTTTGCTTTTGTATGAACACCTAGCAGAAAAGTACTTAACTTCTCATCAGTTATATATTAACAAAAAAACTTTGAATTGTAGTTTTAAAGGTTAACCCTTAATGCTCTTTGCATAACTGCCGTGACATTTCAGGTTGTTCTGTTATGTTAATTTTCTCTTGCTTTTTTGTGTTTTTTGTTTGTTTTTACTTTTGCTTTTAAGACCATTAAATGTGATTTTGTTTTGCTCAGGAAAAACAACCTCAGAAGTTTCCTCATGCCTCTTGGTGATCCTTCTCTCCCACCTCTCCCTGCAACTCCATCTGTAAGCAGCTGCTGATCTGCTTCCTGTCTTCAGTCTTCATATAATTGTTTTATTTTATATACTTTTATATAAACAGAATCATACAGTGTTCACTATTTTTGTCTGGCTTCAACATAATTAACTCACTCGACATAATTATTTTGAGATTCATACATGTTGTTTTGTGTATCAACAGTTCATTCCATTTAACTGCTGAGAAGAATTCCACTGTAGGGATTTATGATGACTTGTTAATGAATATTTGATTTGTTTCCATTTTTTGGCCAAAAGAAGATAAGAATATGAATATTTGGCCATCATAAATAGTGACTGCTAGTGGGCATGAAGTTTCTTTTTGTAGTGATGAAAATGTTCTGAAATTAAATAGTGGTGATGGCAGCACAACCATAGGAACATACAAAAATCTACTGAACTGTACATTGTAAAAGGAAGAATTTTATGATCATGTGAACTATATGTCAATCAAAAAATGCATACTCTTTGGGGCCGGCCCTGTGGTATAGTGGTTAAGTTTGGCGTGCTCCACTTTGGCCCAGGTTCATAGGTTCGGATCCCAGGAATGGACCTACACCACTTGTCAGCCATGCTGTGGCAGCAACCCGCATACAAAATGGAAGATTGGCACAGATGTTGGCTCAGGGCGAATCTTCATCAAGCAAAAAGAGGAAGATTGGCAATGGATATTAGCTCAGGGAATATCTTCTTCACCAAAAACAAAGCATACTCTTTGAATTAAATATTCACTTCCAGAGGTTTTTAAACGAGATAATTATGTATGTGTCCAAAATTATATGCAGGGGTGGTCGATGCAGTATTTCTTCAATAGTGAAAAATTTGAATTAAAGAATTGAGACTGGTTAAACATATCTATCCATATCTACAATTTGATTGTATACAGCACTAAAAAAAGACAACGTAGACACCAAATTTAGTTTCCATTAATTGATCATTTATATGCCAAGTACTGTGATATGTGATTTATATATATTATTTCAGTTAAAAATCTAACAAGCCTTGTGAGTAAGGTTATCACCTTCATTTTATAAACCAAGAACCAGAGGATTCGAGATATTCACTTGCAGATAGTCATGCAGATAGTTAAGTGGCATAAGAAAGGCTTGACTAAAAGATTATTTTAAACCCTACACTATTAAAAAAAACAGCAGCGACTTCATTGAGGTATAATTAACATATTATAAACTGCACATTTGAAAAATTGTACAATTTGTTAAGTTTTGATATATATTTAAAACTATACAGGCGTCACCACAATCAAGAGAGTGAATACATCCATCACCACACAAAATTTTCTTATCTTTTTGTAATTCCTCCTTCCTGTGCCTCCTCTGATTCCCATTCCCTTGCAGCCATGAATCTGTTTTCTGTCACAATGTATTTGTTGGCATTTTCTGGAATTTTATATAATAACAGAATCATAGAGTATGTGCACTTTTTTGGCTGGCTTCTGTACTCAGCATAATTATTTTGAGATTCACTGTACAATCTCATTGTACAATATCAATACATTGATATTGTAATGAATATCAATAGTTTATTCTTAATAGTATTCTATGGTATAGATATAACACTATTCACTCAATTGTTGTAGTACATTTGAACTGTTTCCAGTTTGGGGCTATTATAAATAAAACTACTAACATTCCTGTGCAAATCTTTATGTGGACATATGTATGCATTTCACTTGGGTGAATACCAATGAATGAAATGACTGGGTCGTGTCACGGATATATATTCACGTATTTAAAGAACTGCAAAGCTGTTTTTCAAAGACGTTGTACCATTTTGCATTTCCACCAGCAGTGTATGAGAGTTTCATTTGTTCCTCATCCTTGACACCACTTGATATGGTTAGTCTTTCTAATATTAGCCATTTCAATAGGTGTTTAATGGTTCCTCATTGTGATTTTATTTTCCATTTACCTAGTGATTAATGATGTCGAGATTTACTTACCATCCAAAAATCTCTAGTGATGTTAGTTAAAATCTTTCACCAATTTTAATTGTTTTTAAAGCTTTCTTTTTATTGAGTTTTGAAATTTTTTCATATACACTGTGAAACAAGTTTATCAGAAATGATTTACAAATATTTTCTCCCAGTCTATGGATTGCTTTTTATTCTCTTAACACTATCTTTTGAGGGGAATAAGTTTTGAACTTTGATGAAGTTCAGTGTATCATTTTGTTCTTTTATGGACCATGACTTTGGTGTTACACCCAAGAAATCTTTGCCTAACCTGAAGTTTGAAGATTTTATGTTGGCCTTTGGTTTTCCGCACTCCCAATGTGACATGACTGGGTGTGGTTGTTTTGATTTGTTTTGTTTTGTTTTGGCTTGGTGTTCTTTGAGCTTCCTGGAGCTGTGGTAATACTATTAATTTAGAGACTCTCAGTCATTGCTAACTCACATATTTGTTCTGCACTATTCTCTTTTTCTTTTTTTTTCCGTCATTCCAATCATGCAAATATTATACCTTTTGAAATTGTCGCATAGTTGTGGGATGTTCTGTTCTTTTTATTTTTCTTTTTGTATTTCAGTTTGTAAAGTTTTTGTTGACTTCTTCAGGCTTACTGATTCTTAGCTGTGTAGAGTATAATACTGAGCCCATCAAAGGCATTCTTTGTTTCTGATGCAGTGTTTTTGAGTCCTAGCACTTCTCTTTGACTCTTTCTTAGAATTCCTATTTTTCTGCTTACATTACCTATCTGCTATTGCAAGTTTTCTACTTTTTCCCTTAGAGCTTTTAACATATTAACCATGATGAATTAAAATTCCTCGTCGGATAATTCCAACATCTGGTTCAGTTTCTTGCTTTGTCTCTTGAGACTGTGTTTTTCTTATCCTTTGACATGCCTTGTATTTTGTTTTTGTTGAAAGCCAGACTTATGTATCAGCTAAGCAGAGCTGAGTTAAACAGGACTTTAGTGAGAGGATTTATGACAATCTAGTGAGACATTGGGTGTAGCTATAGGTGTTTGAGATTTCAAATTCCTCTAGGTTCTTTGTTTGTTTCCCTCTTCTTGACCTTTTGCTTCTCTAAGTACTACTCCTCAAAAGAGTCTGCATGGTGCAGCATTTTCAGCTGTAACCCACTGTTATTATACTGGAGACTTGTTGATGTGCTGCTACGTTGGGGAGTGGAAGTGTTCTATAATCTTATTAGTAAATCTCAGTCTTTAATAATCCTGTGTTTCTTGGCTTTGTTCTTCACAAGTGTTTTTCCAGTGGTGTAAGGATATCCTCCCCAACACCCGTAAGTGAGATAGGAATGCTAGAGGGGGTTGTTATGGAGAAAATCTGGGTATATTTCATAGTCGTTACTCTTCCCCTCTCTCTGCCAGAGCCAGGAGAGTATCTTTCTTGGATTTTCACAGTGATAATCTGGTGGAATTCCTGCCAGTAAATCCCATGAAAGTGTGCCCCTCTCCATCCACCAAGGCTGTGGGCCCCAGGAATTTCTCACTCTATGCTTGTTCACACTTAGTCTGAAGATATTCATCAAAATTACCATTTTAGTGTTCCTACCAGTTTATGGTCAATGTAGCTTCTAGTCT
Organism: Equus asinus; assembly: GCF_041296235.1. Classification (NCBI taxonomy): domain Eukaryota; kingdom Metazoa; phylum Chordata; class Mammalia; order Perissodactyla; family Equidae; genus Equus; species Equus asinus. Next base: position 131,484,019 of record NC_091820.1, read on the forward strand.
AGGTGAGTCAATGTTGGCTGTGACTCTCTAGATTCACCTGTCTTTCCAGATTTCTGCATGGCTGTCACATGAGTCCTCTGATGGGTCCAAGAAAAGTCATTGATTTTCAATTTGTCTAATTTTTTTCTTGTTGTAAATATAGAAATGATGGCTTCTGTCTTGGTCCACTTGGGCTGCTATAACCAAAACACCATAGACTTGGTGGTTTATAAACAACAGGAAATTATTTCTTATACTTCCGGAACCTGAAAGTCCAAGGTCAGGGTACCAGCATGATCAGGTTCTAGTGAATGTCCTCTTCCAGGTTGCAGACTCCTGACTTATTATACCATCACATGGTGGAGAGCAGAGAGGGGAAGCAAACTCTCCTGTAACGTTTTTAAGGGCACTAATCCCATTAATGAAGGCTCTACTCTCAACTAATACTGATTACCTCCCAAAGGCCTCACCTCCTAATGTCATCACATTGGAGTGTAGGGTTTTAATATATTAATTTGGGGAAGATACAAACATTCACTTTGTAACATTTTGCCCTTGGCCTCCCCAAATTCATGTCCACTGGTGTGCAAAATACATTAATTCCATCCCCCAAACCCTCAAAGTCTTAACTCATTCCAGTATCAAATCTAATGTCTAAAGTTCAAAGTCTCACCTAAATGTCATCTAAATCAGATATGCTTGAGATTCAAGGTAAGATTCATCCTGAGACAAAATTCTTCTCCACCTGTGAATATGTGAAACCAAACAAGTTGTGTGCTTCCAAAATACAATGGTGAGACAGGTATAAGATAGACAGTTCCACTCCAAAAGGGAGAAATAGGAAAGAAGAAAGGAGTGATGGGTCCCAAGAAAGTCCAAAATCTAGCAAGGCAAACTCCAGGAGATCTTAAGGCTTTAGAACAATTCCCTTTGGCTCCATGCTCTATCCTTCAGGCCCACTGGGGCATCAATCCCACCTTCCAGACGCACTGGGGCAGTGGTCTTGCCTTCTGGACCCAATGGAGCAGTGAAGCAACCTTCCAGACCCACTGAGGGGGAGGTCTCACCTTCTGAACCCACTTGGGCAGAAGTACTGCCCCCTAAGCTCTACTGGGAATGGATTGCACCCCAAAGACTCTACCTTGTGGCCCCACCCGCACAGCTTTGGGCAGTCCAGCCCTCATAGCTCTGGGAGGCTGTCTGACCTATTGAAAGCAAAGCAATGGGACGCCTTTTGAAACTGAGGAGGCAGGCCTGACAATCTCTGAATCACCTTCAGGGTCATTCTTCTCCTTTTTTGAAGAATAGGGCACGTTCTCAGTCATATAGCTCTATTGTCCCATCCTGTAAAATCCAAGTTCAACTGTGTTCATTCCTTATCTTCTTCCCTTTCAATTCAAAATGGCAGTTTTCCCCCTGGGGTAGCTGATAAAGTACTTGGTTCGCACTAATACTAATTTCCCTATTAAATTGTCACTTGGCCACACAGTTAGTGTTTTTTGCAATATGGATAGGCTGAGAATTTTCCAAATCTTTAAATTTTGCTTCCTTTTTGCTTAACAATTCTACCTTTAAGTCATTTCTCTCTTCTCAAATCTTGCTATAAGCAATCAGAAGGAGCCAAAGCAAATGCATATATGTCCGTAATAATAATCCTCCCTTCATAATTTCAAGACAAAGCTTTGCAAGTTTACTTTCACTTAATTAATGTCTTATTTTTCATTGCCAATTAATACAAGCTTTATTTTTATGCTAGCAAATGTTACATATTGTGGCTTGCAAACTCTTTTTTCTATTGTGGTAACATTGGTTTATAACATTGTATAAATTTCAGGTGTACATCATTATATTTCTATTTCTGTGTAGATTACATTGTGCTCACCACCCAAAGACTAATCACCATCCATCACCACACACCTGTGCCTAATCTCCCCTTTCGCCCTCTTCCCTCCCCGCTTCCCCTCTTCCAATCTCTGTTTCTATGTGTTTGTTTGTCGTTGTCTTTATCTTCTACTTATGAGTGAGATCATATGGTATTTGACATTATCCCTCTGACTTATTTCATTTAGCATAATATCCTCGAGTTCCATCCAGGTTTTCACAAATGACCGGATTTCATCATTTCTTATGGCTGAAGAGTATTCCACTGTGTACATATACCACATCTTCTTTATCCATTTGTCCCTTGATGGGCACCTAGGTTGCTTCCAAGTCTTGGCTATTGTGAATAATGCTGCGATGAACATAGGGGTGCATGTATCTTTATGCATTCGTGTTTTCATGTTCTTTGGATAAATACTCAGCAGTGGAATACCTGGATGATATGGTATTTCTATTTTTAATTTTTTGAGGAATCTCCATACTGTTTTCCATAGTGGCTGCACCAGTGTGCACTCCCACCAGCAGCGTATGAGGGCAAACTCTTTTAAAAATTATATAAAACAATTCTAAAACCTAGCTGTTATAGTTGAGAAAATTTATCAAACAACATTCTGTTAACGCAAGCATGCATACTTGTTGTAGGCATAGGCTGTGCATGGTTTAGTTTGTATGCAATATTCAGCAGAGTTTAGAGGAGAATCAACTAACTACAGTTTGCAATATATTAAAGTCGCAAATATTAATGTTTTCTCTTTTATTATTGGAATATACTCATTTGCTTTCATTAGCATGTTCTATTTTTTCCTTCATTGACAGTAGTGCAAATTAAAACATTAATTAAAAGGGAGGTAATAGCATTTTTCAATTTATTAGAGTTTTAGGGGCTTTAGTTGTCTCACTGAAAATCAAACATACATCTGAAATTCTAAAATAATTTGTTCTGATTTCATTGGTGCATTTATAGAATTCAATACCTTAGAAAGTTTGGCAATTTCCATAATATTTAGATTTGGTTTAATAATATATTTTTAACTTTTTTTTTTTTTTTACCATATGTAACCACAAATATCCTTTCAGTGCAAATCCATGAGAAAGTGCTCCTGGGGAGAATCATTCATAGGAAATGGCGTTCTGTTAATTATGCTTCAGGCCATATTCTAAATCTGAGAAGACAAACAATGTTCCAATACTTTGTCCCCAAACATATGTTTTAATAATCAATCCACTTTTTAACAATTTATAGTATTGTCTTGACAAGGCAATAACTGCAGTCTGGCAAATAACTCTACTATGAATTCAGAAGTTAAGTGCTGCAGAGGTCAGTTGTTAGTGATGGAACATGTTCTTTCTCTTATGAATACGGAAGGCAGAATTTAAATGTACCTGTGTGTGAGAACTTGGAGTGAAGCATGGTGATTAAATGAATTTGCATACCTTTTGTGAACATCATTTAGCTAGGTTGACTTCAGACAGCTATAGTTACCTCTTCTCAGATGACAGAAGAATGGTTTTGGAGAAGCAGTAGTCTAACTGAAATCATTGCAGTCATTTGGCATACAAATAAGTACAATTAAATATGCACCATGTAAACTATTTTGTTATATGGAGTTTATATTCTGAGTTGCAAATTTTGCAATTTTGTTGATTTATGTTCCTATCTTTATTATTTCCCTCCCTCTGCTTGCCTGTGTTTAATTTGTTCTTATTTTTGTAGTTTCTTAAGGTGGAAATTTTGATCAAGTTTTTAGACATTTTTTATGTAGGACTTCAGTGCTCTAAAGTTTTACTTGACCACTGCCTTGGCCACATCTCAGAAATATTGGTGTGCTGTGTTTTCATTTTCATTCATTTCAAAATTCTTTCTAATTTTCCTTTTGGTTTCATCTTCGACTCATGGGTTATTTTGAGGTGTGTCATTTAGTCTTCACGTATTTGGGTGTTTTCTGGATTTTTATTCATTTTGGAATTCTAATTTCATTCCTTTGTTGTCAGAAATAATATTTTGCAGGATTTGAATTTTTTTTAATTCATTGAGTTTTTCTTATGGCCCAGAATATCCTCTATATTGGTAAATATCCTATGTACACTTGAATAAATATATATTCTGATGTTGCTAGGTGGAGTGTTCCAAAACTGTCAACTAGATTGAGCATTGTTCAGGTCCTCTATATCCTTACTGATATTTTTTCTAATTATTGCATCCATAACTAAGAGAGGAGTGTTTAAGTCTCCAAATATAATTGTGGATTTATCTATTTCTTCTTTCAGGTCTACTATTTGAAATTCTTTTGTTAGGCGCATACACACTTAGAATTGTTATGTTCTCTTGGACATCTGACTCCTTTATAAATAGCTAATGTCCCTCTCTTTCTCTGGTAATATTCCTCGTTCTGAAGTCTACTTTGTCTGATATTAACATAGCTACTCCACCTATCTTTAGATTTTTGTTTTCATGCTATATATTTTTTCATTCTTTTGCTTTGAATGTATCAATTTCTTTTCATTTGAGAATTTCTTATCTATAGCCTATATTTTTGTCTCGTCTTTTTAAATTCAACCTGTATTTTACTTTGTGTTTTAGAAACTTTATATTTAATGAAATTATAATTATGGTTCGATTAAAATGTACCATCTTGCTGGCAGTTGTCTATTCATTACATCTGCTCTATGTGTATTTTTCCTCTTTTCATTCTTTCTTTTGAATTGAGTAATTTTATTCCATTTAATCTCCACCATTAAGCAGGGGTCAATATGCTATGGCCCATGGGCCAGCCTCCTGTTTCTGCACAAATAAGGTTTTATAGGAGCACAGCGAAGCCCATTCCTTTACATATGCAATACTACAAAAGCAGAGTTAAGTAGTTAAACAGAAATCATATGGCCCGGAAGTTTAAAATATTTACTATCTGGTCCTTTAAAGACAGTTTGCCAACCCATGTACTATTGAGTTGTTGCCCTAGGGTTTAATGTTTCCTTACCAAAGTCAAATGTTATTTGAATACAATTTGAACATATAATTTGAAGGTAAGATTAATGATGGGTGCACATTTTGAACATTGCTACCTAAGAGCTTCTGCCCTGAGCCCCAACAGGATTAGGAGATGTAGGGCAAGACTCTCCCCAGTTCCTCTACAACTATGTCTTGTTCTCCATTTAGTCCAAAGTTACTTTGACTTTAGAGCTTCTTACAGTTAGAACACCTAAGGGCTACCTTACATCAGTATGGAATCTCAAAGATACAGATCACTAGGGTGAGAAGAAAGCCAATTGTTGCATCTCTTAACAGCTCCTTAGTCTGCCTTTTCATTCAGTCACATATAATGTCAGCCATTACTGTAAGTTACAGAACGTCAGTGTCAGTTCTGAAAGGGGCTCCTACAACTTACTTCCGGGAAACATCACTTTCTGTCAAAATGGGTTCCTTCTCTGAGTTCCTTCAATATAGCACCTGGCTCTCTAATAGAACTTTCTGGTGTGGAATACCTACTCTGTTTTCATTGCTTATAAAAGTTGTTTTTCCCATTTGTATATTTACTTAGTTGATTAGTGATAATTTGGGAGTAGGGAGTTGTGTGATTATGCTCATGCTCATAAATGACACTGGCCGCTGTTACTTGAATCGGCATGCCCTTTAGCTTCTGTGTGTGTGTGTGCATGCTTTGGTGTGTACATGCATATACATGTCTGCCCATAGGACTAGATGAATGTTTTCTTCATGCCCCACACCAGTGTTCAGTCTACGTCCAGCTACATAAGTACTGATAGAGTAGACAAGAGCTTATCCATTAGTCTCTAGATGAAAATCAATGAGGGAGCCCACCAGCAAACAGACACTAACACTTTTCCTCCTGTTTGAAAATTATAGTACCTCCAAGGGCGAAGAATACATCTTGTTTTTGTTTTGTAATGTTTAACAATATTATCCGTCCTTAAAATAAGGAAGATTAATGCTTTAATAATGTGGCTAATTTTTACATATATAAATTTCCTCTTGTTCCATTTTCCTTTGTTTATTTTTAAAGTATATTTGTCCCAATTTAAAATTATAAATTCATATTTTAAAAGACAAAAAGAATAGAAAGTGAAAATATACAAACCCATAGCCCCACCATGCAAAGACAACCCAATTAATTTGATATGCACATTTTTCTTTATGTTGAAATATTAGGTGTGATCAACCTTACATAAAATTTGGCATCTTGCCACAATTTTCAGGTACTTCAATTATTCAGTCATACTTCTCGTCAATTTTGGAATATAACTTTGAAGAGATAACTATACATGTACACTTTACCTTAATTTTTGTTAAATATAGGAAATAATTTTTTCCATATTTTTCAGTCTTTATATTTTGAACAGTAGAAACTATGTACATTCCCTCCAGCCAGGAAGAATGATTATGCCGTGTGCGAGTGTTTACTTGGACTTTCCAGCTCCGTGCTGAAGTCATTTCAGACCTAGAGGTTCTGAGCCAAGAGAGTTTATCAATTCCTTTATGAGATGAGACATTTAGGTCTTTTTCCTTAGTTCCTGCACAGGGGATCAATAAACATATAAAGTTGTTGGTTCCTTTGGTGAAGACCACGTGCTACTACTCAGGGAGCTGCTGAAGATGCTTAAAGTCAATGCTAGTAATGTTCCAAATGAATTTTCTCAAAGATGATAATTTAGTGAAAACAGTTTCATATCAACCAGTCTAATAAAACTGGCCACTAATGACACAAATAATTAAAAATTATTATTCTATAAATTAGTCTCAAGTTAGTTTGACTTTAGAGCTTCTTAGAGGAGAACCACTTGATTCTCATCACATCCCCTCAATGAGCTATGGCCCAAACACTAAGTGGCATGCCTTGAGGTAAGGGAATCCCTAATTCATGCTTTGTCTGACAGAGGAGAAAATTAAATGTCTTTTCAGAACCTACTTAAACAGATCTGAAAACAAAATGTCTAGAGGCAAAGCAATGCATGTATACAAGATAACTATCAAGTTTTCAGAAGGTTCAGTGGATCTTATTTACAACATTAATATCAAAGCTCTATCCAGTGCTCAAAAAAAGAACTTCTAGTTTCTGTATAAATCAATTATAATAACAAGCAACTAACTTTAAAAGAAGAATTCTGTTTTAAGTTTATGAATGTCAATAAGAATACTGTGATTCAATTATGGAGTTTATTTCCTTTATATATAATTCAGTAATGTATTTTATGAAATTTCCTTCATTGGGTTTGTATTTATCATTGCAAATGCAATACTAACATACATTATTAATTGCCTTATAATGATCTATTTATTTTCCATTTTGTGGATACACAAAAATACAGATTCATTTTTAGATTACCAGCTTAATTTTGCAAGAAAAACCACCTCATTTTCTAGGAATATAGCTAAGTTTATACTTCGCCATTGCTGTTAAACTCTATCCATACTTGCTGAATAAGACCTTTTCGCTCTACAACATCCTTAGTTTTTATCATTCCACAGAATGCATGATAATGTCTAGTATTTTGTACCTAGAATTAAAATGGGTTCCTGTAAGTGTTTGGAGCTCAGGGCCTAAGGAAAAACTCTTTTCTGTCCTTCAACAGCCTTATTTCATTGTGTGTTTTTTGCTCTCATTTAAAAAATTAACTTTAGTGAAGAATAATTTGCTTAAAATGTTCCTGTCTTAAGTATACATTTTGATCAATTATGACAAATTTATATAACAGTGTAATGTTAAAGGAAAAAATTATTTGTGACTTTTGTTAAAGAAAGATAAAGCAGACTTTATTCAGGACTATCATGATAGGTGTAGGGACCACTACAATGGGGTCTTGCAGTAGGGGAGAGAGATTGGGCTCAATTCTGAATACAAGGAAAAGTGGGAATTTATAGCCATGGAGCAGGGTGGCAGTCAGTGGATAGAAAATTACTAGAACAAAACATCAGAGGTAAAGAGGGATTCTGGCTAAACCAACCTAACTGGATTCTTGCTGAAGACCAACCAGGGTGATCACAAATCACCTGGGGGATAGGTGGAGCGTGAGGAGCCTTATTAGATATCAAGAGTGATCAAATATGGGGAATGAGGGATTCTGGCTAAACTGACTTAGCAGGTTTCTTGCTAAAATTGGACAATGCAGAGATGAATATAGAAGTCCAAAAATAGAGGGCGAGTTGAAAAAGATCTCAAGGGAACCTGATTACAGTTTGGTCAAGAAGCAAATCTTTGCCAGTAACTACCATCATAATAAAATATAAAATATTTACATCACCTCAAAATTATCCTTTATGTCTCTTTATAGTCAATCCCTATAATCCTTGACCTCAGGCAAACATTGATCTGCTTTCTGTCACTATTACCATAGATCATTATGTCCTTTCTAGATTTTTCTATACATGGAACCATAAATTAAGTAAACTTATGTGTCTGAATACTTTTGCTAAGGATTACGCTTTTGAAATTTATCTATATACTTGCTAATATAGTAGCTAATTCCATTATATTGGTGAAAAGTTTTCCTATGTTTGAATACATCACACAGTCAGTTAAGTAGGCATCTAACAGCCTAAGAGAGAGGAATCGTCCTCTCTAATCAGAAGAGCTGTGCTCCCAAAAGTGTGGGGCAAAATTCTATTAATATTTCCTCTTACTCTCATTCCCATGCTCTGTCTCAGATGTTGGTAATACTGTGGGAAGAGTATAGCATATAAGGGTAAATAAAGTCCCAGCTTTCTAGCGGAAGGACTGTAGAGAGAATCCAAAACTACCGTGGAGATTGCAGAGAAGGAGGAGCTTAATAAAGCAATCCTAGTAAGTGAATGGACTCCTGGGCTCACTCCAAAGCTATGCACACATGCGTCTGCTCCTAAACAGCGTATCAAAGACTTGGATTCTAGAGCTAAAAGCTACACCACCGCCTAGTTCTCACACTGGCCACTACATATTACACACATGAGACAAAATCAAATAGCATTGAAATTATATCCCAAAGATGCCTGCTTAAAACTTGAGACCTGAACCAAACTGAGTTGATTATCTGCTAAAGCAAAACTATCAATGTTCTCCAGAGGATTTAAATAAGGACGAGAATTTAATTAAACAGTGATCAAAATGTCTAGGATAGAGGGTCGAGCCCAGTGGCACAGTGCTTAAGTTCGCACGTTCCACTTTGGCGGTCCAGGGTTCTCCGGTTCGGATCCCGGTTGTGGACTTTCGCACTGCTTATCAAGCCATGCTGTGGCAGATGTCCCACATATAAAGTAGAGGAAGATGGGCATGGATGTTAGCTCAGGGTCAGTCTTCCTCAGTAAAAAGAAGAGGATTGGCAAAAGATGTTAGCTCAGGGCTAATCTTCCTCAAAAAAAAAAACAAAACAAAATGTCTAGGATACAATTTGAAATTGCATACTAAAGAACCAGATACACTTACACTTGCATGGCCACGGATAATTAACACATATCAGATGACTCAAAAGTTGGAATTACTGGACAAAAACGTCAAAGCGTCTGTTACAAATGCTCCATAAACTAAAGGCGAACACTATGGAAAGGAATGGAAAGACAGAAAGACTAAGCAAATAAGTAGAATTTATAAAGAATAAACAAATGGAAATAATAGAATGGGAAAATACAATAATTGAAATAAAATCACTGAATGAGTTCAATAGCAGAATAGAAATGATAGAAGACTCAGTTAACTTTGGAGATAAATCAATATAAACTATCCAATCCTAAAAAAAGAGGAAATAATGGAAAATAAGTCCACAGAGCCTCAGGGACATTGAGATAATAACAAAAGTTCAAGCATGAGTGTCATCAGATTCCCAGAATGAGAGAACATGCAGCACAGAAAAAAAAAAATCGCTGATGAAAACTTTCCAAATCTGGTGAAAGAGGTAAACCTTCACACTCAAGAAGTTCAGTGAACCTTAAACAGATCTGATAAATCCAAAGAAATCCATAGCCAGACCCATCATAATCAAACTGCTAGTACTAAAGAAAGGAAAAAGCTTGAAAGCATTCAGAGAAAAAAATGAATTATTAATAGGAGACCAATAATTCAGATGGCTGACTTATAAGAAACCATGGAGGGAAAAGGAAGTGACACATTATTTTATAACGCTGAAAGAAAAGAACTGTTGACCTAGAATTTTATGCTCAGTGACAATATCCTTCAGGAATGAAGGGAAAATCAAAACATTCTCAGGTGAAGGGAACTAAGAGAATTCATTACCAGCAGAACTGATTTAATATAATTACTAAAGAGAAAAGTTCAGAACAAAGGAAGATGATACCAAAAGGCAACTTGAAATATTAGGAATGGAGAAATAGCAACATAATTAGTAAATATCTGGGTAAATATAAGAAACTATTTTTTCCTCTTGAGTTCTTTAAAACTATTTGATATTTGACAGCACAGATGATAACATTGTCTAATGGGTTTTTTCAATGTATGTAGGTGTAATATAGAAGATAAATACAACGTAAAGGGGGAGTAGCAAAGGTAGCTATATGGTGGCAAAGATTCTATATTCTATATGAAATGATAAAATGTTGATTGTAAGTAGACTGTGAAAAGTTAATTATGTATATGGTAATCCTGAGTACATCTACTGAAAAACATAAGGATACAGCCAAAAACAGTGGAGCATGCAAAATGAAATATTAAAATATGTTCAAAAATAACATAAAAGAAGGCAGGAAATGATATGGATATGAGAAACAAAGAGAACAATCTATGATGAATTTACTTTTTACAAGAGTGCCATGTCCATTTCGTGTAGAAAGAACAATTTTTTCAACAAATGGTGCTGCAACAACTGGATTTCCACATGCAAAAGAATGAAGTTAGACAACTATGTCATCCCATACACAAAAATTAACTCAAAATTGATCAAAATCTAAATATGAGAGCTAAAACCATGAAAGTCTTAGAATAAAACATAGTGGTAAATATTCATAAGCTTCTATTTGGCAATAGACTTAGATATGATACAAAGAGCACAAGCAACAAAAGAAAAAACAGATAAATTTGCCTTCATCAACATCAAAAAAATTTGTACATTCAAGGACACTATCAAGAAAGTGAAAAGACAACCTACAGAATGGGAGAATTTTTGCAAGTATATTTGCAAATGAAATATCTGATAACAGTTTAATATCAGGAATATATAAAGAACTAAACTCAACAACAAAAAACCAAACACCACAATTAAAAAGTGGGCAAAGGACTCAACATTTTTAGAAAGAAGATATACAAATGGCCAATAAACACATGAAAAGATAATCCTTAGTAATTGGAGAAATGCAAATCAAAATCATAATAGATACCACGTCATACCTACAAGGGTGGCTATAACAAAAAAAAAAAGGGAAAATACCAAGTGTCATCAAGGATGTGGAAAAATTAGAACCCGTGTACATTGTTGGAGGGATTGTAAAATGGTACAGGCACTGCAGAAAACACTGACATTTCCTCAAAATTTAACGCAGAATTCCCATATGTCCCAGAAATTCCACACATAAATATATACCAAAAAGAATTGAAAACAGGGACTCCAACAGATATTTGTATGCCAATGTTCATTGCAGCATTTTTCACAAGAGCTAAAAGGTAAAAACAACGCAAGTTTGCATGAACAGAAGAATGGATAAAGAAAATGTTGTATATACAAACAATGGAGTATTATTCAGACACAAAAACGAATGATGTTCTGATACATGCTACAGCATAGATGAACCTTGAAAACTTTATGTTAAGTAAAATAAGCCAATTAAAAAAACACAGATACTGTATGATTCCACTTACATGAAATATCTAAAATAGGCAAATTCATAGAGACAGAAAGTAGATTAGAGGTTATCAGGGGATGGAGGGAGGAAGGAATAGGAGTTATTCTTTAATAGTTAAAAAGTTCCCATTTGGGGTGACAAAAAAGTTTTAGGAACAGGATGGTTGCACAACAGTGTAAATACAACTAATGCTACTGAATTGTATACTTAATATAGGCAAAATGGCAAATTTATGGTATATATATTATATATATAAAAGGTTGGAAAAGGCATACTAATCAAAAGAAAGCTAGAGTGCCTATATTAACTTCAGACAGAGTAGCCTTCAGAGCAAAGAAAATTACTAGGAATAAGGAGGGATGCTACACAGTAATAAAAGTTTCAATTAACAAAGAAGGGAAAACAATCCTAAATGTATATGTAAATAACAAAAGAGATTGAAATTCATGAAGTAAAATCTGAGAGGTAGACAAATTCACAGTTACATTTGGAGACTCTAACACTCCTCTCTCACTGATAGAAATAGTAGAGGAAAAAAACAGAAATATACCAAAGAACTGAAAAATACTAGCAAGTGATTGGGTCTGATTGACATTTATAGAACATTCCACCCAACAACAGCAGAATGCACTTTCTTTTCAAGTTCACATATGGCATTTGCCAAAACAGACCAGATCCTGGTCTCTCTCTCTTCCTTTTTTTTTTTTTTTGGTGAGGAAGATTGGCCCTGATCTAACATCTGTGCCCATCTTCCTTTATTTTGTATGTGGGATGCTGCCACAGCATGCCTTGGTGAGCAGTGTGTATATCTGCTCCTGGGATCCGAACCCATGAACTTCGGGCCACTAAAGCAGAGTGTGCCAAAGTAGAGCCTAACCACTATGCCACTGGGCCGGCCCCCCACTCTATCTTAAACCTTAACCAAAAAAATAATCAGAAAATGTCCAAACACATGGAAATTTAATTGAAAGTCATAAGAAATACATGTATCAAAGAGAAACTCTCAAGTAAAGTCAGAAAATATTATGCATTAAATGAAAATAACATACAACATACCAAGTTTGTGCATTACGGGTAAAGCAGTGCTTAGAGGGAAATTTACGGAATTAATTGCTAATATTTGAAAAGGAGAAAGGTTTCAAAACATTACGCTAAGCTTCTGTTTTAAGAAACTAGCAAAAGAAGAGCAAAATCAACCCAAAGCAGTATAAGGAAGAAAATAATAAAGATAAGAATAAATCCATTAAATTTAAAACAAAGTATAGAGCAAACATGAAGTGCAAAGATTTTTTTCAATATCAAAGAAACTGATAAACAGCTGGCAAGACCTAAAAAGAAAAAAATGGGAGAAGACATAAACAATCAATATCAGGAACAAAATAAAAGATAACACTATGGATCCTACATAAATTAAAATGATAATAAGGGAATGTTATTAGCAGCATCACACACATAAATTTGACGTCTTAGATGAAATGGACCAATCTCTTAAAAATCACAAACTACTAGAACTCTCCTAATGTGAAAGAAATATCCCTAATAGTCATCAGCAAACCATAAATTGAATGTAACCCTCTCAACATGATAAAGAGTATCTATAAAATTGAATGAAAAAGAGCATCTACAAAAACCTACTGTTAGCTTTGCATTCTGTTGTGAAAGATACGATGCTTTCTCCCTAATATCAGGAACAACGCATGAGTATCCACATTCAGCAGTCCAATTCAATGTCATGTTGGAGTTCTTCCCAGTGTAATAGGCAAGAAAATAAATAAAAGGCGTATACACTTATCAGGAAGAAATAAAACCGTCTCTAGTTGTAGATGGCATGAATTCTATACAGAAAATCTCAGGGAACCTACAACAACAAAAAGAACCCCTAGAACTAATGTGTGTTTAGAAGTGCTGTAAGATACAAAGTCAACACATAAAAATAAAAATTATTTCTATATTCCAGCAATCATTAATGAGAAATCAGATAAATACTATTTACAAATCCAATAGAACATACATAGGACCTGTATAATGAAAATTACAAGACGCTGAAGAAAGAAATTAAAGATGACAAATAAATGAAGAGACATACCATGTTTATGGATTAGAAGACTCAACATAGTAAAGATGTCAGTTGTCACCAAATTGATCTACAGATCTAACATAATTATAATAAAAATTCCAGCACTATGTTTTTTGTAGAAATTGGCAAGCTGATCTTAAAATTTATATGGAAAGACAAAGGGATTAGAATAACTAAGACTTGTTTTTAATGAAGAATAAATTTGGGGAAATCAACTACCTGATTTTAGGACAATATAAAGCTGGATTCTTCAAGTTTGTGTGCTTGTGGTGAAGGTATACGAACACAGACCAATGAAACAGCCTGATGAGTCACAAAATTGACTCATAGATATATGGACAGTTGAGTGTGAGGCCAAATTCAAAGGCAATGCATTGGAGAAACAGTCTTTTAAATGTGGTGTTGGAACATTTGGAATCCATATGCAAAAATAAGAACTTTGATCCATCTCTCATATCATGTACAAATATGAACTCAAAATTAACTGTAAATCTAAGTGTAAAATGAAAACCATAAAGCTTTTACAAGCATAGAGGAAAATTTCGATCTTTACCTAAAAGAAAAAAATAAATTAGACTTCAGCAAAACTAAAAATTTTGTTCTGCATGAGACACATTGAGAGAATAAAAAGGTAAACTAGAGAAAAAAAATTTGTAAATCATGCGTATATCTGACAATTTTTTTTCTTGTGGTATTTATCTTAATTAGTGTTCTCTGAGCTTCTTTGATCTGTGGTTTGGTGTCTTGTCATTAATTTTTTAAAATTCTCAGCCAATCTTTCTTCTGCCACCTTTGTATGTGTCTCTCTCTGTCTAGTCCCATAGCTCTTGGATGTTGGTGTCAGTTCCAACATCTCTATTGAGTCCTGAGTTTGACTCAGATGATTGTTTTGTCTCTCAGGAGTATTTTCTTTCTCCTTACCTTTTCTTGTGCTTTATAGAATGTTTTTTGAAAGCTGGAAAGTATGTGTACAACCTTAGTAGAGACTAAGGTAAATAGTTTTTACATTTGGAAATGGGTGTTGCTTTCCTTTTCTAGGGTAATTTGAGTTAATCTATTTAGGAATTTGGCTGCACTTGTGGTTTGTTGTTATTGTTACCATCAGTGCGCTACAGGCTTCAATTTCCTCTGGTAATACCTTGTGTTTAGGGTAGGGGCTCGTGCACCAAGAGGACGTTGTTTTAATGTTTGCTCACCATCAGCTTTTGTCTCTCCTTTGCACTGTGGCTCAGAGAACATCTGTTTCTTGCAGTTCCCCCTCAGAATGCCATTGTTACTTCTAATTGATGCACGTTAGCCTGATGGTAGGGGCAGGTGTGGGAGCATTCTCTAATGTTCAGATTAAGGCTCAGGCTTAGGCAGGCATGGGTCCCTGTGTCTCTGGGGTGTGGCTTTCAGGCCATCACAAGTGCCCCTCCTCCAGCTGAGTTTTGGGTCCAGCAAGTATGCCCGTTCCTCCCCTATGTTGAGAGTTTTTTCGTTTGTTCCCTTCCCCAAACTGCAATAGGTTTTGACCAAGCCCCAATGTCAACAGATTTTGTTCTTCCTCCCACAGATTGAGGATTTTGTCATGTAGAATTAGGAGGAAGAGGCCTGGAGGATTTCATGCCCCTGCTGCAGCAGCTGCTGCTGCTCTCTCCTCCTGCTCTCTCCACAAGGCAAGCTCCTGCAGGACTCTCCTAAGTCTTCACTAAAAGCACCTGTTAGAATTCAGGAACACTAATGCTTCAATAGTGTGAGGACTCCCTGGCTCCTATCTGCAGTCTCCAGGAGATTCATATGCTCTTGCCTGCCTGAATCTACCTTTCTGTCAACTGTTTTAGCTAAATTCTTCTTACTGGTATTCAGTAGCTTCTCTCTCAGGTAAGCCAGCACTCACACTCAGTCTATCCCTGCAGGTGCGTGTCCCTCTGCAAATTTTCGGTTATTTGGTTTTCCTGCAGCCTCAGCTCTATGACGCATTCAAGAAAAGTCACGAATTAGCAATATGTCTATCCTTCTTTCTTGTTGTAAGGATAGGAGCTGTGTGCTTTGCAGATGTGCATATACTCAAGCAGAAACTGGAACTCCCATAAAGATTTTAAAATACTGCTTCAATTTCCTTAGTAACTTTAGGCCTGTTGAAGTTTTTTTTATTTCTTCCTGAGTCAGTTTAGTAAGCTATATTTATTCTACTTTTTCAGAAGAGTTTGGGAAGGATTGGTGTTAATTTTTCTTTGAATGTTTCTTAGAATTTATCAATGAAGACTGTGCGTTTCTTTGTTGGGAGGTTTTTGATTACTGATTCAATATCCTTCTTATTACTGGTCTGGAGATGCCTACTTATGGTTTGAAAAGGCCACATTGGTCAGAGTCAATGAAAGGACCACTGATTGGTCCAAGATTTGTCAGCCATAGGTAAAATTTAAAACCCAGATTCCTTTTGGTCTCAAACTGCAGTACTGTCTTCACTCTGATACACTCTGAATCCATTGTTTTTACTATTGTTAACTTAAATTCTCCACTCTTTTCAGTATACCCCGTCTCCCTAACTCCCACTAGTTATTTGCCCTCACACTGGAAAATCAACAATATCCAGAAAGGTCTGGATCCGGGCTTCCTTCCTGGCCCACAGAGAAGAAAGGCCACTTTGAACTCCTGTGCCCAAACAGAGGTCTGAGCACCCACAGGAGCAGGCCATGGCTCACACTGACATCCTGCCACTGCCACCATCACCACCTATTTCTTCTTCCAGGCAACTTTCTCCATCACGGCCGCTGCCTCCTACAGCATGGTCAGCAGCAGCTGTTGGCTTCTGGCTGCCTGGTCTTGTGTGCCCTGGGTAGTGCTCACGCATTTCCTTCAACCAGGGAGAATGATTCACAGTCTGACCCCTGAGCCTGGCCCTCTCCCTCAACCCACCCCAGGCTCAAAGCTCCCAGTTACTCCTCACGTTTAGCATCACCTGCTTTCGCTGTGCTCTCCAGATCAAGGGAATGGAGCCCATGCCCAGCAACTACGCATGATCAGCATTGCATCACATCCATGGCCTGCTGCACAGCTAGCATACCACTCCATTTTCTCTTAGCATCCAGCGTTGAAGACAAATCTGATAACATTATTACTCTTATGTACTCGGAGGTAACCTTGTCGCCTTACCCTCACTCTGAAAATATTATTTCAATTTTTTGCTTAGTGTTCTGAATTTTCACAAGGATAGCTTAGATGAGGGTGTCTGTTCATCCATCCACCGTCACAATTACTCCGAAAACTTGTGTTTCCTTTTGGTGCTGGGAATTTTTTTCCAGTTATGTATTTTTATTTTTAGCCATTTCCTCCCCTCTCCTTTCTCTGTTTTCTCTTTCTTTAACTCCTATTAGACATTTAACTGTTACGCAAGTGTTACAATGTTAGCCATTGTTTCCCATTGCCTAGCAAAACCCCTGTGCATAGTTGGGATTCAATACCTGATGAATTCCTGTTAAAAAACATTGGCCCTTCTCTATTGATCTGCTATGACTTTCAACTTTTGGTCATATGTTTTATCTGTTTTATGAGAGCTTTTTCATATTTTTCTACTAAACTTTCTATTAAAATTTTATTTTAAACATATATATATATACACACACTGAACTTTATATGTATAACTTCATATATATATTCAATTTCCAACAACATTTTCTTGGTTCCAGGTGCTCCTTTTCCCAGTGAAGTGTGATCTTCTGTTTATGTGTATGCTATCTACTCACATCTCTTTGAGGATACACATTAGGATTCATATAATGTTGTCTTCAGTTGCCTGGATTCTCTCTCTTTCTTCTGAGGTCAGTTGTTATGTTTATTCATCTTTATTCTTCTATTAAGTTTTGCTGATTTTCCTCAAAGATCAAATTCTTCTTGATTATTCATTTCTATTTAGGAACAAAGGATTATGCTGATTGATGTTGTTCATTATGTGGATTCGCTCTGTCCTAGAAGCTTCTCCCCTAAATTAGAAGCCAGAGTAAAAGTGAAGTGTGTGCAGGGTATGTTGATTAGTAGGCTTCTATTTTGAGTGCTGTGATGGTTATTTTATGTGTCAACTTGACTGGGCTAAGGGATGCATAGACAAATTGTAAGACGTGATTTCTGGGTATATCTGTGAGGTTGTTTCCACAAGAGATTAGCATTTGAATCAGTAGACTGAGTAAACAAGATCTGCCCTCAGCAATGTGGGTGGGCAGCATCCAATCCATTGAGGGTCCATACAGAACAAAAAGGAGGAGGAAGGGTCAATTCTCCCTCCCTCTCTTCTTGAGGTGGGATGTCCATCATCTTCTACTGGTTCTCTGGCCCTTGGACCATGGGATTTGCAGCAAGCCCCTCTTTAATCCACCCCCCATCCCTCCTCTTAGGTGTTCGGCCTCCGTCTGCAAATTCCATCATTGCTTCGCCTGGTTTCTAGGCCTTTGTTCTCACTGAATTTTACCACTGGCTTTCCTGGGTCTCCAGCTTGCAGACAGACCACTGATCTCGTGGTTTCTCAGCCTCCATAACTGCCTGACTCAATTCCTGTAATAAATCTCCTGTTATATGTTTCTCTATGTATTCTGTTTGGTATGTTTCTGCAGAGAACTCTGACTAATACAACTGCTGAGATGTGGAGCTGACAGGCAGGTTGGATTATCTCCATGCCAAAATTAAGAGAAGCTGACTTTCTGTTGTCAGCTCTCATCGTGTAACTCTCCCTTTCATACAGATTGCTAAATAGAGTATGTCTCTGGTTGCTGCGGAGTGATGCCAAATATCACCAATGCACTTGAGGTACAGAAAACCAACCTACCAGCCTTGAGCAGATAGTTCTTCACTTAGTTACATTTATATCCCATGTTATAATATGCTTTTCTTACACGTTGACTGAAATAGAGTTTGGGGGACAATGAGTGATTCTACTCTGATAAATCTATAACTTCTTCTCCATTAGTGTATTTTTAAAAATTCTGAGCAACAGGCCACACTACTGTGAACTTCTGATTTTTTTAAACTATTAACTCTTTCATTTTTTTCACAAATGTGTTAATAACGTGTGTGCTTATGGTTAACAGAGAACAACCACAATTATATTGTTAATGAGTCTATGGATATTCACTTTGGTGCTCATGTTCTAGCAATCATTTGGGCCTGGAGGGTTTTTCTTTTCTTTTCTTTGTTTTTTTAAAGATTGGCACCTGAGCAAACATCTGTTGCCAATCTTCTTTTTTTCCTTCTTCTCACCAAAACCCCTGAGTAAATAGTTGTATATTCTAGTTGTGGGGCCTTCTGGCTCTGCTATGTGGGACACTGCCTCAGGATGGCCTGATAAGCGGTGCCATGTCTGTGCCAAGGATCTGAACCAGTGAAACCCCGGGCTGCAGAAGCAGAGCACAGGAACTTAACCACTCAGCCACGGGGCTGACCCCGGGCCTGGAGTTTTCTTTTTGGAAGTGTGTTATAGGTATAGGACAATTCAGATGCTCTAATTCTTCTTGAATGAGTCACGATAGTGTGTGTCTTTCAAGGAATTGATCCATTTCATCTAAATTTTAGCATTTATGGGCAGAGTTATTTTGTTGTTGTCCTTTAACTGTCTGTTGCATTAGTAGTGCAGTCTCTTCTTTCATTCCTCATATTCATCATTTGTCTACTCTTTCTTTTTACTTCGTTATCCTGGCTAGTATTTTATCAATTTTGTTTTAGGGATGTTTTCAAAGAACCAGCTTTGGCTTTTATTTTCTCTATTATTTTTCTGTTTTAAAATTCATTAAATTTTACTCTAATCTTGATTATTTCCTTCTTTCTACTTGCTTTGGGTTGAATTTGCTCTTCTTTCTCTTGTTTCTTCAGGTGGTAGCTTAGGTTATTGATTTGAGATCTTTCTTCTTGTCTAATACACATGTTTAATGCTTCATAGCATTGCTTTAGCTCTATACTACAAATTTTGATATACTTTGTGGATGTTTTAATTTATTTGAATATTCTTTGAGAATATTCCTTGAGACTTTCTATTTGACTCCTGGGTTATTTAAAAGTATATTGGTGTGTTTTTTAATTTTCATACACTTTCCAGGTATTTTTCTGTTATTAATCTAATTTAATTCAGTTACGGTTTTGAGAATACTTTCTATGATTTGTCTTCCTGTAACTCTGTTTAGATTTGCTTCATAGCTAAGAATATGGTCTATCTTGGTGGATGTTCCATGTGCACTTGAGAAGAATGCATATTCTGTTGTAGTTGGGGGGTCTTCTATAAATATCAGATAGGCCATGTTCCTTATTGGTGTCATTCAGACCATCTGTGTCCTTATGATTTTCTGCCTACCTGTTCTGTGATTTACTGAGAAAGCACTGTTGATAGCTCCAAATATAACTGTGGATTTGTCATTTCTCCTTTCAGATCTATCAGTTTTTGTCATCTGTTTTGAAGCTCTGGTGTTAGGTGCATAAATCTTAATTTTATTATGTTTTTGTGAATAATTGACACTTTATCATTATGTAATGTTTCTCTTTATCCCTAAAAATATTTCTTTTTCTGAAGTCTACTTTCTCTGAAGTTAACGCAGCTTCCCCTGCTGACTTTTGGTCAGTGTTTGCATGTTATATCTTCCTCCATCCTGTTACTTTTAGTCTATCTGTGTCTTCATCTTTAAGTCAATTTCTTGGACACAGCAAATAGCTGGGCTTTGCTTTTTTTTTTGAAGTCCAATCTAACAGTCTATTGTTATTTAAAGTGGTTAGACATTCACATCTAAAAAGATTATGTGATTGAATTAAAATCTACTATATTGCTTGCTGTCTTCTATTTATTTTTCCTTTTCAGTTTTAAATGAGTATTTTGATGGTTCTATTTTATCTTCTCTATTGATTTATTATTAACACATCTTTGTTTAAAAACTTGTACAATTGTTGACCTAGAGTTTATAATATACTTTTTATATAGTTGAGTCTACCTATAAATAATACTATACAGCTTATTGTATAGTGATAGAAACTTATAATATTTTTAATCCCACCCTTCCATTTCCTGTGACTTTGTTGTTTTAGCATTTCACTTTTACTATGTTTTAAACACAATGCGTTGTTACAATATTTGCTTTATAGTCAGTTGTCTTTTAGACCAATTAATAAGAAAACGTATTTAACATATTTTATTTATGACACTCTGAATTTCTATATGTACATCTAAGTTTTTATTATATCATATTCCTTCTACCTCAAAAATGTATTTTAACACTTCTTATTGAGTAGATTAACAACGAGTTCCATTAGTTTTTGCTTGGCTGAGAAAATACTGTATTTGGCCTTAATTTTTGAAGATAATTTTTTCTGGGTATAGAATTCTGCGTTGTGAGTATGGTTTTTCTTTAAGCATTTTAAAAATGTGTCTTCATTTCTTTTTTCCTAATATGGTTTCTGATGGGGTGGCTGCTGTAATTATCATCCTTATTCTTCAGTAGTTAATTTGCCTTTTTCTCTGGCTGCCTTCAAGACTTTGTCTTTAGTATTCTGTAGTTTGAATATTATATGCTTGAATGTTTTCATATTTATTCTGCTTGCTGTTCTCCAAATTTTCGAAGTCTTTAATTTATTATCTATTAATAATTTTGGGAAATTCTCCACCGTTATTTCTTCAAATATTTCTTCTGTCTTGTTCTCTCCTTCTTCTCCTAATGAAATTCCAGTTATGAATATGTTAGACCATTCAATATCACCCTACAACTCCTGAATCTTTCCTTGCTTGTGTCCAGTTTACTGATGAGTCCATCATCTGTGTTACTGGGTTTTTCTTTTTCAGTACTTCCATTTGCCTATGGTTTCCATCTCTTTGCTGAAATTACCTATCTGATAATTCATGTTTTCTCACTTCTATTGGATCTTTTAATATATTGATCACGGTTATTTAAAACTCACTGATAATTCCAATATCTGTGTCATATCCAAGTTGTATTTTGACGATTTCTTTTCTGTTCAGTTTATGTTTTTTTCCTGCTTTTTGATGTGCTTTGTAATTTTTTGTTGAAATCTGGATATGTTCTATAGGGCAATACATACTGAGGTTGATTTTTTCCATTTAGATTTGTTTTCTTTTTTTTTTTTTTTTAAGGATGATTAGCCCTGAGCTAACATCTGCCACCAATCCCACTATTTTGCTGAGGAAGACTGGCCCTGAGCTAACATCTGTGCCCATCTTCCTCTACTTTATATGTGGGATGGCTACCACAGCATGGCTTGCCAAGCGGTACCATGTCCCCACCCGGGATCCAAACCAGCAAACCCCGGCCACCAAAGCGGAACGTGCGCACTTAACCACTGCACCACCAGGCTGGCCTATGTGAGCATGCCTTTCCTGTGTCATGACTTTAGTGTAGTTTGTGTTAATCTAGTCAAAGATTAGGTGGGTTGCACATTTGCTTGCTGCCTGGGTTTGAATATTCTATTTCTGCCCTTGCTCCCCAGAGAGTATCTTGCTCTCGTAGTTCTACCAGCTGTGTTTCAATGTTTTTATTGCTTTCTGCTTCTTAGCATTACAGTAGAGTAGGTGAAGAGGTGTACTCTGCAGTTCTGATTAAACCTTAGTCTTAGGCACTGTGTAAGTCTGTGTCACATGTGTGACCTGCATAAGCGTTTCTGTGCATCCATCTGACGTAATGCTGTTTCTAACAGCCATTCATGTCCTTCTCTCAGGAATAGTATTTGTTTTTCTGTTCCCTTCCTTCAAGCTGCAGTACTATTTTGTTTTATTCTTGGTGATAATACTTTTCCAGACTGAACCATTTCCACTTTTTTCCCCTATATGGTAATTCTAATATAAAGCAGAAAACTAAGCATGGTGATCGTTATGCGGCATGCTCAAAGGTAACTGATGTGAATAAAAAGCCTGAACTTTGGAGTCAGGCAGACCTGCATTCAAACTGCATTCACCCACTTACTAGCTTTGGGAACCTTGCCAAGTAGCTTAAATATTCTAGCTTCTGTGTCACTAACATGGTTAATCTCTCCCTTCCGTGTCCTTAATATTAAGTGCAGCAGAGAGCTAGACCTATTGATTGTAAATTGGCAGAACTTATATCAAAATAATAACTTTGTTTCCCATGGCTAAAAGGTGCTAAATTCAATTTCACGAGTGTATATATAATAGTTTCCTATTGCTGCTGTAACATATTACCACAAACT
This sequence comes from Equus asinus, assembly GCF_041296235.1. NCBI lineage: Eukaryota > Metazoa > Chordata > Mammalia > Perissodactyla > Equidae > Equus > Equus asinus. The sequence continues at coordinate 131,506,902 of NC_091820.1, forward strand.
TAGTGGCTTAAAACAATAAACATTTATTATCCTACAGTTCTGGAGGTCAGAAGTCCAAAATGTATCTTACTGGGCTAAAATAAAGGTGTCAGCAAGATATGATCCTTCTGGAGTCTCTAGGAAGAAATCCATTTTCTTGCATTTTCCAGGTTCTGGTGCATTTTCCAGGTTCTGGAGGCTGCCTGCATTCCTTGGCTCATGGCCCCTTCCTCCATCATGAAAGGCAGCAGTGTGGCATCTTTAAATCTCTCTCTCTGGCTCTGATGCTCCTGCTTCTACTTCTAAGGATTTTATGATTACCTTGGGTGCACCCTGATACTCCAGGATAATCTTGTCATCTCAAGATCCTTAACTTAACCACATCTGCAAAGTTCCTTTTGTTATGTAAATTAACATATTCAAAGGTTTTGGGGATTAAGACATAGACATCTTTGAGGGGGCATTATTGTGCTTATCACAGTATGTATAAAATTGTAAATATGCCCTAGGCTATGAAGCAATGGTATTCCATTATGCATGGTTCTAAAACCTAGCTTTGCTTCACAGGCAAAAGGAAAGAGGCCCCCCCCCCCCCCCCCCGCGACCCCAACCAAATATAGGATCCTGGACTTTATCCCAGATTTCTGGGTGTAGAATCCAGGAAAATGTATTTCCAAGAAACCTTCTTCCCATATCTCACTCTCAAAATGAGCTTCTAATACTGCAAGTCTATAAGCCAGCATTGATGCGTTTTTTTAGCGTCTTCCAGTTTTAATGATTTACAATGTCACACCATTGACTCCTAAAACCTTTTGTGAAGTAATTTTCCCACCTTGACATGCTACAAAGAAAAAATGTATGATCAAAAATTTTTGAAGCTTTATTCATACTTATTTCTGCTCTTGGAGATAAATGATGGATATTAATATATAAAGGCTCTGAAAATCATGCAGTACGTAAGCCTTGTTAACTTTCTTTAACCTAGTTTCTCCAAAATTTATTTGACTACAAAACAATTTTCTATCCTTAACAGTTATCAATATCCCATAGAATACACTTTGATAAATACTTCCATAGGATCCAGTGAAAGATAGATCAAGATTTTTTAATTCCAGGAGGAGGAGAATAAAGTATGATTGTGCTTTGGGAAATGTGATGTGGACATTTCTGCAAAAGCTAGTAATATCAAGTTATGTATGTCTGTGCTCTATCTAAAATATGCTATGTAAATAAAATGTTCAATGCAGAACTTACAGATAAAAACTCTTGGTTGCTAATATTTTTCCTTGTTTATTTCAACTCTCAGCTTCTTGACTGTTTGATATTACTTTGAGTATTAGCAAACAAACAACAGGCTGCTTTTCTCATGAGAAGACAGTCTGTATCTTTACTGGTGTTTTTTCGAGAAAATAGATCACTTTAATCTTGAAACATGTATTGACATTGGTCACATACTCTTTTATGCTTGTCACCAGAAGATTCTTGATAAAAATGGGAATTGAGATGACCTGAATATTGAGGCTTGTGTCAATAATAGCGTCAGCAGTATTTCCGATGAGGCTTTCCAGAATGTTGTAGGAGAGGCAGATGAATCCTCTACCCTCTGAGTCCTTCTGGCTGGGCTATGCATTAAGTTGACATGAGACAGAATAACAGGAGAAAATCAAACAAAGCTTTATAAATGTATACATGGGAGAAACTCAGGAAAACTGAGCAACTTGCCAAAATGGCTGAGGTTGTCGTCTTAAATACCATCTTCAGCTAAAGACAAAGAAGGTTGTTGAGGGTAGAGAGAGTCAGTTATGGGAGATTACCAGAAAAGCGCAGTGAGCAAGAGTAAGGCTATTATGCAGATTTAAGTCCATGCCTTCTGCAGTGATAAGAGTTTCTAGAGATAATGTCATCCCCCCTTCTTCCTGGCACAGAGAGGGAGATACCTTTACAAACGGAGGTTTCGCTTATAAATGCAAAGGTCTCTTACAATAGGGTAACTTCTACTTTTCAGAGCTTCTCCCCTGTCTGAAGTTTCTTAAAAGTAACCAGCCCAAAATAATCCTCATGCCAAAAAGACATTTTGGGGTGGCCAATTCTGATCCCCCACAATGTAAACCAAAGGAACATGTTCTTAAAATAAAAACCAATGAACTTTGAGTAGTAAAATATTGAGACCAACTGGAAAGTGGCATTCTGAATTAGAACAATATCATGGTACAAAATACTTTAAGTAAGTTTAATTCCTACTAAACTAAGAGAATAAAGGTAATCAATGTACAGTGGACAAGAGTACAGATACTGGAGCTAACCTGTCTGGATTAAAAGACCCTCATTCTGTTATTACTAGTTGTAGGGCCTTGAGTAAGTGACAACCTTTCTTTGCTTCAATTTGTTCATATGTAAAATGGGGGTAATAATAGTATCTGCTTCATGGGATCTTTTCGAACATTCAATTGTTTAATATATACACAGCAGTTAGAGTAGTTCCTGGCTTATACCCTAAGCCCTCCTATCATGACTATTACCACATTGAAAAGAATACACCAGATAACAGTGTATCCTCATGAATTTATTTTATAATTTTATCTTGGTCTTTGTATCAGAGAATTATAAATTCCAAATAAGTAAATCTCAATCTGATGGGGTTTTGTTAAAATTGGCTATTAAATAGAACTCAAAAAAGTCAATGGCATTTTCTTCTTTCAATCAATGTATTTAATAATTTTATAAACTCTAATTTTCAAAATTGTAGTTTTTTTCCAAATTCCCTTTGAAATTGATAATGGAAAATAAGAACGTCTTGCAGTTTTCATATTAAAATGTTTACAGAAAGGAAAGTCAACATCCTGAGCCTCTTAATTTGGTAGGAGGTTAGCTGGTACCCTATGCTAGATCATCTCAAGTATTAAGATCCACATTGAAAGTTAAATCTTACTCTCTAGGGGCTACCTATTTACAATACTAAACCAGCTTTCAGTTCAGAAACCTGATGGATAGGCTGGGAAAATTCAAATTCTAAATTTAGGAGCATAGTTGAATATGAGAAATCTATCATTTAGTGTGTGATGTATTTATTTTTTTCTCTTTTAATAGTCATAAATAATTTATCGATTTACTATAAAAATTTCAAATAAAATCAAACTGAATTAGAATAGGCAATCCAGTTTTGATTAAGAAACTCAAGCAAGTGTGTCTTAGGAACATCATGATGTTATAATTATCAATAATAATATTATAATCAATACTATGTGTCAAATTATTCCAAGCACTTTAATTACATAATCATATTTAATACTCACAAATATCTCCCTGAAATAAATATTTTGTGCATTGTACAAATGAGGAAAAAGGTTTTAAGTGACTAAAGGTCTTATCCTTTGTCACACAGCTGGTAATTTGCAGAAATAAAATTTGAATCATATTGTGTGACACAAAGATGTATGCCACTAACCTCTACAGTATCACCTCCATAATAAGGCAAAATTAGTTTTCTCTCTATCAAGAATATCAACTTTCATTTTTTGTTGTTGCTGTCATTTTTGGAGGAAGATTAGCCCTGAGCTAACATCTGCCACCAATCCTCCTCTTTTTGCTGAGGAAGCCTGGCCCTGAGCTGACGTCCGTGCCCATCTTCCTCTACTTTATATGTGGGACGCCTGCCACAGCATGGCTTGACAAGCAGTGCGTGGGTCTGCACCCAGGATCTGAACCAGCGAACCCCGGGCTGCCAAAGCAGAACATGCGAACTTAACCACTGTGCCACCAGGCTGGTCCCATCATTTTTCATTAAGAGAAAGAAGCACGTAACTCCTGAGTCCATTATGATCTTTAAGGAAATGATATGATGTTTCAGTCTGAGGAGGGAAATATGGAATGAGCAGGGAGTTTGGAGTGAGAAAGAACTGAAATTAAATCCTGGCTTCACTGCTTATTCGCTGTGTGATCTATAAAACAGATAATAACAAAACGTAATGTAAGAAGAGAAATAATATAAGATTTAGCACAATGCCTGGCACATAGGTTATCTGGTCAATAAAATTAGTATTTTAAATAAAGGCTCTGAGAAATACTGCAGTAAAGAAACACGTGTAACCCCATGTTTCTCAAGTGGAACTCCTTTTGAGTGTCACCTATTTCATGGAACCCCGTGTTCCACAGAGGCAAACTTGGGAAATTCTGAATTAAAAAAATTGCTGTCTTCCTGAAGAGAGAGGAAATTAAGAGGGTACAGTAGGAGTAGTACTAGGAAGGGAAAGGAGGGAGGAGATGCAAAATATCCATTTAAGGTGGCTCTACGTGATTGAACTAATGATAATGCACAAAGAATGATAGAGTGAGAGGAAGAATAAGTGATGCCAAACTTTGAGCTCTAATTGAACTAAAGCTTCTTCAGTTTTAACTTGAGTATTTCTTTAAGATATATTTTAATGTCTGTGTAGGGTTTTTTTATTCAGGCCTTCAGCCTTTTGCAAGGAGGTGTCATGAAAATAATGGGAATAGAATAATTGAATTACTGACTTGTGGTTCAAAGAATATTCTTGCTCTCGTGGCTGAATGTTTAGGCATATTGCATTTGTACATTGCCAGTACTGTGTTGAGAGTACTAAAAGAGATGGAAATAATCTCATGAGCACATAGAGTTCCTTAAAAATGTTTTGCACATGTAGAGATATTTAGATTCTGGATATGAAGGAATGAATGGTTTGAAAACTTTATAAGTGGGTCCCATAGGATCTACCATGATTAAAGGAACTCTGGTCTAATGGAGCATATTTGGATATTTCAGCCAATGTGATAGATGACAGCATGCTAATGCGAAGACAATTGTTTTCTATATATTTCCTTAAATGAGATATTAATGGAGCAATTTCTGAGATATGTGAATTAATTTGAATGGACTATAATAAATGTTTAATTTGGACCTACTGGTTTTTCAATCAAGAGGAAAATAAGACAAAATTATTATAGTTGAGGGAGGATCAAAGTTTGAAATGATTTCATTGCTACAACATTTTCTCAGAAAATCTAATTGTAAGAAATCCTCATGTACAATATTTCTTAATAGGAAAAAATGAGATTAATTGAAAATGAAAGCATTCAGAATGCATAGAAATGGAGGCAATTTTATAGCTTTTCGTTACTGTGTATTGAAGTTTTTATTTTGCAAACACTAGCAATTTATTTGATAAAAGCCAACTAATTATGCCCTCTCCCTGCAAAAATGGAAAAAAGAATCCTATAATTTCCCCATTCCCACTCCAAGTTAAAGATAAACTCCCCAGATATGAAATTAGCCCATTCTTTTGAACGCTACTGGCTGACATTTACTGTTTAGGTGTTATCTCTCTAGCTTTCACATTAGGAAGCAATATGCTCTCCTTGGAAGAGGGATAGAAAGCAAATAAAGGTCAAAACAAAAGGAAGCCTGAAAGCAATTTCAGCCATTTCGTATGCTTTTTTCTTCTCTTCTCTTACAAACATCAAAAAGTCAACTGCTGTTTAAGATGATAAAGTGTGGAAAGGAAACCTGGCAGCATCCATTGGTTTAAACCAAACCTCTTTTTATTTTATATGCGGCGACAGCAAGTAAGTGGAGATGATCTCAAACACAGCACTTTTGCTTGCATTCGTCATGTTTTCATGTTAGGAATTAAATGTTGAATTACCTTCCATCAGCCATTATACTCAATAGTCATCCTTCTCCAATGGGTGAGTATTGTTTGGTTGAAGAAAAATATTCAGAGAATTTCTTGTTGGAGCCAAATCCTTTCAAGGATCACATTTTTATAGCTGTTTGAATACTCTAAAAATAAAGCTAAAGAGGTAGAAGTAAAGAGGGTGTCACAGGCATACTAATCTTTAAGTAAAATACTGGTGAAAAATATCAGGAGTCTTTGGAATTCAAGCTGAAAAAATATATAATAGAAAAATAACTTCATTTTGTAAACATTTCTTATAAACGTTAACAACATTGACGTTCTCTAAGTGTATGAGCCTGTTGTATTAGTCGCTGTTTTATTATTTATCTCGCAATGTATGTAATTAGTTAAGGCTAGCCTGGAGAACAGGAAATTTAGTATATATTCATTTGAAAACTGAAATTATCCATTACAACATTTTCTGAATGAATGCCAACTGAGAAGGTCATTCTACTTATTGGTAATGCTTAATTTACTTACACACCTGTCCAATGGCGGAAAGACCAGGGTATGCAGATTATGAACACACAGACCCATATACTGCGTCTGCTATTTATTATCTAAGTGAGTCTAGAAATACTAGTTTTTTTAAAAACCATTTTATTAAAAAAATTATAAAATTTATGCTCATAGTAAAAATTCTAACAGTAAAAGAGGTATACATAAAAAAGTCATTTCCCCACTCTCCAGTCTGATTATAGTTTATCATTCCAAAAGTGTTAATGTATATGTAAGTATAAGTATTTGTCATTTAAGAATATAAATAGGATCATATTATACATATTCTTCTATGCATCTATTTTTTTAAAAATCATATTTCATGGATATCTTTCCACACTAGTACATCCAAACCTGCTTCATCTTTTTAAAGACTTGGTAATCGATTTACTCAACTGGCTATGGATGGACATTCTGATAAATCCTGGTACTATATTCATAATATCTTTACATATTGGCACATTGTATGGCAGTGGTAAGTACTAGGGAACATCTCCTAAGGTTTACATTTTGCATTGACTAGAAGTACAAATGGTTAGATTTTTGAATATTCTATGTCTGAGTTGGCAGTTGAACTTGAGCACTCAGGATCTCAACATTACTAAAAGAGTGGTGCCATTCCTCTGATGGTTCTAAAACAATGAATTAATGACATGCTAATATGGCCTCAGATCACTTCAAATGGTAAAAGGGTAGCTTATGTATAAAAAGGTCACTGTCACTTCATGTAGAAAAAATAACCAAAATATCTCAATATAGTCAGCAAAATAAAAATAAGTGAATATTTTTAGTACAAGTTCTAATATTCATTTGTTATCAATAAAGTGGTCTAAAACTTGAAGACCATGGCAAGACTAAGACTGTATTGATGAAACATGAGATTTACTGTTTAAATTCAGCAGCTGAAAAATTTCCTTTACAAAGAAGATGGAGAATAAGAAATATATAATGTGCATTACTTTCAGACTGCATTACTCTTTGGAAACATATGACTAATCAGGATTTTGTTATTATTATTACAACTTTTTCCTTCACATCCACATCATGATGATAAACTAAAGCTCTCATTTTCTGGGCACATTCTTCTCCACAGAACAGGAAAAACAGTGAACCTTTAGTGAAAAGTAGGCTGAGAAGCTAAATGGCCTTGGATTTTGAGGCAGTAATTTATTTTCTGAAACAATGTAAGTACTCAAAGAAGAATCCCCTTTGCTAGGTGGCCATAGTGAAGGGAAAGGAATGATGAATCCACTCGGGTACCAAGTAGTCCATCTGCTATGGCTGAAATTCCAGGCACATTCAAAAGGAGTTTCAAAACTTGAACTTTAGTGTTTCCATTTCCCACAAGTAACACATTGAAAACGTCTGTCATAGAAATGTTAAGCATTTGGTCATTAGTAACAGTCGTGTTTGCTAACAATCCCAGTCTGACCATCTGCACAGTGGACTTGAGGGAACCACAGAAAAAAATGCTCACAGACTTGATGCATACCTTTAACTTGCTTTGATTTTTAACATCCATACTTAGGTTATTGAGTGCATTTAAAGCTTTGCCTTTAATACTGTGGCTAATATTGTTGATCGCATTTCAACATTTAAAATACTACCCGATTAACAAATTATGGCTTGGTTAGCTGAATGGCTACATTGTTATTCAAAGTGAGTAAACTTTTTCAACAATGTCAGGATCCTTTTTTCTTTAGGTTTTAATAATGCTTCTGTTCATACACATATACATACATATGCACATAAAGAGAAATGAAATACAGCTCAGTTCCTTGGTAAATGACTATTGATTTGTTGCCAATTTGAATAAACATTTATTTTACCAAGAAGTTTACTCCTCAGCTTCATATTTTAATTTTATTTAGAAATGTAAAATACTTTTTTATACTTAAAATTTATATGCCTAAATGTTTCTTTTTACACAAAGACATAAATATTTTTAATTTCCAGCTTTATGACCTATAGTTTACAAATAACATTGTGGAAGAATAAGGTGTACAATGTATATATTTGACGTATGTATATATTGTGAAATGATTACCACAATAAGGTTAGTTAACACATCCATCACCTCACATAATTATCCTTTTATCTTTTGTGGTGAGAACATTTAAGATCTACTCTATTAGCAAATTTCAAGTATACAATATGTGGGGCCAGCCGCGTGGTGCAGTGGTTAAGTTCGCACATTCTGCTTCTGCAGTCTAGGGTTCGCCGGTTTGGATCCCAGGTGTGGACATGGCACCGCTTGGCAAAAGCCATGCTGTGGTAGGCGTCCCACATATAAAGTAGAGGAAGATGGGCATGGATGTTAGCTCAGGGCCAGTCTTCCTCAGCAAAATAGGAAGACTGGCAGCAGATATTAGCTCAGGGCTAATCTTCCTCAAAAAAAAAATCAAGTAACCAATACAGTATTGTTAACTATAGTCACCATGCTGCACATTAGATCCCCTGAACTTATTCATCTTATAACTGAAAAGTTGCACACTTTGCCTAACATCTCCCCATTTCCCCCACCACACAGCCCATGGCAACCACCATTCTACTCTTTCTATGGGTTCAACTTTTGTAGATTCCACATATGAGATCATACAGTATTTGTCTTTCTCTGTCTGACTTATTTCACTTAGCATAATGCCCTCAAGTTTCATCCATGTTGTCCCAAGTGAAAGAATTTCTCTCTTTTTATGCCTGAATAATATTCCATTGTGTATATATGTATATGTATATATATATATATATATATATATATATATATATATATATGCCACATCCTCTTTATCCGGTCATCCGTCAACAGACACTTAGGTTGTTTTCAATTCTTCACTTTTGTGAATAATGCCGCCATAAACATGGAGGTGCAGGTATCTCTTCAAGATAGTGATTTCTTTTCCTCATATATATACTCCAAAGTAGGGTTACTGGGTCCTATGGTAGTTCTATTTTTAATTTATTGAGGCACCTCCATATTGTTTGCCATAGTTGCTGCACCAATTTATATTCTCACCAATAGTGCATAAGGGTTCCCTTTTCTCCACATCCTCACCAACACTTGTTATCTCTTGTCTTTTTAATAATAACCATTCTAACAAGTATGAGGTGATATCTCAGTGTGGTTTTGATTTGCATTTTACTGATGATTAGTGATGTTGAGTCCCTTTGCATGTACCTGTTGGCCATCTGTATGTTTCCTTTGGAAAAATGTCTAATCAGGTCCTTTGCCCATTTTTTAATTGGATTGTCTCTTTTTTTGCTATTGAGTTGCGTGAGTTCATTATATATTTTGGATATTAACCCCTCATCAGATATATGAATTGCAAATATTTTCTCCCATTCTGTAGGTTGCCTTTTCATTTTGTTGATTGCTTCTTTTGCTGTGTAGAAGTGTTGTAGCTTGATGTAGTCCCACTTGTTTACTTTTGCTTTTGTTGCCTGTGCTTTTGGTATATCCAAAAAAATCTTTGCCAAGACCAATTTCAAGGAGCTTTTGCCCTATATTTTCTTCTAGCAGTTTTACAGTTTCAGATCTCACATTTAAGTCTTCAGTCTATATTGAGGAAATTTTTGTAAGTAGTATAAGATAGGAATCCAGATTCATTCTTTTGTATGTGAATATCCGGTGTTGTCTGGCCCAGGGTGCAGTGCTGGGCTGGTGCGGGAGGCTCCTGAGGGCTGATACAGGGGTTTCCAGGAAACACTAGTTATTTTTTGAGGCTTTAGTTTTCATATATGTTTAAGAGGGATTATGCTTTATAAATGAGCAACATATTAATATTGATTATCTGATAGTCCAAATAAATAGTTCATTGAAGAGAGATTATGAAATATCTGACAACAGGAAGACAAAATATTTGTAGAGGATAACTTTACAGAAGACTTCCTAATATATTTTTGCACACTAAATTAATTGCTCTATGTACCCCAAACCACACCTATAGTTATTACTTCATGCTTTGTTGATTGATTTATGTATGTCTTGCCTATTTTTAAATTAGGACTTCAGAGGACTCGTACAATGATGATACAAAGAGAGTACAATCAGAAATACTTAACACAAGGAGAGAGACAGAAACCAAGTAGTTAGAGGAGAGGACAAAAACAAGGCCCAAAACTCCTGAATGAGGAAACCATACCAATTGTTCACAGATTTTGGCTCTGTGCTCTCTAGAGGCCAGGGCTAAGGTGGTAATGTGATGGGTCTCAGAGCTTTCATTGTTGTTAGCAGAAGTGATGTTAAGTTTTTTTCCCTAAATGGACTTATCTTTTGGTTCTTATTTCGTAGAGAAATTTGTCATAGGAGTCTTTTTACCAGGGGCATTATGTACTGCAATGCATGATAGATTAACTGGTGTATTAAAAACTTCAGAGGGCTTCTCGGTGTGTCCTCTACTCTTCTTTCCTTGCTTTGTTTGAAAGAGTCCTGTGTTTTTTCTCAACACCACAAAGGCAAGAGTCATTCCAAACTTTCATGCTCACCGTGTGCTACCCCTAAATTATGTTAGGTGTGAAACATTTGTTTGTGTTTGCACCAAATTTCAGTTTTCCAAAAGGAGTTAAGAATGTCTAGTTTGCAAGTGCTCAAACGTCTAGCTATGTTACAGGAAGCTGATGTTATCTAATTTTGCAATTGTCATTTTATTTTTCCTCTTAGCCAGTTACGGAATTAAGGTTAGGGACAATGAGTCTTTGGAAAACAATGTAGATTAAGAAAACAAGTTAATGGATATGAAGGAAAATATTCAGAAAATTCCAGAATGTCCTGACATATTAGCTTCATAAAAATGTCTCACCTAAGTTGTTCCTTGCAGCAGCGGCAATTTCAATGATGTTTAAAAAATATATTTGTTACTAGACCTTCACATATTTGTACTCATTTGCAAAACTTAGGCTGAATTTTCTTCCAGCATACGATATGGTTACCTTTTATAATTACTTATATTTCTTAATATTTTAGTAACTCTCCCCAAAAAGTATAGAGGATGTATGTGTAGCTATTACACTAAGAAAGGAAAATTCATGGGATATACTCATATAGAAATGTTATTTTTTCCCTGTTTCATTAAATCTTTTCTGTGGCCTTGGTGCTTTCCCTCCCCCACATTCACTGTGGCAGGATTTTTCTGGTTATTCCTACATAATACAGTTTTTTGATCACTTCAACTATAAGCTATTAAAACCAACAGCACCACTCTCAATTTAAAAATTACAATGCCCTGAGCAGGATAATTGCCATTATTTGAATCCTCTTTTAAATCAGACTTTTTCTCTTCCCCAAGTTCTGCCATGCTCCAAGAGGAAATCTGAAGTTAGGGGAGACGAAGTGGCAGCCTTCTTGTGGCTTTTCCCGTCTTCAGCTTCTATTCTTTTTCTTCTATCTCACCAACCATGTTTCTGCCTGTTCCAGAGTTGGAGTGTGTGGAGTGAGAAGTAAAGGAAGCATAAGAATTCTGCTTTTACTGGTACTGTCGTGGTGGTCAGATATTTGTGCTTTCTGTGTTTGGCATTATTTTAAAACTGACTTTTTGCCTCCTGCGTACTTCACGGGTTCTTCTGAGTTACCCCTTCCCCTCCATTACGCTTCTCATATGTGAAGTCCACTTGACAAGGTAAAGTTTCTGCCTGCTCCCTTATTCCACTCTCAGTACTTTAGGCAACCTACATTACCTTCAACTTCCCCTTTCTGGATTTTTCCTATGGGTAGCCCACATCCAGAAACATTCAAACACCCTTTGCCTGGACAAAATCTGGAGTTCAGGTCACCAAGATTACTGCCTAGCTTCTCTTTCACTACGCCTTCAAAGCAGTTAGACATCCATTTCTTGTACATTCAATTTCCTTGAAAGTGTGAAATATCAATTGATTGTGTCCTGCAAACTGCTAGGGACACATGAATTTCTAGGCTTGAGAAGAAGGGCAAGCACTAACAGGGCTCTTGAAACTTGCCCCCACAATCTCCTTGAATGCCTTCTCACTAGATCTTTCCTTTCATCCTAACCTCCGATTGTGCACAAATATTTCATATTCTCAAACATTTTCCCACGTCTCTAGAGAGTCCTCAAAGCTACTCATTCTATTTTTCTTTCATTTGTTATCACTATGTCTGTTATTGGAGGCACACCTTATACCACAGTACTTGACACCTTGGACATTTCTTGTTTGCTGACCCTCATATTGAGATTTTGTAGGCTTAGGGAATACAGGTTATTTTAAAAATTATACTTTGCTCGATAATGCACTGGACTTTTAAAAATTAGAGTGAGCCGAAATAATTAGGAAATTAAATCATTCAGTGGCTGAATATCCCATACTGTTGTTTGCATACTCATAAACTGAATTTAAAAAAATTTATTGTGGGTAAAATACACATACCACAAAATTTATCATCTTAACTATTTTAATTACAGTTCAGTGGTATTACGTACATTCATATTGTTGTGCAACCATCACTACCATCCATCTCCAGAACTCTTTGCAGCTTGCAAATATGAAACTCTGTACCCAATAAATAATAACTCCCCATTCTCCCTTCACCTTAGTCTTAGCGTTCCTCTGCTACTTAGTAATGCTTGAGCATCTTTTTGTGTGCTTATTGACCATCTATATAACCTCTTTGGAGGAATGTCTATTCAAGTCCTTTGCCCACTTTTGAACTGGATTGTTTGTTTTCTTTGTTATTGTGTTTTAAGAGAGAGATATATATATATTCTGCATATTAATCACTTATAAGATATATGATTTGCAAATATTTTCTCCCATTCCTTAGTTGCCTTTTTATCATGTGTGAGCAGAAATAATTTTGTTTCTTCCTTTCCAACCTGGATGCCTTTTATTTCTTTTTCTTGCCTAATTGCTCTAGCTAGGACTTCCAGTACTATAGTGAATAGAAGTGGTGAAAGCATGCATCTTTGGCTTGTTCCTGATTTTAGAGGAAAAGCTTTCAGTTTTTCACAATTAAGTATGATGTTTGCTGTGAGTTTTTCATATATGGCTTTTATTATGTTGAGGTAGTTTCTCCTTCTATTCCTAGCTTGTCGAGTATTGTTATTATAAAAGGGTGTTGAATTTTGTTGAACGCTTATCCGCATCAATTGAGATGACCATGTGTTTTTTTCCATCATTCTTTAATGTGGTATATTACATGGATTAATTTTTATATATTGAACCATCCTTGCATTCTAGCAATAAATCCCACTTTGTTATAGTGTATAATCCTTTTAATATGCTATTGAATTTGGTGTGCTAGTATGTTGTTGAGAATTTTCCCACCAATGCTAAAAAAGGATATTGGTTTGTAGTTTTCTTTTCTTTTCTAGCTTTGAAATCAGGGTAATGCTCGCCTCACAGAATGAGTTAGGAAGTGTTCCTACCACTTCAGTTTTTTGGAAAAGTTTGAGAAATGGTGGTGTTGGTTCTTCTTTAAATATTTGTTAGAATTCACTGAATGAAAAAGGATATATAGTGAGCATGCCTGAAGTGAAATAAATAGAAATAATTTACCTCAAGAATATTGAATAAGTATTGTGTTTATAAAATTACTTGATTATTGTCACATGATCTGTATTGACTAATACTCCTTTTTCTTCTTATATAATCTGGAAGAGATGTTCTCAATATTTGGTTTAACATAATGCATATACTGGATACTGTAAGTAACTGTGACACAGTTCCATGGATCTTCTCAAGTTCATATGCAGGTTCCAAATATGCTATATTCTTTCATGGTTCTACTCATTTGGACATAATGTATCCCCTGACACCCATTCTTCTTGGTAAACTACTGAAACTGAGCTCAAGCATCAGCTCAATTTCACGTATATTTATTTAGTACCTACTATGTACCAGGAATTATGTTAATTATGCAAAGATAAATTTAAAATTACATCAAGAGAAAGTCTATCTAGTAGGAGAGACAGGAATATGCCATTGCTGATTCAGCAACTACTTAATAGGTACCTTTCAGTGAAGTGAAAATTCAGTTTCATATAGTGGTATATGCCACAGGAGAGCAGTTTGGTGAGATTTTGTTAGCAAATATGTGACTATCAATATGTTGATATATTATCTGATCAAAAGTATTATAGTAGAAGTGACTATGAAATTATCTCTGTGATGGTTACAGAACGCTTTATGGGATGGAATAAAGGCACTATAATTAGGTTATTAACATTTTGAAGTTTTGCTTTTGGCATGAAATAGTTGAACAAATAAAGACAAAATAAGCCTGCAATTTTGTCTCATATTCCATATTTCTGAGCATGGGAAGAAACCCAGCCTGAGGGACTCTCAGTTCTTCCTTCCTGTGCCAGAATAAAAAGGGCTTCTATATGTATACATGGATGGGTATGGCTCAGTCCAAGAAAGAGTGGTAAAATGTATGGAGTGATATGCTCAGGGAAGCAAAATGGTGGATGAGAACTTTTTATAGGCTGGAAACTTCTGGTAAGCTGAAGGTTGAAATAAGCAGATTTCATATTAAATTGCCCTGAGATAGCTGAGCAAATGAGAAGCAGCAGTCAGTTCCATCTAAACTAATATAAAATATATTCCTTTGGTTTATACCCCCCTCACTCCTTCCTAGCCCTTGGACCTGCAGTACTTTGAGCGACAGGCAAAAATGAGTTTCCCCTCTACCAGGCAGATTCTGTTGCACTGTGCTGCATCAGGACCTCTAGGCATGGAGCTTATTCCTCTTGCATACAAGCAATATGTAACAGAGTTAGCTGTGAACAAATTTGTAAACCTTTCTTAATGTTATGACTAGCTTAATCCTAATGTAATTCTTGGCTCTTAACATTGCAATTAATAATAGTAATAAAAATAATAGCAGCTAATATTTATTCAGTATTTAGAATGCTCCAGGCACTGTTCTAAGTGCTTTTTCTATAACAACATATTTAATTCTTGTAACAACCTAGGAGGAAGCCACTCTGACACCCCTCAGGTTACAAAGAAGTTGATACATGAAGAGTTTAAGTACCTTACCCAAGGTCTGACAGCTAGGATTGTGACTCTAGAGTCCACACTCTTAACCCAATATGCTGCCTCTTGATTAAGCTAGAAACAGCAATCAAACAGCTTTTAAATATCTGATGCTATGTGCATACCATTGTCCTTTCAGTTACGCAGGTCTTCTTTATCAACCAGACTACTTCGCAGGTTTTTGCTTTTGGAGTTTTGTTTGTAGCCCTCTCATGTATTCCCACAGTATGATTTCAAGTTTTGTGGAAATGTTGCTTCGTTCCTCATCCCCTGTCACATGGATCTCCTCACTTGGTCAGCTACAACACAACTCCATCGATTTTCTGTTGAGAAAAACTTTCTCTGGAAGGCTTTCTTCACTCTTGTGATTGGGTCAAGTCCTTCTGCTTAAAACTCATATAGCCCCATGAATTTCTTCTTTTTATTTTTTACAATAATCCTTCTTGTAAGGGGTCCTTTAATGCCTGTCTCACCCAACAGAGCAAGAATTGTGTCTGCTTTATGTACTGTCTGAGTACTGCTGAACAAATGACTTCTCTTCTTCCTGTTTTTTCATATTTGATCCCTTCACATGGGTCCATTTCACTTCTGCTTCCCTTTGTCATTAACTGATCCACTCTTGACACTACTTTCTGGTTTTCCTTTACTTCTGGTCAGTCTAATGGATCCTCCATCAACTTTATTTGAATCATCAAGTACTTAGTCTATATAATCCTTGACCTCAAGAAACTGTGAGTCTAAAGGAAAAAACAAGTACAAAACTCCTGAGAGTAAGAAGTGTACTGTAATAAATGCTGAGATGTATCTTATATCAGAGTTTGGAGAGTTTAGGAAATGGAATGACACATTAGGAAATGTGCTGCAATGTGTGTAGTTACTCCTCCAAAAGCCCTTAATAGTCTTCAAAAATATAAGGAGGAAGAAGGTAAAAGTAGACCTGGAACCTATTTTAACCTATGATTGTTCTCTCTAAAATAGTTTCTAACTAGACTACTCCTTCCTTCCTCAGGAAATTAAAATGGTACACAAAGCATCTATTTCCTTTTTATTTCTTCTTACATTACTTAAGCACAGTTTTTAACCTTGGCAGGATGAAGAAGGTTGTTTGCAAAAACAAAAGAGGAGTCAGTGTTTTCTCAAATGTAACTTTGGTCTAAAAATAGATAATGGCTATTTTATTTGCAGTTCAAAACTACCAGTCTTTCTTCTTGTTTGTCAAGCCCCATTCTGCCTTTATGATGCAGGAGAGAAAAGTGCTGGGTAAGTGAAGGACAAGAACTTCATGCCTGCCAGCCCTGCCTGCTATTGCAGATTGTGTATATCCTACCCCATTTTTAGCAATATCAGTCAGACCCATAAGGGACAAGACAGTTTCTCAGCAGGTAGCAGCCACAAGCCTCTCATCGAGTCACCCTCCTCCCAAAAACGTCATAGATATGGGATGATAAAGGTGCCCTGGAAGTCTCTAGATCCTCTTTTATAATGTTCCTAACAGATCCAGGGGTACTTGGACGTGCCTGCCTCTGAATTAGGAATCTACAATTGTTGAATAATGAATTATCCTTTTGGGAAATTCCATATTTCCTTTGCTGCTTCTAAAGAATAGACTGTTCATTATCCTCATGTGATATAAAAATGAACATGTTAAAAAAAAGTCTTCAGGAAGTACGCTCTTTGAGCCTCATAAAAATCCTGGAAGAGAGGTATGGCAAGGTTGTCAACTGCACATTAGACTTGAGGAAACAGAGGCACAGGGAATCGGCAGACCCAGCCTGCTTTCACCTTTTCAGCTAATGAAGTTGTCAGCCACATTCAAAGGGGATTTGAGACATATCAAAATGTCCCTTGTCCTTTAAGAGTTCATTTTCTGTTCCAAAAATGACCCCTATACTTGTGGTTGATTTTCCTTTTCCTGACTATCTCACCTTAGAAGGAAGACCTCTGACCAAGCCTAAATCTTCTGTTTTGTAGACTGTAAAATTCTACTATTTTATTTTGCTCTTTTGGTTTATTTCTGACAAAGCATCTTTCTGATAAATTTGCTGGTAAAGGTTCTTCATGGGCTGTTATCAAGGCCAAGTTTGGTAGAGTACATACCCACAACTGTGTGAGGCAACCCTGTCATGTGCTTTCTACAAAGGCTTATGCGGGAGAGGAGTGTCAAGAAAGGAACATTGTCTTTGCCAGGCTCTTGATTTCACTTGCTGGATCTCATTCCCTCTATAAGTATGTCATTGAGAACATGTGTTTGGTTTACCTGATATGTTAACCAAATATTCTAGGCTTTGTGGAAGCAAGCGCTTGTGCCTTGTAGGTAGACCAGAGCACAGTAGTTTTCTGTTTGTGACCCTTTACTATATTTTCCTCAGAAGCAAATAGTCTCTGTCAATGTATCTCAGGAAAGAGGGATCATTTCCATACTCTCAGGCTACTAAGTGGTTACCAAGGAAAATAGACTGTTTTTCTTCCATCCTTCTCCTCTAAAACGTGTTTGTAAAAGTAGGCTACCCAGGGGGCCGGCCTGGTGGTGTAGTAGTTGGGTTTGTGTGCTCTGCTTTGGCGGCCTGCGGTTCACAAGTTTGGATCCTGGGCACTGACGTACTCACTGCTCATCAAGCCATGCTGTGGCAGTGTCCCACATACAAAATAGAGGGAGATTGTCACAGATGTTAGCTCAGCAACAATCTTCCTCAAGCAAAAAGAAGAAGATTGGCAACAGATGTTAGCTCAGGGCTTATCTTCCTTACCAAAAAAAATTTTTTTAAAGTAGCCTATCTGATTAAGGGTGAGGAAGTATGCTATGGTAGCTGATTCAATAGGCAGAGAAAGTACTTAGAGGATGGAATAATGAAAATAATTCTTTATGGTTATATACCAGTGTTCAAGGTGATAACTACTACTTTCCCCACTTTTAAAATCCAATTGTCAAATAAGAAGACAGTAATTAAATACATACACTAACTTCTGCCCCTCATTTCTCTTCTGGCCTGTGGAGCCCTGTTCCACATTTACCAAGTACTTATTGAAACCCCTCTATGTGTCAGGCCCTATGCTTGGTGCTGGGGCTAAGCAGTTAACAAAATTGACACAAACCCTGGCCCTCATGGAACAGATCTTATAGAGAAGGGAGATGGGCAATAAATGGAATAAATGAGTGAATTATAGTAATTTAGAGGCTAGTAAGTCCTATGGATAAAGATATATCAGGGGAAGGGAAAAGGGGTTGTGAGGGGTGGTGGGTGCAAATTTACATAGAATGGTGGTGCACATGCTAAGAAGGGGTTATCTGATCACAATCATGGAAAGGTGAAGATAGTGCACCCCCTCTTATTTAGCTGTATACTCTTGAGCAAGTTATTAACTTCACTGAGCCTCAGTTTCCTCATTTGTGATTAGAGGCTAATGGCTACCTGGCAGAATTATTTTTAGGATTCAATGAGAGGATGTTAGTAAAGTACCTGTCACACAGTAAATGATTAATAAATGGTAGCTTTATTAAAAATGAATCACTTTCAGTGATAGTCATCTGAGGTCGATATTTCCTAAAATGAATTAATGTGAGTTATTGCTTTATTATCCTCTTGATGTCTAGTTAACTTTTCAGTTAACTTTCTCTCTTAGCTTCTGAATTTTAAAGCTGACAAGTGTTAAGAAGCATTAAAAATGTTATCTCCAATAATCAGTTACCCTGTCTGCCTAGGTAATGGATTTAATGAGTGGATGAAATTTGTCAGCCAGCTCTCTTGAGTTCATTGTTTCCTATGGAACAATGATGAAACAAGCAGTCAATAGAAAGCTTAGAAAAAAGTTTCCATGAGATAGAAAGAGCCTGAAACACAAACATGACTTCAAACAGATTGAAACATGACCTAGCTATAAACATATGTTTGCAAAATCAATCTAGGATAATAAAATGAACACAGTTTTTGTTCTAAATGCCAGAGTTATTTTGCACAGTGCAGACAGGAAAAAGAAATTGAAATGTTACAAGAAACAAAATAGTCAAACATAATTGTGACTAGAAAATGAATCAAATAGAAATATTTCCCAGACTAAAAATTGATATATTAAAGAGTGATAATGCATTCCCGTCCAAGGGGGCAAATAATCCATTTAAGGAGCCAGATTTTCCTAGGAGAATTTTCACAGTGATTTTGATGTGGGATTTTTCCCTGAAGTCTTTCAAAATTTTAACTGTTACTAAATACCAGCCATTTGTCTTAGTAAGGGAAGAAGAATAATTTTCCATTTACCCTATTAGGGTCTTCACTGAGACCCACCCCCAGTAATAAAAGAGAGATTAACAGGAGAAAACAAACAGAAGTTTAATAACATGTATGCCTCCTGTATACGTGGAAGAGACCCAGGAAAACTGAGTAACTCTCTAAAATGGTCCAAGCTACCACCTTAAACACCATCTCCACCTAAAGACAAAGGAAGATGTTGGGGGCTGGGGGAGAGCCAGATATGGGAGGTTACCAGGCAAAGCACAGAAAACAAAGGTTGTTATGCAGGTTTAAGTTAGGGGCCTTCTCCATGGATAAGAGTTTCTAGAAATTTAGAGTCACCCTCCTCTTCCTGGGACAGAGGGAGACACCCTTACAAATGGAGATTTCCATTACAAATGTAAATGTCCCTTACAAAGGGTAACTTCTACTCAGTTTTCAGAGCTTCTCCTGTGTCTGCTCTTTCTCAAAAATAGCCTAAAATAATCATTATGCCAAAGAGGCATATTTTGGGGTGGCAAATTCTGCTTCCCTCCAGTAACATGACTTGAAAGTGTGACATTTACTCTCATTCAGGAAACTTTGTAGGAATAAATGTTTGTAATGAATGTGGAGGAGGGGTGGTCAGAAGACAGTGAAACTTCAGGGCTCAAAGGTAGTAAAGTATAGGAGATGGTATAGAACAATGGAAATAGTATGAACTCTAGAGCCAGATGTTAAAGTAATGGCTCTGCTTTGTATGTACTAGGTGTTTGACCTAAACTCTGTGCTCAGTTCTTTTTTAATCTCTAAAGTATTATGTTCAGCAATACTAAATTGCCATTTTTTATGTCAAAAAATGATTATCAGCAAATTCATATGATTGAGCCAAATAGTATCTACCCTAAAGCTGCGTTACTGACGGATTGAGTTAATCGATGTAAAGTGATTAAAATAGTGTCTGAAACATAGTAAGTCCTACCTAAATATTAGCTGTTGTTATTATTATTATTATTGTTACTGTTGTTAACTAAGTCACCTGGTGAAGCAAAAGTCTTTTGGTGGCTAGTGAGGCTTTACTGCCTTGGTTGATAGTTCACCATTGTTACTGAGCAATGGGCTCTTTCTGCTTGCTGTAAGACTAGCCAGTAAATCCAGAGGCAAGTCAGTGGAATAGAAAGGGTTTATTCATTTTTTTTTTTAAAGATTTTATTTTTTTCCTTTTTCTCCCCAAAGCCCCCCAGTACATAGTTGTGTATTCTTCGTTGTGGGTTCCTCTAGTTGTGGCATGTGGGACGCTGCCTCAGCGTGGTCTGACGAGCAGTGCCATGTCCGCGCCCAGGATTCGAACCGACGAAACACTGGGCCGCCTGCAGCGGAGTGCGCGAGCTTAACCACTCGGCCACGGGGCCAGCCCCAAGGGTTTATTCATTTTTGCAAGCAAAGATGGAAGATAGAGAACTAGTATCATCAAAGCCAATCTTCCCAGAACAAAAATCACAGAGCAGTTAAATAGGGGAGTGGACATGCATTCTTCCACAAAATTAGTCTAGGAACACAGTTTCTCCATACATCCATGTCCAAGTGGGTGATCTCAGTACCCAATAACGTCTCAACTTTCTTCCTCCCTGATTGATGTTCCTGTTTCTAAAAGACTGAACGTGTGTCAGCAACCCCTAACTCTTGATTGTATGTAGCATTGGAGGACAAAAGACAAAAGGTTAATAATTCTTTTAGTTCGGTAAAGGTTTCTCCCTAACCCACAACCACTGATCTTTTTACTGTCTCCTTAGTTTTGCCTTTTCTAGAATGTCACATAGTTGGAGTCATACAGTATGTAGCCTTTCCATAGGGACTTCTTTCACTTACTAATATGCATTTAAGATTCCTCTTTGTCATTTCATAGCTTGACAGATTATTTCTTTTTAGTGCTAAATAATTTTGCATTGTCTGGATATACCACAGTTTATTTATCCATCCACCTATGAGGACATCTTGGTTGCTTGCAAGTGTTGGCAATTATGAATAAAGCTGCTATCCATGTGCAGGTTTTTGTGTGGACATAAGTTTTCAACTCCTTTGGGTAAATCCGAAGGAGAATGATTGCTGGATAATATGGTAAGAATATGTTTAGTTCTGTAAGAAACTGCCAAACTGTCTTTCAAAGTGGCTGTTCCATTTTGCATTCCCACCAGCAATGAAAGAGAATTACTTTGGATAAATACCCAGCAGTGGAATAGCTGGATCATATGGTAGGTCTATTCTTAATTTTCTGAGGATACTCCATACTGCTTTCCATGGTGGCTGTACCAGTTTGTACTCCCACCAGCAGTGTACAAGAGTCCTCTTCTCTCGACATCCTCTCCAACACTTTTTTCCTGTCTTGTTAATTATAGCTATTCTGACTGGAGTGAGGTGATATCTCATTGTAGTTTTGATTTGCATTTCCCTGATAGCTAATGATGTTGAGCATCTTTTCATATGCATAAAGACACATGCACTCCTATGTTCATTGCAGCATTATTCACAATAGCCAAGACTTGGAAGCAACCTAGGTGCCCATCAAGGGACAAGTGGATAAAGAAGATGTGGTATATATACACAGTAGAATACTACTCAGCTGTAAGAAATGATGAAATCCAGCCATTTGTGACAACATGGGTGGACCTTGAGGGTATTATGCTAAGTGAAATAATTCAGAGGGATAAAGTCAAATACCATGTGATCTCACCCATAAGTAGAAGATAAAAACTGGACAAACACATAGCAACGGAGGCTGGGTTGATGGTGACCATAGGGGAAGGGGGGAGGGGGGAGGGCAAAAGGGGTGATGTGGCTCACATGTGAGGGGATGGACTATAATTGGTTTTTGGGTGGTGAACATGATGTAATATACACAGAATTCAAAATATATTATGATGTACATCTGAAAGCTATATAATGTTATAATCCAATGTTACTGCAATAAAAAAATAAATAAATATCAAAAAAAAGAAAGAAAGAGAATTACTGCTGTTTCACATCCTCTCCAGTATTTTCTGTTGTCAGTGTTCCAGATTTTAGCCGTTTTATGGGTGTGCAGTGGTATCTCATCGTTGTTTTAATTTGCATATCTCTGATGATATAGAATGTGAAGCAGCTTTTCTTGTGCTTATTTGGCATATTTATATATCCTTCAGTAAGGTGCCCATTCAGGTCTTTGGCCTCTCTTTTAATTTTGTTATCTGCTTTCTCTTTTTTTATTTTAAAGATAAATCTTGAGCTAAAATCTGTTGCCAATCATCCTCTTTTTTTCTTTCCTCCCCAATGTCCTAGTACATAGTTGTATATTCTAGTGGTAAGTCCTTCTAGTTCTTCTATGTGAGCCGCTGCCACAGCATGGCTACTGACAGACGAGTGGTGTGGTTCTGTACTGGAGAACTGAACCCAGGCCACCGAAATGGAGCATGCTAAAATTTAACCACTAGGCAATCAGGGCTGGCTCGGGTTGTTTACTGTCTTATTGTTGAATTTTTATTGTATATTTTAGATAACAATCTTTATTTTTTTAGATTTTTTTTAAAGATTGGCACCTGAGATAACATCTGTTGCCCATCTTTTATTTTTTTCTTCTTCTCCCCAAAGGCCCCCCCAGTACATAGTTGTATATTCTAGTTGTAGGTCCTTCTGGTTGTGCTATTTGGGGTGCCACCTCAGCAAGGCCTGACGAGGGGTGCCATGTCCGCATCCAGGATCTGAACTCGTGAAACCCTGTGCCGCCAAAGCAGAGCACTTGAACTTTACCACTTGGTGATGGGACCGGCCCCTAGATAACAAGTTTTATCAGATATGTCTTGTGACAATATTTTCTCCAAGTCTGTGATTTTTTAAATTCTGTTGATAGTGCCTTCCACAGAGGTGAAAATTTTAATTTTAGTAAAATCTAGCTTATCAATTCTTTCTTTCATTGATTATACCTTTGATGTTACATCTAAAAGTCACTGCCATACCCAAGGGCATCTAGGTTTTCTCCTATGTCATTTTTTGAAACTTTTTTAGTTTTACATTTAGGTCTGTGATCCATTTTAAGTTAATTTTTGTAAAGGGTATAAGGTCTGTCTAGATTCATGTTTTTGCATGTGGATATCTAGTTGTTTCAGCACCGTTTGTTGAAAAGACTATCTTTGCTCCATTGTTTTGCCTTTGCTCTTTTGTCAAAGATTGGTTGACTGTATTTATATAAGTCTATTTCTGGGCTCTCTATTTTATTCCATTGATCTATTTGTCTATTCTTTTACCAATTAATATTTGCTTCATTTCTTTGGGATTGGTTACTGGAACTTTAATTAGTTTTCTTTTGTGGTGTCATATATTTTTGATTGTTCATGGTTTAGGTAGCCTTGCATTGATGCCTGTGCATTTGAAGGAGCAATCACCTCTTTTAGTCTTTACAGACTGGCTTTGGCAGATATGTAATTTCTCCTGTTGCTTCCTCATGTTGATAGGATTACTTCTGGAATCACAGTTTTGCTAGGTTGGAGCCAGGTCATGAGGCTGTTGCTGGGTCCACAGTAGAGTGAATGTTTGCATGCCTGTTACCAGGGGCTCAGGCAGGTATGGATCCTATCTGGTCTTTGAGTGGATGGGACTGACTCCAGGACCTTATTCAGTAGGGTGGCACTGAAACAAGGGTCAACTTCAGTGTCCACAGTTAGGTCCTCAGACAGTTGGCGTGTTACCAGTTGTGTACATGGGAGAGGTTCTACCGGGTCCCTATGTGGGTTCCTGTTGGGTCACTGAGATGTCCCTAGGCAGGCAGGACACCTTTCAGACTAGCTGCAAGGGGCTGGGGCCTAGTTATGGGGCTATTTCAGGATCTCCAGGGGCATAGATAGAAGTGTCTCCCACCAGGTGCCTTCGCTGGCAGGACTGCTTGTGGACTGCTTCTAGGGGAGTCTGAAGCTGAGTTAAGAGCCCTTTCAGGATCTCCAGTCGCACAGATAAGGAGCATCTCCTGCCAGGACCCTGGGCCTCAGGACTGCTTGTGGACTGAGGCTGGGAGGGACTGGAGCCAGTTATGGGGCTGTTTCAGAATCTACAGTTGATCAATTTGATGGCCTTAACTCTAGGGGCTCCCGGACTATGCCTGAGAGGGGCTAGAGCTGGGTCATGGGCTACTTTAATGTCCACATCCAGGACCAAGGTCTGTGGGCCTCTTACCTGAGACATAAATGGGTGTGTCTGCTCATACGTCCCTTGGTGTATGGTGCTGGTAGCAAGACCAAGGACAAATGGGGCTGTAGCTGAGTCCACAGGGGCTATGGAGCTGTTTCCAGGTCTGTAACCAGGACCATGGTTGGCAAGTCAGCCATCTGAGTGTGGGCCTGCCCTTTCAAAATGGCTCTCCTTGGCCTTGGACTTCACCAAGGCTTTACAGCCTTCTACCTGGAACCCAAAGCTCCCACAAAGGCACGTTTGTCCATGGAGTCTGCCAAATTATTGTTGCTGTGGGGGCATCTGAGGGGGTAACCTGCCATTTCACCATCTTGCTGATGGCACTCCCTATTATTATTTTTTTAGTAACAGCCTTCTTGAGATGTATTTCACATACCATAAATTCACCCTTTTAAATTGTCCAATTCATTGTTTTTTAATGTATTTTACAGAGTTCTGCAACCATTGCCACAGTTTAATTGCAGAACATTTTCGTCATCCCAAAAAGAAACTCTATACCTATTATCAATTATCCCCAGTCTCCTCATTCACCTAGCCCTAGGCAACTGCTACAGTATAAATGGAATCACAGAAAATGTGATCCCTTTTGACTGACTGATTTCACCTAGTAAATGTTTTCCAGATTGATCCATGTTATAGTATGCATCGGTACTTCATTCCATATTTACTGCAGAACAATATTACGTTATATGGATATACCACATTTTATTCATCCCTTCATCCATTGATGGATATTTGGGTTGTTTAAACTTTGGGGCTATTATGTATAATGCTGCTATGAACATTCGTACATAAGTTTCTATGTGAACATATGTTTGTTTTCAATTCTCTTAAGAATATACTTAGGAGTGGAATTGCTGAATCATATGGTAAGTATATGTTTAATATTTTAAGGAAATAGACAAGTATTTTTGGAGCCATAAATATTGGAGATTATTTTAAAGAAAAAGTCACTTCTCTTTAACTGTAAATTCATATTGACTTGTAAAGTTGATACTGAATCTGGTAGGTAATTACATAGGTTT